>NC_080413.1:18373571-18981428 GCF_030265065.1 Corythoichthys intestinalis | reverse complement strand
AACTTGAGAGTAGCTGAGCTCTATCATGACAGAACATTACTCCTGAAGTTCAGCATTCGCTTCAATGATATCTGGCGCCATCTAGCGTCGTGAATAGGTATAATGTCTAGACCCCGAATATAAGACGACTCCCACTTTTTCAGTCTTATTTCAATGCAAAAAACACCGTCTTATATTCGGGCCAATACGGTAATAGAGTTAATTTATTTCCCCCTGAAAATATATCTAAACCCCTGGCAACAAAAGTGAGTACACCCCTATGAAAAAATGCACATCCCTAAATGTCCAAATTGAGTACTGCTTGTCATTTTCCCCCCAAAATGTCATGTGACTCGTTACAGGAGTGCTGTCAGCATTGCTACAAAGATTGAAGAGGTGGGGGGTCAGCCTGTTAGTGCTCAGACCACACGGCGTACTCTACATCAAATTGGTGTGCATGGCTGTCACCCCAGGAGGAAGCCTCTTCTGAAGACGGTACACAAGAAAGTCCGCCCGTCTCATCAGACCATAGGACATGGTTCCAGTAATCCATGTGCTTTGTTGACATGTCTTCCCAAACTGTTTGCGGGCTTCCTCCTGGGATGACAGCCATGCACACCAATTTGATGTAGAGTACGGCGTAACTCTGTTATATAAGCTGCACGCAGACTACTTTTCGTTGTGTCAAAGTTTCATTTTGTCAGTGTTGTCCCATGAAAAGATATACTTAAATATCTGAAGAAATCCGAGGGGTGTACTCAATTTTGTGATACACTGTATAAAAGTGTATGAGCTTTGCTTCTTTTTATTGCACGTTTAGTAGTGAAACACAGAATAATCACACAGATTAAAGACAATATTTCACAAATTCACCAAAGTCATACTATATATTGAGATTGAGCTCAATACCAGAAATTCTACCAGGTGTAAACATACAGTGCCCTCCATAATTATTGGCACCCCTGGTTAAGATGTGTTTTTTAGCTTCTAATATATATATTTTTTAATTCAAATAATATGGGACCTTAATGGCTTCAACTGGGACCGTGTGCTTTGGTCAGATGAGACCAAGATTGAGCTTTTTGGCAACAAACACTAAGTGGGTCTGGCGTGCCACGAAAGATGCGCATGCTGAAAAGCACCTCATACCCACTGTGAAGTACGGGGGTGGGTCAGTGATGCTGTGGGGCTGTTTTGCTTCCAAAGGCCCTGGGAACCTTGTTAGGGTGCATGACATCATGAATGCTTTGAAATACCAGGACATTTTAAATCAAAATCTGTTGCCCTCTGCCCGAAAGCTGAAGATGGGTTGTCACTGGGTCTTTCAGCAAGACAATGACTCTAAACATATGGCCAAATCTACACAGAAATGGTTCAACAGACACAAAATCAAGCTCCTCCCATGGCCATCTCAGTCCCCAGACCTTGTTTTGTTGGCAAAGGGGAGTTGTACAAAGTATTAACACCAGGGGTGCTAATAATTGTGACACACATTATTTGATGTCAAATAATTATTTCTTTATGTGGGATTTTTTTCCCCACTGAATAAATGCACTTGTATTGAAGGTTGGATTTTTCTCTTTTTTTTCCATTAAGTCCCATATTATTTGAATTGAAAAAAAAAATTATTGGAAGCTAAAAAACACATCTTAACCAGGGGTGCCAATAATTATGGAGGGCACTGTATCAAATGAGCTGCAATGTCTATCACAGGGGTCCCCATCTGCAGGGCCGCGGACCGATACCGGTCCGTGGCGCATTTGCTCCCGGCCCCCAGAGAAATAATAATTTATAAATGACCGCATTATGGCCGAATTAACCCTGTGCCCCTGTTTGACACACCAATATCCCTGTCTACTCTAGATATAATACTACAGGATAGATTAGAATGTCGTCATAGAAACCCATTGATTGGACTGGTAGTGTACATCTTGTTTTGTGTATATAATATATTTATGGGCGCTTGTCCTCGATAATAACGTATTACACGGCTGCGGGCACAGCACATTTGTTCCCGGAAATAATTAGCCCCCACACGAGCGAAGATAACTGGAAAACAGACGTCTTTGGAGATATTTTTTACGGCGAAAAGGGCACCTGACGAGCCAGAAGATGAGCCTACAACCTCGGAGACCCACGAACTGCAATGGAGTGGATTCATGACCCGTTTGTGAATAAACCGAGTGATTCGAGCATGTCTGTGCAACAGGAGGATCAGCTTGTAGAGATCGCAAATGATGGCGACCTTAAACATACATTTGAAACCACAACTCAACCGAGGTTCTGGATTAAAGTCATTCCGCAATATCCTGACATCGCTACGAGAGCATTGAAAACCTTGCTACAATTTCCAATTTCGTATCTTTGTGAAGCGGGCTTCTTAATTAATGCTTAACGACAAAGTGATGTCGTTAATGGTGAGAAAGCGGTATGGAGTTGTTGTGTGCAGCTAACATGGCAGGATGTATCTGAGGAGAACTTTTCTACATGTCCTTCCATGATCAAACATAAGTTAATATTCCTTTCTTTAAAGAAAATATGTAGTGTTTACTTTGGAATCGCTGCATTTGCGGCCATGATTAACGTTACGCACATGCGCAGAACCTCCTCGTTGCAATTTTTGATGGGTTGCAAAATTTGTCAGAACACCGGTCCATGAAAAAAAAGACCCAAACAACCACGGTCCGTGGTGCAAAAAAAGGTTGGGGACCCCTGGTCTATCAAACCAAATGAAATCTTTATTCTAAACAGAATGTAAAGTACATTAAACAGTTGATTATGTGTGCAGCTGTACAGGGGCCTTGTCTATAGCAGCTGCAAGGGCAGTCCAACAAAAACAACCTCTCTATCACTCGATGTTTCATTGTCTGCTATCAGCCGATGGGTTTTTCTTCCCTCTCCCTCTTAATTCCCAGTGTTACCTTCAGTCTGTCATGTCAGCAACACTGTGTAAAACGTATTATATTGATATTTCAAGCCTTCGCCTGTGGACTACTAAATTTGTGAGGCATCTTGACACACTTTACCTTTATATAACCTTGGAGAAAATACCAGCTATATGTAAAAAGCAACACTTAATCCCATTGAAAGCCTATGAGGGTGTAATCTTAGTGAAAATATGCAACGTGCCATGAAAAGGAATCTTTATACCAATTCGAAAACAACAAGGAAATGTATTTGGTCAATTCACGAATCAGAAGAATTTTGCTGTTCAGCTCCTTATTAGAAAACAGTTGTGAAAAAGTCCCGAAGCACAGAACCCTTGAAGACTTCCTTATCTGTCAGTTTTTCCTTTTTCCAGGACTGCCAGCTGTTCCCACTCTGATCTGTTTTCATTGTCACTGTTTGAGATGCAGTCAAGACTGAGCAATGCAATGACAAAACAGGACAAGGAGTCCGTGCAGAATGTTTCACAGGAGTGTTAACAGAACAGAAATAAACCTCACTGTAAACGGCACTCTTGCCCCAAAGGTTACGTAACACAGAGGTGGTCGAATGGGGGGGTTAGGGGTAAATCACAAGACCTTCTGCCGGTTACACCTCCACATTTTAATCCAGTTTGCTGAAATCAAAGCTTTACTCGTGACTGATTATGAACTTTTGATTGTGTACTAGATAAAGTATGAAACCAAATACTCCCTACAGCAGTGTAATTATTTCTAACTGGACTATTTAAATGGTAAATGGAGAGTTTATACAACGCATTTATCTAACATACTGTACATGTTGTTTTTACCGTGCCATAACTCTTTACATCAGGTCACATTCACACACCAATGGTGCTGCTACCACACAAGGGTTGCCAACCCACTGGGGGCAAATAGGGGTTCAGTGCCTTTCCCAAGGGCACTTTGACAGCGGGCAGTCATAATCAGGATTCAAACCACGGACCCTACCATCTCAGCACAACTCAAGCTACCAACTGCACCACAGCAAGCCAAGAAGACAGTTTATGAAAATGGATGTGACAAAAGACTAGGGCTGCAGCTATCGATTATTTTAGTAGTCAATTAATCTATGAATTAGTTCAAATAATCAAGTAATCGGATTACGAACATAAAAAAATTAAAATCCCTGAGTTTAGCCTCAAATGGTATAAAAAAATTAATTAATGAGGATCTAAGTACAACAAAAGAACAATTGGCTAACTTGCATAGCAAAAGTCCGCTTGCTTAAATGCTATAAAATAACTTTTTTTTTTTTTTTACAATGCTCTTAACAAATGGTTCAAACACATATTTCCACAAAAATATACCAATAAATTAAATGACGAATGCATAAAAAAAAACATTAGCTCAAACAAAAACTTACCTTATGTTAGTCTTAGCGAGGAGCAGCTGGATTCAGCCAAAATGAATGAGTTATGTCAAATTCACTCTTGCCACTAGAGCAGACATGTCCAAAGTCCGGCCCGGAAGCCAAATGCGGCCCGTGGTCAAATTTTATCCGGCCCCCAGCCTCTGTCATAAATTCAATAACGTCTGGCCCGCACACAGACTTTATGAAATGGTCAGCAGCACTGCTACCAGCATATGAAGTAGCTTGCACACTAAATGCTGCTCCTCATTTACTCCCTAAAAGGCAGCAGCACTCTAAGCAAAATTACCCCGTGTGACCCTTTACTTACAATTTCCTAAAATGGCGATAATCAACAAAAAAAAAAAGAAAGTTGACTGCGTTGGCCGACACTTCAAGGATAGGTGGAAATTTGACTATTTCTTCACTAAAATACGCAACAACTGTGTCTGCCTCATTTGCAGAGACAGTCGCTGTTTTTAAAGAGTTCAATGTGAGGCAATATTACCAAACAAGACACACTGACATGTACTACAATATTACAGGGAAGATACGCAGCGAGAAATTGAAGCAACTTGAAGTTAGCTCGCAAGAGCCCGAGAGTCGAAAGAGAACGCCACACAAGCTAGCTGCGAGATTGTTGAATTTGAAAAAATATAATAAAGCAAATGTGACACACAAAACGGTTTGCGAAAATTTGCCTAAATATATTGTTCTACGTAAAGGACGTCAGCCAAGGTCGGCCCTCTACATTTTTACCACACCAAATCTGGCCCCCTTTGCAAAAAGTTTGGACACCCCTGCACTAGAGGGTAGTGTACCCACCAAGTCAATAAAAATAAATGCAAATACTTTCAAAACAAACCATTACAGCGCCACTCTAAACAAATACTCGAAGCAGCAAAATTTAATTTGAAGCTTTTATCTAACCGAATTACTCGTGTTAATCGTTGCAGCACTACAAAAGACTAAAAATTGGTAGAAAACTAAAAAACGTTTTAATAGAAAAAATGATTTTGCAAAAATTTGCGAAAAGGTCGTTTCTGATGCTCGATATACAGGATTCACTGTTATATTATCACTAAAGAGCAGTAAACCATGCACTTTTGAAAACTTTGGCCAACATTTTCGAGACAATTACGTCTAAAATTTAATACACATCCATTGGATTCCTCCAAAGCTGAGGTGTTTTCTTTTCAAGTGGATGTAACAAGCCCTGATGAGAACACCACTTATTACATTCCTATTAAATTACATTTCTGACTCAGCGATACTTAACATCAGACGGTGGCTAATGCCAAATATTAGAGCAGGACAAAGGCGTAGGTTTGGTCTCAATATTGGTGGGGATGATATAACAGCATAACCTGCATGTACACTTTTTGCTGGGGACGGGACAAGACCAAACACATTTGGTGAACGGGGGTCAGGGCTACACTTCTCACCAATATGAACCTAATTAATTGATAAGCTAAATGATTAATGCAAAATAAATTTGTATTGTATATATTAACCTTCACACTGCAAATTTATAATGTCTTAATCTGATATTTTTTTGTTTAGTCAAATCATTTTCTCCCATCTTGTTTTGAGTTTTAAAGGCTAGTTAACACATTAATGTGTCAGATTCTTCCACTTACTTTCAGTAAATATTACTACAGTATTTGTTTTTATTAAGCCAATACATCTAAACGTTGGTCATTTTTCACCTAAATCAAGAAAAAAATGCTTTCAAATAATGTTTTGAACAATTTTCTTGCATTAAGAACATTTCTGACAAACAAGTTTTTCTTTTGACATTAAATATACAATCCTTTTGCTTAAAATAAGTCAGTTAATTTTATTTTCAGCTAGCTGTTTTTCTTATGTCAAGAAATCTGAGTAAAATTGACTTGAAGCACTGTAGCAGATGCAAAATTAGTGGTGTGTTCCCCACCTCTACAATATTGACATCTTTGAAATTACTTCTACATTCTACATTCTAATATCCCTCGTCTTCGAATGGGGCGGGGGAGGCGGTATTTCTGTCGGGCTGTGAATGCGTGTGTGGGGGTGGGTTTAAGTCATGAGCCAATCAAACGTGTGTGTGAGGGAAATAAAATGGACTGGCACATACAGCGAGTAAAAAAGTGTCAATGTAAGTCTGAACATACTAAAAGTACTATAATTCACTTAATAATGGTAGGATCAATTCTATCCTCACAACATATAGGAATACAATCTTAATGACCTATATATCTGAAGTCATAATGCAAATAAGGTTGCTTAAAAGTTGGTGGGGATAATTTCAGCATCCTGAAAAGTTGGTAGTATTACAGTGGGGCAAATAAGTATTTAGTCAACCACTAATTGTGCAGGTTCTCCCACTTGAAAATATTACAGAGGCATGTAATTGTCAACAAGGGTAAACCTCAACCATGAGAGACAGAATGTGGAAAAAAAAAAACAGAAAATCACATTGTTTGATTTTTAAAGAATTTATTTACAAATCATGGTGGAAAATAAGTATTTGGTCTATACCAAAAGTTCATCTCAATACTTTGTTATGTACCCTTTGTTGGCAATAACGGAGGCCAAGCGTTTTCTGTAACTCTTCACCAGCTTTTCACACACTGTTGCTGGTATTTTGGCCCATTCCTCCATGCAGATCTCTAGAGCAGTGATGTTTTGGGGCTGTTGTTGGGATACACGGACTTTCAACTCCCTCCTCACCCCGTGGCGTCAAAATGATAACAAGAACATGGAGCAAAAATCCCAGAACCACACGGGAGGACCGAGTGAACGACCTACAAAGAGCTGGGACCACAGTAACAAAGCCTACTATCAGTAACAAAATTTGCCGCCAGGGACTCAAATCCTGCACTGCCAGACATGTCCCCCTGCTGAAGAAAGTACACGTCCAGGCCCGTCTGCCGTTCGCTAGAGAGCATTTGGATGATTCAGAAGAGGACTGGGAGAATGTGTTATGGTCAGATGAAACCAAAATAGAACTTTTTGGTTGAAACACAGGTTCTCTGTTTGGGGGAAAAAGAATACTGAAATTGCACCATACCCACTGTGAAGCATGGGGGTGGAAACATCATGCTTTGGGGCTGTTTTTCTGCAAAGGGACCAGGACGACCGATCTGTGTAAAGGAAAGAATGAATGAGGCCGTGTATCGAGAGATTTTGAGTGAAAATCGCCTTCCATCAGCAAGGGCATTCAAGATGAGACGTGGCTGGGTCTTTCAGCATGACAATGATCCCAAACACACAGCCAGGGCAACAAAGGAGTGGCTTCGTAAGAAGCATTTTAAGGTCCTGGAGTGGCCTAGCCAGTCTCCAGGTCTCAACCCCATAGAAAATCTGCGGAGGGATTTGAAAGTCCGTGTTGCCCAACGACAGTCCCAAAACATCACTGCTCTAGAGGAGATCTGCATGGAGGAATGGGCCAAAATACCAGCAACTGTGTGTGAAAAGCTTTTGAAGAGTTACAGAAAACGTTTGGCCTCCGTTATTGCCAACAAAGGGTATATAACAAAGTATTGAGATGAACTTTTGGTATTGACCCAATACTTAATTTTCCACCATGATTTGAAAATGAATTATTTAAAAATCAAACAATGTGATTTTCTGTTTTTTTTTTTCCCCACATTGTTTCTCATGGTTGAGGTTTAACCATGTTGACAATTACAGGCCTCTCTAATATTTTCAAGTGGGAGAACTTGCACAATTAGTGGTTGACTAAATACTTATTTGCCCCACTGTATGTCCCCACCGTCCTTATGCAAACCTACGCCCTTGGAGCAGGGCATCTGGTGGCATCCTAGTATTACAGAAAGGGGACAAAATTTGCAGAGTAAGGAAAAAAATTACGATTAGGTGAGTTTTCAAATACTGTAAGTAAATCACGAATGGCGTAGGAGGAGGTTGTACTCCTTATGACAGTTGTCAAATGACTGGAATTTGAATAATCGTCCTCCTTGTCACCAGTCGCCAAAAGCGGATGCAGGGAACAAAGATTGAAGGGTTAAGGGCGAATGCCATCACAACTCATCTCTGACAAACTAAGTGGGTGGTAGGACATATTCGACCAACATGTTACTGACTTTTCACACATCTACCCTATCAGTGCACAGTATGTTCATTAGTATCAGTCACTCAAGGTGAGAGGGGAAGAATTTGCTTGCCCTTAGTCTCGTATGACGATTTACTGCACTCCTCCCAACCTGCACGAGGATTAACTGCCGATCACCCCACACGGCCCGTACACGCTCTCCTGTGTTTATATCGCTCTGACCGCAGCAGGTCTGCCGGGTCAGCGTTTGGGCCGATCGGACAGGAAAGCCCTCTGCCAGCTGCTGACAATAACAACTCCACCTTAGTCACTGTCAGCGAAGGGGGTGTTGCTCTCGCACTATTAGACAATGTGAGAAGAAAGGGGGGAAACACTATGTGGGCAGTAGAGAGAAAATGTCTTGTTGTTTTCAAACATCTGTAACAAAATGTGAAATAATCAGCATTTCTGGGAAGTAAAACTAATCAGGCAAATATATGTTTTTTATGAGTCATTCCAAAATTGTAGGTTATTCGGGCTTCAGAATTTTTAAAAGCTAACCATTTACTTTCTTAATTTTCTGCTATACAGGTAGTCCACGGGCTACAAACAAGTTCCGTTCCTACGCTGACGACATAACCCGAATTTCCGCCTAAATCGGAATTAACCCTAAGTACGTCTAAATAACTGGCAAAGGTCACAACATTGGATAAACAAGGGAAGCACATTGGAAAGCCAGTTTACTTAGAGAGACCCAGCCGTAAGACGGTCACTTTGATTGAAGCGGAGTAATGCAACCACATTTCCTTGCAATATTTCTCATCATTCAGTGTTAAACCATAGGTTAGATTGAAATCACGAATGAAGTTGTTTCTCTTTTACGGGCTTTAATCACAGGACTTGATTGACTTTGATTTGCTCGTAAAAGAGAAACAACTTGGTTCGTGATTTCGATTCGAGAGGGAATTACAGCGTGAACTCATTGGCCGCTTTTGCTCCAGAGGAAATTAGTTCAGCTTTAATTCTTCGATGCACTTTAGAAGTTTTCTTATTGATCTTAATCAGAGGTATCGACAAGTTGTCTGCACACAAGTAGTGTTCATCATCCAACAACCCGAGGCAACGTTTAATAGCGACCCCTGTCAACTCGCGGCAGTGAACTTATATTCCGACCCCATATCAAAGAAGTTAAACGCTTAACAATATATTACACGTTACTTCAATGTAATAACTTAAGAGAAATGTTATTATTGAACTCAATATTTTGACTAAATATATTTATAATCAATTATTTATTTCTTTATTCTGACTTGATGGCAGCTACACTCCTTTCCCCTCTCTCATTAGGCTGCACGACCTCTTCATGGGCGTAAATGCGCTCTCGCTTGTGTGCGCGCATGCATGGGCTCTTCTTCGTGTGCACAAACACGTTGTTGCGTGCGGAAGTGCGACAAAATAAAAGCATGCATTACAATACAAAAGTCAACATTAAAATCAACATTTCACCAAAAGGCCGAAGAGTTAAATTAATAAAATTACGTAAAAAATAAGGTGCTGTGAGCAGATGTGGGTAGTAACTAGAGTTGGGAATCTTTGGGCACCTAACGATTCGATTACGATTACGATTCAGAGGCTACAATTCGATTAGAAATCGATTATTGATGACACCCCCCCTCCCTCACTATTAGCTGCTTTTAATGTTTTGTACATTAGTTACAAAAACTGTAAAAAATAAAAGTAAAAAAATAAAAAGCCTCGCAAGCTTAAATAAACGACTATTTCAGTATCAAGTTAACAGTTAAAAACAATAAATAATATACTCAAATTCCCATTCTGTATCAGCAGCTTTAAACTAAATTCAATTAATTTAATGTTGTGAATCAACCGTTAAAGTTGTTGAAATTGCTCCCGTTATTCTAGAATTTCCCATTTGTCTACTTTCGACATGTGAAAGTTTTAAAACTTATTTTAAAGATAGATTCAAGTCAATATTTTACCGATTTAGGAGTATTTTAGATAAAAAGTTAATTAGGTTCGCTTGAAAGGTTCGCTACAACTGCCTTGCAGTGAAGTCTACTGCTTAAAGATGGCAGCTGTTTACTAACGCCCGCATCTAGCTTTCTGTACATGTGCTGCTAACGCCACCAAGTCTATTTTGCATCTAGTCCTATATAAATATGATATCTACCGTGCCAGTATGTGGACGTACTTGGTAGCAGCGGTCGGCAGCAGTCAGGTATGTTGTTGTTTTTTTATCTCGCGGCATGAGTTGAGCTAGAGCCGTGAGTTGAGCATTGGCAGTACCCGAGGGGCCGGATAATGACAAGCATGATGTTTAGCTACTCTCGCTCCGTTCCTCATTGCGTCCCGAAGACCACGCGGCGCGCTGAGTGTGTTTTACTTCCGCTTTACTTGACATATTTCAATAATCGGAATTTGGATGTTTGTGAATCGTTCTCGAATCTTCCACGGCCGAATCGCGAATAATCTAAGAATCGGAAATTTCGCACACCTCTAGTAGTAACATGTTACATTTACAAGACCATTATAGGCCCCCCGCCCAAAACCCACCCCACCCCTGCCACTGGCTTGTCACGACAACAAACGCAGTACTTTTAACGCTTTGCAAGCAATGACAGTGTAAATTTTCAAATGATTTAATTTGAGATGGACAGTTAAATTTAACAGACCATAATGTGATGTGACACAATATAAACAAACAATTTCCATCTATTGCCCCATGTAGGCTACAATACAATACAACTGAGAGAGCTATGCCTGCCTGCTAAGCAACAAAACAGTATAACTAAACATCCTGTGCCTGCCCTCTCCACATTCCTGGGGTTACCAAGCCCTCAAACAGTGATGCCCTCAGATTTTTTGACAGCAAATTCATTTATAACATCAGTGAAATCCAGTTTTTGAGCAAGCTCACATTCAATGAAGAGCATGGCAAGGTTTTTAAGCCAGCCCTGTGATATGGTGGAGCATAGCTAGTTTTTTATTATTTTCATTTTACTGAAGGCTCGCTCTCCTCCAGTCACTGGCAAAGACAAGAAAATGCCTATAGCAGTGTGCAGAGATCAACTTAAATACTTTGTAAACCATGCCGTTTGTGCTGTTTCGGTGATGGATTCGAATTAGCGTTAGCACAGTGGGTTGGAAACCCAAGATAAATCCAGCCACCTAACCAAAGTCTATTCAGCCTCGCGCACCTGCTTCCCACAGACTAACATCTATCCCTGTTCTCCCATCACCTTCTCTCTCCTCGGCTCAATGCGAGCAGCATGTCTACTCATACCTCAGCTCAATAGGCTACAAGCGGCCGGTGACAGACTCGAATCGGGCTTTGGTCACGGTGATCACGAATGTAAACGTTCAGTGTTAGCGGCTGTCGTTCACTTACCGACATCACCGTCCACAGCCAACTCTAGCCCTAATTCTCTGGCTTCTTATCCCCCTTTTAAAAACTTCATTTCCTCGTTCACCTCTATCGTCTTCATCTTTTTTTCTTTTCTTTTCTTTTCTCCTCTGCGCACCTGATTTATGACGACTCGCCATGTTTAGAGCTCATAACAATGACAGATTTTAATTTCCCGCTTCAGGGCACGTACTTAGTGTAACCTTGTGTGTGCCAGAGCGTGGTCAAACCATTCTCTGCTAAGACAGAGGGGTGGTGGGAGGCGTTGAGCATAAAAAGGAAAAAATATATATTTGAAATATTTAATATGTTAAAGTTTTTAAGTATATATCGAGTAGAACATAATATCTAATCAGACAATGATTTAAATAAAGAAATATGCGAATGTAAATAAAAATAAATTAAGTGTCATTCAGGGGCCCCTATCATCCTGAGGCCCGGGACAACATACCCGGTTGCCCCCCCATCAACGGGCTTGTCTAAGAGTAGTTTTACTCACCCATGCTTTTTACTTTTACTTGAGTAGATCTGTGAAAAAGAAACGCTACTCTTACTCCGCTACTTTGGGCTACACTAGTCGTTACATTTTTCTTCTTTATACAACATATTAGATTTTACTTTTTTTTGCCAGCATTCCTAACTGTAGCTCTACCAGTTTCACCAATGAGAAATCCATCCCAATAATAATCACATCACTCTATGATACAAATCAGACTCAAGCTTGCCGTTGTATGATCACGCCGGCCCTTGACATAGAACGCGGCCATCAACATAACTCATAAACCCGGATTTTAACCTGTCTCCCAGTTTTTATTTGGCACCGATTTACCACGGACAACCAAAGATATGATCCTTTTAATTTCATAATAGGAAGTATGAAGGAACTACAGGTATTCACTATCCAACAATTCAAACTAGGAACCATTCACTCCAATACAGGGCACTCTTGCTCTTTGGATGAATGATGCTTCATTTCTGTAATTTTTTTCTCTCATCGGAATTCAATGAGTTTTTTTTTCTTCTTTGACTTAATGTGATTATGTCCTAGGTTATTGTACATTATAATTATAACAGTTCATATAGATAAGTTTGTACTGAGAAAAAAAACAAAAAAAACATTAATTTAAAAAAAAAAATTAAACATCGTAAGCGGTTACTCACAATGTTACTCATGATTTAAGTATTCTTTTCACCAAATACTTTTTTACGTGTACTTTTGGATGACTACTTTTACTTTTACTTGAGTAATATTATTTCGAAGTAATGCTATTTTTACTTGAGTCAAATTTTTGGCTACTCTACCCACCTCTGACTGTGAGGTACAATCATGTACTGTGGTGGACAAGACTCCGGCGTGGTACAGTCGAAATCACGCAACTCGGGTCAATTGTAACCCGGGGACTACCCGTACTAGTATATTCATCATTCATTCATTTATTCATCAAAGGTCAATTTTACATGATCTTTTTTTTTTTTTTTTTTTTTTTTTTACAAGATTTGGTATAATCACAGGAACGGGGTTGCATGTAACAGAGTTGCAAAGCAATACTAACGATAGCTTTTTGTTACTGCTGACTAAGACGACAAATTCATTTATGTAAATAAGTACAGAAAAAAATAAGATTTTCATTATTATTTTCAGTCATTCTTTTAAGTTATTTATTGACTTTTACTGTAAAGTTGATATCAGGCGAAATTTACCCAGAAACTGCATGTTTTAGTATTTTGTCCACAGATTATTAAACATTTAAATAACAAAATGTCCCTTTTATTGATGCTGATTGATTAAGATTCGGCTTGAGTGGTGTAGGTCCATACTGGAAGCACAGGTACAACATTTATCAACAGCTAAGGGTGAACTAAAATAAAAAAGTCACACAGCTGCTTCAGAAACTCCGCCAGTGGGCTCAGACAACCTCTTACCCACTGTTTGTACTTCCTTTGCGGGGTTGTGCACAGCATGTCTTGTTTCCTGTCAGACCCACACAAAACTTTCCCTCATAACTTTGTCTGCAATGATATTTACTTATATTCATGCATTATTTTCCCACCAACACCTCAACTAATCTTCCAAATACTGACGTTCTCTCCTGCTTTCCTGTCCTCTATAGTGTACCCTCTGCACCATGTCTGTTATCATACGTCTCTTTTTGTGGCAAGACCGCAGCCACAAAGCCCACAATAACAGACAAACTAGTTTGAACCAGTGGGGTGCAGCCCAACGACACATACACATTCAAGGGACCCCCTTACACTCGTATTTCCAACAGGCTTTTTCCATAGCAGTTTGTAACATATTTAAACACACATGGAAGCCATTTGATCCAAAGACTGAGCAATTTGCATCTCTGTATGTTTTGAAATTAATGTTATATAACTGTATGATTCTAGTTTGTGCACGTTCTTAAGCCCCTGTAACTTGTACAGCACGTATCAATGTTTAAAATGCCATAACCCTGCTAAGTAAACTGACCCAGTTGCAAGAATGTTCACATATTTAAGGAGCCACGTAACAAAAACAATGTACTTGTAACATCATGAGACAGGCAAATATTTTATATAACGTATAAACTCCCCGCGGATATGTTACCAATGCTTGCATAAGGTACGCTATTTATATTTTTACTTAGAATGTATCACCATGACGATGTGGGTTCAAACGTTGATGTGTGTTAAGTTATGAGACGTATAGACTAACACGGCTGCGTGAACAACATGTCAATCAGCAACAGAATGCAGTGGGGGGGTGATGAGTGTACACGCGTACAAACAACCGCACACAGATGACCACTGTATTACATGTTTACATATCATGTAATCTCTAATTTGGCTGAATAGGTGGAAAAGTGCATGTTCCATGTTAAAATCAGGAAAAAGACTGCAAACATACTCTGATACACAAATAAATGATTGTTGTCTAGGTAGTAGAAACGTCTAAAGGTGTTTGCACAGTTTTGCTCACCAGAAATCTTGATTATGAAATATTTAAACTCAGATGTTTCTTTCTTGTTTAACTTGGCATGCTTTCAACACACGCCTAGCTCAAGACTAGAGAGAGATCCAAAAGAAAATGGAGACTGAATTATGTATACATATATATTTTTTTAAATGTGCATATTCATCTAACTGAATAGTCTGTCACTGTATATTTTCCTGTAAAATAGTATAGTCCAGTGGTGTGAAAAAGTATCAGAACCTTTTGGAATTTCTCACATTTCTGCATAAAATCACCATCAAATGTGATCTGATCTTTGTCAAAATCACACAGATGTAAAAACAGTGTCTGCTTTAACGAAAACCACCCAAACATTTATAGGTTTTCATATTTTAATGAGGATAGCATGCAAACAATGAGAGAAGGGGGGAAAATAAGTCAGTGAACACTCTGCCTAATGAGACTTAAAGTGCAATTGAAACCGTTTTTTTCCAAACATTTTAAGTCAGGTGTGTGCCCAATCACTGATAAGTGGTTTAAAGCTGCCCTGCCCACTACAAAACGCACACCTGGAAAGAAATGTCTTGATGAGAAGCATTGTCTGATGTGCATCATGGCTCAGTCAAAAGAGCTGTCTGAAGAAATATTAAATGAGATGGTTCACTTACAGTTGTGGTCAAAAGTTTACATACACTTGTGAAGAACATAATGTCATGGGTCTCTTGAGTTTCCAGTTATTTCTACAACTCAGATTTTTCGCTGATAGAGTGATTGGAACAGATACTTCTTTGTCACAAAAACATTCATGAAGTTTGGTTCTTTTATGACTTTATTATGGGTGAACAGAAAAAAAGTGATCAAATCTGCTGGGTCAAAAATATACATACAGCAGCCCTAATATTTGGTAACATGTCCCTTGGCCATTTTCACTTCAATTAGGCGCTTTTGGTAGCCATCCACAAGCTTCTGGCAAGCTTCTGGTTGAATCTTTGACCACTCCTCTTGACAGAATTGGTGCAGTTCAGTTCAATTTGATGGCTTTCTGACATGGACTTGTTTCTTCAGCATTGTCCACAAGTTCTCAATGGGGTTTAAGTCAGGACTTTGGGAAGGGCATTCGAAAACCTTAATTCTAGCCTGATTTAGCCATTCCATTACCACTTTTGATGTGTGTTTGGGGTCATTGTCCTGTTGGAAAACCCAACTGCGCCCAAGACCCAATCTTCGGCCTGATGACGTTAGGTTATCTTGAAGAAATTGAAGGTAATCCTCCTTCTTCATTATCCCATTTACTCTCTGTAAAGCACCAGTTCCATTGGCAGCAAAACAGCCCCACAGCATAATATTACCACCACCATGCTTGACGGTAGGCATGGTGTACTTGGGGTTAAAGGCCTCACCTTTTCTCCTCCAAACATACTGCTGGGCATTGTGGCCAAACAGCTCGATTTTTGTTTCGTCTGACCACAGAACTTTCCTCCAGAAGGTCTTATCTTTGTCCATGTGATCAGCAGCAAACTTCAGTCGAGCCTTTCTTGCATGGCAGCCTCTCAGTCCAAGGAGATGCAAAACACACTCGACTTTGGACGCTGACACCTGTGTTCCAGCAGCTTCTAATTCTTGGCAGATCTGCTTTTTGGTGATTCTCGGTTGAATCTTCACCCTCTGACCAATTTTCTCTCAGCAGCAGGTGATAGCTTGCGTTTTCTTCCTGATCGTGGCAGCGACAAAACAGTGCCATGAACTTTATACTTACAAACAGTTGTTTGCACTGTTGCTCTTGGGACATGCAGCTGCTTTGAAATGGCTCCAAGTGACTTTCCTGACTTGTTCAAGTCAATGATTCGCTTTTTCAGATCCATGTATGTATATTTTTGACCCAGCAGATTTGATCACTTTTTCTGTTAACCCATAATAAAGTCATAAAAGAACCAAACTTCATGAATGTTTTTGTGACAAAGAAGTATCAGTTCCAATCACTCTATCGGAGAAAAATCTGAGTTGTAGAAATAATTGGAAACTCAAGAGAGCCATGACATTATGTTCTTCACAAGTGTATGTAAACTTTTGACCACAACTGTACTTATGTTTCCCCCTTCTTTCATTTTTTGCATGTTGCAAATATGAAAACCTATAAATGGGTGGTAGTAGTCAAAGCAGACACTTTTTTAATCTGTCTGATTTTGACAAAGATCAGATCACATTTGATGGGGATTTTATGCAGAAATGTGAGAAATTCCAAAAGGTTCAGATACTTTTTCATATCACTGTCTTAGAAGTGTTTGCTAATATACAGTGTTAAAAAATGAGTAGAATTGTGTTGGTAACTGATAATCTTGATTGTGATGCTACTTCCAAATATGATTGTCCCTGTACAAGTTTTCAAGGTCTGCTCTATCCTGTCAAAAGCTGTAGTCGTGTTCACTGAATGTGGTGCAACAGGCCACGCTAAACTGTTAACTGTCAATCAGATAACACTATGTCAAGCATGTCTCTTGTTTACGCATTCCTTCATGTTTGAGCCACGAAAATATATCTTCTTAAAGTGATCCTCTAACTTTAATACATATAGGCTCTAATGAACCACAATTGTTCTCTTTTACTAAAAGATGTTGTTAGAAACACATAAAATGTTAAATCAATGGCAATATTTTATAATATTTAGTCCATATTTTGACCGTTAGTTGGCGCCATGGTTTGCGGGCTCGCAGTGATGACGTCATTGGGATCCTTCCAAATGTGTAGCGTGTTCAACAATTGCTTATTGCTGCCTAAACTCGTGAAGTAAAATGCCACGATGTGCTGCTTTTGGATGCAATTTCCAGTCAAATAGAAACAAGGGGAGTGAAGTGAGTGGTCAAGGTGGAATTATTATTTTTAGTGAATAAATGTGCATAAGTGGAAGCTTCTCCCCCTTTTTGTTCCCTGTATGCACGTATCCTACCCACCACGCGTTACAACTGGCGCCCGAACATTTTTCCTGGATCCTCAGTCAAGTAAGGGATCCGTCTATTTTCTGGATCCGACGGTCCCACCGCGTCTACAATATTGGTTTCGTATCTGTCCATTTTTTTGATTCGTCGGTCCCACAGCGGCTTTTCGGATCAGTCTATTTTGTGGAATCGACGGCCTGATCGCGGCTGCAACATTGTCATGGAATCGGTCTAATTCCTGGATCTTCGAGTGAGTTGGATTACTATTGCTATCTTTTTTGTTGACTATTCTTTGTGGGAGTTTGCCCCAAATCAAACTAAATAATTAAAGCACTTTGGCACGCTACAGTGACGACAGTGACTGACGTGGACCTTACAACAATGTTGGAGTTTGTCAGGGAACGCGTGTTTGCGTACTGCTGAGCTCCCGACTGAAGATTGGTCAAGGTGGAAATATTATTTTTTTGTGAATAAAATTTGCATAGGTGGAAGCTGCTCCCCTTTTTGGTACTTTTATACACGTATCCTACCTACCACGCGTTACAATGTACAAGACATGGATTACACAAGATGTGCTCTTTGGCCTCTACTGTATGTAAACCACACGACAGCTCTGGATGCTAACAATCTACATAATTATATTGGGATAAGTTTGAAAACGCAATATGCTTACCTTGAATATCTGCTAATAAAACCGGAATTCCCAACAGCATACACTCTCGCTCCCAACCGGAGTTCCCAACAGCACTCTCTCGCTCTGTTGACATTGAGACTCACTTACAGCGAGTGCATTACCAGTTTTGCCCAACTTTTGTCTTATCAGGTATTTGCTGCACGCATTTTTCCCTGAAGCTCGTCTTGTGAACGACCGACAGTGCTGTCCTGCTCATCACTTTTCAGATCTGGTTCAAATAGGAAGGGTAGAACTGACGACATGTTGGGAAAGCTAACGAGTGACACGCTGGAATTTCGGCAACGGGCCCGGTGACGTCACGCACTGCGACGTAACAAGAACGGCGACCTATCACTTAAAATAATTTTACAAACTTTATTAAAACAAAAACATTAAGAGGGGTTTTAATATCAAATTACTATAACTCATACTAACATTTATCTTTTAAGAATTACTTGTCTTAAAAATAGAGGATCCCTTTAAAGCCTCCTATTAAATATATCCCACTATTTTGAAGAAGAAGAACTGCTAGCCACTACCTAGCTTGCGAGCTATATGACTTGGGCCATCTTAAGCACATTCATAATTATGCCAGACCGTTAAATTGTTGCCATAAATCTGCAATTGTGTGTGGATGACAGGCCAATTCCGACAAAAATATCTTTGTTTAATAACAAACCCTGCTATGTGTGGACAGTCTTATTTGACTACCTCCATGACTACTTAACAAAGATTTGTAATGGTCAGCAATTCTCTCCTCCCATGTTACCTTCTCTGTGTTTATTCAGGGAGCAGGTGAGGGAGGAAAACCTCGACCCGGACCGTAATCTAACGTCAACAACAGAGCGGATGAGCGCAACAGTGAAGGCAAACAAATGTGACATAAGGAGACAATTGTGTTTTGGGAGAAAAGGGGCCGGGCCCTCCTTGCAATAACATGTCTCGTGGCTCAAACTTGCACTTGAAGCCTGCTCGTGGTAACCCCACCCACCAGCACCCCATATTTGAGACACACCGCACTTAGGAAAACGTATAAGCAGTAGGCAACCATCAATATTTCCTTATAGCTCAGGGTGAGGAGATGGTTAACAGGCAGCTGATGATACAGCAATGCTGAACTTTTCTCAAAGGGCATAAACCAGCCTCAGGGCAGACTAGCACTGTTCAAATAGACCTTATAAAAGCTATCAAATCAACATCCACCCCCTTGGAAAACAACTCTGACAAACTCGCTGGAGGAATCACTTCTTTAACAATCAAAAAATGCAGAAAGTCATTAAGGCTATGACATCATGAAAGTCTACAGCAATATCAGCTAAAGAACAACAGGTTCCTTCTACAAAAGTCTTGAGAGACCGTTTCTTGCCTCGGAGTATTCAGAAGGGTGCCAAAAGCAAAGTAAATGAGCAGACCCTCTGCTAGGGAGAAACATTTTTTAAAAACACTTAACCATTTCACTGTCATGAAGTCAAAGTAGAACATGTTGGTAAATCTTGCACTTCTAGATAAACTTTTGAGATGGCTTTGTCTGTGCGAATTCTTTCTATTAATGTAGAACTGCGAAGAAACGATAGCTGTTCTAGATAAATCCAGAAGTGTATGATCGAATTGAAATCACGGCCTTTAGTACCTGTGACAGCGTAAAAAAAAATCTTAAATAGGATTATTATGTGAATTAGAATCATATTTTGAGGCAATTCAAATATATACAATAATTTGGCATAGCGCAGATGACAAGAAATTAGTCTTTTAATCTGCCGTTTAGCCCCGCCTGTCATTATAGCGCTCCAGCGTCCTCAGCTGGATGATGACGTCGGCAGGGTCACGATTTTATCTGATTTAGAATTCAGCCAATTGAGGGGGAAGATTCTGAATGAGGAAAATACAACAGAGAGCAGCAAAATGTCATGATTTTTCAATCTCTCTAATATTTTTACAAGGTATTCTTTTTAACTAAGTATTTTCCCAAATTGCTAAATAAATGGTATGATAATGACAAATAACAATCTTGTGGTCAATGGAATATGAAATATTAAAAATGCATTTATTCAGTACGACAGGGCAAAATTACTGCATAATGGTCAAAACTGATGACTTCTTCCTCTTCCGCATGGTATTTTATGCCACCATAGTCAGTCCGGCTTTTATTATTTCCCTGCTACGCTAAAGAGCGTAAACAAAACAGGAGGCGTGAAAGCTAACCGACATGCTAACCCGAACCGAGCAGCTTTTCCAAGTCTTATTCTCGCCTTTCGAACACGAAAAATCACACAAAACTACCCTGACTCATGTCACACATGGCGTAGGGGGTTGATTATCTTCACCGATCGGCCAGCCCCCAGCGGCGAGCAACTTACGGCTCGTCGTTCTGCTGCGGGCATGGCGGGCTGGCTGTGCTAGTCGCCGGGAATGAACACCGAAAATAGCCCATTCTCGGTGGACAAACCGGCCGACGTCAGAGCTGTGGGCTGTTCGTGGCCAAGCCGAGGATAGTGGTCTATTGGCGGCCACACGAAGAGGACGGACGGAGGGGGTGGAAGCAACCATGGTGTGTAACAAGCTGCTGGTCGTCGGCCGAGTGGCCTTCTCGGTGGACAAGGAGCATTGTCCCCCGCAAAATGCAAGCCACCTCCTTATTAAAACGTGTGCCATGATCTCAGTATTTGACATAAAACAAATCACGTAGTTTACTCACTTCCTCGTCGGTCCAATGGTCCCACAGTTATCTGACTTGTTTTGGCTATTCTCCGCGGTGAACGGGAACTTTTTGAAACGCAAAAAGGCTTACACGCTTCTCCCTGGGGCAGCAACAAAAGCCTGCAGCACATTGGGCTGGTGTGATGCGAAAAATAAACAAATTAATCCGCAAAATCCGGCTGACGTCACATTTTCATTCTTCCTCATTACAGGAAGTCACTCATTTTCATGGCTCGGGATTTTAAAAAATTAATAAATAAATAGATCCCGGCCAAAACAATGTCACACCAAACTGCGACTTCGCGACAAAGGCCTCCCAGTTTGAGTGGCGTTTCAATTACATTTTTCCTGGTCGGAGGTTGGAAAACTCTGACTTCCCATCGTCCTTGAATGCAGCATCAGTCTACAGAGTCTTGACTGAATAACGGCAACATAGTGAAACGTGCATTTAGAGGCTGTGGAAACAGACAGAAGAAATGGGCAAATGAACGAGGAACAATACAAACTGTGGATACTTGCTGCTGGCTATGACAAACACACCGGTGGAAAAAATATCACTTCGCTCTGCAGCCGTTTACCTATAAAGCTGCTAGATTACATATGTTGGTGTTCAAACTACAGTTATTGACATGCAATGGTAAGTAACTTCATCTTGAAAACATAGCCAATACTGTTGATTGCATGGGTCATTGGTGATTTTCATGCCTGCATACGTTAATTTTTCGCCCTATAAGGCACACCTCACTATAAGCCGCCACCCACGAAATTTGACATAAAAATGGCATTTGTTCATAGTTAAGCTGCACTGGACTATCAGCCGCGGCTGTTCTTACTGTATTATGAGATATTTACACCAAAAGATATTAACCGGTAACACTTTATTTGACAGCGGCATCAAATGACTGTCTTAAGACCGAATGAACCACCATGAACCTTTGAATCAATTTGCTACAAAGCTCCATTGCTTCAAGAAGCTTCATTTGGGTAGCACTGCTCCCCTGGGGGAGACAGTCAACCTCTGCTGCCACCTGATGTCAACACTAGTTTTGTCCAACATGCCCCTAGCATGCATTGCAGCGCTACAGATGTAAATAACAATCAAAATTCATGTTCTGTGCTAATTATTTCTTCAATTACTGTTCCAGTTGTTTCATTAATTGCTAGTTAGGGTATTTGGTAACACTTTATTTGACAGTGGTGCCATAAGACAATTATAATTATGACAGGACACTGTCATGAGAATGAATGAATGCTTATAACAGATGTCATTTAGTGTTACCCGGCAAATTATCTCACTTTTGAATGGATGTAAAAGATCCGAGCTGGACATAAGCATTCAGTAATGCCCATGATAATTTCATGTCATGATTATGACAGTCTTATGACATTCTTATGACGCCGATGTAAAATAAAGTGTTACCTATTAACCCATAAGATCAACAAATAAGCCGCACTGGACTATAAGCCGCAGAATTCAAAATGAAGGAAAAAAGTAGCAGTAGTAGTATTAGTAAAGAAAATTATGGTATGCTGTTTTTTATTAGCACGCTAGGACGGGCCCAATGACTTGCGGAGCCCTGAAACTAATAACTAACTAAGCAACTGCACAGAATTTTTTGAAATTATGGCTGCAGTTAGTGATTATTTTAGTAGTCGATTAACCGATGAACTATTTAGTTCTAATAATTGAGTAATCGTATAAGCAACTAAATCAAAACACTTGAGCTGAGCCTCAAACGGTATGAAAAAAAAAAAGACTTATGTACAACCAAAGAACAAATGGCTCACTTACATAGCAAAAGTCCGTTAGTTTTTTTTTTTTTTTTTTTTTTTTTTTTAATTTTTTTTTTTTTTTTACACAATGCTCGTAACAAGTGGTTCAGACACATATTCCCACAAAAAAACGTCTAAATATACCGATAAAATGAATTACGAATGCACGAAAAACATTAGCTCAAACAAAAACTTAGCTTATTTTGGTCTTAACATGGAGCAGCTGGATTCAGCCATGTGAAATGAGTAAATGCAAACACTTTCAAAATAAACCATTACAACTCAAATTTAATTAAACGAATACTCGAAGCAGCAAAATTTAATTCGAATCTTTTTTCTAATCAAATTACTCGAGTTAATCGATTAATCGTTGCGGCACTAGTTGAAATCCTCCACCGACTAATTAAACCTCCGCTAACTCGAAGATAAAGCTAATATAAAAAATTCTGAACTTTCCCTTCAAGCTGTCAAATGAAAAATCCGATCCAAAGTAAATCATACTGTGTAGAGTGAATCTATGACTTTTACTTTTTGAGTTTAACTACTGGAATAAAGTAAGTTTTCCACATTATTGAATTCTTTTTTTCGATGCACTTGCGTTTCTGAAGCTAGTTATTGCCATCCCGCCTACACATTGTGTGGAAGAAACAAGAAAGGCAAGCCCGATCAGGGTTTGTGATCTCTGCTGCCTTGTTGTGAACTGAAACCTGGCTTATGATTCATCTTCCACCAAAGAGCTTTGTAGAAGTTGATTTCAACAACTATAAAAGCATTCCGCATCTAAGAAAAATAATAATAATCGGCACTATGGGGCTCACCTCTGGCTTTATGCTTTTGCAATATTTTCTGCATGCAGACAAAAACATCTCACAGACTCCTACTTCCTTTAGGGTGTCTGCCTTGAGTGAACAACAAGGCTCCTCAAAAGACACCCGCCTGTTGTACCCGTCTGGTGGCAAAGGAACACCGTGCAGTACATGTCACATGAGATAAAAGACCGCTGCGTCATGTTTTAAAAGCGGCATTCGTTTGAGTGTGCGTGTGTCAACTATGAGAAGCATGCTGGTGATTTTGAAACGGCACATGCGAAGACAGGCCACAACTGCAGAAACATGAAAAATGTTTGCTGGGTTGTTTTTCTTGCACAAAGCACTTTCTTGGGACGATGCGGTGATGACTAATTTAGGCTTGGTTTTGACTTTAACGAGAACCGGATGTATTAAAAAAAACACAAAACACCAGAACAAAAGCAAATAAACAAGCTAAAGTTCCTAGAAGTTTATGGACAAGCTCCAATGAATGTTATCCAGATATTTTTCCCCCCCTGCCTCCCCTCCCTTCTGAACTCACTTCCTTAAACGGGCCCTCCTTTGCTTTTAGGCTGCACATAAACAGATTTGGAGGTGTGTCCCTCTCAGCCAATGGCGACTCGACCCGGCTGCTGTCGACATCCAATCGGTAGCCGACTCGCCTGCTGTTAACGGTGGTTGTTGTTTTCCTGCCTCCTGTTTTCTCTGAGTCTTCAGTGATGAATGGGGGATGTAAAGAGGAGGCCGGGTCAGGCATTAATAGGCTGAGTGCTTGCCCACAATTAGGTGGGGGCTAATCTCAATTTCACCGGTGTGTGTGTGTGTGCGTATGTACAGTGTGTGCACACTGAATTACACAAGAATACGCACCACATTCACATGCTTTTTATCGTTATCTATCTTTCTACCCCTCCACCCCTGTTTCCCCACAAAAAACACAGAGCACACTTTGTTTCTTGCACATAAACATAGCTCACATCCTCCCTCGCTCAGATTTCAGACACACACACTCGAGTGTGTGCTGATTAATGCTGGTCACAGGGTGTGGAGGCTTGGCAGTGAGGGAACAACTGTGTCCCAGTGCAAACAGGACACCTAGCAGTAAACAACACGAGGGCTATAGCACTGATAATCCAGCACTTCCCACATCATCTTTCTTAACCTCATTCTTTGCGCGGTTCTGTGAAGTTTCGAGCATCCCAGGAAAAAAAAAAAACGCACACACCAATCGGCCTCTGCTAAAAAAGAAAACATCCATGACTTGTTTTTCCTCACTTGTTGCCAAAACTTGAGAGATGAGATAGAGTTGCACAATGACAAACGCAGTTGTTTATGCAAAAGCAAGCCCGAAATTGACCAATTACCAGATTTTTCATACTATGAGGCGCATCGGCATATAGGACGCACCCTTAAAGGGATCCACGGATAGAAAGACTTGTAGTTCCTAAAAGATAAACGTTATTATGAGTTAAAATTAGGGCTGTCAAACGATTAAAATTTTTAATCGAGTTAATTACAGCTTAAAAATTAATTAATCGTAATTAATCGCAATTAATCGCAATTCAAACCATCTATAAAATATGCCATATTTTTCTGTAAATTATATATATATTCTGTAAAATAAATTGTTGGAATGGAAAGATACAAGACACAAGATGGATATATACATTCAACATACGGAACATAAGGACTGTAGTGGGCATTTCACTCTACTGTCATTTAAATCTGTCTATGCTGTCCTCACTCCGAAGCGTCTACTTTTTCCAAAGCTAGACAGCTAGTGAACGACGCCTTAATAATCAGACTTCTTCCTTTTTCATCTGATTTATTAATAAAATGGCCTCAAACCGTTGTCCTCTTTAGACCGTCGTAAAACTACAAAAAAAATAATAAAATACACAAGCATTGCATTAGCAAGAACGTTAGCTTAGCACACTACATACAGGTTCACTAAACATAAACAAAAAGCGTCTCATACAAAAAATATAACATTTCGCTTACTAACTTAATATGTACATTCTTAACAATAACCATACTTACGGACAAATCTTGTCCAAGGATCATATAAGCACAACATTACAACGTAGGCGTCAGCCCGAGACGTCGTGCAGCCATATTGAACTGGCAAGAAAAAATAAACCATGTCGCAAAGCGACCACAAGAGTTCGCTGTTAGACAGCACAAAAACCCTTGCTGTAAAACTTACCAAAAGGCAGAATACTGTCTGAGCGGGACATGTGCGTTAATTGCGTCAAATATTTTAACGTGATTAATAAAAAAAATTAATTACCGCGCGTTAACGCGATAATTTTGACAGCCCTAGTTAAAATAATTTGAAATTGAAAGCCAGTGGTGTTACCAGGATGCCAGCTGTGGGTGGGCATTAGTCTTACCTGGGGTGGGGGCAAAAAAAAAAAAAAATGCTCAAGTAGGTCAAAATCCAGCGTAGGGCCTTGAGATAACTGTTGTCGTGATTTGGTCTAAACAAATGAAAGTTGATTTCATTTTATTTGACTTAGAACACATCCATAACTGAACAGTATGGACATGCAGGTGACAATGTTTTTTTAGTAGAGATGTCCCGATTGATCAGCATCCCGATCGATCGGGTCCGATCACGTCATTTTCAAAGTATCGGAATCGCCCAAAAAATATTGGACATGCCTTTTTTAAATATATATATATTTTTAATTAAATCGTTTTCTAATTGTATTTACCGATACAGACATAATATGTTTCACTCATCCAGAGTCTTTTAGGCTTAAGGTAGGGTTATCAAATTTATCCCGTTACCGGCAGTAGTTAATTTTTTAAAAAATTTATCACGTTAAAATATTTCACGCAATTAACGCATGCACTGCACGACCCACTCACGCATTGTCGCATTCAATCTGTAATGGCGCCGTTTTACCTAAAAGGCTGCGTAAAATGAATAAAGTGAATTTTGGCAGCCTTTGGAGCATTTTTTTAATTGGTTAAAGCCTTACAATCCCTCTCTCTACGATTAGAAATATCGTGGGAAGCAATGTGGGGATGAAAGGTAGTAATTGATCTTTTTCTTTACACCCTATGTTATTTCCCAACGCAGAGAAGATATATCAATTGGTACCACTACGCACAGTCATGGGTGCACTTCCCATCATGCATTTGGGCACAACAGTTAAATGGCTACAGCATCATTTACTGAAAGCTCAACAAATACACTAGATGGCAATATTTAGGCACAATATACAAAGTCACATTTATCCTTTAAGAATTACGAGTCTTTCTATCCGTGGATCCCTCTCACAGAAAGAATGTTAATAATGTAAATGCCATCTTGAGGATTTATTGTCATAATAAACAAATACAGTACTTATGTACTGTATGTTGAATGTATAATATTCGTCCGAGTTTTATTCATTTTTTTCTTAATGCATTGCCAAAATGTATATGATCGGGAAAAATTATCGCGAATGATTGGAATTGAATCGGGAGCAAAAAAAAAAAAAAAAAGCAATCGGATCGGGAAATATCGGGATCGGCAGATACTCAAACTAAAACGATCGGGATCGGATCAGGAGCAAAACAACATGATCGGAACAACCCGAATTTTTAGGTAACCTATTTTGGTTTCTCGGTTTTATTATCACCGTATTGACCCCTTCTTTTTCAAGACTCAAGTTTGTAAAAAGACTTTTTGAACACCAAATTAATTTCTATACAGGAAATAATTACAGTACATCGGAAACAAATGATAATAACAATATATTTGAGAGAAAAAGCATGTTATTTTTCGTCATTCTAATCTTAATATCTGAACATTTAAATATGTAAACTAAATTGCAATCACATTCGTAAATGAATGGCTTCTGGTTTTTGAAATGTAAATAAACCAATCTATTGTGATAAAACAACAAAATTTCAATAACTGCATTAACCATCAAAGTGAAGTCTAACTGTAAGTGTAGTCTTGAAAAGAATCTGAATAAGGAAAAACATTGCAATAAATTAATGCAAACTGGTTAAACTTGAGACTAGCTGAGATCATGACAGAACATCGCGTCAATGATATCTGGCGCCATCTAGCGTCGTGAATGGGGAAAGTAGCGGAGATCTGTCATGACAGAACATCACTTCAACGATATCTGGCGCCATCTACTGTCGTGAATGGGTATAATGTCTAGACCGCGAATATAAGACGACCCCCTCTTTTTCAGTCTTATTTCAATGCAAAAAACACATCTTATATTCAGCCCATTACGGTACTTGCCCCTTTTCACAGATGAGCGCATGTGCTGGACGTCTCGCTGCGTAGAAGGAATTGCAGTAACCCGGCAGTATTCGTCGAGTGAGTGTCAAGCTAGTATGTCATCACCCCAAGCGTCCATTGCACAGATAAAACACAGCGCCCTCCATGGGTCAAAACATGTACTAAATATTATAGATTTTTAAATCAATGGCAATATTTTATGTGTTTCTAATAACATATTTAAGTAAAAGAGAATAATTGTGGCTTAAAAGAGCCTACAAGTCTTTAAGCCCGAGGTTCCCTTTAATGAACAGCCTGTAATAGTAGTAGTAGTAGTAGAAGTAGTAGTAGAAGTAGTAAGTACAGTAATGGTTGGGGTTGCATTCTGAATCCAATAGCTGGAGCTTCGCTCAAGAGAATGTCATGCCATGATTACTCAATATCGATCTATGTACAGTATAAGGTGCAAAAAAAATATATACATAAGGTGCAAAAAAAAAAAAAAGTCGCAGGTTCCACCTGTCTGTCATTGTTGGCTACAAATGCCTTTGTTTCAAGGGTTCATTTTCCTTCTCGTTATTGTGTGAGTGAGAAACGACCAAAAATTCTGGGCAGTCTTTCCTTTTTCCTTTTTTGATAGCCATCTTAAGTCCAACCTGAAAAATATAGCCAGAATTAAGGGGCTTCTGACTCAAAAAAACATGGAAAAACTTAAGCATGCAATCATTTTCAGTAGATTGGATTATTGCAACGGTATATTTAAAGGTCTTGATGAAATTTTTTTTAAAAAACAGTCAGGAAGCTGCAGCAAGTACAGAATGCTGCAGCTTGAGTCCTCACAAATACAATGAAACGACCACATTACGCCGGTTTTGAAATCGTTACACTGGCTTCAAGTGAGTCAAAGGATAAACTATAAAATACTACTGCTCGTTTATGTACAAAACACTTAATGGCCTTGGACCAAAATACATGCTTGATTTGTTAGATTCCTATGAAATATCTGGACCCCTAAGGTCTTCTGGAACCGGTCTCCTGTATGTTTCAAGAACAAGAAACAAGCAAGGTGAGGCAGCATTTAGTTATTATGCTCCTCACCTCTGGAACAAGTTACCTGAAGGTCTGAAGTATGCACAAACTGTTAGCTCCTTTTAATCAGGGCTAAAAACGCTTTTGTTTAGCACAGCATATCCATAACTGTCTATATACCCTATTGGCCCGAATATAAGACGGCCCTGATTATAAGACGACCCCCCCCTTTTTTTTTTTTTACAAGACTCAAGTTAGAAAAAAGACTTTTTGAACACCAAATTAATTTTTATACTTAAAATAATTACAGTACATATGAAACAAATGATTATAACAATATATTTGACAGAAAAAGCATGTTATTTTGCCTCATTCATATCTTAATATCTGAACATTTAAATATGTAAACTAAAGTGCAATCACAATCGTAAATGAATGGCTTCTGGTTTTTGAAATGTAAATAAACCAATCTATTGTGATAAAACAATCAAATTGCAATAACTGCATTAACCATCAAAGTGAAGTCTAACTGTAACTGTAGTCTTGAAAGAAATCTGAATAAGGAAAAACATTGCAATAAAATAATGCAAACTGGTTAAACTTGAGAGTAGCTGAGATCTGTCATGACAAAACATCGCTTCAATGATATCTGGCGCCATCTAGCATCGTAAATGGGTATAATGTCTAGACTGCGAATATAAGATGACCCCCACTTTTTCAGTCTTATTTCAATGCAAAAAAACACTGTCTTATATTTGGGCCAAAACGGTATTTCAAGCTATTTGCTTTCTATTGTTTTTGTGCTTTATCTTCATTGCTGATTTCAATTATTATTATTACTAGTTGTGTTTTTTTTTAAATTCTATTCGTGATTAAATGCGATTTTTATGTATAATTTTATTTCCTGTTTCGATACTCTTTGTGTTTACGTTCTATTGATTTAATGTGATTTGATCTTCATGTGATGCAAACCACTTTGAATTGCCTTCTGTTGAATTGTGCTATATAAATAAATTTGCCTTGCCTCGCCTTTTCGTATGTGGTTGAAGTGTAAACGTCAGACACGAAGAGTGGCGCAATGACAAAATGTTTGGATAGAACTTCTCAGTTGGATGTTCACCTTTACACAACGGTATTCCGAAATACACGGTCACATGTGGTATTTCACAGAGGTTCTTTGATTCAATAAAACCTCATTTTCCTTGTTGACCCATATTCCAATGAAAAAACAGGTCCCATTATAAAAGCTTTTCACAAAAGCTTAAAAAAAAAAAAAAAAAAAAAAAATTAAATTCCTAATGCCACTGTCGTAGTTTTTGGCAGAGAAGCTATATTTATCCAGTAGTTCACAGAAATAAACCATCAATGACTGACATTTAACCAACCACGGAATATTTTGAAGTGAGTCAGCTCGGTTGGCCATATACTGTCAACTCAGATAGAGATTACTGACTGTACCTTAGAGTGGTGAGTCTCATATATTATTGCTACAATATAGCAATACGGTATTCTGCAGAGTAGCTGATAGAGACGTGTGGGTGGCTTTCATTCCTTGCAATGTATGCCAAGCTGGTCGTCTGCACAAGCTGGTCGTCTGCACATCTTCCAGCTCAATCTATGTTCAAAATTAAAATGATTATTTTCTTCCAAAAGATTTTGGTCAATTCTTAATTGTAAAGCTTCAAAAATCATATGTTACATAAATATTAAACTGCAATGAACAAAATGCATCTCGAAACAGATTCCTAAGGCATATTGCACCGATTTGAAAGCAAATATTGACTTTCGTCTATAAATACTTTGTCGTGCAGAGCATATAGACTGAGAGTCTTGGTATAGCTCATTATATAAAAAGGCAAACAAACAAAGCCTGCTTGAACGTCTGCAAAGGGACACTGCAAAGGAAAATAAGCAAAGCCTCCATAAAGATAAGCAAACACCAGATGGCCAGAAAGGATTCCATGCCAGAAACAGAACAGTTGAGTGTTTAAATTCACATCATCATTTGAAAGAAATTGACCTATTTCTCCTACTTGGTGGTAGTGGTAATAAATCATAAGGTCTTCTTTCAGTACGGTTTACAACACCACCACTTGTTGCCCGGACATGGAGGAGAAGTGTTACATAAGTTATCAACGATGTTTACTTTCCCTTCGGTACAGCGTCAAGTATATGGTCAGGGGTCCATATAGACTTCCTTCCTTCCCTTTCTTTCAGCCTGACGTCAAGTGACGAGAAGTGAGCCAGTGGGCCTTTTGACGCTGGCGTGAATCGGGCCAATGAACATCGAAAAGTGAGTCACTGAGTGATATCCCAAGGCGACCTCTTGGCCGACAGAAAGGGCCTTTCCTCACATTAGATAGAGACTTATTGAATTTTTTTTTTTTTTTAAAAGGAGAGAAAGACAGAGATACAGTGCCTTGCTTTACAAGTGTCTTGACTGAAGAATTATTTAAGATAAGGTTCTTCGAAGAAAATTTGGTAACTCCAGCGTTTGTATACATTTTGTGTTGCAGGCTTTTACATGCCTAGCTTCCTCCGGGCCTCCCAGTGTTTACTGCTACACGACGAGATGCCTAGCAAGGTAAAGAGGAAGAGGCGAATTATTTGGCGACTGGCCAGAACGGACTATTAACAAACACCACTGAAAAGTCTAGGTTCATTGATCTCCCTGTGGCCTAGATATGTCTCTAAGAGGAGTCCAGCCAATCTCAACTGCCCAGCAACTACAGTGGGGCAAATAAGTATTTAGTCAACCACTAATTGTGCAAGTTCTCCCACTTGAAAATATTAGAGAGGCCTGTAATTGTCAACATGGGTAAACCTCAACCATGAGAGACAAAATGTGGAAAAAAAAAAAAACCTGAAAATCACATTGTTTGATTTTTAAAGAATTTATTTGCAAATCATGGTGGAAAATAAGTATTTGGTCAATACCAAAAGTTCATCTCAATACTTTGTTATGTACCCTTTGTTGGCAATAACGGAGGCCAAACGTTTTCTGTAACTCTTCACAAGCTTTTCACACACTGTTGCTGGTATTTTGACCCATTCCTCCATGCAGATCTCCTCTAAAGCAGTGATTTTTGGGGGGGCTGTCATTGGGCAACACGGACTTTCAACTCCCTCCTCACCCCGTGGCGTCAAAATGATAACAAGAACGGTGAGCAAACCCCCCCACACACACACACACATGGGGGGACCTAGTGAATGACCTACAGAGAGCTGGGACCACAGTAACAAAGGCTACTATCACTAACACAATGTGCCGCCAGGGACTCAAATCCTGCAGATGTGTCCCCCTGCTGAAGAAAGTACACGTCCAGGCCCGTCTGCGGTTCGCTCGAGAGCATTTGGATGATCCAGAAGAGGACTGGGAGAATGTGTTATGGTCAAATGAAACCAAAATGGAACTTTTTGGTAGAAACACAGGTTCTCGTGTTTGGAGGAAAAAGAATACTGAATTGCACCATACCCACTATGAAGCATGAGGGTGGAAACATCATGCTTTGGGGTTGTTTTTCTGCAAAGGGACCAGGACGGCTGATCTGTGGAAAGGAAAGAATGAATGGGGCAATGTATCGAGAGATTTTGAGTGAAAATCTCCTTCCGTCAGCAAGGGCATTGAAGATGAGACGTGACTGGGTCTTTCAGCATGACAATGATCCCAAACACACAGCCAGGGCAACAAAGGAGTGGCTTCGTAAGAAGCATTTCATGGTCCTGGAGTGGCCTAGCCAGTCTCCAGATCTCAACCCCATAGAAAATCTGTGAAGAGAGTTGAAAGTCCGTGTTGCCCAACGACAGCCCCAAAACATCACTGCTCTTGAGGAGATCTGCATGGAGGAATGGGTCAAAATACCAGCAACAGTGTGTGAAAAGTTTGTGAAGAGTTACAGAAAACGTTTGGCCTCCGTTATTTCCAACAAAGGGTACATAACAAAGTATTGAGATGAACTTTTGGTATTGACCAAATACTTATTTTCCACCATGATTCGCAAATAAATTCTTTAAAAATCAAACAATGTGATTTTCTGGGGGTTTTTCCACATTCTGTCTCTCATGGTTGAGGTTTACCCATGTTGACAATTACAGGCCTCTCTAATATTTTCAAGTGGGAGAGCTTGCACAATTAGTGGTTGACTAAATACTTATTTGCCCCACTGTACTTCTGATGCTCTGCACGAGTAGTTTAAATGTTTGGAAAAATAATCGGTACCAGTCTACTACGGTTCTAAGAGTCTTGATTATGCCTTACTTCTCTAAACCAAAAATATTTTTAAAATTCTCAATGACATGAATAGTTTTTTTCTATGCAAACTTATGCAAATAGTTCTTGTTTAGAGGTGTTTGACCCCATGAGATTACGACTGGGATTTGAAGCTTGGGGCTCATACTCGCTAATCGCCATTAGCACGAGTGTACTTGAAGGTTACACTAATTAGATCGCTGGCCTGGTTGGCATACCTGTGAGCATTTTGTGCAGCATTGAGTGTTACACAATGGTAATAAAAAAAATTTTAAATGGGCGCACCTGCGCAAGACCATCCCCCAATTGTATACGTTACCAATGTACAGTTCACACTTTAAGGCGCACCTGACTATAAGACGCTACCCACCAAATTTGGCATGAAAACGGCATTTGTTCATAGATAAGCCGCACCAGACTATAAGCCGCAGCTGTCCTCACTGTATTATGGGATATTTACACCAAAAGACATTAACCGGTAACACTTTATTTGACAGCGGCATCATACCACTCTCATAAGACCAAATGAACCACCATCAAGCTTTGAAACAATAACCGTACGAATGCTACTTTATGACCGTGATGTCACCATCGTAACGTGGAAGTGGGACATTACAGACACGCCCTCACACACAAACCATGTTATTTCTGCTTGTTTCTCCGGTAATCTTTCAAATAAGAGCATGCCGATCAAACACTGCTACTATGGAACTTGTAGAAAAAACTCTAGACATTACACCATATAAAGGATGTTTTCTTCATACGTTTCCCGAAACCAAAAACTCGGGAGGAAATAATGTGAAGAATGGATCAACTGTCCAAAAGACCAGTTTAACGCCAGCAAGGTGAAACCATTCACATTTCATATGCAGTAAACATTTTGTTGGGGGCCATGGCCCTTCAGAGGACGAAGAGGTAAGCCATTTTGAAATTTTTACTTATTTTTTAGTGTGGCGTTTTGCCGTGCTGTTTCTGTCTGACAATGAATGACCTTTAATACAAACTTTAGTAAGGGGGAAGTGTAAATAAATTATAGAATTAAGATTTGTTATTAATGAAAAAATTAAAAGTGATCGTTGGCTGTCACTGAGTAGCATTTGCGATTGCTACACAAAAATAGCAATCTGTCAGAGACCTAAGACAACCAGAGGATATAACATATTAAGACATATTAAGAAAGACAGGGCATATGGCGGTAAAAGGACAGATTGTGGAAACAGGAGAATCTAATTGTCAGTGGCGTAAGGCAATGCACACAAAAAAAAGTGTCGATAAAAAAAGCTAACTCTGGATCAGGTCTGCTCTTTTTCAGCCCTTGACGCTTAAGCAATCTCTTTAACTTAACATTTGTATGTTCTTGCCCATTTTTACCAGTGAATTTGGCACCAGGGACATCATTTTCTGACAGAATTGGGAGGTTTAGCTCTCGTTCGTACACCATTTCCATTCATTCATTTCCTATTAGGGACAAATGGGAGGTTGACCCGCCTAGCCAGAATTTCTAACGTCATGAATATTAATGAGCAAAAGTGACGTGTTGCTTGCGGTACGCAATAGGCTGCAAAGCTTCATTGCTTCAAGAAGCTTCATTTGGCCTTTACGGCTCCTTTGGGGAAGTCAGTCAACCTCTGCTGCCACCGGCTGTCAACACTGTTGTTGTCCACCATGCCTCCTAGCATGCATTGAAGTGCTACAGGTGGAAATAACAATCAAAATTCATGTTCTGTGCTACTTATTTCTTCAGTTATTGTTCCAGTTGCTCGTTAATTGCTCGTTATGGGATTTGGTAAGACTTCATTAGACAGTGGCGGCATATGACTGTCATTAGACAATCATAATTATGACATGAAACTGTCGTGAGCATCAATAAATGCTTGTAACAGATGTCATTTAGTGTTATCTGGCAAATTATTTCACTTTTGAATTGATGTAAAAGAGCCAAGCAGGACATAAATGGAGTGAGTGACATAATTTGCCAAACGTCACTTAATGACATGCATTCAGTAATGCCCATGATAGTGTCATGTTATAATTATGAGTCTTATGACAGTGTTATGACGCCGCTGTCAAATAAAGTGTTACCTATTAACCCAAATATATCAACAAATTAGCCGCACTGGACTATAAGCCGAAGGATTCAAAATGAAGGAAAAAGTAGCGGCTTAAAGTCCAAAAATTACAGTACATGCACCGTGACTATTAATCCATTAATACAGCTTTTCTTGTTTGTAGCGGGCAGTTTGGATTGCTGTAATCACACCAACAAAAACTACTACGACACAACTAGTGCTGCAACGATTAATCGATTAACTCGAGTATTCGATTGGAAAAAAAAGATTCAAATTACGTTTTGGTGCGTCGAGTATTCGATTAATTATTGTGGCATTGTCATGGTTTATTTTGAAAGTGTTTGCAATCAGTTTTATTGATTTGAGTGGATACACTGCCTTCTAGTCTGCCTCATTTCACATGGCTGAATCCAGCTGCTCCATGTTAAAACCAACATAAGCTAAGTTTTTGTTTGCGCTGTTTTTTTTTAATGTATTCGTAATTTAGTTTATGGGTATATTTAGCCATTTTTTGTTGGAAAATGTGTCTGAACCATTTGTTAAGCGTTTTGTAAAAAAAAAAAAAAAAAAGAAAAGAAAAAAAAAGTTAAAATTTTATAGCATTTAAGCTAGCGGACTTTTGTTATTTAAGTTAGCCAATTGTTCTTTTGTTGTAACATAGATCCTTATTTAATTTTATACCGTTTGAGGCTCAGCTCAGGTATTTTAATTTTTCATGTTACCTACCCGATTACTCGATTATTCGACAAACTAGTTCATCGATTAATCGACTACTAAAATAATCGATAGCTGCAGCCCTAGACTCAACTGTATTCAACTTTGGAACAATCTGCTGTTTCACTTCTTAGTTAAGAGCATCAGCAATCAAGAACGAAAAACGTAGTAAGTCATGATTCTGACAAATAGGCAATTTGTGTGTAATCAACCGTTCAACATTCTGATGAAAGATAACTCTTTCTGTCTGCAAATTCCGACAGCAAGGTCTAGGCTCTGGTTTGAGCTTCCTTCTTACCAGCGAGAATGAAATGAGACGGAGAGAACAACAACAACAACTAAACAAACCTAAACAAACTTTGTAGAGATTGAGAATCAACTTTGATGAAAAGCAGGTTGCAGATCCATGAATTTATTTTCAAGTCACTTAGACAAAGGCCCAGGATTCAGGAACAGGTCAACATAGACAGTAAGTGAGATGTCAGTTATAAAATGGTAATCACAACAACGAAAACAAAAGTGGCTTTTTACATAGTACTAATTGGCTGAATCATCAGCTTGTTTTCCTGGTGAGAGAAATAAAAAAAAGGCTAGAACATTGTTGTCCACCGGTGCCAATACAAAAGCTCATTAAACATTCTCTCCAATTTAAGGCCAATATAAATGACTGAATTCCTTTAGAGCATCGTTTAGACAAGCATACACGTAAAATGGACATGATGTGTGCATTGTGTAACCTTTCTAACTCAAGAACATGTCAGCATAACATGACAACAACACTTGTATGGAATGCAGGCACGTGAAGCTGTACAGTAATACATCCAAGAGGAATGTGCTGTTGCACCACAGCGGTACAATAAACCCGAAAAGTGTGATGGATAGCATCATGACTCAACGGTATGGTTTGCCCAATTAAAGGTGCTGTGGCGTTTTGTCAAAGGTTTTGAAAGCTTGGAAGGACGAAGGGGGACAAGCTGGTCAAACCGATTTGCACGAAATTTCCGTTTGAGTCGAGACATTTGAATACGTTGAACTGTCAAGCGAGAAAAAGGGAAGAGTTAGCATTTCCTCTTTTTTTGCACACGTCCTTTGGCACGTTACACACGTGTGCTCAAGTAGAACATAACACAAAGGTGATAAAAACAGAGGATTATCACAGCTAATGATCGTCCGTGTTGCATCATCATGCGGGCACATTTTTTATTGACAGTGGCATTTAATCGTTCATGGTTGTTATAAATCGATATTCACTATTAATAGCATAATACAGTTGAGCCCATAAATATTAGACAGTTGTGCCTACATCAATACAGTACCTAATGTACAGTGGGGCAAATAAGTATTTAGTCAACCACTAATTGTGGAAGTTCTCCCACTTGAAAATATTAGAGAGGCCTGTAATTGTGAACATGGGTAAACCTCAACCATGAGAGAGAATGTGGGGGGAAAAAAAACAGAAAATGACATTGTTTGATTTTTAAAGAATTTATTTGCAAATCATGGTGGAAAATAAGTATTTGGTCAATACCAAAAGTTCATCTCAATACTTTGTTATGTACCCTTTGTTGGCAATGACGAATGCCAATGTTTTCTGTAACTCTTCACAAGCTTTTCACACACTGTTGCTGGTATTTTGGTCCATTCCTCCATGCAGATCTCCTCTATAGCAGTGTTGTTTTGGGGCTGTCGTTGGGCAACACGAACTGTCAACTCCCTCCACAGATTTTCTATGGGGTTGAGATCTGGAGACTGGCTAGGCCACTCCAGGACCTTGAAATGCTTCTTACGAAGCCACTCCTTTGTTGCCCTGGCTGTGTGTTGGGGATCATTGCCATGCTGAAAGACCCAGCCACGTCTCATCTTCAATGCCCTTGCTGATGGAAGGATATTTTCACTCAAAATCTCTCGATCAGTCGTCCTGGTCCCTTTGCAGAAAAACAGCCCCAAAGCATGTTTCCCCCCATGCTTCATAGTGGGTATGGTGTTCTTCGGATGCAATTCAGTATTCTTTCTCCTGCAAACACGAGAAGCTGTGTTTCTACCAAAAAGTTCTATTTTGGTTTCATCTGACCAAAACACATTCTCCCAGTCCTCTTCTGGATCATCCAAATCCGTGGTGTCCAAACTATTCCACATAGGGCCGCAGTGGGTGCTGGATTTCATTCCTACAAAACAAGATGACATCTTTTCACCAATCTGGTGTCTCACAAGCGTAATCAGTGGATTGCAGTCAAGTGCTGCTTGTTTTAGCACAAACTTCATTGGTTAAACTGTCTGCGCTCGATTGGTAGGAACAAAAACCAGGACCCACAGCGACCCTTGAGGACAGGTTTGGACACCCATGATCCAAAAGCTCTCTAGCGAACCACAGACGGGCCTGGACGTGTACTGGCTTCAGCAGGGGGACACGTCTGGCAATGCAGGATTTAAGTCCTTGGCGGCGCATTGTATACTGATAGCAGCCTTTGTTACTGTGGTTCCAGCTCTCTGTAGGTCATCTACTAGACCCCCCCCGTGTGGTTCTGGGATTTTTGCTCACAGTTCTTATCATTTTGACGCCACGGGGTGAGAGCTTGCATGGAGCCCCCGATCGAGGGAGATTGTCAGTGGTCTTGTATACCTTCCATTTTCTAATAATTGCTCACACAGTTGATTTCTTTACACGAAGCGTGTCCAAACTTTTTGCAAAGGGGGACAGATTTGGTGTGGTAAAAATGTGGGGGGCCGACCTTGGCTGACGTCCTTTACGTAAAACAATATATTTAGGCAAATTTTAGCAAGCCATTTTGTGTGTCACATTGGCTTTATTATTATTGGTTTTCATAATTTCAACAATCTCGCAACTAGCCTGTGTGGCGTTCTCTTTCGACCTTTGGGCTCTTGCGAGCAAACTTCAAGTTGCTTCAATTTCTCGCTGCGTATCTTCCCTGTAATCTTGTCGTACATGTCAGTGTGTCTTGTTTGGTAATATTGCCTCACATTGAACTCTTTAAAAACAGCGACTGTCTCTTTGCAAATGAGGCAGACACAGTTGTTGTGTATTTTAGTGAAGAAATAGTCCAATTTCCACCTATCCATGTAGCGTCGGCCAACGCAGTCAACTTTTTTGTTGTTGTTGTTGATTATCGCCATTTTAGAAAATTATAAGTAAAGGGTCACAAGGGGTAATGTTGCTTAGAGTGCTGCTGCCTTTTAGTGGGTAAATGAGGAGCAGCATTTAGTGTGTAAGCTACTTCATATGCTGGTAGCAGTGCTGCTGACCAATTCATTAAGTCTGTGTGCGGGCCAGATGTTACTGAATTTTTGACAGAGGCTGGGGGACGGATGAAATTTGACCACGGGCCGCATTTCGCCCCCGGGCCGGACTTTGGACATGTCTGCTTTACACTAAGCATTTTACCTATTGCAGATTCAGTCTTCCCAGCCTGGTGCAGGTCTACAATTTTGTCTCTTGTGTCATTCGACAGCTCTTTGGTCTTGGCCGTAGTGGAGTTTGGAGTGTGACTGACTGAGGTTGTGGACAGGTGTCTTTTATACCGATAATGAGTTAAAACAGGTGCCATTGATACAGTTAATGAGTGGAGCCTCGTTAGACCTCATTAGAAGAAGTTAGACCTCTTTGACAGCCAGAAATCTTGCTTGTTTGTGGGTGACCAAATACTTATTTTCCACTCTAATTTGGAAATAAATTCTTTAAAAATCAAACAATGTGATTTTCTGTTTTTTTTCCCACATTCCGTCTCTCATGGTTGAGGTTTACCCTTGTTGACAATTACAGGCCTCTCTAATCTTTTCAAGTAGGAGAACTTGCACAATTGGTGGTTGACTAAATACTTATTTGCCCCACTGTATGTTATCGGCAATAACATAGCAGCAGGGCCAGCCCAGGCCATTTGGAGGTCCTAAGCAAAATAATGCCAAGGGGCCCATATTTTTGGCACACCATTTCATCACAGTGTACTGTGAAACCCATACATGCAATCCAACCCATACGTCCATATTTTGTATATTAATCAGATTTTGTTGCACTGCATACTTAAAACTTCTCACCCCAAATGATTGTCAGGACTTACAGTAGATAGTAGAGCTGGGAATCTCTGGGCACCTAACGATTCGATTACGATTACGATTCAGAGGCTCCGATTCGATTATAAAACGATTATTGATGCACCCCCCTCCTTTTTTTTTTTCTCTTTTTTTTAATGTTTTGTACATTAGTTCCAAAATTGTTCAAAAATACTCTCAGGCTAAACCACACTACTATTTCAGTATCAAGTTAACATATAGACCCTACCCACGTGACGTCACAACTCCGCTCTCCTGAATGGTACCGCCCAATTGTCCGTCAAAACATAGTGTTAACCTGTTACGGCTACGTACATTCCTCCTATTTACGGCTTGTTTTTCTGCTCCTTAACATTAATAATCAAAATGGCGAAGACGTGTGTGGCTGTTGGTTGCACTAACAGAGAAGATGGAAGGAGAGACTTGAAGTTTTAACGTATTCTGAGGGATCCAAAGAGGAGAGCGAAATGGACGGCTGCAATTCGACGTGAAAACTGGGCACCAAAAAAATCACCACAGACTATGTAGTCGTCATTTTATATCCGGTAAGACGCATTTAAGATATACTTAGAGGGTTTTGGGCTGACAAATAACCACAATTAAGATCATTGCTAGGCTAATCGCCGACAACATACACGTATGTATGTAGTGAGAGTGCTATCGCTAAACCATATAAACATTAAAAGCCTTAACTCCATTGACAAACGACATGAAATACATTAGATTTGACAGTGGATGTTACCAATAACAAAAGATTTTGAATTGAAAATTTCGTAACTCACCTTTCCAAGCACAAGATAGATTCCTGCCGAATTTTCGTGGACGAGGACCTGTTTCACCCAAACAGCAACGAAGTATTTATAAGCCTCCAAGCTCTTGAAGTTTTTCAAATTTTCGTGAGAATAGGCTGATTTTGTGTGGACAAGATAATTGTAAATATCAGCGTAGCAGATGTCAGGCAGACAGGGCGAAGACAGTGGGTTGAAAAACATCGATTTGGGCATCAAATATGGATCTGACGACTGTATAGAACGAAGCTTTTCCACATAACGCCTTTTATGCAACACATCCAGTGAGTTTACGGCATCAGAAAGCACCGGGTCTTCCATGAAATGCATTTTAAATTCCTCGATCAATTGAAACCAATGCTAATACAGAGACAAAATGACGGACAAGTGGGCGGAACCATACAGCAAGCACGTGGTTTTGTGACGTCGGTGGGTAGGGTCTATAGCAGTAAACAAATATACAAAAATAACATTAAATAAAAAACTCCAGTCCCCATTCTGTATCAGCAGCTTTAAACTACATTCAATTAATTTAATGTTGTGAGTCAACCATTAAATTTGTTAAAATTGCTCCCATTATTCCATAATTTCCCTTTTGTCTACTTTTGACATGTGAAAGTTTTGAAACTATTTTAAAGATAGATTCAAGTCAATATTTTACCGATTTAGGAGTATTTTAGATAAAAAGTTAATTAGGTTTGCTTGGAAGGTTCGCTACAACAGCCTTGCAGGGAAGTGTACTGCTTTAAGATGGCGGCCGTTTATAACGCCCGCATCTAGCTTTTTGTAGATGTGCTGCTAACACTACCAAATCTATATTGCATCTAGTCCTACATAAATGATATCCACCGTAACATTATATGGATGTACTCGTAGCAGCTTTTCGGCAGCAGTCAGGTATGTTGTTGTGTTTTTTTATCTCGTTGCATGAGTTGAGCTAGAGCCGTGAGTTGAGCATTGGCATTACCCGAGGGGCCGGGTAATGGGAAGCATGATGTTTAGCTACTCTCGCTCCGTTCCGTCCCGAAGACAGCGCGGCGCACTGAGTGTTGTGTACTTCCGCTTTACTTCGCATATTTCAATAATCGGAATTTGGATGTTTGTGAATCGTTCTCGAATCTTCCACGGCCGAATCGCGAATAATCTAAGAATCGGAAATTTTGCACACCTCTAGTAGATAGCGCCAAACCTTTTTCTAAAAGAGGGGGAAAAAAGAAGTTAAGGAAGAACTTTCATTTTCTAAGCTTGAAATTAAGTATCAAAACTCACAAAAGTCAACTAAAGCAAACTGTGGTAAACAAAATAGAATATAAATTAAACAATTGCCAGATTGGGGGCCCCCTAGTGGTCAAAGGGCCTAAGCAGCTGCATAGTCTGCGTATAGGCTGGGCCGGCCCTGCATAGCGGGCGTATCCGGCTTCGAGTTTGACACCTGTGATCTACGGCGTGCCATTTATCTTGGGTCGGAATGTGAAATAGAATACAGTTAACACTATACAGTATTTGAAATTAATTGTAGGGATGCAAGTGTATCATTAGTAATTGCATTTTTCTACTTTCTACTCTATGTAACTGCCATTTGTTCGTCTCTACCACACACGCACACACGCTGTCCTTCACAGGACAAGAGTTGAGGTCAGAGGTGAACGACTGTGGGAACACGGCGGTCCTGTAGCGCAAATCTGTCGGCCTTCTGACGAACGGGCCTGGAACATAAACAAGCACTCATATACAGAGACAATGCAGCCCGAGAAAAGCGCACAATAACTACTCGGCCGCACAGCTCGGCGACTAAACAATACCAAAATGCTGAAACAACACGGAACCCAGGACTAGGACGAGTGATAAGCAAAGCTTGCAGATTTGAGACAAACATATATTTATGTACATAAAATGGGTTTATTCCACCAGTTGACCAGAATGTCGAGCCTAGAGTGGTTTGTGTCCTAATAGGGGGTTACCTTCGACTTAGTACTGGGATGCAGCCACCTGACTAGTTTTTGTGACCTGATCCGCAGATGGCTGAAATCCTGCATGCTGTCTGCAATAAATCTCCCTGGACATGTAAACACACATACACACATATTGAAAGGCCGACAGATCAGGAGACGTTTAACACACACACAAAGGCCAAACTACATAGACATACACACAAACATAATACACACAAGCTGGATGACAGCCCAGTGACCAGGGCAAGAGGAAAATATAAAAAATCATGCGGAGCATTGCAAACATTCATGCCCAGTGCATGGAAAATTTCCACCCACGGCAAGCTGTCAAAGTTGGCAGGTGTGCTCAGAGTGACCTCATGTGGCCGCAATACTAATTGCAGCAGGCAGAAAAAGGTCCATTGAGATGCATTAAAAGGATGGCAGAGCACGAGGGTGAAGGACAAAAGGTTTGTGTAGATTTTATTGCCCACATTCACTCCAATTACCATTTTGAGTGTGTGTCAAAGAGAGTTTTAGGAATGACTAAAAGCATTTATGTACATCACTGTTCCATCCACAGCCTAATTATAGGTCAATTATCCACAAAAGCAGGCGGCATAGAAACAGTGTAAAATAAACAACTGTGTTCAAATAATCAATTTAGGCATACTGGAATAAGCTAAATAGAACTAGATTTAAAAATTACACATGTACCGTATTGGCCCGAATATAAGACTGCCCCGATTATAAGACGACCCCCTCTTTTTCAAGACTCAAGTTTGAAAAAAAGACTTTTTGAACACCAAATTATTTTTTATACAGAAAATAATTACAGTACATCCGAAACAAATGATTATAACAATATATTTGAGAGAAAAAGCATGTTATTTTGCCTCATTCAAATCCTAATATCTGAACATTTAAATATGTAAACTAAAGTGCAATCACATTCGTGAATGAGATGAGATGATGAGATGACAATGCTTTATTTTGGACAAGAGAAAATAAAAGTAATAAACAAACAAACAAAAACAAAACAAAAAAAACCCCAAACAAACCAATTATAATACTTGAGACAACAGCAGCAATATTTAAGACAATAATAATAATAATAATAATATTAAACATTAGAATTTATTCATTGTGTCCAAAAAGGAGTCAGATGAAGCATTTGCTTAATAAAACCTACCCCTCTTTTCTATTCCTCAATAACATCAGTCTGCCCTATTTAATTAGGCCTCATATCAACAAAGAAATACAGTAATTTTCGCACTATAAGGCGCACCTGGTTATAAGCCGTCGCACACCAAATTTGACACGAAAACCACATTTGTTCATAGATGAGCCGCACTGGACTATAAGCCGCAGCCATCCTCACTGTATTATGGGATATTTACAAAAGATATTAACCGGTAACACTTTATTTGACAGCGGCATCATAAAGCTGTCTAAGACCAAATGAACCACCATGAAGCTTTGAACCAATTAGCTGCAAAGCTTCATTGCTTCAAGAAGTTTCATTTGGCCATCACTGTTCCCTTGGAGGAGACAGTCAATTTCTGCTACCACCTGCTGTCAAAACTGTTGTTGTCCAACATGCCTCTTAGATGTAAATAACAATCAAAATTCATGTTCTGTTCTAATTATTTCTTTAGTTACTGTTCCAATTGTTTCATTAATTGCTACATTAACTGGTTACACTTTATTTCACAGTGGCGCCATAAGACTGTCAATAGACAATCATAATTTTGACATGAGACTGTCATGATTTAGTGTTATCCGGCAAATTATCTCACTCTTGAATTGATGTAAAAAAGCCGAGCTGGACATAAATGGAGTTAGTGACATAATTTGCCAGATGACACTTAATAACATCTGTCATAAGCATTCAGTAATGCGCATGATAGTGTCATGTCATGATTATGACGGTCTTATGACGCCGCTGTCAAATAAAGTGTTAACTTTTAACACAAATAAGCCGCACTGGACTATAAGCCGCAGGATTCAAAATGAAGGAAAAAATTAGCGGCTTATAGTCCGAAAATTACAGTAATGCAACCATATACATAAGATGCAAGACAAAATAAAAATAAAATGAAATAAAAATAACCAGCCAATAACAGATATGTGAAAACCCCCTATATTAAAACCCTTCCACTTCCCTATACCCTGTGAAAAAAAATGTGTTTGTACCACTTCCTAAACTGGGTCATGCTTGGACATTGCTTGAGCCCCTCATCTAACTTATTCCACAGCCTTACTCCACGAACAGAAACACAAAAACTTTTTAATGTAGTCCGTACCCTCTGATGGTGTAAGTGAAGCTCCCTTCTCAAACTGTAATGACTATCTCTGTTAGAAAACAACTTCTGTATATTGCCAGGAAGTAACATGTGGATAACCTTATACAGTACATGAGCTGAGCTGTTTGAAAATGAACCAAGTCCGTGAGTTTAAAGTTCTGGATTTTAAAAATAATATATTAGTATGATCCCTATAACCAGCATTATGTATTATTCTTATGGCTCTTTTTTGCAAAATGGATAGTGAATTCAATGTACATTTATAAGTATTACGCCAGACTTCTGCACAGTAGAGTAAATATGGCAGGATTAAAGACCAGTAAAGAATGTGGAATGATTATCAAGAATGTGTTTTGCTTTATTCAGAACTGAAATGCACCTTGCTAATTTACTTTGTATATGTTTTATATGAGCTTTCCAGTTAACCTTGTCATCAATTACAATGACAATTGAAAGAATGGCTTCTGGTTTTTGAAATGTAAATAAACCCTGTGGGTATATAAAATAATAAAAATGAAATATAAAATAAAATTTTAAATGTAAATAAATATTCTGATTAAACAACAAAATTGCAATAACTGCATTAACCATCAAAGTGAAATCTAACTGTAACTGTCGTCTTGAAACAAATCTGAATAAGGAAAAACATTGCAATAAAATAATGCAAACTGGTTAAACTAAAAAGAGTAGTTGAGACCTCTCATGACAGAACATTGCTTCAATGATATCTGGCGCCATCTAGCCATCTAGCGTCGTGAATGGGGAGAGTAGCTGAGATGTGTCACGACAGAACATCGCTTCAATGATATTTGGCGGCATCTAGCGTCGTGAATGGGTATAATGTCTAGACCGCGAATATAAGACGACCCCCTCTTTTTCAGTGTTATTTCAATGCAAAAAACACCGTCTTATACTCGGGCCAATATGGTACTTCAAATTAAATACAACAAAACTGTGCTTAAACTGAATTGGAAATTGCACAGTTTGAACATTAACCCTTTAACACCGAAGCCTATTTTGGCTGAATTTGCATGCCTTTGATGTTGCCTTTCTATTTCAAAAGAAAACAATTGTTCACAATGGCCAGGTTGGGTCCCTTTTTTCGGGACACGATAACCTTCATGTCCAAACTGGTGTTTTCTTCACTGACCAATTAAAATCAACATTTTGGACCCAAAAACATACGCGGAGATTAAGGGGAGACCTAGCACCCCCTGGTGGTCGAAATTGTCATTGCATGTAATTGACTTTGCAATACATTAATTTAAAATTAAGACTTTGCTGGTAAAATGTTGTCTATAATTTTTCTAAAGCAATAAAACAAACAACCAAAATGAATGAAACGAACCAAAGAAAATTCATTATGAATAAAAATTAATTTTCGAACAGATCATGTGACTATCACCTTAGAGATGGTCATTTGCTTAGCTTAGCTAAAACCACCTGAGGACAGAAAAAACAAGATGGATATAGCGGAAAACACAGACAAGGCTGAAAAATAATTTTCTGCTCTTGTACTCTTTAAAACAAACTGCTGTATTTTAAGCCAAAAGAACTGTTGTGTTTGCTAGAACAATATGTCTATACGTTGCAATAGTAGTTTCATTGTGCATTAAGCGCCCAAACTATTTTTAATGTGTCGGTTTTACTGCTGCAACCTAACGCTAATCTCATCTTTACATTCAAGAATCGAATCGAATCGAATCGAATCGAATCGAATAGCCTTTTATTGGCATTATACAGTTGTACAATGAAATTGTAGAGCATCTCCCTTTACAGTGCAGGACAAGTAAGATCTCGAAAGTCGCTTGCAAGAATAAAATTATACAATCTAAATAAATATTAAATATGTATGAGGTAGTCCTATGTTCAGGCAGTGCAAATAATTGAAGTGAAGTAGCAGCAGTTGACAGTAAAGGCCATAGGCGGAGTATGACTTTTGGGGCAGGAGGGGGCACAACAAAACTGTCAGCAATAAAATTAACTCAAAAGAATATAATAAATTGAAAATTTGTTTTTTTTTGTTTCCCATCATTCTTGAGGTGAATTCTAAATCAGGCTGCTTAGAACAGCTATACTTTTCACCAAGATCGTCATCCATTGAATATGGTACGCTCAAGTGTCGTGCCAATGTGGTTACCCCAGTCAAAAATTGTATCCCCTGGGCGGAGCCATATGGAGGTAGATTTGTGTCTTCATTATTCGATCCATAAAAAAGTTGCTTCAATCAAAAAAAGTTGGTTCAATCAAAATATACATTTTCGATCAAAAAAAAAAAATGTGTTTGAATGTAAAAATTTGAAACTTAAAAAAAAAATGCATTTGGAAGCTTTTTTTTTTTATTATTATTGAAGTCAATTTTTTTTGGTTGAAGCAACTTTTTTGATTCAAGTAATGTTTTGCGTTTGGGCCACATTTTGGCTAGGACATTTGTGTCTTTATTATTCAATCAAAAAATAAGTTGTTTCAAATATATATATATATATATTTTATCAAAAGAAAAATCACTTCAATCAAAAAAAAAAAAATTCAGTCATAGAAAAAAAGTTTTGAATGCGAAAAAATATTTGAAACTCAAATATTTTCATTTGAACACTTAGTTTTTCAATCAAAAATTTTTCTTTGATTTTAGCCATCCTTTTTGTGTTTGAGCCATGTTATGGGTAGGACATTTGTGTCTAAATCATCAAATCCCCAAAAGAGTTGCTTAATCCATAAAAATATTTTCGAACAAAGAAAAAAATCATTTGAAAGATAAAATTGACCTCCCCTATTTTTTTGTTGTTGTTTTTGAAAATAATATGCAAAGCAAATGACCGTCTAAGGTGCTCTTCACATGATCTGTAAGAAAAAAATATTTTTGACCCATCATAAAAATATCTTTTTTTTTGTTCATTTCATTCATTTTTGCTATTTGTTTTATTGCTTTACAACTTTTATATACTGTATATAGGAAAATCAATTACATGCAATGACACTTTTTGTCCACGGGGGGGGTTAGGGGGCTGGCGCCCTTTGCCCCTCCTTAAACTCCGCTTATGGTAAAGGCATTGAATATTGCACATTAATAAGTATTGCACATAGAATATGTGTGAATAGAAGTTAAGTAGCAGAAGTTGACAGTGAGGCATTGAATATTGCACTTAGTAAGTATTGCACATAGTATATTGCATGTAAATGAATAGTGGACATTGGGTGATGTGGTGTTACATACGGCTGTTCAGGGTGGAGATGGCTTTAGCAAAGAAACTGTTACTACTACTACTACTACTACTACTACTACTAGGGATGTGACAAAATATTGAAATGATGATATATCGTGATACTTTGCATCCCACAAGGTTATCGATATGCTCCTGCCAAGAATCGAGATTTTGTTTTAAAAAGGTGTCAATGTTTTAAAAAAATAAAAATAAAAATTAAAAATGAAGATATACCCACAGCCAATTTCCCCAGTGCCTTTGACTGACATGCAGCCCCATATCATCAAGGACTGAGGGAATTTCAACGTCTTCTTCAGGCAATCATCTTTGTAAGTCTCACTGGAACGGCACCAAACAAAAGTTCCAGCATCATCACCTTGTCAACAGTCAAAAATCTGCATTGGACAACCAAACAAAAGTTCCAGCATCATCACCTTGTCAACAGTCAAAAATCTGCATTGGACAAGGTGATGATGCTGGAACTTTTGTTTGGTGCTGTTCCAGTGAGACTTTAAATGGCCCAAAATTACCTAATTGCCTGGCATTGACTGCCACTGACAGTCATAGATGTTCAATCCGTTTGAAGTGGGAGGGATGGCCACCCTCCCAGTTTAAATGAATTGGACGTCTACTAGGGATAAACTAATTCAAATTCACACTAGAAGCTTTTTTTTCTGTCAATTAGTTGTTTGTAGAATATCCTAGAATGATTTCCTGAACAACGTATCGATAATCGTTGTACCGCCATATCGTCAGATCATCATTGTCGTGAGCTTCGTATCGCAAATCGTATCGTATCGTGAGGTACGAAGAGGTTCCCACTCCTAACTACTAATACTTAACTTGCATCACCACTACATAGTTCACCGATATTATAGCCAGGTTCACCAGAGAATTTTTTAATGAATAAAAATAAGTATATTTTCAATTGAAAGTCGACTTTAACGCAAGACACCTAATTGTTAAATGCTAAAGCCCGGCCAATGCTTGAGAAAATACAGTTTTAGAGTTAATACTTGGTTGGTGTCTCACACAAATGTATGAAAACAGTTTTGTATGACTTTAGAGGCATTTCCTGGTCGATTGCAGGGGTTCATTTGTACTAAAAAAAAAAAAAAAACACACAAAAAAAACGAACTGACAGCTGTGAACAAGCAACGGAGAGAGAAGCCAAGCCATTGACTGCACATTCTAAATAGCAACCTGTAATAACATCATGTAAAAACATAATAATTGTCGGAACATTTATGGGCACGTAAAACTTTGTTGGAGCAGTGCGTATTAATGCTGACGGCTATTGCAATGTGGCTAAATGCCAAAGCAGCTATGTTTAATCACATGTGTAATTCCTGCGGGAGGTCTTCGAGGTGACGCGATGCCATCACATACAAAACTCGTCGTTCTCAGGTCTGATTAACAACATTAATAATGGCTCGGTTCCATTAGTATCCCAATAAAGCATGTCGCTAATGCTTGCCAGAACCCTGGAAATGGAGGCCTTAAATCCAACAATCATTTATGTTATTTACCGCGTCTGCGGTTTTCATGCAACGACGGGTCGAAATGTTGCGATGAGTCGATAAAAGTGATTCACGTCATGCCTGAAGGTGACGGTGTGGAATAGTCAAGCATGTTAAATGTGTTGTGCCTCAAAAAGCCACCATATCAACTGATTTATGATTGCGCCAGCTTGGGTTTCTACTGGCAGCGTTAAAACCAACAGAAAGGAGGATTTAATGCATTCTTAGGAGACGTGTTCTCTGTGGAAGCATTAGAGGGTGATAATAAATCATTTTCTAAGAATGTAATTTCATCTGAGGGTTGCTGTATAAATATCAGAGGGACTTGTTTATTCAGCAGAACGGCTCAACGCCGCTGTGCGCTTGCTTTTCTCCTACACATTTACATGAACTCGAGAAACTCAACTGCACTTAATCAACTGAGACCAGACATTTAAAACAGACTTAAATGTCAACACTTGGGTTTTAAATGGGGACGGTCAATTGGTCACATAAATTTACCCTGCCACGGAGTTGACAAACATACTGAGCAGTCATGTAGCAATCCTAACTAAATGCTAATTTGAGCATCCTACCAAGCGTGTATTGAAAGCAGGAGTGGTGGCGTTTGTTTGTTTGTGCGTTTTTTTTTTTTTTTAATATATGAGAAACACAGGAAGCCGCCCAACGTTTTGTTCTCTGCGGTGTCAGCATGAGAAAAAATAAATAAAATACAGATTTCAAATCTAGATCAATTCTAAAACGGATCCAGGGATAGAAAGACTTGTAGTTCTTAAAAGATAAACGTTATTATGAGTTAAAATAATTTGATATTAAAACCCCTTTTGATTTTGTAAAATTAGTTTAACTAGTAAATCGCCATTGTTGTTGACGTCGCGAGGCGGTGACGTCACTTGGTTACGCTGCCGAGCTTCCAGAGGATGACTCTAGCGACATAAACATGTCATCTGTTCAACCCTTTCAATTTGAACCCGCGAGGAACATTAATGAGTATGACAGCACTGTCGATATTTCAAAAAAACGAGCAGCAAAAGCATAATGAACAGGAGAGACGGGACGAGAGTAGTAGGGGGAAAAAACGGTCTTCTGCCAAAATGTGCTACACCGGCAAAACGCACTGGAAGAAGCTAATTTGACACCCAAACGTGCGCTTTCAGCTTGTTTTGTTTTTATATGCATACAGATAAAACATCCTAAAGCTCCCTTAAGAAAATACTTAAACATAGTAATTAAAGATGTCCCGATCGATCGGGTCCGATCACGTCATTTTCAAAGTATCGGAATCGGCAAAAAAATATCGGACAAGCCTTTTTTTTAATTTTTTTTTTTTTTTTTTAATTAAATCATTTTCTAAATGTATTTAACATTACAGACAAAATGTCTTACACTCATCTGGAGTAGTTTTGGCTTAAAGTAGGGCTATCAAATTTATTGCGTTAATGGCGGTAATTACGTTAAATAATTAACGCATGCGCTGCACGACCCACTCACGCATTGTCGCGTTCAATCTAAAAAGGCGCTGTTTTACCTAAATATGGAGCTAAAAGGCAGCGTATAATGAGTAGAGAGAATTTTGACAGCCTTTGGAGCCTTTTTTTATTTGGCCAAAGCCTTGCAATCCCTCTCTCAGCTATCAAAAATATCGTGGGAGGCAACGTGGGGAAGGAGGGTTGCAGTTGATCATTTTCTTAACACCCTATGTTATTTCCCAATGCAGAGAAGATATATCAATTGGTGCCACTACGCACAGTCATGGTTGCACTTCCTATCATGCATTTGGGCAGAACAGTTAAATGGCTACAGTATCATTTACTGAAAGCTCAACAAATACACTAGAAGGCAATATTTAGTCACAATTTACAAAGTCACATTTATCCTTTAAGAATTACAAGTATTTCTATCCGTGGATCCCTCTCACAGAAAGAATGTTAATAATGTAAATGCCATCTTGAAGATTTATTGTCATAATAAACAAATACAGTACTTATGTATTGTATGTTGAATGTATATATTCGTCCGAGTTTTATTCATTTTTTTCTTAATGCATTGCCAAAATGTATATGATCGGGAAAAATTATCGGGAATGATTGGAATTGAATCGGGAGCAAAAAAAAAAGGCAATCAGATCGGGAAATATCGGGATCGGCATATACTCAAACTAAAACGATCGGGATCGGATTGGGAGCAAAAAAACATGATCAGAACAACCCTAATAGTAATATCAAATAAAGGTGGTTTAAATGTGCTACGTGACTAGAGTGGTCAACAGATCAACCATCTGCATTTAAGCTACCACAAGAAAACACAATGCTTAAAAGTATGAGAGGGAAACGCATGCACAAAGTATTTTCAGGCATTGAAAAGGTAATAAAAGACTCAAATTAAATATTTAAAACACAAATTTTAGACTTTATAAAAAATATTGATGGGTCACATCAGTCATTCACTGCGCCTCGCCTTCAAGTAGGGGGTCCACCTAAGGGTTATTCTCTAACATGCACGCAGCCATCTAACGCCAGAATTAGGTTGAAAAAAATACGAAAGCTGTACCGCATACAAACAGGAAGGAATGTCTCAGGAATGATTTGTTTGAGGATTCAAGGTAATTATTATATTTTTCATACCATGCATGCATTTTGAAACGTGAAAAAAATTAATGGGAGAAATTAGCCGCTACAGCATTGGCATCATAGTTTGCAATATTTATGTAAAATAAATGCTAACTGCATGGTTTTTTGCTTTTAACCAAGAATCTAGGCTGTTTTATGTCCATATCTATGAAGAATTCAGGGATTTAAGCATTTATTCATAAGAATTTTCAACGGAAAAAGCTCTTTGTTTTCATAATGCGGCCGCAGCACATTCGATATATTCGTTATTCACGTAAAGTAAATGCTAACTGCCCGGTTCTTTGCTCTTTTAACAAAGAATTGTGACTGTTTTACATCCATATCGAAAAAGAATCAAGGGATTTAAGCATTTATTCACAAGAATTTTCAACAGAAAATGCTATTTGTGATAAGGCTGCGGTACAGTGGCTTAAAGACAAGCAGCACATTCGACATATTTACGTAAAATAAAAGCTAACAACCCGGTTCTTTGCTAATTCACTCCCAGCCATTTTCACCGGAGCAACTCCCTTCGCTACCGACCGTTTTACTGGATTTTGACTGATTTTGCAAGGCCCACAGAAAATTCAGTTCTATTGCTATATAAACATTTAACCCACCAAAAGAAAGATTAGACTCTCTTCTTTCAGCAGGAAAAAAAAGTTAGTTCATATCTTTTTCCATTCTTTAGAAATCAGCATTAAAAATAGCTTAGTTTGAGAAATTTTCCAATTTCTGATGAAAAAACAGAGAAATTGAGCTTTTTGTGAAAGCATACATTTCAAACTTTGACTTTAACAGAGCTATTTTTTGCTTTTGTGACATCCCAAACATCTGAATAATGTTTTCCTTCTACAAAATAACATAAACAACAAGACAAATAGAGCTTTTGAAAGCAAAGTAACAATTTATTTACACATAACTAAACTATCGAACTGAGAGATAACGCTGTTGTGGCCGCGACTGTATTGGCAGGCAAGGTAAATTTTTCCCTCATCACCGCCTGTCTCATCAAGATAGATTTTTTTGAAACTTTCTTTTGTAGTGACCTCAACCTCATAACAGAATTTACCTAGGGAAGTTGTGTGGCGCATGTGCCTTGTATTTTACATCGTTGTCCACATTTTTCTCATGCTTCTTACTTCATTCTCTTCATTCATTTCCTTTCATGGTCCAATATGAGTTCTTACCAAATGCACTACTGCCCTCCAGTGGCCAGTTTTATTGCTTTAAAATGGATTTTGAGCATTGTGCTTTGGAGCGAAGTTGCATCAGAACCTAGAGATGTCTCTAGCATAAAGGTGAAAGACGTATAAATACGTTTTTGGGACACTGAAACAATTAGAAATAGAACATATTTATACGTTTTTGGGAGCAAATGAGTTAATTAAGAATCGAGACTGTCTTACGCTCATATCTTTTACGAATTCAGGGATTTATGCATTTGTTCACAAAAATTTTCAACGTAAAAAGCTCTTTGTCTGTGTTTCCACTCGGTCAGCTTTGATGGAGATAGGCCTCCTACTGATCGACCCCGCGCCCAGTGTCCCGTCAATATCATTATGAAGTCTATGCACAAATAGTAAATACTCGCCGCTTTTAACCGATGTGTGCATATGTTGGACGTCTGGCCGCGTAGAAGGAACTGAAGAAGACCCGTAGTGTTCGTCCAGTGATGGTGACAAACTACGCCATCAGCCCAAGTGTCCATTGCGCAAATAAAACATGGCGCCCTCTGTAGGTCAAAACATGTACTAAATTTTATAGATTTTTAAATCAGTGGCAATATTTTATGTGTTTCTAATAACATATTTTAGTAAAATAACAATTGTGGCTTATTAGAGCCTACAAGTAATTAGGTCTGAGGTTCCCTTTAAAAATGGAAAAACACCAAATTTAGTCTTAGATGGCAGAGCAACTATCAGGTGTGAAGTTACAATTTGACAAATTGCACTCTCTAAGAGATAATAGCTATGTGGCGGCCATGCAGGTAGAGGCGTTTTTCCTATCACTGTACAGTCCAAACTAATGCAATGCAATCCTAAGGTGCAGTTTGATGTCATAAAAAAATGCGATGCTAACACATTTTTTCCTCCAAGTGTACAATAAAATGAAAATGTCAACACCATCAGGTGCCCAGTTTAGAAAAAAATGTGGCTGTCTGCCCAGGGGGTCATTCATGCCAGAACCACCACTGAGCAGGGGTGTGTGGGAAGTAGATGTTGCTACAAGTGAGGTTGAAAGTGGTTCAGTATATTCACACAGCCAATCTCATCAGGCGGGGTGGTTACTATGAAAATAAGTGCTCGCTCACAGGAACATTTTTAGTAATAAGCGACGAAAATATTCCAGAACTAAGTGTCACCTCAGCTTCGTTTTGAGCTTCAGGATTTTATACCACATTAATAATGAACAGATGCTTCAGTTTTGGTTCACCTGTTCTCTTCTTTTCCCCACAATTCCAAGTCGACATAAGCCCTAAATTTCCACTTTCACGTGATTTTTCTCCGTCTCCCTCATTTGCTAAATAGCAAGGCTAGAAATAATCACCCTCAAGTAACAGTGCCAACCAACCAACACCCCCACCGTGCCATTGCACTTCATGTCACTGGTACCATGGCGACTGCTAACACTCTGCAAAATCCCAAACCCGACGTGCGCCCATCCCTCCCTCCTCGCCGGGATAATGCGGTCTTCTGATGTTTTGGTAGTTTAGGAGACTGGCTTCACAAATATGTAGATGTTTTATATAGTAATCACGACTAAAAGCAAACAAGCCTGCTCATTTTTTTTATGATTTATTCAGGCTTACCGGATTGACAGTGACCTAGATGCACAATTCCAACATGGTCTCCCCCTCCTTGTATCGAGTCTTTCTTTGCATACTGCATTGGTTTTGAGGGGGGGGGTCTGTGGTGTTGGAACCCCCTCTGGGGTGGTATATATGCTTTAAAAGATAATGTTCGAAGAAAAAAAATGGATGCCTTCAGTTAAACCAATGGTCGGCAACCCAAAATGTTGAAAGAGCCATATTGGACAATAAATAAATAAATAAATAATTCCGGAGCCGCAAAAAATTGAAAGCTTTACAGTCAAGGCAGCACACGCTGTATGTATCTATTTTAGCTATATTAGCCTACTATCAAAATAACTAAATTGGCTAAAAATATAGCCTTCATGATTACCGTAAATAAGGACTATAAGGTGCACCTAAGACCCTTCAATTTTCTGAAAAGCCGACATTTCACCTTATAATCCGATGTTCCTTATATGTGTATTGATCAATATTAGTTAATCATGGCATGACATTCCGCTGAGCTCAGCTCTATCTTGTCGACGCATAATGCAACGCCAACCACTACTACTACTACTACTGCTGCTGCTGCTGCACTTTATAATACAGTACGCCCTATACATGAAAATTGTTTCAAAATAGGCCATTAATTGAAGGTGTGCTTTATGCTCCGATGCGCCTTATAGTGCGGAAAATACGGTAAATGTTGATTTTCTCTGCAGGGATGCACCATGTGACTACTTCTGTTGTACATGCTCAAGTTTAACTTCATTACAATATAAATGAATTACAAGAATGTTTGTGTCATGTTTGTCCTCCTACAGAAACCATATTAAAACAACAATATGTTTCCCTCCCCCATCGTTTTCCATTTTTAAGTATTTTTGAAAAAGGTCCAGGGAGCCACTAGGGCAGTGCTAAAGAGCCGCATGTGGCACTAGAGCCGCGGGTTGCTGGTCGCTGAGTTAAACTGATTAATTTGCTTTGTATGCACCGTATAAGTCTAATATCTTCAATAGACCCTACCCACGTGACGTCACAACTCCGCTCTCCTGAATGGTATCGCCCACTTGTCCGTCAAAACATAGTGTTAACCTGTTACGGCTACGTACATTTCTCCTATTTACGGCGTGTTTTTCTGTTCCTTAACATTAATAATCAAAATGGTGAAGGCGTGTGTGGCTGTTGGTTGCACTAACAGAGAAGATGGAAGGAGAGACTTGAAGTTTTACCGTATTCCGAGGGATCCAAGGAGAGCGAAATGGACGGCTGCAATTCGACGTGAAAACTGGGCACCAAAAAATCACCAGAGACTATGTAGTAGTCATTTTATATCCGGTAAGATGCATTTAAGATATACTTAGAGGGTTTTGGGCTGACAAATGACCACAATTAAGATCATTGCGAGGCTAATCGCCGACAACATACGACGTAGTACGACATAGTTTCAAATTCAAGATGTTTGTGACTTCCCTTTCTTCCACCATCGTTATTTTTTGAATAATATTTAGCTGGTACCAAGTGAAAGAAACTGGCCTCGTCTACGGGGCTAACAAATAACCACAATTAAGATCATTGCTAGGCTAATCGCCGACAACATACACGTATGTATGTAGTGAGAGTGCTATCGCTAAACCATATAAACATTAAAAGCCTTAACTCCATTGACAAACGACATGAAATACATTAGACTTGACAGTGGATGTTAGCAATAACAAAAGATTTTGAATTGAAAATTTCGTAACTCACCTTTCCAAGCACAAGATAGATTCCTGCCGAATTTTCGTGGACGAGGACCTGTTTCACCCAACCAGCAACGAAGTATTTATAAGCCTCCAAGCTCTTGAAGTTTTTCATATTTTCGTGAGAATAGGCTGATTTAGTGTGGACAAGATCATTGTAAATATCTGCGTAGCAGATGTCAGGCAGACAGGGCGAAGACAGTGGGTCGAAAAACATCGATTTGGGCATCAAATATGGATCTGGCGACTGTATAGAACGAAGCTTTTCCTCATAACGCCTTTTATGCAACAGATCCAGTGAGTTTGCTGCATCAGAAAGCACCGGGTCTTCCATGAAATACATTTTAAATTCCGCCATCAATTGAAAACAATGCTAATACAGAGTCAAAATGACGGACAAGTGAGCGGAACCATACAGCGAGCACGTGGTTTTGTGACGTAGGTGGGTAGGGTCTATAGTAAAGGCAATTTGTTATTGGATTCATTATTTGAAGTTTTCACAGGTTACTGTGGATAATAGTTAGCATGCCAGGCTAATAATTAAGTGGATCTTGCTTAAATCTTCCTCTTAAATCTTCCTGTTTGACTCAAGCAGCACCATTATGACTGCGAAAACCAATCAATCAATGTATGTATACATGCAACTCATCACATTATTCGCGTATTTTTCGGACTATAAGTCGCACCTGAGTATAAGTTGCACCAGCCATAAAATGCACAACAAAGAGGATAAAAACATATATAAGTCACACCGGAGGATAAGTCGCATTTTTGGGGGAAATTTACTTGATAAAATCCAACACATAACAGATATGTCATCTTGAAAGGCAATTTAATATAAAAATACAATAGAGAACAACATGCTGAATAAGTGTACAGTATGATGTTACATGATGCATGAACAACGAAATGCCACTATACTGTCCTCACCAGGACGCTGCGGCTCGGTCCTGGCTATACAGGGGGTTAAACTCCCAAATGACGATGCTGGACGTCCGTATAATTTGCTGAATCAATTTCGTCCTCAATACCAAACAGGTTTGCATCAACGTAAATAAATGATAATTAGGTGCTATTACAGCAATGACACAAACGGTTAGCATGCATTCGCTAGCATTAGCACATCGTTCAAACAACCACACAACTAACTCTAAGTGTCCGATCGCGGGTGGAAAACACACAACAACAACAGAAAAGATGATACACACAGGCGTTGCCTCTGTAGAGATATTTTACAAGCATAAACAATGAATGTAGGTTCGCAGCCGTGTTTCCCTCTCTTTCTCTCTCTCTCGCCCACTCGCTCAGAGACGCTGCGTAGCTGTCCGTCTTCTTCTGGCGTGTGAGCGCTCTTCTTCGCGTAAAGAAGTGCAAGTGTGCCCCCACGTGGGCGTGAAAGCGCCACAAACTAAAAGCATGCATTTCAATTTAAAAAAGTCAATAATATAATTGAACACACATTGCCAAAGGCAGAACGAGAACGTGGCCATAGCTATTAAGAGATAACCATAGCATAAAGAACATGCTAACAAGTTTACCAAACCATCAGTGTCACTCCAAAACACCAAAATAACATGTGAAATGATATCATAATGTGTTAATAATTTCACACATAAGTCGCTCCTGAGTATATTTCGCACCCCCAGCCAAACTATGAAAAAAAAACGACTTATAGTCCGAAAAATACGGTACATATGCAGAGAATACTAAATATATGTATGGTGCTGATGCTGTGCTGATTTGTTTTTGTCTGCCTTCTTAAATACCAGAATAAATCCAGTCAAACAGAATACTTTCATCATCCCCGCCCCCATTTCAAGTGTATTTTGTTGCATCTACAAGCGGACTGGGTTTGGCCAATGGGTGTTGAGTTTGACATGAGCTACAGTATAAATGGTCCAGATGTCCGTTACTGTGTGAATACGTTACTGGACAATAGAATTATCGCAATTGACTGGCAAGTAGTTCAGGGTGTAACATGCCCCTTATCGTAAAGTCAACCGGAGAAATTATAAATACAGGCCAACTGAGCATTGACAGAACAGCACCATAGTTGAAAACATTACAAGCAGAGTAAAAAGATTCCAATAAAACCTGAGCTACATTGGTTGGCTGCGGTGTAGCACTTCACGTGAGGCACAGCTGCCAATACACACACATTCAGATTTATGTCTGTATAACATCCTCCATATCCACACAGTATTTGACTGTACAGTCACTGTGCCAAAGGTCAGCGCCTGCTGCTTGCGGAGCTTTCTCTCCCCCTCGTTGTACAATTTGTGTGACCCGCTCTGCTGAGATCTCTTCTAATCCAAGCAGATCTGTGCAGACCACAAGGCTCTGACACCCCCCATCAAAAGCCCCCTCCTGACTTGACTCAGTAAATCAGCACCGCTCAATCGAGGATGGGCAGCATACTCACTGACGCAACACTTCAAGTACAGTGGTATGAAAAAGTATATGAACCTTTTGGAATTTCTCACATTTTTGCATAAAATCCCCATTCAATGTGATCCGATCTTAGTCAAAATCACACAGATGAAAAAACAGTGCCTGCTTTAACTAAAACCACCCAAACATTTATAGCTTTTTATATTTTAATGAGGATAGTATGCAAACAATGACAGAATGGGGAAAAATAAGTAAGTGAACCATCACATTTAATATTTTGTGCACTTTGACTTGGCCACTCCAGAACGTGCATTTTGTTCTTCTGAAACCATTCTGAAGTTGATTTACTTCTTTGTTTTGGATCATTGTCTCTTTTTAGCTTCAACTGTCTGATAGACGGCCTCAGGTTTTCCTGCAAAACATCCTGATAAACTTTTGAATTCATTCTTCCATTAATGATTGCAATTTGTCCAGGCCCTGAGGCAGCAAAACAGCCCCAAATCATGATGCTCCGTCTGAGGTGTTGGTGTTGGTGAGCTGTTACATTTTTCCTCCACACGTGACGTTTTGTGTTACTCTCCAACAATCCAACTTTGGTTTCATGATTCCACAAAATATTTTGTCACAACTTCAATGGTGTCCAAGTGCCTTTTTGCAAACATTTAAGAGCAACAATGTTTTTTCTAGAAAGCAGTGGCTTACTCTGTGTAGCCTTTCCATGAACACCATTCTTGGCCATAGTTTTACATATAGTTGATATGTGCACAGAGATATTGGACTGTGCCAGTGATTTCTGTAAGTCTTTAGTAGCAGACACTCTAGTTTTTTTTTTTTTTTCCTTTTTTACCTCTTTGAATATTCTCCGCTGAACTCTTGCCCCCATCTTTGGTGGACGGCCACTACTTGGGAGAGAACCAACAGTGCCAAATTCTCTCCATTTGTAGACAACTTCTCTGACTGTTGATTGATGAACATCCAGAATATAGAGATGGTTTTGTATCCTTTCCCCGCTTTATACAAATCAACAATCCTTGACTGCAGGTCTTTAGACAGCTATTTTGACCGAGCCATGATGCACATCAAACAGTGCTTCTCATCAAGACAATTTTACCAGGTGTGTGTTTTATAGTGGGCAGGGCAGCTTTAAACCACTCATCAGTGATTGGGCCACACACCTGACTTAAAATGTTTGGTAAAAATTGGTTTCAATTGCTCTTTAAGTCTCCTTAGGCAGAGAGTTCACTACTAATTTTCCCCCTTTCTGTCATTGTTTGCGTGCTATCCTCATTAAAATATGAAAACCTATAAATGTGTTTGTGGTTTTAGTTAAAGCAGACACTGTTTTTACATCTGTGCCATTTTGACAAAGAAGAGATCACATTTGATGGTGATTTTATGCAGTAATGTGAGAAATTCCAAAAAGTTCAGATACTTTTTCATACCACTGTAGATGTGTAGAATGGCTTAAAAAAGGTATCACGACACTGTCACTGAGCTTCTCTCAAGTGCATCGTCCCAACGGATACAAAAAAATACTGCAACCATCTACAAGTTGACACAGGAAGCTTGTTTATTCAGCACTGACTCAAGCAATGCTATAGACAGCGAATGCATGTCATCACAGACCTGGTTGTCACAGCCATTTACTCAGAATTCACGCAAAATGTCATATGCTGTACTTTTCTGGGAGAGATGGAGTCGCTTAAAAAAGCTTGCTTTTTCTATTTATGAACGTTATATCCTAGCCTAAAGCACAGAATGTGAAATTATGTAAAAACGAATGACAAAAGTTGTTTTGTATCTCAACTTCAATGTGGCAGAAAATCTTTTTTTTTTTTTTTTTTTTGATTTTGTGAAATTCAAAGAGAACACTGTTGAAACATTACACAGTGCTATGGAATTTTTTTAAATTTTTTTTTTTTTTAAAAATCTCAGTTTATGAATTACTTGATTTGTTTTGTTGTCTAATTCATCAAATAAATGAATGGATGATTCATTGATATTATAATAAAATGTTAAAATTTGTGTTGAAACGATTAATCGATTAACTCGAGTAATTCGATGAGAAAAAAGATTGGAATTAAATGTTCCTGCTTCGAGTATTCGTTTAGTTAAAGTGGCGTTTAATGGTTTGTTTTTAGTTTGTATTTAGTTTTATTGATTTGGGTGGATAATTTGCCCTCTAGTGGCAACAGTGAATATGACAACTCATTTCACATGACTAAATCAAGCTGCTCCCTGTTAAGCCCAACATAAGTTATGTTTTGGTTTGAGCTAATGTTTTTTTTTAATGCACTCGTAATTTAGTTTATAAGTATGTTTTGCTGTTTTTGTGGGAATATGTGTTTGTACCATTTGTTAAGAGCATAGTTTAAAAGAAATAATCGTTAGCATTTTATAGCATTGAAGCTAGCGCATTTTGCTATGTAAGTTAGCCAATTTTTGTTGTGTTGTACTTAGATCCTCATTTATTTATTTTTTAATACCATTTGAGGTTCAGGTCAGGTATTTTAATTTTTTATGTTCCTTATCCGATTACTCGATTATTCGAACTAACTAGTTCATCGATTAATCGACTACTAAAACAATCGATAGCTGCAGCCCTAGTTAAAATCATTTTGTTTTTTCTCGTGCATAATTTTTATTTGTATAGTACCTATTTAATACATAATATTAGCCATTTCGCTTTAAGGTTGCATAAAAAAAAAAATCATTATCCTGTATGACTTTTTTTAAAGTATTTTAACACATCCCATTTTTTCAGTGTGGACTAAATACTTTATTAATGGCTCATTTTTAGGTCAGCTCATGTGTGTAGCTGAAATATCATTTTGTTCTCGTTATCAATTACCTGCATCCTTGAGTAGCAAAACAATCAATGTTGCACACCGTCTACAATTTCATACTGTAGTGTAGGTGTCATAATCAATAAGTACTTGTGAATCATTGTCCAAAGAAAACAATTGTGATTGGGTCGCAAGTATGGGACAAAGCCTTCCGGGAGGACAAAGCAATGTGGTCTGGATTATTCCGGGAAGGCCGGTTCTTCGTAATTAGTGACACATGAGTGTTTATTTCTGCGGTTGCAGAGTCATGCAAAACAGCCTCGTTTAAGAGACTAATGGGGTGTCAAAAATAAATAAAGCGCATCGTATACTCCTGACAGGCGTTCGTCCACATTCTGCTGCACTTAATGGAATGGGAATATAGCTGGAAAATGAATAAATGTCTCTTTGACTTGACTGTACAATCGTTTGAATAAATGCGAGGCACTAACAGAGGCATTGTGCTGAATAATGCATGAGAACATTAGCGGAAAAGAAACCATTACGAGTAATATGTAATGTAATAAAGTGGCATGTTGAGTTGCTGTGATCTATCCATTTGCAATTCACTCTTGTGTGAGGGGCTTAATGTAAAGTGAAAGAGCCATTTGAGAGCTAATTCAAGAGAGACTGGAGGGATAACACAATAGTGCAATTACATAATACAAAGAAGCCACTCACTGTGCGTTTGAAGCCGCCCTGAGACTGGACTCCTTTCATCCAGCCTAGGGAATATGGTGACCGGGTGATGGAGTCTACCCACCCCTTCATAGACCCACACAGATCCCAACAATTGTCTCTGTTGATTTTGTTTTGTGTGTGTGTGTGTGTTTTGGATTCAGTGTGTTTGTACTGCACCGTGATATTGTGTACGGCGCCCTGGTGATCTCGCATTACAATTTGAATTTGAACAATGTCACAAGAACAAGGTAAGAAGAAAAAAAAACAATATTTTCAAACAAGATGACTACAGCTGAAACAATGACTCCAATAATTCAAGTAACTCGATTTTAAAAATTGATCAAGGCACTTTCTCCGTCTCGAGGAATCGTTTAATTTTGCCAGCTCTAAGCATGACGTTTTGCCCGGACTACTTTTAATGCGTCAAAACACGCTGACGTCACGTGCGTACAGGAAGAAGGGAGAGGTGGCGGATATACAGTGCCCCCCAAAACTATTGGCACCCCTAAAAAAGATGTGTTTTTTAGCTTCTAATATTTTTTTTTATTCAAATAATATGGGACATTAATGGAAAAAAAGAGAAAAATCCAACCGTCAATACAAGTGCATTCATTCAGTGGGGAAAAAATCCCATATAAAGAAAAAATTATTTGACATTAAATAATGTGTGTCACAATTATTAGCACCCCTGGTGTTCATACTTTGTACAACCCCCTTTTGCCAACAAAACAAGGTCTGGGGACTGAAATGGCCATGGGAGGAGCTTGATTTTGTGCCTGGTGAACCATTTCTGTTTAGATTTGGCCATATGTTTGGGGTCATTGTCTTGCTTAAAGACCCAGTGACGACCCATCTTCAGCTTTCGGGCTGAGGGCAACAGATTTTGATTTTAAATGCCCTGGTATTTCAAAGCATTTATGATGCCATGCACCCTAACAAGGTTCCCAGGGCCTTTGGAAGCGAAACAGCCCCACAGTATCACTGACCGACCTGCATACTTCACAGTGGGTATGAGGTGCTTTTCAGCATGTGCATCTCTTGTGGCACGCTAGACCAACTTAGAGTGTTTGTTGCCAAAAAGCTCAATCTTGGTCTCACACAAAAATACACACGGTCCCAGGCTTCAACTGGGACCGTGTGCTTTGGTCAAATGAGATAGGTCTCCTGCAATATTTGTGGCGACTGTAGTGTAATTCATCTGAAAAATCCACCTTTTGCCACTTTTCCAGCATCCATCCTTTTGACAGGCCACAATGCGGGCCTTGGCAAATGTTACACGGTTTTTTAATTGTCTTTTTAATTGCGCCCTGAGAGATCTGCAGGGTGGAAGGCAACATAAATTGTCTGAAATATCAACAAATCTTAGCTGCCTCTTACATTCCTGACCATCAAAAGGGACAAATTCTGCAGCAGGATGGTGCTCCATCGCATACTCCAATCCTTACCTCAACATTCCTCAAGGCAAAGAAGATCAACATCCTCCAGGACTGGCCAGCCCAGTCATCAGACATGAATATCATTGAGCATGTCTGGGGTAGGATGAAAGAGGAAGCATACAAGACGAAACCCAAGAATGTTGATGAACTGTGGAAGGCATGCAAGACTGCTTTCTTAGTTGTTCCTGATGACTTCATCAATAAATTGTATGAATCCTTGCCAAACCGCATGGATGCAGTCCTTCAACCCCATGGAAGTCATACAAAATATTAAATTTGGATCTCACAGCATCACTAATTAATTCGCTTATGTATCATATTTTTGTATTTGAAGTACATTTTTTGTTCAATTTTCACACAACTTTCTGTAGGCGACAAAACCTTTGTCCTGCCAAAATTTGACCTTTATTTCTTCATTAAATGATAAATCTTTTTTCAGAGAAACAAATATTTATTTTTGTACATTCAAGATCATTTGGGAGGGTCTTAGCTTTCATATGAGCCATTTCTGAAACCAATTGAATAATTAAAAGTCAGGTTATTATTAATTGTTTCTACAAAATGGATAAGCAACAAGACTTTTGTCAAAGACCGTAGAGATAACGGCGAAGAAAGCCGACGAAAGCGAAAAGAAGGGCACCAAGAAAAAGCTGAAAATGTCAAAAGTGTGGGAGCATTTCAAGCTGGAGACCAAGGCGAAAACTGTTTCATGTATTCACTGTAAGACAGCGCTTGCATAACACTACCCCCATCCGGCCCTGGCTACCCGCGGACCCACCAACGCTTCCGCACCCGTGGCTGGACCGACGACCGCCCCCGAAACCAGGGCGCCACTGTACGACCCGCCCGCCTAGCCCCCACTCCACCAAAGGAGTTTACTCCGAGAGCGGAGGAGTGATACTCAGGACAAGGAAAAATTAAGTTAACGTAGCGCTAATAAATAAGATTACCATTACTGTACCTTGCTAACGTAATGTTAGCCCTGCGGAGGGCTAGCTTTCTATTAATTATGACACTTGTCGATGCGACGCCAACGTGTCTTTTATACAGGCTTTATTTAATCTGAAAAACACAGCGCTGTAGAGTGATGAGGGTGTAAAATAAAAACATAATAAAGCCATTTGTCAAATTTAGCTCAGTAGTTTTTGATGGCTAAAACACCAAGTAGCAGTAGACTATTTTAAAACTTAACTAGAACTTAAAAATAGCTTGACACAAATGGAAATTCAATTGAAACACGTGAGAAAAACACCTCATTTTAAGTGATGTGTGTTACTAAGCGTAATGACATTTTTAGGTAAGATCTTATTAATGACTTATTATATACAATTAATATAACTAATTATCTTATTTTGTAGTTTTAGTTTTCTAGTCACATCTGAGATGTAATTGCTGGCTGTTTTCAACATTGTACATCTAAAATAAAGACATTGATTGTCTAAAAATGGTTCAGTATTAGGTGAAATGTCTTGTTTTCTCATGTATATTTATAATTGCTCTTTACCTAAAAGAATAAATGTTTAATTCGATTAATCGATGGAATTTTCAGTAGGATACGCAATTACTAAAATATTCGATAGCTGCAGCTTTAAAGATAACACAGAATGTTAGAAAAAAAATACTCATAATTAAGAGTGAATGAATCAGAAATAGTCAGAGTTACAATTTTATGAGGAAAAAAAAAATTGTAAAATATATTGTAAAAAAAAAAAAAAAAAAAAAAAAAAGTAAAATTTGGTTTAAAATGTTATCCTAATGGAACGTTTTGTTCTCAAAAATTTCATATTGATATACTGTTTACATTTTCAGTTATGATAATAATAAATGTAAATGTAAATTAGGAGCATAAAAATGTAGTATTGTGATAAACAAAAGAGCCACCCTGTCCTTTATAAGCCTGGTGGGCCACAAGCAAGGAGATTGAATGTTACACTACATAAAATTGAAGTCCCGGTGCAAAAGAGGTTTGCTTGTTTTAGATTAAATATGGAATTTGAATTTTTCCATTGGTAAGAGAGTACGAGCTAGTGGTTGATTTGCTGTGTTATTTGTCAAAATAATACTTTTTTTTAACATAGAAACTTCTTGTCATTCAAGAACTGTTAGGTGTCCTGATAATAACAAAAATATGGTCACAAAACAAAAATCAAATTAGAAGATTTAAAAAAAAAACAACAACAATAAAATTAGGCTTATTCTTATAAAATGTTCAAAACTTCTTGTAAAATCAAACTACATTTCTATAGTATATTTTATCAAACTTATGTTATTGTTTCCTTTCCGGTTTGCAAAAAGAGAATAAAAGTTGTAATTTTAGTAAGAAATCATAAACTACTACTAATAATGTAAATTATATACTATTATGAGTTCTTCCAATATTATTACAGGAATAGAAATAATAAGAATAAAAACAAAAACACTTGGCCTTGATTGTCTATTTGCATTCGATCAATGTCTTGACACAAGAACCGATATGAGTCCTTTTGGATGATCCCGTAGTTTTATGTGCAGACAAAACCCCCGGTATGCAAGCACAGTTGCACATACACACACATGCAGACATGCATCAGGACAGCCCATGGGAACCGAACCCCCTCCTCCCCACATACACACACAGAACACTATTTTCAGCCTTGACCCAATAACCCTTAACTCGTGGGGTTCATTCTCAACACTACAAACACCAACCCCTGCTCAAGAGATCACTGTCACGGGGATAAATCAAATTTTCCAAATCTGAATTCGCTCCAACAGCCGTCACAGCTTGTACAGTGATTATAAGGGGCTTGAGTTTCATACTGTATAAAAGCCAACTGCCAATGCAGGAGAGGTTTGCTTGTTTTACAATTTTAATTTTCTCATTGGTAACAGTGGACTAGCTAGTGGTTGGTTCGCACGAGGAAAGATTCCAGTCATGCTCCGACAGCCATGGGAGGCGACCGTGGCGACTGTTGAATTATGCCTACTTTAATATCTATTGGTTTAGGTCAGGGGTCCCCAAACTTTTTCCTGTGAGGGCCACATCACTCTTCCCTTCCCTGATGAGGGGCCGGGGTCAGTTTGTAACAGGAAAAGTGTGACGATTGCAGGAGTGCCTAAATGTTAAAATGTATTGTTTTTCAGAAAGCCACAATCAAATAACCCTTTCTGGATTCTTCACGGAGCAAAAGTAAATAAAATAAATATAATATAATATAATATAATATAATATAATATAATATAATATAATATAATATAATATAATATAATATAATATAATAATAACACTATTAATTAGGGCTGTCAAACGACAAAAATTTTTAATCGAGTTAATTACAGCTTTAAAATGAATTAATCGTAATTAATCGCAATTAATCGCAATTCAAACCATCTATAAAATATGCCATATTTTTCTGTAAATTATTGTTGGAATGGAAAGATGAGACACAAGATGGATATATATATTCAACATGCGGTACATAAGTACTGTATTTGTTTATTATAACAATAAATCAACAAGATGCCATTACCATTATTAATATTCTGTTAAAGCGATCCTAAATAGAAAGACTTGTAGTTCTTAAAAGATAAATGTTAGTACAAGTTATAGAAATTTCATATTAAAACCCCTCTTAATACTAACCCCTTTTTGCGGTTGCTGCACCCAGGTTATGGAATAGTCTTCCCCCGGAGATCCGCACCACTACAAATTTGGGCCTTTTTAAATCTCGTTTAAAGACACACCTTTTTAGACTCGCCTTTCCCCAAGATTAGTTTAGCCTGGTTTTATTTCTTTAGGGTTTTTAATGTTTTCGGATTTGATCTGTTTTATTGTTTTGTTTGCTGTCTGACTAATCGTGATGCGATGTTTCGTTTCTTTTTTTCTTTTCTTTTCTTCCTAATGTCATTGTATAATACTTTCCTGCCTTTTATTTACTATGTGCCATGTTTGTCTTTGTTGTAAAGCACTTTGGGGACCTTTCGGGTTTTGTAAAGGGCTATATAAATAAATTTGATTTGATTTGATTTGATTTAATGTTTTAGTTTTAATAAAATTTGTAAAATTCTCAATCAAAAAATAAACTAGTAGCCCGCCATTGTTGATGCCAATAATTACTTACACAATGCTCATGGGTGCTGAAGCCGATAAAATCAGTCGCACCCAAGCGCCAGCCAGCAGAGGGCGACAAAACTCCAAAAAACACAACCAGTACACATTTCACTGTGCTGTCATTTTAATGTTTGAGCGGGGCATGTGCATTAATTGCGTCAAATATTTTAACGTGATTAACTTAAAAATTAATTATCGCCCGTTAACGCGATAATTTTGACAGCCCTACTATTAATTAAATAGATAATAACCAAATAACCCTCTCTGGGTTCTTCACAGAAAAAGCCAGGAAATAAATAAAACAAGTAAAAAAATTGTTCAGGGGGCCGGACCAAATGTGGAGATGGGCCGTATCCGGCCCGCGGGCCGTAATTTGGGGACCCCTGGTTTAGGTGATTCACCATTCTATTCAAACCTTTGTTTTAAAAAAAAACTACGACAGTAACATTTTGAAAATGTCGAGAATAAATGTCTGGATTTTATTTGCATTTTATTTGCAAATTTGAATTGCAATATTTGAGCAGAACTTATATCAAAATACACAATAAATTTGTTCATAATATCTTACCTATCCAGGAAAGCAAAAAAATAAAACATTTTCTTAAGACCACGCAATATTGTCTGTCTAATTAAATTAAATATAATTGAAAGAACTTGTGGGAGTAAAAAAATACATAAATATGGAGCCTTCCTTCCGGTAAAACACTATTGCTTTTGTCCGTAAGCACAGCCAAACTCAACAAAAATGCAAGCTCATTTTGGCTGCTTTAAGACCACATAAAAAAATTAAAATGAAAATTGGGGAGAAGGGGGTAAACCTCAGTTCACTATATCTCTCACATTTTAATTAACGTTACAGTAGAAAACACATACAGGAGGACACTTCTCTCTAAGCAGCTTCCTACTCGAGTTTTGCAGGTTAGCAAATTCACACAGTTTCATGTTACACTAACTCTGATCGGTCGGACTTTCAAGAGCTAAATTAGTGGTGTGTTCCCCACCTCCACAACATTGACGTCTTTTTACATTACTTACAATGGCTGTTGCTGGCCAAAAAAAAACTTCTAATATCCTTCCTTTTCGAAGGGGGCGGAGGATGCGGCATGATGTTGTCGACATGTTGTATTTCTGTCGGGGCTTTGAGTGCGTGGGTATGGGGGCGCAAGTCATCAGCCAATCAAACGTGTGTTTGAGAAAAAAAAATTGACTGGCACATACAGCAAGTGAAATTGGGTAAATGTAAGTCTGAACATTCATTCATTTTCCATGCCGCTTTTCCTCACGAGGGTCGCGGAGGTGCTGGAGCCTATCCTAGCTAACTATGGACAGTAGGCAGGGTACACCCTGAATTGGTTGCCAGCCAATTGCAGGGCACAATGAGACATACAACCATTCACAATGAAAATAATTCACTTAATAATGGTAGGGTCAATTCTATCCTTACAACATATGATAAGACAACATTAAATTACCTGTATAACAGAACTCATTATATTATGCAAATAAGGTTGCTTAAAAGTTGGTGGGGATAATTTGTGCATCCTAAAAAGTTGGTCGTGTTATGTCCATACCGTCCCTATGCAAACCTGCACCCTTGCTTAAAGAGTATCTTCACCAAATTAACTTATTTTGCTACACCCAAACATTACATAAATATAGCCTAAAGTGTCATTACAAATGAATGAGAAACGAAATAGACTGACAAATTTTAAAAAAGTAGAATTTTATTTGGCTGACTTTGACCAGAAGCTAGCAAACTGTTCAAATTCAGCCCGATTATCACTTGTACCCCACTTTAGCGCTTTGGTTTTCAGAGGATCTGAGGGCATTAAAGATCCGTCTGAGCTGAGAGCCCCCCTCCCTACAAAGCCCCCCTTCCATTTCTGACAATTTACAGAAAGGTGTATATGTGTGAGAGCGAGAGAGGTAGACAGAGAGAAGGAGAAAGAAGTGGCGGTCACGGATTTAGGGTCTTCAACTATAAGACCTTATCCACAAGAGATGCAACAGTGGGCCCATAAAAAGCAGCCATTGGCAAGCCCTGGGCAAACGCAGCTTAACATAATTCAAAAATACCAGACGGCGTGTACTGCAGTGTTACAGCTAAAACCTGCAAAGCAGCTTTCTCCCTCTTTCATCCCTCAGCCCCTATCCTCCACCTTCCAAAAACGTTCTAGCAAAAACAGGGATTCATGGCAGGCGCACAGTCTTTATAGGCTCCCAATAGTGACATGTCAGGCCATCAAAATGCTAATATAGAGCTCAGGTCCGACAAACCAAGCATAACAATACCCATCTCTATCCCATTAAAAAAAAAAACAATACACTATATTGTATACAGTAGCGAGATTCATTTCATCTGATAAAGTTTGTAGTTATGCTCAAATGACTAAACTGAGTTAAACATACACTAAATTACGTCGTAAATCTCAGATGATGACACCGCTATGGAATTTTCTCGATAAGTGTTATGGAATATTTCCAATAAACAAGTCAACTCAAATTGTACTGTTGATGCGCCATGTAGCCATAGAATTCCAACAGTATTTAGCGGTTCTTCACTCATTTGCTGTTTTTGACATTCAATGGATGTCCAATCCAATTTGAACTAGGAAGCCAGCCTTCCCAATTCAAAAGGATTACCGTATTGGCCCGAATAAAAGACTGTGTTTTTTACATTGAAATAAGACTGGAAAAAGTTGGGGTCGTCTTATATTCGCGGTCTAGACATTATACCCATTCACGACGCTAGATGACGCCAGATATCATTGAAGCGATGTTCTCTCATGACAGATTTCAGCTACTCTCAAGTTTAACCAGTTTGCATTATTTTATTGCAATGTTTTTCCTTATTCAGATTTATTTCAAGACTACAGTTACAGTTAGACTTCACTTTGATAGTTAATGCGGTTATTGCAATTTTGTTGTTTTATCACAATAGATTGGTTTATTTACATTTCAAAAACCAGAGGCCATTCATTTACGAATGTGACTGCACTTTAGTTTACATATTTAAATGTTTAGATATTAAGATTTGAATGAGGCAAAATAACATGCTTTTTCTCTCAAATATATTGTTATAATCATTTGTTTCAGATATACTGTAATTATTTTCTGTATAAAAATTAATTTGGTGTTCAGAAAGTCTTTTTTCAAACTTGAGTCTTGAAAAAGAGGGGGTCATCTTATAATCAGGGCCGTCTTATATTCGGGCCAATACGGTTTATGCAATTTCCTCCGGAAATCTATACATGACATGCTTTTATTTTGAAATGTTCACCGGAAGTACGTTTGCTAAGTCACTAACCGTAAGCTTTACCCTCAGTAAACAGAAACAAAAACAAATTGCACTTCTCTTTTGTCATGCATGTTGAATATATATTTCAATATTTATTGAATATATATTTTTTTTTTTTCTTTTGTTCGCATCGCTTGCAAATTCTTTAATCCAACAAGTTTTCATGTTTGATATGTCACCTTTTAACCGAAATTTTGCATTGTGGAGAAGACTGTCAATGTTTTATAGCAGACCAAACTTTTTTCCATTAGCCTCAATGTAGCAATGCTAACATTTTACAATGTTTAATATAGAAGTGTTTCCTTATTTTGTATGTCTTAACTTTAATTCGTGTTGATGGTAAATAGACATCTGTGAAAGCTACTGGAGTCTCATATGTAATTAACACGCACATGAGCCGAGTGCACGCACGCGGCGATTAAATTTTCATTTATCGTGCGATAATTTGCCTTATTGCATATCGCAACAGGCTTAGATACATCATTTCATTTCAAGAGGAGAAAACTGCAGTCAGGTGGAGCCTATTAGGTAAGGCAGGCTTGAAACCCCAGCTGACAGGGTAACCTGTATGGCCAGTTAGAAATGTGTGAGTTGCAAATCTGTACCATTGATCATTTATTAGAAGAGTGCATGTCAAGTATTGTCCCGTTGACATTAATCCACTTGACAAAGCATGAAGTGGTTTTGAACAGGCTCAATGCTTATGAGGAGGCGGCAGATGGCAGCAGATCAATACCACGCACGCTTTGGAAACAACAGGAATAATAAAGCCCTCCTACCTGGACGGCCTGCAGAAGGTGAACGCTGCGGTCCCGCACGTCTTCGAAAGGACATCGCTTGGTGAGCATGAGCAGGTGGGCCAGTATGTCATTCAGGTCACTGCTGAGAGGAGACCCTGACGGCAACGAAGGCGAGGATGGCTGCACGGGCCCGATTGCCTCCACTTTCGTCAGGACCTCTTGGCGAATTTGCTCCATGGCGGTCGTCCTGGAGCCGGCGTCCCGACTTGACAGCCCGTCCCACCTGCCTAGAGTCTCCTGGTCTTGCACGTCCATCCTCAGATATGGAGACTTTTGATGTGTGTTGTTGATGTACAACAAGGCTAAAGCAAACATTAACAAGTAAAAAGTAAGCAAATTTCTGCAACACCCAGAGTTAATATACAGAAACAATTAGGAGTGGGAACCTTTTGTTATCTCACAATACGATACGATTTGCGATACAAAGCTCACGATGACGATGATCTGACGATATGGCGATACAATGATTATCGATACATTGGTCAGGAAATCATTCTAGGATATTCTACAAACAACTAATAAACAGAAAAACAAGCTTTTGAGGTGAATTGGAATGAGTTTATCACTAGTAGAGGTCCAATCCATTTGAAGTGGGAGGGTGGCAGCGAATCATTCGCTGCCATCCCTCCCACTTCAAACGGATTGGACGTCTATGGCCGTCAGTGGCAGCCATTGCCAGGCAATGAGGTAATTTTGGGCCATTTAAGGTCATTTACAGTAGGGTAAATAAGTATTTAGTCAATCACTAATTGGTCAAGTTCTCCCACTTGAAAATATTAGAGAGGCCTGTAATTGTCAACATGGGTAAACCTCAACCATGAGAGACAGAATGTGACAAAAAAAAAAAATCACATTGTTTGATTTCTACCGAATATATTTGCAAATCATCGTGGAAAATAAATATTTGGTCAATAACAAAAGTTCATCTCAATACTTTATTATGTACCCTTTGTTGGCAATAACGGAGGCCAAACGTTTTCTGTAACTCTTCACAAGCTTTTCACACTCTGTTGCTGGTATTTTGGCCCATTCCTCCATGCAGATCTCCTCTTGAGCAGTGATGTTTTGTGGCTGTCGTTGGGCAACACGGACTTTCAACTCCCTCCACTGATTTTCTATGGGGTTGAGATCTGGAGACTGGCTAGGCCACTCCAGGACCTTGAAATGTTTCTTACGAAGCCACTCCTTTGTTGCCCTGGCTGTGAGTTTGGGATCATTGTCATGCTGAAAGACCCAGCCACGTCTCATCTTCAATGCCTTTGCTGATGGAAGAAGATTTTCATTCAAAATCTCTCGATGCACGGCCCCATTCATTCTTTCCTTTACACAGATCAGTCGTCCTGGTCCCTTTGCAGAAAAACAGCCCCAAAGGATGATGTTTCCACCCCCATGCTTCACAGTGGGTATGGTGTTCTTCGGATGCAATTCAGTATTCTTTTCTCCTCCACCTGTGTTTCTACCAAAAAGTTCTATTTTGGTTTCATCTGACCAGAACACATTCTCCCAGTCCTCTTCTGGATCATCCAAATGCTCTCTAGCAAATCGCAGACGGGCCTGGACGTGTACTGGCTTCAGCAGGGGGACACGTCTGGCAATGCAGGATTTAAGTCCTTGGCAGCGCATTATATAAAGACAGCAGCCTGTGTTACTGTGGTTCCAGCTCTCTGTAGGTCATTTACTAGATCCCCACGTGTGGTTCTGGGATTTTTGCTCACAGTTCTTGTCATCATTTTGACACCACAGGGTGAGATCTTGCATGGAGCCCCAGAGTGAGGGAGATCATTAGTGGTCTTGTATGTCTTCCATTTTCTAATAATTGCTCCCGCAGTTGATTTCTTTACACCAAGCGTTTTACCTCTTGCAGATTCAGTCTTCCCAGCCTGGTGCAAGTCTACAATTTTGTCTCTGGTGTCCTTCGACAGCTCTTTGGTCTTGGCCATAGTGGAGTTTGGAGTGTGACTGACTGACATTGTGGACAGGTGTCTTTTATACCGATAATGAGTTAAAACAGATGCCATTAATCCTGGTAACGAGTGGAGCCTCGTTAGACCTCGTTAGAAGAAGTTAGACCTCTTTGACAGCCAGAAATCTTGCTCGTTTGTAGGTGACCAAATACTTATTTTCCACCATGATTTGCAAATAAATTCTTTAAAAATCAAACGATGTGATTTTCTGTTTTTTTTTTCACATTCTGTCTCTCATGGTTGAGGTTTACCCATGTTGACAATTACAGGCCTCTCTAATCTTTTCAAGTTGGAGAACTTGCACAATTGGTGGTTGACTAAATACTTATTTATAACTTATTTTATCGCAAACATTTTGGGATAGAAAGTATCACAATATATCACCATTTCGATATTTTGTCACACCCCTAGAAACAATGTTAGCTGAGGTTGAAATGCGTGGGTGTTTTTGTTTCCCCATCTTGCAGTGCACACTCAAATGGTACAAAAATGTTGGCATTTTGGACTCAATGCATTGGAACAGGATAAGATAACATTGTGGCTTATTTTCTTTCATTTATTGCTACGTGCCCCTCCAATGTTACAATGACAGCAAATGTAAAAAGCAGACTGAGGGGGAGAAATCGGCACAAAGTAGCAAATGTAGCGAAGTAGAAACTAGCAGCAACGTATCACTTTAAAGTTTCAGGTTTTTTCTTTGTTTTTGGTGGGGTGTGGGGAGGGTTAAATGCAACTATGTAGTGTAGTGCTGTAACAATTAATCGATTAACTCGAGTAATTTGACGAAAGATTCAAATTACATTTTGCTGCTTGCAGTATACATTTAATTAAAGTGGCGTTGTAATGGTTTGTTTTGAAAGTGTTTGCATTTAGTTTTATTGATTTGGGTGAATACACTGCCCTCTCGTGGCAAATGGGAATATGACTCATTTCACATGGCTGAATCCAGCTGCTCCCTGTTAAGACCAACATATGCTAAGTTTTTGTTTGAGGTAAGGCTTTTTCAATGCATTCGTAATTTAGTCTATAGGTTTACGTAACTGTTTTTTGTGGGAATATGTGTTTGAATCTTTTGTTAAGAGCACTGTAAAAAAAATAGCTTTATAGCATTTTAGCTAGCGGACTTTTCCTATGTAAGTTAGATCAGTGTTTTTCAACCTTTTCTGAGTCACGGCAAGTTTTTACATTGGAAAAAAAACTCGCGGCACACTACAAACGTTCCAAAATTACTTTCTGTACAGTATATTTAATTACAAAATAATTTCTCAATATTTATACTTACTTAGTGTAATATTTGAGCCTGTTTATATTAACACAAAGCTGATATCCTGGCAGGAATCTTCGTCAACAGCTCTCAGTCTCTCTCTGTTTTTTTTGTTTTTGTTTTTTTTTATTAGCAGTTAGGCTTGAAAAGCTCAGAATTATCAACAGAGGGACTTTAGCAATGTCTTTAACCGCATTAGGGCCGAGCATCTCGAATGACAATGGCTTTGCAGGCAGGTAGTATTAATATGTCTGCCACAGTGTGGAACTTTTTGGATTTAGCAACAAGTTCAGCAACAAGGTAATTGGCTTTGAGGGCTTCCTTGTTTACCTTTGTAGTTTTTCTCAAAAAAGTTGCCCGTTTCTCTGCGTTTTCACGAAGGCGAACAAAATAGTCCATCGACTAGTTTTGAAGCGACGGTTGTTTCGCTTGGAGATGACGTAGCTTCTCGTGTTGCGTTCAAGAACTGCTCGGATTTCTGACCATCAGTCACCTTGCTGTCCTCGACAATGTGTTGGAATAAAACACGGGGAGGCATGACTGCAGGGGTCGCGTTAACCGAATATTTTCCGTCGTTGACCGGTTTTTTAAAACGGTGACAGAAAAAACTGAAGTCAGTCTGTCATTTTGACAGGTTGCAATTCACACCCCAGACCACAGGGTGGCGAGTGAACATATTAATTAGCTATTGTCTCTCTTAATGCATGACGTCGTTGGCTATTCTGTCAGAATATTGTAGCGTCACCGGGGTCTGGCGGCGGCACCGTGATTGACACATCAACGCGAGGTTCTTATTGGTGCACCCGGTGTGCCGGCGCGTCATCCAATTGGTGGACTAGATTGCCGCCTGTGTATAGACACCAATCACATGACGTCGAAACTCCGCCCCCCTGACTGGAGTCGCCATATTATCCGTCAGCTCGTTGTGTTTACACATTACCGCTACCTACGTACATGCCTACTATTACGGCGTGTTTTTCTGCTCGTTAACATTAATAATCAAAATGGTGAAGGCGTGTGTGGTGGTTGGTTGCAGTAACAGAGAAGATAGACGGAGAGACTTGAAGTTCTACCGTATTCTGAGAGACCCGAAGTGGAGAGCGAGATGGACTGCTGTAGTTCGACAAGAAATCTGGGCACCAAACGATCACCACAGACTATATAGTAGTCATTTTATATCTGGTAAGATGCATTTAATATGTATTTAGAAGATTTTGGGCTGACAACCACAATTAAGATCATTGTGTGACGTTGGTGATTGGGGTCTATAAAGTTGCCTCTTTTTCTTTGGGGGTGGAGTTGTTGTTTTGTTGGTGTTGTTGGCGGTAAGCAGAGTAAAGAGAGGGAGAAAAATACCACGACTTGCGTGTCTAATTTTTCGCCGCCAAGCAAGCGTTACAATATTAATTAAAAATGAATGAAAACTGAATACTATTGAATATGTCATCATTATCATTTTAAAAATTTAAATGACGGGTAAAAATAGATTATGACTGGATTTTTATGACCCTGTCAGTCAAAATGACAGACAACGAAAATGTCTAGCGCAACCTCTGCTTGACTGTCGTCACATATGGATAAAAATGGAAAGGATTCGTGTTTATCGAATGACGAGTCTCATTAAATGATGTACAGCAGACGTGCTGTGGTCCACACTGTCGAGGACAGCAAGGTGGCTGATGGCTAGAAATCCGAGCAGTTCTTTAACGCAACAAGAGCAATAATTTGGATCATTTCTTGCAGCACACCTGATGATCTCTCACGGCACACTAGTGTGCCGCGGCACATTGGTTGAAAAACACTGAGTTAGATCATTGTTCTTTTGTTGTACTTAAATCCTCATTTATTTACTTTTTTTACACCGTTTGAGGCTCAGCTCAGGTATTTTTATGTTCCAACTAGTTCATCGATTATTCGACAACTAAAATAATCGATAGCTGCAGCCCTAATATAGTGTCATCATCAACCATCATTCAAATGCAAAAAATGACTAGAACACAGCACTGCAGCAAAGTGGAGACTGTGGAGCATTAAGTTAAAGTTATTTGTGTAGATCCAATGAAAATGGCAATATATAGTGTAGTTCCGATGAAAATGTGATACTGTTTATTCACGTCAAATAACATCTGCATTGTCTTTAAAAGCCTCTAGCAGTGGGATTTAAACCAACACCATACCAAACATTGTTTACCATCCTGACACTTGGTCTGCCCCCACACAAAAAGCCTTTTTGATAACAATCTTCCACATTCTTAACTGTGTTTTGTCCACTTGTTGCAATGATAAATAATCAAGTTTAAACGTCGAAATGTCATTTTAAAAATGTACAAATACCGAAGCCTGCCTGCCTGTCACTGAGCTCCATTCAATCTCGTCCTTCACCAATACAGTCGTACAAGTAAGCGGGTACCGCCGCTCTTCCAAAACGTTTTACCCGTCTAATAGAATGGAAATCATAAGAGTGTCATGAGTAAATTACTTACTTTAGTCACATTCTTCGGTGCTGGTCTTGCTACGGGACACCTTGCCACAGCAGTGACCAGTCTCGCTCGCCCCGCAGTAATATCAGGAGGCAGCAACTCCGGGGTAAATATTTGATGGATAGCCAACAACAGCCAATGAGAAGAGGTATTGAGCGCTCCGAGGCGGGACAAACACGACTCTGGCAGCTAATTGGTCAATCAGCTGTTTCCATGCTTGTCAGGGAAGGCTTTCTGGGAGTTGAGTCTTCTTCGAAGCTTTCTGGCGCTTTTGTTAGCCTAACCGGGCTATGTGTAAACTACAACTCCCAGCGTGCAACACGGCTATAACGGTCCCCCCCACACCCCCACAAGTTGTTTATTACAAATAAGAGTGAAGAAGAAAAAACACTGCGAACAGAAAAGGAGGAGGCATTGTATTCCCTAGTCTCGGCTTGTTTTGTTTAAATGACGTCACCCCTAAATGTGCAAAAATGAGTGATAAAATGGCTGGAATGTTACTAGGTTGTTATTGTCGAGAATCACGACTGATAGGAAAAGTACTACGAATATAACAATATGATTATAATATTTATTAACAAAGGCCTATTTGTACAACAACAAAAATCATTGACAACGTTGCAGACCGCCTGGTAATTATTCGTTAGATATGCAGGGACACCTAAAATGTATTAACCACTTGTTTACTAGAATGTATTTGTGCACAAATAGTAGTTTCCAACGTGCAGAATAAATAATCACTGAACTGCACGATACCTTATTTCAGTCGTGCAAAAGTGGTGACTTATGACTCTCATTGTCACTGAAATCATCGAATATTCTTCCAAGTGAAGAATGCGTGTCTATGAGGAAATATTTACGAGACTTTGACGTCTTTTAATCGCGTAATCATCAAGAAAGTGTGCATGGAGATGGCGAGGAGAAGGCGGAACATGTGTGCATGCGGAACTCGAGTCAAGAGAACGCGCAAAGAGAGGGAAATTTAAACTGTTGGGACCCGCTGTCAAAATAGCTGCTTTAGCACCGAACGGCTAACACAAATATCGAACAAGAGCGATAAATATGCGCGCTTTTTGTTCTAAGTGAAAATAACTCGTGATGCGACAGAATGGAGTTGTGCAATGACCAGGTAAACCTTTTAGTTGTTGTTGTTCTGCTCGGTGTTTTGCTAACTTTTAGCTTGGTTGCTAATTTAATTTTTAGTCCAGTGAACTTTTATCTCATCTGTGTGTGCATTTAGGGTGTAAAATAAAATTGGTCATTTCAGATATGCTTTCTGGGGGGGGGGGGATAATATTGTTTTAGATTGTAAAATTTGACATTCTTGTAGCTTTCAGACTCCCCCTCCAAAAACAGCTACATAGGAAGCTACTACAAGCCTCCGGAGAAGCTACAATCGATCCCAAAAGAGACTCCTGAGCCCCCGATCGACAATCCTGGGATTCAAAAGCCTAAACAGAGCAACCAGGGTACGCAAGGTGTTTATGTTTCTTTTTTTGTCAATGTCACCTAATAGGCCTGCACAATATATCGTTTGAACATCGCAGTGTGCGCATGCGCAATAATCCCATCGCAGAATTTATTAATTCTATAAAAAAAAAAAAAAAATTTAATGTAAACTTTTGTTTTTCTTCGTAAAATCAGCAATTGTGCAGTGACGTGGCTTCGTGGATCCTTTTTACACTGCTGGTCAAAAGTATTGGCACCCCTGCAATTCTCTCAGATAATGCTCACTTTCTCCCAGAAAATGATTGCAATTACAAATGTAGAGAGTACAAAGAGTAAGAGTACAAATGAGTATGAAAAAAAATAAATCATCATTTTGTTTTCACCTGATTCCGATCCTCTGAAAAATAGCGCGATCGGCCCAATTTCCGATCGTGTGATTGGATCATGACATCGCTAATGAATTCAATGTGGTCATAGTGAGTCAACCCAGTCTTCCCAAACAGAGCTATTCAAGTCTGGTAAAAATGTAATATCTCAATATATATCGCCAACCCCCCAAAAATCGCAATATCCATTTTTTCCCAATATCGTTCAGCCCTACCACCTAAGGTTTTATTTTACAAGTCGAGCATGATTTTCTCATTTCAGCTGTTGTGGATGCACTAAGGACTCTTCAGGAGAAAATAAAACGTCTGGAGCGGGAGCGTCTGCAAGCGAAGGAGAGGCAACAGGCGTCTGTTGCGACGACAAGTACCCTGTCTGTCATAGAAGGTGATAACAGGAAAGGTAAGTGCATGCTCAAGTCTACAAATGCAGCTAGAAACATCTTGAATTGTAAATACGTATCTTTTATAGAGCGGGATTCCAAATTGCAGTCTGTTGAGACTCGCTGTAAAATGCTTGAGAGGCAGCTTGACAGCATGCAGAAGATGGTAGCGGGCGCGAGGAAGGACAAGGATGACCAGACAACGGTACAAATGGAATCTAAATACAGTGATCCCGAGCTACTTCGCGCCCTTAGTCCATCACGGATTTTTTTTTTCCATTAAAAAATATAGATGAGCTGTCCCGATCCGAGTCTCACTCTCCCTCCTGCTGCTTTTCTTGGTCAGGCAGTGCACCGGAGTTGCTTATTAATGTTAGCGATGATTGACAGGCGTTAAGGTTTGATCTTGCCAGAGATACTTGGAAGCCGAAGCTTCAAAGCGCCGCATGCGTCAATCATCGTTTAACTAGTTAAACAGTTGCTGTGGCAAGTCATTGTGTATAAGTGATCAGCTTGAGCGGATTTGAGTGGACTTGCTCAATGTAGCACTTAATAAATACAAGCATTTTTCTACTTGATTCATGTTTATAAATAATGTGGTGGTACAGTAACATGTTTAAAACTTATCATAATTGTTACATTTGAAGTGCTTAAAAACCATTTATTAATATGCGTACACATACAGTCATGTGAAAAAATTAGGACACACCATGAAATATTCAGTTCTTTATTAAGAAATGTTCACATATCAATCTTGTTTTTCCTTTTCTCAGGAGAATAAAGTGATTTAATTGCATGCAAAAATTAACATTGTTTTACTCATGAAACCAAATATGTCAACAAAAATGCATATTCTAACTGAGGAAAAAGTTAGGACACCCTACTAGCTTATAGCTAGTGTTACCTCCTTTAGCTGAAATAACATAAGTGAGACTCTTTTTGTAGTCATTTACCAGTCTTTGACATCGTTCTGAAGAAAGTTTGCCCCACTCCTCAATGCAGAATTCTTTCAGCTGTGAGATGTTTGAAGGTTTCTTGCATATACAGCCCGTTTCAAGTCACCCCACAGCATCTCAGTGGGATTAAAATCTGGGTTTTGACTCGGCCATTCCAGGACTCTCCATTTCTTCCTTTTCAGCCAGTCCTTGGTGGATTTACTGGTACATTTTGGGCCATTGTCATGTTGCAGGGTCCAGTTTCGCCTCAGGTTTAATTTTTTTCACAGCTGCTTTCACATGTTCCTCAAACACCCTCTGATACACGATAGAATTCATGGTGGATTCTACGATAGTGAGCTGGCCAGGTCCTGCTGAAGCAAAGCATCCCCAAACCATGACACTTCCACCTCCATGCCTTACAATTGGTATAAGCCTCTTTTCCTGGAATGGTCTATTGGGTTCACGCCAAACATGTTCTCTGTTCTGGTGTCCAAATAATTCAATTTTAGAACATTATTCCACAAGTCCTGGTTTTTGTCTACATTCACTCTGGCAAACGTCAGTCCGGCTTTCATGTTCTTCTTGGAGAGCAAAGCTTTCCTCCTTGCACACCCCCCATGAAAGTTAAACTTGTGAAGTCTCTTTCTGATTGTAGAGGCATGCACTTTCACATCAACAGTAGCAATAGCCTGCTATAGGTCCCGTGACGACATTTTAGGGTTTTTGGAGACTTGTTTTAGCATCTTGCGGTCTGCTCTCGGGGTAAACTTGCTTGGACGGCCAGACCTGGGCATGTTGGCAGTTGTTTTGAATGTCCTCCTCTCGTAGACTATTTTCCGGGCAGTGGATTGGCTGATTTTATATTCTTTTGAGTTCTTTTGAAATCCCTTACCAGACTTATAAGCGTCTACAATCTTCTTTCTGAAGGTCTCAGACAGCTCCTTTGATCTCACCACGGTGTTTTCTCTCACTTCTACAGTCAGGGGCACACATAACTAAATGTGAGGTTTAAATAACGCAAGCCTCCTTCAAAACACTGGGTAATGATGTTCTAATCATGTGCGCCTGATGTGATACCCCTGTGTGTGATTTTAGCCATTTTAAGTAGGATTGAATGTGGGGGTGTCCTAATTTATTCCTGAACAGAACATTTTTATTTAAAATTACATTATACAGAAAGTTATAAAATCTTTTTTTTTTTCAGTTTTAATTGGTTAGTTCTATGACTTGAATCTCTCAAAATTGTTAAAATTGATATTAAATATCAATATGACTAAATATTTTCGGAAAGACACAGGCTTCCATTGAGTATCCTCTAATTTTTTCACATGACTGTACATACATAAGTTTTTTTAAATTATAATTTGGGGGAAAAAAAGTGAAAAAAAAATATGTATCTTTTTCCAATGCAAAATCTAAATAAATATATTGAACACAAACACAAAAAATTTAGGGGATGCGCTACTTCGCGGTTTTTCACTTATTGCGGCGTGATCTGTTCCCCATTAACCACGAAAAATGAGGGATCACAGTACTTCGATACAAAGAATAAAAATTAAATTCATTTTAACTTCTGCACAGAAGCAGCTGCAGCAGGAGAAGCAGCCAAACAACTCAGACAACCAAATTCAACGCGAAAAGCTGCAGCAACTTGAATCTGAGTGTCTCAAATTGAGCAGGACGCAAAACCTGTCAGATGTAAGATGATGACTACATGTAATTACCTCGAACTGAGTAATTTTTTTGGTATAGTTTTTATTTTTGGCTCTATTTTTGACAGATGAAACTTGCTGTTCTCGAGCAAAAGCTTTTAAAGGAGGAGCACGAGCGTAAACTTGTGCTAGAGAAAGCAGGCCAGGTAAGTTCAAACCATTGGTTGAGTTTGACTTTTGGGGCATGGGGGGGCACAACATGTTGATGACCCCGAAACGCAGTGTCAGCAATAAAATTAACTTACAAGAATATTTATATAATAATAAGTTGACAATGAGCGTTTTTTGTTTCCCATCGTTCTTGAGGGGAATTCTAAATCAGGCTGTTTAGGCAATACTTTTCACCAAGATCGTCATCGATTGAATATGGTTCGCCCGCCGATGTCGTGCCAATGTAGTTACCCCAGTCAAAAATTGTATCCCCTGGGCGGAGCCATATGGAGGTAGAGTTGTGTCTTTATTATTCAATCCCAAAAAAGTTGCTTCAATTAAAAAAAAAAAAAATTGTTTGAATCAAAATCTATATTTTCAATCAAAAAAAGTCGCTTCATTCAAAAGAATGCAAAAATAAATTTGAAACTAAAAAAAATGCATATGAAAGCTATTTTTATTTATTTTTTTTTTTTTTAATTAATTTTTTTTTTTTTTTTTGAAGCAACTTTTTTGATTGAAGTAATGTTGATTTGGGCCACATTTTGGCTTGGACGATTTTGTCTTTATTATTCAATCCAAAAATAAGTTGCTTCAAAAATATATTTTCAAAAAGAAAAATCACTTCAATCAAAAAAAAGAAAATTTTCATTCATAGAAAAAGTTTTTGAATGCGGAAAAATATTTGAGATTGAAAAATTTTCATTTGAACACTTAATTTTTCATTGAAAAGGTTTTCTTTGATTGCAATCCTTTTTGAGTTAGGGCCATATTATGGGTAGGACATTTGTGTATAAATCATTCAATCCCCAAAAAGTTCAAATCAATCAAAAAAAAACAACTTTCAAAGTAAAAAAATCATTTGAAAAATAAAATTGCCCTCCTCTAGTTTTTTTTTTTTTTTTTTTTTGAAAATTATAAACAAATGACCATCTAAGGTGCAAGTCACATGATCTGTTCGAAAAATCATTTTGACCCATTATAAATTTTTTTTGTTGTTGTTTCATTTCATTCATTTTTGTTGCAGTTTTATTGCTTTACAACTTTTATATATATAGGAAAGTCAATTTCATGCAATGACACTTTTCGGCCACTGGGGGGAGCCCCCTTAAAATCCGCTTATGGTTCAAACCACTCCTATGTTTCACCTTTGGAACTTTTGGACCTAAAACATGATGTGTTGTAACAATAACTTTCACACTGTGCGTCCACAGCTCCAGCGGGAGTTGGACATCAACCTCCGACTGGCTTCACCAACTGCTCTCCGGCAGACTAAGCCAAAGATCATCTCTCAGAGAGCTACCTTGGTATTGCTTAAAGGTCTTGATTAAATGTTCTTGAGGATGAAGCAGAGATAACTGTCAGTGTTCTATTTCAGAAATCCCCGAGGCCCAATGAGTCACCGTCACCAAGGCATAAAAAGATTCCCTTTGTGGCTGGAATGGTAAGAGCGCAAGAATCTAACATACGTAGCGGTACACGATAACGTTGAAGAGTTTTAATTGTTCTCCCAGTCGACCAGCCCGAGCCACTCAGTACACGCCAACGTGCAGAGCATTCTACACATGATAAAGCACCACCAGCCTCAGCTTTGCGAGCGGGTGAACGCCCTCCACCGCTCGCACAGCTGCAGCGCCAAGAAGAGCCTCCGAATGGACGGCCCCACGGTGGCCGAGCGGGACCGGGAGCCCCCCGAACCCGCCGTCCAATCGCCAGGCTCGTTGTCCGACCTCCTCCTGGCCCTGCAAGACGAGCTGGGGCAGATGGGCTTGTGAGTACGGCAGAGACGATCGTCATCACGCACGTGTCACGCTTTGACGTTTGTGTGCATGTTGTCAGTGAACATCAGGAGTTGATACGTCAGCTCGACGCGACTCAGCATAGGGAGCAGAGGCACGAACTGCAGAAAGAACTGGAAAATATGGTGGCCAGGATGGACAAAAAAGGGGCACAGATCATTAAGCTGAAGAAACACCAGCAGACAGTAAGAGAATAACTTTTTTCCGTCTAATTTCTAAAATTACTCAAGGACTTTAAGCAACACATGTAAACAGACGTATACTTTTTCCTCTGCAATCAAGGGCGTAGGTTTACATAGGCATGGTAGGGACATAACACTACCAACTTTTCAGGATGCTCAAATTGTCCCCACCAACTTTTAAGCAACCTTATTTGCATTATATAATGACTTCAGTTATATAGGTAAATTAGATTGTCTTCCAATATGTAGTAAGGATAGAATTGACCCTACCATTATTAAGTGAATAATTGTTTTTCATTATGATCAGACTTAAATTTATCCTTTTCACTTGCTGAATGTGCCAGTCCATTTTTTCCCCTCACACACACACACACACACACACACACACACACACACATGCAAACACAGCCCAGACAGAAATACAACATGTGGACAACATGCCGCCTCCTCCACCGCCTTCGAAGAGGAGGGATATTATTAGAAGTTTTATTTTGGCCAGCAGCAGCCAGTGCTAGGGTTGTTCCGATCATGTGTTTTTTGCTCCCGATCCGATCCCGATCGTTTTAGTTTGAGTATCTGCCGATCCCGATATTTCCCGATCCGATTGATTTTTTTTTTGCTCCCGATTCAATTCCAATCATTCCCGATAATTTTTGCCGATCATATACATTTTGGCAATGCATTAAGAAAAAAATGAATAAAACTCGGACGAATATATACATTCAACATACAGTACATAAGTACTGTATTTGTTTATTATGAAAATAAATCCTCAAGATGGCATTTACATTGTTAACATTCTTTCTGTGAGAGGGATCCACGGATAGAAGGATTTGTAATTCTTAAAGGATAAATGTGACTTTGTATATTGTGACTAAATATTGTCATCTAGTGTATTTGTTGAGCTTTCAGTAAATGATACTGTAGCCATTTAACTGTTCTGCCCAAATGCATGGTGGGAAGTGCAACCATGACTGTGCGTAGTGGCACCAATTGATATATCTTCTCTGCGTTGGGAAATAACATAGGGTGTAAAGAAAAAGATCAACTACTACCTTGCTTCCCCACATTGCTTCCCACGATACTTCTAATTGTTGTGAGGGGCATTGTATGGCTTTAGCCAATTAAAAAAAGGCGTCAAAGACTGCCAAAATTCACTCTACTCATTTTACGCTGCCTTTTAGCTCTATATATAGGTAAAACAACGCCATTTATAGATTGAATGCGACAATGCGTGAGTAGGTCATGCAGCGCATGCGTTAATTGCATTAAATATTTTAACGTGATTTATTTTTAATAAATCAATTACCGCCGTTAACGCGATAAATTTGATAGCCCTACTTTAAGCCAAAACTGAAGACTCTGAGTGTAAGTCATTTTGTCTGTAACGTTAAATACAATTAGAAAACGATTAAAAAAAAAAATTATATATATATTAAAAAAAGGCATGTCCGATATTTTTTTGCCGATTCCGATACTTTGAAAATAACGCGATCGGATGCCGATCGATCGGGACATCTTTAGCAGCCACTGTAAATAATGTAAAAAGACGTCAATGTTGTGGAAGTGGGGAACACACCACTAAATTTTGGTATTGAAAGTCTGACCAGCATCAGAGTTAGCCCAACATTAACTGAATTTGCTAACCTGGAAAACTCGAGTAGGAAGCTGCTTGGAGAGAAGTGTCCTCCTGTATTTGTTTTCTACCGTTAACGTTAATTAAACGATGAGAAATGTAGTGAACCGAGGTTTAGCCCTTCTCGCCAATTTTTTCATTTGTATGTTATTTATGTGGTCTTAAAGCAGCCCAATGGAGCTTTCATTTTATTGTTGATTTTGGCTATGCTTGTGGACAAAAGCAGTAGTGTTTTACCTGAAGGAAGGCTCCATTTTTGTTGTTTTTTTTGTCCCTCTCTGACTAATACGTTTTTTTCCAGTATACAGTGCCTTGCAAAAGTATTCGGCCCCCTTGAACCTTGCAACCTTTCGCCACATTTCAGGCTTCAAACATAAAGATATAAAATTTTAATTTTTTGTCAAGAATCAACAACAAGTGGGACACAATCGTGAAGTGGAACAAAATTTATTGGATAATTTAAACTTTTTTAACAAATAAAAAACTGAAAAGTGGGGCGTGCAATATTATTCGGCCCCCTTGCGTTAATACTTTGTAGCGCCACCTTTTGCTCCAATTACAGCTGCAAGTCGCTTGGGGTATGTTTCTATCAGTTTTGCACATCGAGAGACTGACATTCTTGCCCATTCTTCCTTGCAAAACAGCTCGAGCTCAGTGAGGTTGGATGGAGAGTGTTTGTGAACAGCAGTTTTCAGCTCTTTCCACAGATTCTCGATTGGATTCAGGTCTGGACTTTGACTTGGCCATTCTAACACCTGGATACGTTTATTTTTGAACCATTCCATTGTAGATTTGGCTTTTATGTTTTGGATCATTGTCCTGTTGGAAGATAAATCTCCGTCCCAGTCTCAGGTCTTGTGCAGATACCAACAGGTTTTCTTCCAGAATGTTCCTGTATTTGGCTGCATCCATCTTCCCGTCAATTTTAACCATCTTCCCTGTCCCTGCTGAAGAAAAGCAGGCCCAAACCATGATGCTGCCACCACCATGTTTGACAGTGGGGATGGTGTGTTCAGGGTGATGAGCTGTGTTGCTTTTACGCCAAACATATCGTTTTGCATTGTGGCCAAAAAGTTCAATTTTGGTTTCATCTGACCAGAGCACCTTCTTCCACATGTTTGGTGTGTCTCCCAGGTGGCTTGTGGCAAACTTTAAACGAGACTTTTTATGGATATCTTTGAGAAATGGCTTTCTTCTTGCCACTCTTCCATAAAGGCCAGATTTCTGCAGTGTACGACTGATTGTTGTCCTATGGACAGACTCTCCCACCTCACCTCAGCTGTAGATCTCTGCAGTTCATCCAGAGTGATCATGGGCCTCTTGGCTGCATCTCTGATCAGTTTTCTCCTTGTTTGAGAAGAAAGTTTAGAAGGACGGCCGGGTCTTGGTAGATTTGCAGTGGTCTGATGCTCCTTCCATTTCAATATGATGGCTTGCACAGTGCTCCTTGAGATGTTTAAAGCTTGGGAAATCTTTTTGTATCCAAATCCGGCTTTAATCTTCTCCACAACAGTATCTCGGACCTGCCTGGTGTGTTCCTTGGTTTTCATAATGCTCTCTGCACTTTAAACAGAACCCTGAGACTATCACAGAGCAGGTGCATTTATACGGAGACTTGATTACACACAGGTGGATTCTATTTATCATCATCGGTCATTTAGGACAACATTGGATCATTCAGAGATCCTCACTGAACTTCTGGAGTTTGCTGCACTGAAAGTAAAGGGGCCGAATAATATTGCACGCCCCACTTTTCAGTTTTTTATTTGTTAAAAAAGTTTAAATTATCCAATAAATGTTGTTCCACTTCACGATTGTGTCCCACTTGTTGTTGATTCTAGACAAAAAAATTAAATTTCATATCTTTATGTTTGAAGCCTGAAATGTGGCGAAAGGTTGCAAGATTCAAGGGGGCCGAATACTTTTGCAAGGCACTGTACAAACCCAAGCAAAAAGTATGGAATTACCAGTCTTGGACGAGCACTCACGCAGACATTTTATCATGTAGAACAAACTCTGATAGAAAGCTTGAAAAAAATAATGAATTAGTTCAAAAGTGCAACTCTTTAGCATTCAGAAACACTAAAAGAAATGAAAAAAAAACATTGTGGTGGTCAGTAAATGTTACTTATATAGAGCAAGTGCAGGGAAATATATATTGAATCCCTTCATTTTCAGGAAAAAAAATGGAATCATGAGAAACAAAGAAATAATATCTGCATTGGACCAGGCGATGATGCTGAAACTTTTGTTTGGTGCTGGTCCAATGCAGATTCTTGACTCTTGACAAGGTGATGAATCTGGAACTTTGGTTTGGTGCTGTTCCAGTGAGATTTACAAAGATGACTGCCTAAAGAAAACAATCAAAATTCCCTCAGTCCTTGATGATATGGTGCTGCATGTCAGGCAAAGGCACTGGGAAGATGGCTGTGGTTAAATCTTTAATAAATGCCTAAGTTTACATTGAAATTTTTGACAGCTTTCTTATCCCTTCTATTGAAAATATGTTTGTCATTTTCCAAGATGACAATGGATCATGCCACAGAGCTAAAACTGTTAAAGCATTACTTGGAGAAAGACTCATCCAGTCAATGTCATGGCCTGCAAATAGCCCAGATCTCAACCCTATTGAAAACCTGTGGTGGAAATTGAAGAAAATGGTCCACATACAGCAAGACTCCGACATGCAAGGATGATCTGGCAACTGCAATCAAAGAGAGCTGGCAACAAATTGATGAAGAATACTCATCAAGTCCATGCCTCAGAGACTGCAAGCTGTCATAAAAGTCAGAGGTGGTGCACCTAAATACTAGAGATGTGTTTTGAGTGTTATTTCGTTGTTTGTTTCTCATGATTCCATATTTTTTTCCTCGGAATGGAGTGATTCCATATTTATTTTCCTGCACCTTTAAAAGTAATAATAATAGAAATACAAAAAGTAACATTTACTGACCACCACAATGTTTTCATTCATTTCTTTTAGTGTTTCTGAATGCTAAAGAGTTAAAAAGCAAGGCTCCGACCTGTAAGGATGTTCTGGCAACTGCAATCAAAGAGAGTTGGCACCAAATTGATGACGAATACTCATGAAGTCCATGCCTCAGAGACTGCAAGCTGTCATAAAAGCCAGAGGTGGTGCTACTAAATACGAGAGATGTTTTGTTATTTCTTTGTTTGTTTCTCATGATTCCATATTTATTTTCCTCAAAATGGAGTGATTCCATATATATTTCCCTGTACTTGCTCTATAAAAGTAACATTTACTGACCATCACAATGTTTTTTATTCATTTCTTTTATTGTTTGTGAATGCTAAAGAGTTGCACTTTTGAACTAATTAATTATTTTTTCAAGTTTTTTATCTGAGTTAGTTCTACATGATAAAATGTCTGAGTGAGTGCTCGTCCGAGACTGGTGATTCCATACTTTTTTGCTAGGGATTGTATTTAAATTCTTTATTCAGACAAGTCGTGTTGAGTGCTCTTAAGAAAGTGCTTATTTTTTGCATTCCTGAATAGTTTGGAGATTATTAACAAGTATTTATTTAACGTATATGTTAATATAATTTCTTATGTTCAAATATTGTAATTTAAATTTGCTAATAAAATCCAGACATTTATTCTAAAAGTTTTCAAAATGTTTCTTTAGTAGTTTTTGAAAGCAAAGGTTTGAATCGAACGGCGAATCACCTGAACCAATACATAAGAACGTTAGTATACAGTGGGGCAAATAAGTATTTAGTCAACCACTAATTGTGCAAGTTCTCCCACTTGAAATATTAGAGACAGAATGTGAAAAAAAAACAAAACAGAAAATCACAATGTTTGATTTTTAAAGAATTTATTTGCAAATCATGGTGGAAAATTAGTATTTGGTCTATACCAAAAGTTCATCTCAATACTTTTGCTTTGTACACTGTTGCTGGTATTTTGGCCCATTCCTCCATGCAGATCTCCTCTATAGCAGTGATGTTTTAGGGCTGTCGTTGGGCAACACGGACTTTCAACTTCCTCCACAGATTTTTTATGGGGTTGAGATCGGGAGACTGGCTAGGCCACTCCAGGACCTTGAAATGCTTCTTACGAAGCCACTCTTTTGTTGCCCTGGCTGTGTGTTTGGGATCATTGTCATGCTGAAAGACCCAGCCACGTCTCATCTTCAATGCCCTTGCTGATGGAAGAATATTTTCACTCAAAATCTCTCGATACATGGCCCCATTCATTCATTCCTTTACAAAGATCAGTCGTCCTGGTCCCTTTGCAGAAAAACAGCCCCAAAGCATGATGTTTCCACCCCCATGCTTCACAGTGGGTATGGTGCAATTCAGTATTCTTTTCCCTCCAAACACGAGAACCTGTGTTTCTACCAAAAGTTCTATTTTGGTTTCATCTGACCATAACGCATTCTCCCAGTCTTCTTCTGGATCATCCAAATGCTCTCTAGCAAACCGCAGACGGGCCTGGACGTGTACTTTCTTCAGGAGTGGGACATGTCTGGCACTGCAGGATTTGAGCACTGGCGGCGTATTGTTACTGTGGTCCCAGCTCTCTGTAGGTCATTCAGTAGGTCCCCCCGTGTGGTTCTGGGATTTTTGCTCACCGTTCTTGTTATCATTTTGACGCCACGGGATGAGGAGGGAGTTGAAAGTCAGTGTTGCCCAACAATAGCCCCAAAACATCACTGCTCTAGAGGAGCTCTGCATGGAGGAATGGGCCAAAATACCAGCAACAGTGTGTGAAAAGCATGTGAAGAGTTACAGAAAACGTTTGGCCTCCGTTATTGCCAACAAAGAGTACATCACAAAGTATTGAAATGTACTTTTGGTATTGACCAAATACTTATTTTCCACCACGATTTGCAAATAAATTCTTTAAAAATCAAACAATGTGATTGTCTGGGTTTTTTTCCCCCACATTCTGTCTGTCATGGTTGAGGTTTACCCATGTTGACAATTATAGGCCTCTCTAATATTTTCAAGTGGGAGAACTTGCACAATTAGTGGTTGACTAAATACTTATTTGCCCCACTGTATGTCAATGCAAATTTATTTTGCAATGATCATTTAGCCTCTCAATTTATTAGATCCATATTCGTAAGAAACACAGCCCTGACCACCATTCACCCAATCAGTTTGGCCTTATTAATGTCCCGTCCCCAGCAAAGGTGTACATGCTGATATATCGTCGTCCCCCCAAATTTGAGACCAAACCTAGACCCTTGTCTGCAATAAATTAATACTAATACTTAAAATAACCTGTACAACGCCACATTTCGAAGCCTGACATCTATCATTATTATTCCTGAAAGTTGACCCAGCAGTCACGGGCCACCAACAAGGTAACCAAGAAGCCGTCCACCTCTCCTGCAAGAAGCAAACATCACCAAGATAGGCCAAGCAGCGTAGGTCAGCAGAGTCTCCACATTCTCAGGGAGACACAGAAGCTTCGGAACTGCCTCAAACAAGACGATATCTGCTGGGAAGTGTAGTCATGACTGCAATGGACCAGTCTATGTATTTAAATGTTTTAATGATTAATTGTATATTTCGTATTGTACATTATGAATAAAGCATATTTTCGACATTTTTTTTTTTGCCTGGTACTGCAATAATTAACCACATAACGGCAATGTTGAGCCAGCGACGTAGTGCTGATTTTAGCCACACGATGGTGGTGTTGAGCCAGCTACATACAAGTCGGAAATGTAATTTCTTTGGGAATAGGAAACAACATGAAACCTGAGTAGATGGAGTAAGAAAAAAAATCACAGCAGTTGAGAAGGAGCCATGTTAAAGTTAGTGCATGAGCAGTCGCTTACTGCTGAGTCATCAGTTGGTTTCCTGTATATTCAAGTCAAAAGTGCAGTCTTGCTTCCTCTTAAGTGAGGTCTGATTTCTGAATTCCCACTGTATTCGGATTTTTTTTTTTTATGTTGCACAGCTGACGTTTAGTGCGAGAACGCTGGGTTTTTGTTGGTCTGCCCCTCAATTAGATAAGCATGATGACTGGATGCCCAAATCAGATTTGCTGAGCTGTAACCATGGGCAGATCCAGCCCATTCCACCGAATCCTATCCTCAAACTAGTACTAGTGATCATTCACAAACACAGTTAGGGTCATACTGAACTAATTGCCCAAAAATTCAGGTTTCACAAGGGGAACAAGAGTGCAACAGTGAAATAAATAAAAATTGAAATATATAAATGTTGAAATGAATAAATATATAGTGGAATAAATAAATGTTGAAAAATTTAACAAAGTTATAAAAATATATATATACAAATTGAAATACATAAATATTGAAATAAAGGGTTTTTAATGACACATGTAGTAATTTGCGTATTTAATTTTTGCACTCCTGGTCCTCCATAATGAACAAGAGTGAAAGAAACAAGTGAAATAAATGTTGAAATAAAAATTGAAATATAGAAATGCGGAAATATATATTGGAATAAATGAATGTTGAAATAAAAATTGAAATTAAAAGTGAAACATACAAATTGAAATATTGAAATAAATGTTGGAATAAATATTGAAATAGCTTTTTAATGACATTAATTTGTGTATTAGTTTTTGCACTCCTGATCCTCCTTAGGGAACAAGAGTGCAAGAATGAAATAAGTAAAATGTTGAAATAAAAATTGAAATATAGAAGTTATGAAATATATATTGGAATAAATGTTGAGATAAATAAAAAATTATAGAAATTGAAACAAATACATATTGGAATAAATGTTGCAATAAATATTGAAATAGCTTTTTAATTACATTTGATAATTTGTGTATTTAAAATTACTGCAAAAATTAAATACACAATTAAATATTGTCATTAAAATGCTATTTCAATATTTATTTTTTTCCCAATGATTTCAATTGATACTTTTTTGCTTTTTTTTTTTTTCAACTTTTAATTATTTTAATATGTATATATTTCACTTTGTATTTATTTCAACATTTCATTTTTGTATTTATTTCATTCTTGCACTCTTGTTCCCTTTGGAGGCCCAGGAGTGCAAAAATTAAATACACAAATTATTAAATGTGTCATTAAAAAGCTTCTCTTTCAATTTTTATTTAAACATTTCTATATGTAGTTCAATTTTTATTTCAACATTTATTTCACTTATTTCATTCTTGCACTCTTCCCAATGGAGGACCGGGAGAGCAAAAATACACAATTCTATGCATCATTAAAAAGCTTCTATTTCAATATTTATTTCAACATTTATGTATTTATTTCAATTTGTATTTCACAATGTATTTCAATATGTATTTATTTCAATTTGTATTTTTTTCAATTGTTTTTATTTAAACATTCCACTATATATTTTTTTTTCCCCCCTCTTGCACTCGTTCCCCTTATGAAATCTGAATTTTTTGACAATTAGTTGAGTATGACCCTAAAGTCTTCACCTAAAATGCTTGTTTTGCCTATAAGTTATAAAAAAATATTTCGAGCTCATTCAGGATTGCTGTGGACCGAAATCCAAAAATAAGGGTTTGCGGGCCAGTTGGGAAGACGAACAAGCTGCATAAACATACTTGTCACCAGAGAATGCAGTCACGTGGTTGTCACATTTTGGCTGATAGGCAGAAAACTTCAGTGACCCTGGAAACTGGGTGTTTCCTTTCAGGAGAACAATGTCAAAATATGTGGGTAAACGAACATTTCTTCCTCTTTTGTGCTTTCGATGTTTTTGTCAGGTAATCCTTCATTGTCTATGTTTAATGTTCAAAGTGTTCTATGACAAGGAAATTCAAACTAAAATAATGCAACTATATTCGACCATTACCGAGTGAGCTCAGTCGTAGTTTGCTCAAAATTGAGAAAGTCCACATCCTATTGATTAAGTGATCACGGTGTTTCAACATTTGCTCCGACAAGAGAACAAGCTGAACTAGCCCATTTCAAACAGACCATGCCCCCCAGCCCTTAAAATTGCCTTGGAGACGGAACATATCGACTGGCAAAAGTACACAAACAGTGACAATTGTTTGAACAAACTTTATTGGGTCAACAGGCTTCAACTTAAAGCGACACTTGAGAACAATGAAGCGACCGATAAGAAAAAAAAAAAGGGCACGTTTCTTTGTTGTACAAAGCCATTGGAATCGTACCAAAGACGGACTGATGGCCTTAAGAAGGCAACACAAATGCATGGCACCCCCAGTTATGTGTGCAATCAGGCCATTGAGCCATTCAAGGAATGAAATAGCTTAGAAATTAAACACTTATAGGAGTTTGTTAAAACTTACTGGCCAGCTTGAAAGTCATCTCGAGGTGTTAAAAAAGTTTCGTTCCCACCAAGCAGTACGCACAGTTGCAGTTGGATAATTTCGGTTTTGCATTTTACAACACAACTGTACAACTGGAACTGACATTCTTTCATTGGCCTGCGGGTTGCTTCAGTACCCATTCACTTCCCAAAATGTCCAATGACAACTGTTCCATACTTCTGCACAAATATGTCATGCTAATAAGGAATTGGTGGTGGAAATAAGCATAATCTAAGCTGTGACCGCGTGAACACGAGGCTTTAAATCAAGACTTAATAAAAGTGGCTATTATGTGGAAAGGAGATCACTTTCAGGTGTATGGTAGAGGTGTTTCAAACCATTAATTACACAGAGAAATTACTTCCAAGTTAAGGCGAGAAATGGCAGAACCAACCACCCAACTGAGAAATAAAAATACCGACATGGGTCTGAAAGTGCTGATGACAAAAAAAAAAAAAACAATCACGGAGCTTTATTTCGTTTTCTGCTCTTACAAACTTAACTGAATAAGGCACTTTTCCTGTAGATGTGCAGGGGAGTGAGTAAGACGCAGAACACACAATGAACTTATGTTTATATGTAGCAACAATGTGAGCATGTGACGCTTGTCTTTTAGGAATTCAGGTCCGATGATGCGGCGGCGTTGGTGGACACTTAAAGACTCAAGTATTTCTGGAACTTCAGGGGAGGAAATAATGGGATGCGGCTAAGGCAAACACTCACTGTGCGTCTTTGGGCTGTAGCCTAATGCCACATGGTGATATAATGAAGGCGATTTTATATTCCGTAATGCACGGCCTAATAATACACAAGCTTTCTATTCAGTTTCAGGCTTATACAAACGTGGTACAAACAAACTTGGTCAGTGCAATGCTTAAGTTCCATGCCAAAACAGAGTGATTTGGCGTAGATGGCTCACGGTTTCAAGGCTTTCTCTTCATGACTGATCAAGTGGTTTCAGTTTTGAGCAGGGAAAAAAAAAAAATCATCACCTCGCCATAGCACATTTATCCATTTCTGTGGTGCCATTTCAAACTTGGGACAAGAAATTCCCAGAAGACAAACCCAAAATACTGTTCTTGAAATTTTGTAATGACACCTAAGCCTGATACGCCTCTTAGCATCCACATTCAGAAAATCAGGATCCACTTTGGCCAGCGTATGAATAATTTAGCCTTAATTGTTGTGTATCAAGAGAAGCATCCAGCATGCCAAAAAAGCAACTAAATATCACCATAACAATCAGTGACTAGCTCTGAAGCAAAAAAAGAAAAGAAATGCAGCTTAACAATCCTTCATTAAGACTTCCCTGAATTTCACGAAAACCTAACAAAGACGTGCAAGACTAAATGACAGCAAACATAAAAATCACGCAGATAGCAGCACATAGCCAAAAAGACCTCTCATTCACAAACATTTTCTATTTAACAACAATTGCAATCCAAATTTTCCGACACAAATAAAGCGACACTCACTGATTAGGAGTGCTAGAACTTTCCAACGAGAGGTGGGAGGTCAAAAAGACCGTACATGAACTTGCTAGTTTTGTTGCGCAATGGTGAGTAGGTGGAAAATATGATTGAAAGTTTCTATTCGTTTTCCATGGGTAACTTCAGTCCAGCTGTGATGCAAGACATCGCACTCAAGCAGGTAGAAATAATCATCCTTCCCTCAAGTTTCCTCCAACCACACTTGACATTAAAAGGCACTTGACACCCACTGTATTACGGTAGACATGAAGGAAAAGTGCACGCCATGTGCTTCCGACTTCTCATTAAACTAAGTCTCTTTATTCCTAAAAATACTGTACAATCTTTCATTTTTGAAGACCACTTCCGCAACTGGTGGGATCTAAGGTGATGATCGACAGGAGATGGACTTGATGTTTTATTGCGTGTAACTGCTCTTTCGGGCAGTTGTAATCCAAACGACTTGTTTTGGGTGATCTTTGCCCAGCAAGACAAACAATAAGTCAAACCACTCGCCTGATAAATGGCTTATTAAAGGCGGGAATAATCATAACCTCTTACATATAAACTATGACCAACATATACAAGATAAAACGGCATTCGGGAGAGGGGACCGACAAACGATTGAACAGGCTAAAAGCTAAACTGAACCTTTGCAGTTGTCACATTAAACAACTCCAGCAGTGTTTCCTCTTCCGCAATAACTGACTCGTTTCCACGAGGAGGCTTTAAATAACATTTAAATGGAGTAACATGGAGGAAACACTGTTCGAGTTATCAAGGGAGGCGGACAGGAGCGTTTTGGTTGGTGGGGATTATTCTGAGAGTTGTGGACCTGAGCGTGCACTAGTGCCTCAAAGGGTATGGTAGTTGCGCTCCTTGGACTTGCAGAACTTGTAGAGGAAGAAGATAACGGCTTGCAGGCCCAGAACTAACACGATACCCCCGATGAAACTGGCGGCGTCAAAGGTGGAGTTCTTGTGAGGGGCTGTAGTGGGCGTCACTGGGGCACTTGTCGTGGACCCGCCTGCAGGAGAGGACATAATCACACAGTGACACACACACAGAACTTTGTTAAGTACAGTGGTACCTCTACATACAGTGTACAGTGGGGCAAATAAGTATTTCGTCAACCACCAATTGTGCAAGTTCTCCTACTTGAAAATATTAGAGACGCCTGTAATTGTCAACATGGGTAAACCTTGACCATGAGAGACAGAATGTGTGTGTGTGTGTGTGGGGGGGGGGGGGGGGGGGAACAGTCACATTGTGTGATTTTTAAAGAATTTATTTCTAAATTAGAGTGGAAAATAAGTATTTGGTCACCTACAAACAAGCAAGATTTCTGGCTGTCAAAGAGGTCTAACTTCTTCTAACGAGGCTCCACTCGTTACCTGTATTAATGGCACCTGTTTTAACTCATCGGTATAAAAGACCTGTCCAAAACCTCAGTCAGTCACACTCCAAACTCCACTATGGCCAAGACCAAAGAGCTGTCGAAGGACACCAGAGACAAAATGGTAGACCTGCACCAGGCTGGGACGACTGAATCTGCAATAGGTAAAACGCTTGGTGTAAAGAAATCAACTGTGGGAGCAATTATTAGAAAATGGAAGACATACAACACCACTGATAATCTCTCTCGATCTGGGGCTCCATGCAAGATCTCACCCCGTGGCGTCAAAATGATGGCAAGAACGGTGAGCAAAAATCCCAGAACCTCACGGGGGGACCTACTGAATGGGCTACAGAGAGCTGGGACCACAGTAAAAACGCTACTATCAGAAACACAATGCACCGCCAGGGACTGAAATCCTGCACTGCCAGACGTCTCCCCCTGCTGAAGCCAGTACACGTCCAGGCCCGTCTGTGGTTCGCTCGAGAGCATTTGGATGATCCAGAAGAGGACTGGGAGAATGTGTTATGGTCAGATGAAACCAAAATAGAACTTTTTGGTAGAAACATAGGTTCTCGTATTTGGAGGAGAAAGAATACTGAATTGCAGCCGAAGAACACCATACCCACTGTGAAGCCTGGGGGTGGAAACAACATGCTTTGGGGCTGTTTTTCTGCAAAGGGACCAGGACGACTGATCTGTGTAAAGGAAAGATTGAATGGGGCCATGTATCGAGAGATTTTGAGTGAAAATCTCCTTCCATCAGCAAGGGCATTGAAGATGAGACGTGGCTGGGTTTTCAGCATGACAATGATCCCAAACACACAGCCAGGGCCACAAAGGAGTGGCTTCGTAAGAAGCATTTCAAGGCGCTGGAGTGGCCTAGCCAGTCTCCAGATCTCAACCCCATTGAAAATCTGTGGAGGGAGTTGAAAGTCCGTGTTGACCAACGACAGCCCCAAAACATCACTGCTCTAGAGGAGATCTGCATGGAGGAATGGGCCAAAATACCAGCAACAGGGTGTGAAAAGCTTGTGAAGCATTACAGAAAACGTGTGGCCTTTGTTATTGCCAACAAAGCGTACATAACAAAGTATTGAGATGAACTTTTGGTATTGACCAAATACTTATTTTCCACCATGATTTGCAAATAAATTCATTAAAAATCAAACTATGTGATTTTCAGTTGTTTTTTTTCCACATTCTGTCCCTCATGGTTGAGGTTTACCCATGTTGACAATTACAGGCCTCTGTAATATTTTCAAGTGGGAGAACTTGCACGATTAGTGGTTGACTAAATACTTATTTGCCCCACTGTATATTATCAGCACTTATTTTTATTTGAATGAACAGGACTTGTCTGATGATTGTACTTTGAAATTTTTGTTTTATACTCTGAACCTTCATTAAAAAAAAAAAAACATTTTATGTACTTAAAACAGTACAGTTGTCATCTACAAGAAACAAATTTTTGAAGGAAATAGCCATCCATTTTAAGTGACTTTTACCTGATTAACCTATTAATCGTTTAATTAATCGTCCAACTAATCGATTTAAAAAATAATCATTTGTGGCAGCCCTAATCGCAACGCTAGTGTGGGTATGTTGTGTAAACATCGCGGGAGGTTGTCTCCTTGAAAAGTATATCTTGGAGAAAAAAAACAATGAGCAGCCCAGGAACAGGGGGATCATAGCACATTTTCAAATTATTTAGATTGTTCAAATTGCCACAATTGTCTACAGAAAGTGTATTCAATTACTAGAATTTGTAAGAGTGGTATTGACAAAACAGTAGCTATTTGCATGACATCACCCCACTCCAAACTATGATATCTGATTTGTCCCGAATAAACTTTTAAAATTTCCATTTTTCTGTAAACATGCTGGACAACAACTATTTCAGGGGAAATACAAAAATCTTTGCTTGAAAAATCACATCTGTAATTCTTTTTATCATCAATTTCTTGTTTTATTTTTTTTGGAACATTGAGAGGGAAAAAAAGATTACCCTAACTTCCCGAATATAAGGCGCACCCGTGTATAACGCGCACCCCAAATTTACTTGTAAAATCTAGGGGAAATTATTGTACCCGTGTATAACGCGCACCCTAATTTTAGCACCAATAAATAGAAGAATACAAGAAAACAGACCTTGTGTACAGATACAGAAATGTCTTTTTACTGACCGGTGAAACACAGCACAAGCATAGCACATTGGTAGTTCAAAACATTACCGTAAACTGACAATATGTACGGTAATAATATGATTTGACAACTTCTCCAACTTACCAGAATCCAGGAGAAAACAAAACAGATGTGGCTTTTCTTTTAAAGGCTGCTGTATAACTTGCTCGTTTCATCATGATGAATAAATGTTTCTTCTATGGATAGATATGGTAAAATAAAGTGAGGCTAGAAGTCGGAAAACCGAAAGCGCGCATCGCTGTAGACTAACAAGAGGAACTATTGTTATTTGGGTTCGCGTTTCCCGAGGGACAGATATAGTTGACGGACACAGAAAATCTGTGTTGTGTTACATTTGTTACGGTCCGAGTTACGGAGCTGCAATAAACGTTGACTCAAATGAGTTCAAGAAACTCAATTCTGTGCCTTATGAAGAGTGAAAAAAGAATTTAACACAGACGAAATCATTCGACCAATCAGAGTGAAGTATTACCGTGTAACGAGTTATAACAGAATTCACCGGGGGAACTTATGTTGGCAAGTTGTATAGTTCCCGGGGGGAGGTATTTTGTTGAGGGAACAGCCGGAAAGATAGTTATATTCCGTGGGTTGCATGTGAGACAGACATTGCTACCGTATTTTGTTGCAGCCTAAATGTCAATAAAGCAACGCGGATTAGCTCCGTTGTTTGATACTCCGCCTCCTTCCCTAGCTCGTCACGACCGAAACAAAATGGTGACGTACTGTAATGGTCGGCAACGGATCGCCGTATACGTTTCTTCAACACAACATGGCCGTGTCAATAAAAAAAAAAAATTTTAATCGGTCTTTATATATATATATATATATATAGTTTTGTCTCCATCCCTGTACCAGTTTATAATGCGCACCATGATTTTACAAGTTGGTGTTGGGGGAAAAAAGTGCGCGTTATATTCGTGAAATTACGGTAAATTGCAAAAAAAAAGTTACATTTTGACAGATTTACCCAGAGAAACTACAATTAATATCTTGTGGTACTATTTTATTCTTTTTTTTTTCTTCTATTTTTAATGTATATTCTCCAACACCAAGACCTAAAAATATAATTTAATATACTGTATCACAGATTTTGGATGTCTACATATAGTATGTCATACTCAAAACTACACGCTGGCCACAAAACTGCCCAAATCATGAAAACCAAATCAGATAGCTAATACAAGTAAGATTTTATACATAAATCATAAGACAAATGGCCCTAACATATTTGAAAAGGAGTGAAAAAAACTCACCCCTGTTTAATCAGAAATAGGCCTCAATATGCACTTGTACATGTCTACATATACACATGTACTGTACATACATAAGACATGTATAAAACATTTATGATAATGACCATTTCTATAAGGCAATACAGTGATCCCCCATTTTTCGCGGTTAATGGGGACCCCCCCCGGCTCCTGCGATAGTCAAAATCCACCAAGCATAAGTGTAGCTTATTTACATTAAAAAAAAAAATTGGGGTGTGATCAATGTATTTATTCAGAATTAGCATTGGAAAGAGATATATAAAACATTATTTTCCCTACCCCCCCCCCCCCCCCAAAAGTATAATTCTTTGTTAAATTTTTAATTGAGTGAGTCCTAGCAAATCAACTCATGCTGCTTAGAACAGCACACGACAACACAATGAGTTGCCATAGTGACTACAGCCAATGTTTCAAAAGTTAAACGAGGCGGCGGCCTTTAAAGGTAGTTGTCTGGCCACTTCAAAGCAGTTCCCTTGTCACTTATCATTTAATTTAACAAGCTGCAGCTGCCTGGTGAGAAAGACTCGCTTCAGAAGGGAGAGTGAGAGGCTGTATGTGATCGGACAGGACATCTCTATAAAATCCTGCTTTTTTTAACTGAAAAAAAATCTGCAATGGACTAAGGGCACGATGTTTGAAGCATGAAGTAGCGAGGGATCACATATCACTGTCAAATTATGGCGACTACAAAATATTGTATGTAAAAATGCGATTCACACCCTTAAAATAATTGCAAATACTCGCCACTTACTTGAGTTAGTGGATGCAGTTGTGGGTACAACCACGGTGGCATTGCGAGCAGATGTAGGTGCAGCAGTGGGACTCACGGTTCCATTGGCTGGAATTGGGTCAAAGTGACAATTAGGATTTATACAACTTGATGTTTAAACAATTCTCAGCATTGGCTAAACAACCAGCAAAGCAAGGCATAAGTTCTTAGATCAAATTTTTGCTACGCTATACAGTGCAGTACCGTACCTTAGGTTTACACACCTTTCAGAATCCTGGGTGGTTTGTTCTAATTAAGGAAGAATTTCTAAATCCATAATGTTTATCTGTTAGACTTGTCATGATCCTAAAACAATTTAGAAAACGCTCCAGAATGAGTAAGCCATCCCAAAGTCTTCACAAGATTTGCCATGTTCTGTTCGCCAGCAAGCTACAGTACACCTTCACTCTATGAATGCATATTCCGCCATCATTGGAGATGCCTCATTGTCAGTGGGAGACTGTGAGAATGAGAGAATCCCAATTTGTGAGGTTGAGTCAGGAACGGCTTCTAATTGCCTTGTTGACCGTGAATGTGTGCACACGTTAAGAGGTGTGTGTGTGTGTGTGTGTGTGTGTGTGTGTGTGTGTGTGTGTGTGTGTGTGTGTGTGTGTGTGTGTGTGTGTGTGTTTAAAAAAGACTATGCGAAGCTTCAGTTAAGTTGAAATCATTCATTTAAAAAAAACAGTTAAGAATGTAAACCACTGAAAAATGAGGTATTTTTTTACAACATTAGATGCTACTTTTCAAAACACTTTCATAACAAAGCGGTTTATATATTTTTAAGGTATACGAAGCATAATGCTTCTTTGAAAGGCAAATGTCCGATGTAATGGTTTGTTTCGAAAGTGTTTGTATTTAGTTTAATTGATTTGGGTGGATACAAGGTCCTCTAGTCTACCTAATTTCACATGGCTAAATCCATCTGCTCCCTGTTAAGACCAACATAAACTAAGTTTTTGTTTGAGCTAATGTTTTTTAATGCATTTGTGATTTAGTTTAAAGGAATATTTAGCCATTTTTTGTGGGAATATGTGTCTGAACCATTTGTTAAGAGCATTGTAAAAAAAAAAAAAAAAATTTAATGTTAGCATATTATAGCATTGAAGCTAGTGAACTTTTGCTATGTAAGTTAGCCAACTGTTCTTTTGCTGCACATAGATCCTCATTTTTTTATCCCGTTTGAGGCTCAGCTCAGGTATTTTAATTTTCTTATGTTCCTTATCCGATTACTTGATTATTCGAACTAAAAAGTTAATCGATTAATCGACTACTAAAATAATTGATACCTGCAGCCCTAATATAATTCATGAATTTTATATTATTTTTGTATTAATAAATAATCATAATAATAAATAATAATAAATTTCAATTTCATATTTTTTTTTAAATAGAGGAGACATTAATTTTGTTATGGTTTGTTGTTGTTGTTGTTTATTGTCATCATCATCATCGGTATCATTGACAGTTACAAGATAGCATTGTGATATTATTATGATATAATTACCCCGAAGAAAACCGAAGAAAAGACGAGGGCTGACGGGAGAAGCCTCAGCTTATCTAGTCCCGTCCCCTTTAGAATATAAACTAATAAATTTTTAAACTATGGATTTTTTGACACTGCTTCTCAAAAGAATCTGACTCGAGAATCGTTCGGAACCGGAATCGAAACATGGAACCAGAATCGGAACCGGAATCGTTCAATTTCAAACGGTGCTCAACCCTATTTCCGAGTGTAGCAGGACATGCTCGAATAGTCAGGGGCGCGCTACACTGACAGCTTTATGTTAATTAGAACGATTTTTACTAGAGTATTATCGTCTACCCCATACCATTGGCCGATAAAAGTATTTTAAAATGATATTGGATAACATCGACATCAGTTTGTTTTCAGTATCAGATTTTTAGAGTTGCACAATATTGGGATCTTGGCTATCTGTTAAAAACTAACCATCGGACCACTACATTTTTTCTGTTGATGTTGACTGTATTAAAGTTCACTTTACTGCACATCAGAATAGAATGGCAGAGTGAGTAGCAAGAGTGCTAGCGAGGGTTACCTGTAGCGGGCTGAGGGCTGCTGCCGTTAGAGGTAGGGACAACAGGGGTAACAGGGTGTCCAGTGGAAGGGGCAACAGGTGTGGGAGCCGGGGAGCTTACAGTCAGAGTAACTGGACAGGGGACCGCAACCAGACAAGGATTGGAAACAAAAAGCCAGACACCACAGAAACCAGGTACTGAAATTAACTCCCAAACTTGTCAGTTAAAAAACAACGACAAATGGTAGAGAGCCCAGAGAGCTGACAAGCTAAACTAATGATATATTTTAGTCATGTTAACAATAAAGAAATGCAAATAACTTTGCAAACTTAGACATTCACATTGACTTGAGCACACAATGTTCACCTAGAAAACCGCTTCATTCATTGTTAGCCATGGTTAGATGTCTGAGGGTCATGGAATGTGATGTTGAGATTCCTACCGTTGCAGCTGGCGTTGCTACAGGTGGTGCCGTTTAGCTCCAGTGCAGTCCTGTTGTAGCAACCGACCTCAACAGCTGCAGAAATACAGAAGACAATTATTAATCATATATGGCGGAAAACACAGACAAAACTGAAAAAGCAGTTTCTGCCCTCTTTAAATTCAACTGCTGTATTTTAAGCCAAAAGAATTGTGTTTGAAAGAACAATATGTCTATATGCTGCCATAGCAGATTCATGGTATATTAAGCCCCCGAACTATTTTTAATTTGTAGGTTTTACCCTCAAAACCCCCGTTTACAGACGTCGCACAACTGCTTTTGTTTCAATCCAGCCATAAAACGTAGGTAATTATATTTATGATTCAAAATATCTGTCATTTTTAGCTTAGAATCATTAATTGATCTCTAATATTTCGTTTGAAAAAAGACTACGTCAAAAAATTATTCACTCACATATTTTAAACTTTTTAACAAATGACGTCACAATGAAAAAAATGGTGTCCGTAAAAAAGTCACGGATATCTACCTCATAACTATCGCTTAACTGTATTTTTTTGTTACTATTGCATTTTCTCCGATATGTTTGATAAATAATCGATCCAAACAAAGAAAAATTGAAACATTTAAAAGGGTAAATATATGAAAAAGAACATCTCGACCACTCCTTGATGTCTGCAATTTCTGCATCACGACCCTTGTTATATTACCATGTTTCACCCATAAAATCCCCCAAAAACCCAGCTGTGGCCATTCACAGCTGTGTCTTGACACTTGACTTGCTACATGGAGTTTTTTGATCGAAACAAGGTAACTACGCGATAATATCTCGTTAAGTAATGGCGTCTTTAATTCTGTTCTCGCATGCTCTCACCTGCAGATAGGGTTTTGCCGTTTAAATTTTTTTTTTTTTTTTTTTTTTTTAGAAATGCCCTCCTGTTGAAAATTTTGCCTCCCCCAGAAAATTGAGATTTTAAGCTTTCCAATGATGTATCACACATGCATATCGGACAATTTTGAAAGTTGACCAAATTGGGGGTCTGAGAGCGGAACTTCAAGTCACGCGAGTTTTCCGCCATATTCAATTGCTTGAAAGGCCTATAAGGATGGGAATAATTGTTAAGACTATAAACCAAGAAATAGATTGTGAGATGTGTCATAAAATACGGGAAACATAATAGATTTGTAAATGTGCTGTTTATCCAGTTTAAACTACTTTGTCATTTAAGAAATTACGTTTTTTGTTGTTGTTTTTTTTAAAAGCTGTGACCATTTTTATAATACATAACAAGTTAGCAGATGTGAAATGAACCTGAGCATAGACATAGAGCATTTTCGATTGTTTGACGAGCCCACGATATGTGACCCACATCGGCAACAAAGCACACGTCAATTATTTGAAACATATGCACAACACATAAAATGAAAAATAAGTGCGTTCAAACAAACGTATTAAAGATCAAGAATACCTGGAAATATTTGTTTTAATATCAAAATGAGACGTTTAAGGCCAGGTGAAAAAAAATAAAGAATTAGCCTACATATTCAAATAGAGTTAAAGGGCAGTGTAAAATTCAATTACTAATTAACCATGACAAGGGACTTTGGCCCTTCCTGCTTCCTGCTACAAATAACAGGAAGTCAAGACGGTGACACAGAACTGATGTTCCCTCAAAAAGAAAAATACAATCATTATTTTCTTCTATATCATCAGTCTATCTCAGTTAGCCCATATAGATTATCACTGGATTTTACTGGTACAAATCTTGTGATTGGTTCACACCCAGTGAGTCATGACTGACGGCATCTTGTGACTGTGGATTCTTTCCACGGTTTTCTTCGCTTAAAGCCTGATAAGAAAAGGACGGGATAAGAAAAGGACTGCATTCAATAACAGACTATGTTTGTGGTCATTTCTTAAAAATGCTTTTCTCAACTTGAGTAAACATGAACTGTAAAAATGCTATTTTCAGAATGTTACATTGCAGGCTAAGATAATTACATTCATATACACTGTGCAATAATGTGTTCCTCACCCTCTAACAAGCAAACCTAATTTCTCCCGCCAGATGGCTGCCAAAAAATTACAGTTACACCAAGATTACGAGAGAAAGGCTAAACCCACCCTTTCTGTTCCTTCGCCAATAGGGTCAGATGTGTTTCAGCCGGTTGTATAACAATGGTGTATATTACTGTTTGTCTAAATGTTAGACTTCGATTTCTAAATTCATTGTGCTTGTGGTGTTTTCTCTCTCAACTGTTGCTTGGATTATGTGAACACAGAGTTTCACACATACCATTGTGTTCAAACCTCATTAGCGCTTGTCAAAAGCACACAATGACATTGTCAGTCTTTGCATGTAACCCCAAACCTCCTAAATTGACATAAATATGTTTTAGGAATATATCGATACATCATAGAACACTTAGAAGTTTAGGAACAAATTGGAACCAAAGCTAAATCTTAATTTGCTGTCTTAAATATAGTAATAACAACTGTTCTTTTAAAAATCAAGCGTATTTGCAAAGACTCTGCTCTTCCAGACTTCCACCAAATATTTTTCCATCATCCACTAGAGCACCAGCAAAGCACTGATTGAGAGAAATTAGATAAGGCATGTTATTTAAATAAATAAGGCTGTTGGGGTCAAAGGGATAGCTGACTTTATGTTTGTTTTCAGGTTGCATTTGTCTGTACAACTCTGCAGAGAAACCCATTAAACATCTTGCATTATTAATGTAATTTTCAGACTATATGCCACTACTTTTTTCCTTCATTTTGAATCCTGCGGTTTATAGTCCACTGTGGATTATTTGTTGATTTATTTGGGTTAATAGGTCACACTTTATTTGACACCGGCATCATAAGACAGCCATTAATTATGACATGCCACTATCATATGACATATCATTAAGTGTCATTGGCAAATTATGTCACGAATTTTGACTATTTACATCTGTAGTGCTGCAATGCATGCTAGGAGGCATGTTGGACAACAACAATGTTGACAGCAGGTGGCAGCAGAGATTGACCGTCTCCCTCAAGGGAGCAGTGATAGCTAAATTAAGCTTACTGAAGCAATGAAGCTTTGCAACCAATTGGTTCAAAGCTTTATTGTGGTTAATTTGCTCTTATGACAGTTGTATCAATTTGTGTCAAGTTGTGTCAAATTAAGTGTTACCGGTTAATATATTTTGTTATAAATATCCCATAATACAGTTAGGACAGCTAAGGCTTATAGTCAGCTTAGTTTATCTATGAATAAATGCTATTTTCAAGCCAAAGTTGGTGGGTGGCGGCTTATAGTCAGGTTCGCCTTAAAGTGCAAAAATTACAATAAGTCATTCTATCCAGAGTCTGGTTTTTATCATATGGATTAATCAAGCAAGGAATAATTCCACAATAGTTATCATAACTAGAAATTTGCTTTTATCACATAGCTGTAAATGTAAAACTTTATTAGCTGCATGCCGTGCACGCTCTTGATAAGAGTTAAAAGAAAAATTAAGGTCAAAATGAACACCAGTTTTGATTAATAAGGGCATCCTGACCAGTGGCAGAGGGGATTTCTTTTTTCCCCCAGACATAATGTGCAAAGTCACCGTTGGACAAATCATTCCACAATGTGGGTCAAAACATAATCCAGAACGCAAAAAAGGGCAACGCAACCAATCCCTATGGGGAAACTGATCTAGTGAACCACACCTCGCGAAGCTAACAAAAGGAAACAATAACAGCTAAATTAATACTTGCTTATCTGGTGTGGCTCATAATCCATTGTGACTGACGTGCAATATGAACATTAAACTTGTTCTACAAACAAAGATGCTTTTAATGGGTTGGTTATACAATTACCTTAAAGGAATTTTGCCACATGTTGGTTGAAGTATTTTTCACACCTTTTGGGGACTTGACATAGTCATAAGTACGATTGTTGGGGTGAAGTTTGAGCGGGCTGCTATCTAACAGGCAGCTGTGAAAGGTAGGGCCAGACCTCAGATATTTACAATGGGGGGAGGCCGACATTACTTAATACTAACTACAGATATATCTTGGCCTAGAATACATATCGGCAACCACAGCAGTAGCGATTCATCACCGAGCAAAAGCACCACTAAGCTTGGCCAATAGAGACCCCAAATTCAATTCTGATGCTTTTTTAAATAGCAAGGTACACCATGAGATAATTAGAATCATTATTATGCAGAGCATGCTGGCTAGTCACCGCAGCGTGCTTAATCTGTATTATCAAAACAGCTCTCGAATGGCTCGACCAAGATAAGTGTTGGCTGAATTTAAAAACAAATTGATCATCCACTCAAGAACCGGAAAGAGGCTTTGGGTAATCCAAAGTTACGCTGTAATTTTCAAAAATCATTTTGTGCAACATTCTTACCACTTAGGAAAATGTGGACCTTCAACTGCAAATTGATTCAATCTATTTAAGGGTCAAACTGACAATGCCGTTTAACCTTTGCATAGTTTGTTTTCCAAGGCACACACAGTACATTTCAGATCTTGTTGAACATTATCACCAGCACCCTTTTTAAAAAAAAAAAAAAAAAAAAAAAAAGTTGAAATATCCTTTCACGTCTCATATTGCCAATGAAGTGCCTTTTCTGTGCGAGTAAGTGCTGTTTTCGTCAACGATGACGATAACCAAAATTTTCGTCAACGAACATTTTTTTCATGACAGGCTGACACATGTCTTTGGAGACAAAACAATGAGATGGATCCCAGTTGTCGTGTGACGACAAGCGAACGAGATGAAAATTCACCATAGCTTCTGTCATAAATTCACAATGTGAGATATTTTCTTATTGTATGTGTAGTTAGCTCGCATTTAGCAGTGCTTGGTTGTGTCACTCATGTGATCTGCTGCGCCTCCCCCCTGACCTTCCTGCCACCCATGCACACACACACGCTTACCCACCGGCCGGTGAGTAGGCCTGTGCCCATTCCAGGCCCCTTTTGGGAAACATATGCGTCAGGTCCCGCTTGCAAGCTGTGCTTTCTTATCTTGGGTAGATATTCCACGTTGCTTTAGCCTTTAAACGTCTGTGCTGAGTGATCATCACACACTAAACTAAACACTAACTAACGCATTAACAAAGCGTTCTCGTTAGCGTTAAGCAGTGTGACTGTCTTCTAAAATGCATTTTACATACGGTTCGTGGCGTCTAGGTGAGTTTAATTAATTGCAAATAATGTGCCGTTTTCCTACTGTGTGTATTGCCATCATGAAAATGGTGACATCCTTGTAAACTCTACAGTTATGTGCTCATCTGTCATGTTCATTCGAAACTGTTGGAAACCTTTTATTTGTTCATTTATGGTCTAAAACTTTTGAAGTTAGGCACAAAACATTTTGAGAATTGTCGACTAAAACTAGACGAAGACGAACGTTTTAAAATGACTAAAATATGACTAAGACTAATAAGTTCTTTCATCCAAAAGACTGATAAAAATTAAAATGGCAGCCAAAAGCAACAGTGGTGCAAGTTTTTAATCGAATCTTACCAACAAGGTTGGGAAGGAATTAATCTTTAAGATAAAAAAAAAAATATTAATACAAATTGGGCAAACGGAATTTGACAACGTTGAAAGGTCGTTAGACCAGTTTCAGAATCAAATCTGTATATTGAGCCAACTCGTCAAACCGGTCAACTCACTGCTGCACTCATCCGACTCGAGTCAAGTGATTGTGGCGAAATATGACCTTAAGTCAATCAGAACGAGCGGCTAATTTCCGCACACGCTCGACTGTGACTACTAAAGTTTTAGTTTCCTTGCTCTCTAGTCCACAGTGTGAAGATAAGGTAGGTTTCCTGCCTCGTTTCCTCTTTCGTGCTCAGACGTGCCAGCGTCAGGGGCAACCATTTAAGGCCTCTACAATTTTATCTCTTGATTTTTTTTGTGCCGAGTCCAATCCAGCAGTTGAAATTTTAAAGCGTGTCGATTGAATCCTGCTTTGTCCATAAAACATGTGACACTAGTTTACTACGGAAGAGCCGTTTTTACAAACACTATGTGCTCTTCTGACCTAATACAACAACAGGCCATGTTTTTTTGTTAGGTGCCGATTACACAATCCAAACAAACTTAGACCACCTAAGCAGATTTAAATGGGTCATTTGATCTTTCAAACAAAAAAATAATTAGGAACTCTGAAGTAGGTAGTAGATAAATGTCCCTTGTTCAGTACAATTGTACATAGACGATCATATATCAAAAATGTATGAGAAACAAGATTATATTTTCCATACAGCTTTTAATATACAAACACACATAACTGCATGGCAAAGTTTTGAGATAAGGAACAGCGCCCTATGAAGTTTGATGCACGTACTCGCAAGTAAGCTCGACCACACAATGACATCAGTGGCACTTCCATACATTCCCTCCATTCCCAGGAATCAGGAGTCTCATCAGACAATTCAGGCCTCACAAAGACTGACCTGTGGCCCGCCTCGTCACACATATCTGACAAACACACATTTAGGGACGGATACTCACATGATGTGCAATTGAGCCACTGGCAGTCAGGATTGCCTTCACAAAGGCTACAAAGGGTGAAGGAGGGGCATCCATCTGCAAACATAATTTTAAGGTTAATTTCTATGTGTTACTGTCATTGATGTTTAATTATTGCTTCACAAATTTCTACTCCCGTGTCGTCTATTTTTCTGACGTAATGACCGTTTTGACAGAAGGGCAGTCAGACGCAGCCTAAGTTAAGTAAGATAGGTATATGAAGAAACACTGACGACAGCTTCACTTCATTTTTTTTTTTTTTTTAAAACACAGGATCGCTGTTCTGGAGTCCAACTAGGGAGGTCTTAAAAACAAAGATATACAGTGAGCCCTCACTACATCGCGCTTCGAACTTTGCGCCCTCAGTCCATTGCGGATGTTTTTTTTCCAATTAAAAAAATAAATACTGATGAGCTGTCCCCAGCTGTTCACGTAGTCTCACTCTCCCCGCTGTCTGACGATCAGGCAGTGTACCGGAGTTGCTTATTAAAGTTAACGATGATTGACAGACAGTTAAGCTTTGATCTTGCCAGAGGCACTAGTAAGCAGAGACTTCAAAGCGCTGTATGTGCACACATCGTTTAACAGTTGCTGTGGCCACTCATTGTAAGTGAGCAGCTTGAGTGGACTCAATGAAGCATTTAATAGACAAGCATTGTTGTACTTTTTAAAAATGGATTGGCCGTCTACATTTTTCCTTGTTTAAAATTATTTTGGTGGGACAGTAACATGTTTAAAAACTTATAATCATTACATTGCTGAAAAAACAATTTATTATAATATAGACAGGGTGTTCCAAAATGTTTGACCCCATTTCGTAGGCCAATAATTTTGACAATTTTTGTTGGAAAGACCTCACAGCTTGTTTAGAAATGTTTCAAGTTTTTGTGTGTAAGGAATGTTTATTTTGTGTTGTTTTGGTGTCAAGGAATAGGATGAGCTGTATTTGTTAGTTTTCCCCGGATTAGTCGGCGTCTCGGTGAGTAGAAGTGACAGCAGCGCGCAAACGGCGGATGAGTAGGCTGTGTGACGTATGTGACGCAGCTCAGTGACATGTTCAAAAACAAACTTTATTGAGTGCGCCAAAAAAAAAAAAAACAATTTAATTGGGTCGCATGCCTGAAAAAATTGAATTTAACTGAACTACTTGTCTATATTTTTGAAAATACTTTTTCAAAGTCTATTATTTTTTCTTCACTATGAATCTTTTCAATTATTATATAGATGTGTGTTCGAGAAGCTTGATTGCATGTACATATATACCTTTGATAAGGTGATGGGTACAGTACCTAACTTCACAAAAAGATATCCTCCAAACGCTTTTTGTGTTGGATAATATACAGAATTTTTTTTCCTCACTATTTTGCACTGTATATAACATGTTTTGACCATAGTATCTGTAAAGGCCAAAAACGCCTATGAACATAGCTGCTGTTTGTGTTGAATTGTCAAACATAAAACTATTCAATCTTATTTTTTTCTATTGAATGAATATCCTAGCAAGTTGAATAAATATTATCAAGCTTCAAAACAGTTGGTCGAGCATGTTTGGTTGTCAGTGTGACTTCAACATTACAAATTTTGACAGAAGATTTGGGGATTTTTTTTGTCTTTTTGGGTCCAAAATGTGGAATAAAGTTGGTCAGTGAAGAAAACAACAGTTTGGACATGAAGTTCAAGGTATCCTGAAAAAAAGAACCCAACCTGGCCATCGTGTACAGTTTTTTCTTTGAAATATAAAGGCAACATCAAAGACATGCAAATTCGGCCAAAATAGGCTTAGGTGTTAAAGGGTTAAACATATTAAGCACATAGGTTTGGTACTTGCAGTTGGTAAAATGGACGCATATTTGTCATTCCATTCCTCATTGAAACGGCTAATTTTCGCTGTCCACTCTCGGTCAACTTTGGCATGCCATTTTGTTAGATTCGGTCTTCTACTGGTGGCGTGTGTGGTGTTAGAGAACGATGCTTATCGTTGTGATCTTGAGCGTTGCCCGCATGCAGAGAGAGTGCCGGGGTAACACGGGGAAATAAATATTAATGTTTGATCACAGTATGACTCACGTTCTTGAATAAAAGATAAAGTAAACGACAGCATGTCCAAACAGATTGCAAAGTGCCGGGTGCGACTCGTGTTTGATGTTGCTGACACTGCTACGGTCCATCCACGCTAGCTAACAGCATGTAGGCTCTCTCAGCCAATCAGCGCATCCACGCAGGCTCTCTCAGCCAATCAGCGCATCCACGCAGGCTCTCTCAGCCAATCAGCGCATCCACGCAGGCTCTCTCAGCCAATCAGCGCATCCACGCAGGCTCTCTCAGCCAATCAGCGCATCGTTGTCAAAGAGATGACAACAGAAGTGAGAACAAGGAAGATATCTGACCAGAAATGAAACTGAATTTAACGATAGAATAGTAGCGCATAGCCATGGATTGGCGATTCATACAAATGATATATGTTGAAAAACAGTTTGGTTTTTTTTTTTTAGTTTTTTCGTTCGTCCCTGGGTCCGCAGAGAGGTGTGCTGTGGTCCGGTCGTGGACCGCAGTCTGCTAATTAAGGACCCTGGATATATATGTACTAGGGCTGCAGCTATCGAATATTTTAGTAATCGAGTAATCGACTGAAAAGTCTATCGATTAATCGAGTAATCGGATAAAACAAATATATTTTTAGGTGAACAGCAATTATAAATATACATGAGAAAACAAGACGTTTCATCTAATCTTGAACCATTTTCCGTCAATCAATGTCTTTATTTTCGATGTATATTGTTGAAAACAGCCAACAATTGCATCTCAGATGTAACTAGAATTAAAAAAAAGACTAATTCACTGCTTTCACTCAAAAAACTTTTAGATATTAAAATATATATATATATATATATATATATATATATATATATATCTTACCTAAAAATGCCGTTACGCTTGATAACACACATCACTTAAAAGTTAGGATTTTTTTCCCCACGTGTTTCAATTGAATTTCTCTTTCTGTCAAGCCATTTTTAAGTTCTAGTTAAATTTTAAGTTAGTCTAAACTGTAAGTCCTGATAGGATTTTGAGTTTTTGCAGTGTTCAAAATAAATGTGTGATACAGGCTGTATTGGAGCACATTAGGGACCAGAGCTACTTGGTGTTTTATCCAGCAATGACTACTGAGCTAAAATTGATAGTTAGCATGATTAAGTTTTTATTTTACACCCTCATCACTCCACAATGCTATGTTATGTTAAAGCCTGTATGTAAGACACGTTAGCCACGCATCAACAGTGGTCATAATTAATTGAAACCTAGCCCTCCGCAGGGCTAACGTTACGTGAGCTAGTAGCGACAGTAACGTTAATCTTATTTATTAGCGCTTAGCACTCTTTATTAGCGCTTAGCGCTCTATTGCTTTAAGATGGCGGCTGTTTACTAACGCTGCCCAGACTCGGCCGAGTCCGTCATTTCGCATCTAGTTCAACATACATGTGATTTCTATGAGACGCATCAGACGCTACCTGTACCAACGTAGCATCGTGCGGGCTAGTATTTAGCAACGTCGGCGTCGTTTGTGGCAGCTGTCGGCTGCAGTAAGTTTTTTTTTTCCCTTCTTCCTCTCCGCACATGACAGTGAGTTGTCCCGCATTAAAAGTAGTCCGAGCAAAACGTGATGCTTAGAGCTGTCAAAATAAACGATTACTCGAGGTGAATAAAATTACTTGGATCAGTTTTTAAACTCGAGTTACTCGAGTTGCTCGAGTACTCGTTTCAGCTCTAATATGTACTTCTATATTTTTATATTTTTTTTTATCACAATTTTGCACTGCATATAACCTGTTTTGACCATCATATGTGTAAAGGCCAAAAACGCCTATTGTCAAAAAAAAAAAACTATTCAGTCCATTTTTTTTTCTGTTGAGTGTTTATCCTAACATGTAGAATATATATTATCAAGCTTCAAAACGGTTGGTCGAGCATGTTGGGTTGCAAATGGGACATCAACATTACATTTTTTTTTTCTTTTTGGTTCCAAATATTGATTATAAATGGTCAGTGAAGAAAACAACAGTTTGGACATGAAGGTTATAAAGGGACCCAACCTGGCCATTGTGAACAGTTTGTTCTTTGAAACATAAAGGCAACATCAAAGGCATGCAAATTCGGACAAAATAGGCTAAAGGGTTAAACCCCGGTAGAGCTAAACACAAGCTTCTTCCCAGCCTGCGTGGAAATGAAACTGGCTCATCGCCAAAAGGAGCATTAATGATACGCAACATTCGCAAGACTATACTGGGAAATATTTGAAAATTGATTTTAAAAATATAAACGCTTTGCCTTCTTGCGTTAAAGTAACATTTTCTCATATGCGTTTACGAGACCGGACCGCTGGTGGTGACGCGTCGAGCCGCTGGAGGCTAGTCGACTAGCCGCTAGCATTTGACACGAGCTCCAGCGTCTGGCCAACTTACCTGAGTCTGACGCGGCGGACGCGCCAATGAAAGCGAGGACTGCCGCTGCGACGAAATACACCTTCGCGTTCATGGCTGTAGTCGACTAATTCAAGTGGTTCCGGGACACGTGTCGAGAATGAGACACTGGTAATTTTCTCGGGCTCGTCGTCTGACGTTTTGCGCTGGAGGCAGAGGTTGAGGCTGAGGCTTCGCTCGCTGAACTAGACACTTCCTACTTGACAGGTCATGTGACACATTTCTACTAAGGAGGGAGGGCGTGGGAGGGGAAAGTGTGCTACGTCAACGACTGCAGATTCTCGGAATGTGCTCGAGTCTAGCGTTTCCCAACGTTTATTGAGCCTTAGCAATGATAGCATTGCAGCACTTATTTTACAATACAAAAAAAAAAGTCACTTCCATACCTGTTAACCCGAGGCCGTTGGCGATCATAGGCGGAGTTTGACCTTTGGGGCGGGGATGGCACAATATGCTAATAACCTCAAAACGCAGTGTCAGCAATAAAATTAACTTACAAGAATATTTATAATAATAAGTTGACAAAGAGCTTTTTTTTTTTTGTTTCCCATCATTTTTGAAGGGGAATTCTAAATCAGGCTGCTTAGGCAATACTTTTCGCCAAGATCATCATCCATTGATTATGCGACGCCCGCCGGTGTCGTGCCAATGTAGTTACCCCAGTAAAAAATTGTATCCCCTGGGCAGAGCCATATGGAGGTAGATTTGTGTCTTCATTATTCAGTCAAATAAAAGTTGCTTCAGTAAAAAAAAAAAAAAAAAAAAAGTTGCTTCAATCAAAATATACACTCACCGGCCACTTTATTAGGTACACCTGTCCAACTGCTTGTTAATACGTAATTTCTAATCAGTCAATCACATGGCGGCAACTCAGTCTACTCATGTAGACATGGTCAGAGGCGTAGCAAGGGTCCCCGGGGGCCCCAGGCAACAAGCAACATGGGGATCTTCGAGCGTGTGCAAGTAAGGGGGACAGTTGGACTTGGAGCTATAGAAGAAAGAGTAGCAACACAAAAATACCACCATCGGATGCGGAGGTAAATACCTTTGTGTGAAATCAATAGTCAGATTGGCCCTACGACCCACCAAATTCAAATTATTCCGTAAAAACCACTGATTGGTGGACTACCGACCGAAATGAGGATTAAATTTGCTAATAAAATGGTTTAGGGTTATTTTAGATGCATATATGTTATATTTTTCTTATAGAGTATTCAACGAGGAATACGATAGACCCATTAATAGACTTTTTTTTTTTTTAAAACAACCATTTCTTTAAGTAGTCACATGAATAATGAGGTGGCCTGTGAAAATCAACGTAAAACAATCTGGCAAGGATTTTTAGAGAATACTTATTGAGTCTTTTAACAATCATGTGGTAACAATAGCCGTTTGAAAATTATTTAATGGCACTTCAGCTCGCAAATCAGTTTGACTTGAAGGTAGTTTGTTAGGGTGTCCAATTATACATTAAAAAGGCTAATTGATAAAATGAACTTACCGATGCAATCTTTGAATCAGGGAACATTTCTATTGCTAATTCAGTGAAGTGATCGGCATTAGTTGAGGGCAAATTGTGTTCGACAACAAATTGGCAGAATAAAATCTCCGCTTTCGTCACTTTTCATTCTGCAGACTTCATCTTTATGACCAGTTTTGTTAATCTTACTTTTAAACAGTAAATAATTAGTTACAAATTACTTCTCCCAAAAAGTAATTTGAGTTAGTAACTCAGTTACCTGAATGTAAGAGTAATTAGTTACTTGGCTTGTTACTTGGTTACTAACTGGTGTTACCTTTCATGTTTTGTTTTTTTTTCTTCATTTTTTTCAAAAAACAAAACAGAAAAAAACATAGTAACCTTTGTTATTTTTGGAAGTCATTTAATGTTGTGAATCAACTGTTAAAGTTGCTAAAATTGCTCCCGTTTTTGCATTATTTCCCTTCTGTCTACTTTCGACATGTGAAATTTTTAAAACTGTTTCATCATTTAAAGATAGATTTGAGTCAAGATTTTGCAAATTTAGGAGTATTTTAGATAAAAAGTTACTTAGGTTCGCTAGGAAAGTTCACTACAACAGAGCCTTTCTGAGAAGTCTACTGCTTTAAGATGGCAGCTGTTTATGAACGCCGCCGAGTCTTATTTCGCATGTAGCTCTATATGCATGTGATAACTAGGTGCTACAGTCAGCAAATATTGGCGCCACCTAGCCTAGCATTGCGTTTGCTACAGCATCACAACAAACACTCTTCTCTCTCCGTGTCGGACTTTTCTCGCGTCATTCAAACAACGTAGTAACGCATAGTAACGCACATTGTCGCGTTGCCAAAACGGTGACAAAATCACAACGGAGAAAAAAAAAAACGTACAGCATTTGAACGTACGGCGTACACATTTAAAAATCAGTGCTCACTTGTACAAATTACGCCGAAACCGTACAACTTGACAGGTATGCACTTCCTTCCAACAAACAAAAATGCAAATTTTCATACTAATTACAGAGGGATTTGGCAATTATGTCCGTCAGTGGTGAAACTGGGCAGGAACGGTCTGGAACGCCATACTGGTATAAAATTCGAGGCCCGAACAGGGTGGAATGGTGCTTTGATCCCGAAAATATGAAGGCAACTGTCAAAACCCTATGTTAAAAAAACAACCTGCCATGCTGCCACACACGCATCTTATCTCCAAGAAGAAAACAATCAATCAACGACAGATTTTACATACACAAGCGTTAACAAAAAGCATAATAAAGTGCTTGTGTTGCATCATCCGTTTCCATGGATATTTATTATTTATTTATTCCACGGACGGCACAGGGTTTTGTTATTCTCAAAAATCGAAACGTTTAAAAGCGACCTTAAAAAGACCTTTCAAAATTGTATTTAAGACCTTTTGTGAGATTTTAGGAGAATTTTGAGACATAAGGTCTTAAATTAAAATTATCAGATTTAGAGCATTTTTAGACTTTTTAAGACCCCACGGATATCGTGAACATCCCTAACCCATCCTTTTCTTTTTTCAAACATTTTTGAAAAAGCTCTAGGGAGTCACTAGGGCAGCGCTATACAGCCGCGGGTTGCTCACCCATGGGATAGGACATCTAGCGCCATCAATGTCAGCCAATGAGTAAAATGTAAGGGTAAAAAAAAAAATGCACCCGAGTCCGAGTCACCTGATTTTGAAAATCTGCTGATACTGAAATAAGTTATAAAATAAAAAACTTCCAAAAATGTCACCTTCCCCGCGCCGCCTTCATAATGTGAAGTGTTTTTAAACAAGAATAACGTAAAAAAATGCTTGTCTTTATTCAATGATTCATTGAGTGAGTCCGCTCACGTTGCAGCCAACAGCCTCTCACTTACACAATGAGTTGCCGCAGTACACTTATGGAAACTTAACTATGACTGACACATGGGTGCCTTTGATCGTAACGCTACCAAGCTTCTCTAGCAAGATCAAAGCCACAAACCTGTTAATTATCATTAACTTTAAGTACAAAACACATGCTGGACAGTTTGGCTGCACTGCTCAGCAGGAGGGAGGGTGAGAGGCTGTGGCACTATACGAGCATGAAGCAGAAAAACAAATATATTTGTTTTAACTAAAAACCCGATCCTTTACACCTGATTCCGATCCTCTGAAAAATGGCGCGGCTGGCCCAATGATTATGTGATTGGATCAGGACATCCCTAGCTAGTTGATAAACTACTGCAACAGATACTCTGAATACAATACATATACCTGAGCTGGATGTGAATGACTTAATTTCAAGTTCTATTTTACAGACTTTTCCTCATTATAGCCTCTTAGTAGTTATGTTTCACATTTGTAAAAATGAGCTATAGCTTAAAAACTCCACAGTTTACGACAGTACATTCCTTCTTGGGTCGTTGATTGGTAGTCGGGGACTCTTCGATCTTCTTGAGGACGTCAACACCCTCCACCACTTCACTGTAATGAGGAAAAACGTGTGAATACAATTATAATAGAAGCAGTTTGAGATTTAACTGTGGAATGATTTGTTATGACTACCGACCCAAATGCAACATAGGTCAAGTCCATCCATCGTGTGGGTTGCAGAGTGATGTAGAACTGGGAGCCGTTGCTGTGGGGGCCCTTGTTGGCCATGCCTAGAGTGCCTCGCTTTGTGTGGGAGAGAGCAAAACTCTCATCTGAAAGGAGACAACTGAAGTGAAGTAATGTAATACTGAAGTCATACGACTGCTTACGGTTGTACCGTCAAAGGTTGGTCCGTAGATGGACTCGCCTCCATTTCCCTTTCTTTCTGGAGTAATATCTGCAAATAATAGCAGGAAGAAAATAATAATAATGAGTATTTCAATGTGTTAGAAAATGATGTACCAGTAATCAAATATATCAATGTTTCACAGTAAAATACTGTAATTATAAAGTATTCAAAGCATCGGGTAGACTATTATAAGAGCAACCCCTTTACAAGTGAATTTTTTAAATGGTCATTTTTCCAGTTGAGCGGTTAAAATCAGTGAAATAAAACTAAACATTTTAATATGTAGATGTGGTTAAAACACTTTTAGTGTTAGGACACTGGCTGTGATGTACCTCCACCTTGCACCCAGCCATTGGGCACTACCCGATGAAACAGGGAGCCCTTGTAGCACAGGGGGTAGCCGGCAGTCGACTTGCCTCGTTCACCTGTGCAAAGAGCCTCAAAGTTCCATGACGTCCTTGGACATACATCCGAGAACAGCTGTGTGAGGAGAACACAAACAACGGTGTGTCACACGGCTCATCTTGTACAGTAGCTCAAAGATCCCTTGATGTGACATTCTCACATCAGAACATTTGAAGTATTCAGTGAATCTACACATTTTCGACTGTGCAGGGAATCTGCAGTAAAAATAAGTTTTGTTGGAAGGTTGAATAGATCTCACGTATATTTCCAAATGACATGAATTTACCTCAAACAACAGCCTCCCTGCTGGCTCGCCTTCAATCTCGATATCCATGTAGACAAACCTGTGCTGGATAGGAAAAAGAAATGTTCATTTTCAACTCAGTCCAACAAAAGATCTCCAACTTTGGAAATTGGACTATTTTCACTTTACTTGTGCCTCACCACCCTTGGGCCAGGTAGGCTGATTAATATCATAGTACTTTGCGGTGGTTTGACATTAAACCTGCCTTAGTTGCACGGAGATGTTTCATGTAGTATTCATCTACGCAGGAAGCCTGTGGCAGGTCACACGTGAAAGTCCACTGGTCCTTGGCCCAAGCAACGAGAGCAACGTCGTCACCGATGAACTGACCATCTACAAAGCACATGACGCCACTGGAGAACTGCCACACGTCGCCACGTAACTCCTTTAGTCATAGAAGGATGTCATATAACCTTAGAGTTTATTTATCGCTCATTTCTTTCATCATTTCTACACATTTTTGAGCACTTGCTGGCCATTATGTTTGCGGGTGAGCTGGAGTCTATGCCAGTTTACCGTTTCTCTACTCATCTTACCCTTTTCTGGCTGTCCAGGAAGGCATGCCAATCAAATTCAAGTAATGGAATGATTTCTGGTTCCATAAACTCCCGTGGAAACTTCTGTGTTAGACCCTGTTTGGTTCAAAAACAACATTTTAAAATTCAAGTGAAAACATTCATTGATCCAGTTAATTTACGCTTGTCATTATTTAGTTCATGGGTGAGCTAGAGTCTTTGCCAGCCGACTTTGAGGGAGCGAAATGGTACACCCTGGACTGGTTGCCGGCCAATCACAGGTTACAAAAAAAAAAGACAAACAACCATTTGTATTCACAAATATGGACAATTTAGAGCCTTCAATAGACCGAGACAAGGACAGGTTGAGCATACAAAATCCGCACAGGCCAATATTTATATCCCCAACTTTGAAGCTGTGTGGCAAACATGGTAACCACGTTCCATCAGTGCATACCTCAATGATACAGTTGGCAATATGAAAATGTGTCTCTTTAATCAAGCCAACTATTTTGATGTGCGTTTTTTGTTCCAAACCTGAAAAATAAATCAGAAGCGTCTCATCATCAAAGTATACATGCTGCCCAAAGGTGGTAAGGTCCGAGTGATTGAGGCTCCGAATCATCAGCTACAACTACCGCTACATTTTCACTAACCGTTTGTACGAGCAGCAAGCATTTCTGATGATAAGTTGCTGGTTTTTATGTTCATCAAGCTATCTAAAGCTAAATATGAAGTTAAAAGAGTGCTTTGGTTTCTTTTTGGTTTGGCAGCGACGGTATCTGTAAACAAGAGCCGTTTCCACGGCAACAGTCATTTGGCGGCGCATGAATATGACGTAATATCTTCGCGCATGGCGGCGTTCGATTTCGTTCATTTGCGTCTTGTTCTCAAATTTACAACTAAATAATAATTTTATTGTCAAAGAATAATGTTTGTATTCATTTTTTAGGTAAAAACTAGGAATAAATAGTTTTTAAAATTTGTTTTTAAAACACTTGAAAGTTTAGGTGTTAAACAGAAAAGCGTGCTGGTAAGACTGTGAGCGAAATTGATCGCGGCCCAAAAGGCGCCTATATTTTGAAAAACTCATTTGTTCTATTATGCGTCGAGTCGCTGTCATTTTTCCATTCTTTTACCGCACATGAAAAAAATAATACTGTAACAATGGGTGTACACGACTTGTGGTCCATCGTCGAACCTGTTCGCGAGTCGGTACCGCTGTACAGTTTGAGTGGAAAGACGCTGGCGGTCGACCTCAGTTTGTGGGTGTGCGAGGCCCAGCATGTCCAAGCAATGATGGGCAGAGTCACGAAGCCCCATTTGAGGTAATACTGTGCACGTACACGCCGTTGAGTACATTTAGGTCAAGGGTGTCGACTTGGTCTCAACATTTGATAGGGACGATATAACAGCATAACCTGCATGTACACTTTTTGCTGGGGACGGGACATTATAAGACCAAACAGATTGAATGAACGGGGGTCAGGGCTAATTTTCTCACGAATATTAACCTAATTAATTGATAGGCTAAATGAGCAATGCAAAATAAATCTGTATTATACTAACTTTCATGTGTATTGGTTCAAGCAATACAACGTTTGATTCAAACCTTTGTTTTCAAAAACTTCTAAAGAAACATTTAAAAAACTTCCAGAATAAATGTCTGGATTTTATTAGCAAATTCAAATGGCAATATTAGCACATAACTTAAATTATACTAACATATACAATAATACAAACCTGTTTATGACCTCCTAACTATCCAGGAATGCAAAGAAACAGACATGTGTCTTAAGACCACTCAGCGTTGTCCGTCTAAATAAAGAAATATAACTTAAATAGGGCTGCAGCTAACGATTATTTTAGTAGTCGATTAATCGATGAACTAGTAAGTTCGAATCATTGAGTAATCGGATAACGAACGTAGAAAATTGAAATATTCGAGCTAAGCCTCAAACGGAATTAAAAAAAAAAAAATTAAGTACAACAAAAGAACAATTGGCGAACTTACGTAGCAAAAGTCTGCTAGCTTGAATGCTATAAAATGCTCACATTTTTTTTTTTACAATGCTCTTAACAAATGGTTCAAACACATATTCCCACAAAAAGGGCTAAATATACCAATAAACTAAATTACAAATGCATTAACAAAAAAACTTATTCTGGTCTTAACAGGGAGCAGCTAGAATTGTGAAATGAGTTATGTCATATTTTCTGTCGCCACTAGAGGGCGGTGGAGTCACCCAAATCAATAAAACTAATTGCAAACACTTTCAAATCAAACCAAAACAACGGCACTTGAATTAAACGAATACTCGAAGCAGCAAAATTTAATTTGAATCTTTTTTTCTAATTGAATTACTCGAGTTAGTCGATTAATCGTTGCAGCACTAAACTGAAAAAAACTTCTTAGACAGGGAATAACAAAAATATATAAAGATGGACCCTTTCTTCAGGTAAAACACTACTGCTTTTGTCCACAAGCACAGCTGAACTCAAAAATGAAAGCTCCTCTGGGCTGCTTTAAGACCACATAAATAAAATAAAAATTTAAATTGGGGGTACATGGGGGTAAACCTCGGTTCACTACAGTTCTCACAGTTTAATTAACGTTAACTGTAGAAAACATACACGAGGACACTTCTCTTTAAGCAGATACTTACTTAAGTTTAGCAGGTTAGCAAATTCGCACAGTTAAATGTTATGCTAAGTCTGATGCAGGTCGAACTTTCAGTAGCAAAATTTTCTGTATGTTACCCACCGCCACAATAGTGACGTCTTTTTATATTACTTACAGTGGCTGCTGGTGCTGCATGCTGGGGGGAAAAAAACTTCTAATATTCCTTCTATTTGGCTTAGGAGGCGGCATGTTGACGAGATGTTGTATAACTCATCAGCCGATCAAACGTGCGTTTGATGGGGAAAAAAATGGACTGGCACATTCAGCAAATCAAAAGGGGTGAATGTAAGTCTGAACATAATGAAAATAATTCACTTAATAATGGTAGGGTCACTTCTATCCTTTTAACATATGGGAAGACAATCTAAATGACCTATATAACTGAAGTTATCTAATTGTATAATGCAAATAAGGTTGCTTAAAAGTTGGCGGGGACAATTTCAGCATCCGAAAAAGTTGGTTGTGCCATGTCCCTACCGTCCCTATGCAAACGTACGTCCTTGATTCAGGCATTTAATATATTAACGAAAAGTTAGGAAATTGTGGTTGAAATTTCAAAATAACCAACTGCATGATGAAGAGTACTGTTCAAATGCCAAATGTAATTGAACGGCGAAGTGCATTGACCGATTTATGTCTGAAAGATTTTATCACATGTGGCTAACTAAGCAAACTGTGATATTACGCAGGAATCTATTTTTCCGGGTGTCATCACTCGTGCTTATGGGGGTGAAGCTGGTGTTCGTCATGGAAGGAGAGGCTCCAAAACTGAAAGCGGAGACCATGAGCCAGAGGGTTGCTAACCGATTTGGAGGTCCCCCCAAAGTCTATAAATCCTCCACTAACATCAGCAGAGGGCGCTTTAATGCAGTGCTCCGAGAGGTAGGTTTTCTAGTACAGTGCTTGTGAACATTACGTGACAATGTTATTCATTACCTGTGTTTGTAGTGTGCAGAGATGCTGGACTACCTTGGAGTTCCGTGGGTGGTCGCAGCAGGAGAGGCTGAGGCGATGTGTGCATACTTAGACTCAAACCATCTTGTGGATGGTTGCATCACCAACGATGGAGATGTGTTCTTGTACGGTGCACGGACTGTCTACAGAAACTTTAATATGAACTCCAAAGTATGTATGGTTATGAGCTCTCTTCTGTACTTACCTGAAATAACCTGTCTGGGGTTTAAGTAATTGATATGCATACTCCTTTAAAGTGATATTGATAGAAAACATGACTCAAAGGTTTTGGGATTTTTTATGATGTCACAACAATGTTATCTGATTTCTTTATTATTACTCCCCATTTTGTTTTAAAATGATTTCTGTTGGTCTCTACACAAAAACATTTGAACAGGAGTATGTAGACCTTTTATATCCACTGTAGCATTGGGCATTTACATGTTACAACTGTAGTTATGTTACAACATTAATTGGGGATTGTCCTTCCATTAATATGTATCCAAAACAGCATGCACCATGTTAATTCTTATATTTCCTCAGGACCCTCAAGTGGACTGCTACAAGACCTCACGTGTCCAAACTGAGCTGCGTCTCTCCAGAGAGAATCTTGTCGGTCTGGCAATCCTCCTCGGATGTGATTACATTCCCAAAGTATGTAAAAATACACATTAAGGTTGTTTTAGGCGGTGATAGGAAATTTAAAATATCCCGGTAGTTCGTGATATGATGACATCAGACATTATGTAAACATCCCTACAGATGCACACGTTATATACAACAATTTCGAAGAGCAAGTGTAGCACAAAGACGCCAACTTTTTCCCTAAATAATTATGTGAACATAGTTTGAGGTGCGCCCCTTAAAGTATATGCATCGTTCTTGAAATGTAAAGTTACTGTGCTTAAATATTGTGATATTATTTTGGGGCTCTATCGCCTACTGTTAATACACACAAAATGAACCAAACACAACTTCTGTTCATCTCCTTACGCATGTTTTTTGATTCTCCTTTAAGGGAATCCCAGGTGTCGGGAAAGAACAAGCTCTCAAGCTGATAAAGACCATCAAAGGACAGACTCTCCTGCAGAGGTAAAATAAAAACAATCACCGCTATCAAGGCAACAGAGTGGTGTGATGATGTCGCATGTGCTGATTCTCTCAGGTTCATGCGGTGGAAGGACGAGGCGGTGTGCGTGTCTCAGGGAGTCGTGAAGAAGCTTCCTCACTGCCACATATGTCGACATCCAGGTGAGTGAGCTTTGAACTCGAACCTCTGTGAGTAGCCTAGATAATAGTTGGTTCGTGTCTCAAATATGTGTATTCAACAATCAACTACCGCAGAACCACAGAAGTCAGATACAGTAGCTGCACAAGCTTGGAAAACCCTATTATTAACAATTATAATTCCGCATTGACTGCAACAAAGGTTCAATTAATTTCAATAGACACAACTGGTCGTGATGTGAATTTAGTGCCAACCAATGAATTACAGGGTACCCGTGGGTTATTAAAAGTATTAAAAAAGCATTGAATTTAGTTTTCCATTATTAAAGGTATTAATAGTATTAAATTAGCTGTCGTAAGTCTGGAATTTTTTCACCGTGTTTTTAATTTTGAAGAACATCTCAGTGCAACCTAAATTATATCCGTGACAAAGTTTTTTTTTTTTTTTTTTTTTTTTTAATCCATAACGAAGATGACGCGTAGAATTTTTACAATGCACTGCACTACAAATCATAATGCACCTCGTGCGTGCGCGCTGTTAGCATCATTAGCATCAACATGACAACAGCAGGCAATCGCACAGTACTGTGTGCTAACGTAAGGAACTGCTCAGATGCCTTAGTTGTTATGTTCAACGAAAGCCTCAACAAGACAACCAAGTCCAAACAGTTGGACCAGCATGTGAGGTATTGGATCGGCGACCAAGTCTCATCCAGATACTTTGGGTCGCAGTTTATGGGTCATGCGAAGGCAGTGGACCTGCTTAACATTTCAAAGTAAGTTGCCAATTTCTCCAATTAAAATGTGTTAGATGCAATAATGTATTTCTGCACGGTTTGCCTTTCAAATGAATGTGAATTTCGTAGTTTTAACTCAAGAGTTAGCCATGTTCAATGGGGTATTGGCAGATGCACTAGCCTTAGCATGGATAAACCGGAGTTGTAGATCCACCATCACCCTCAGATACACAACATGGTTGACACTATTATTGGAACGAGTGCGGGGTAACGTTGATCTGAATAACATGGCATGGTGATAGGCAAATTGTAATGTAGGTGATAGTAAAACACCTCCTGGTATATTTAAATGTTTTTCTTGATTGAATAAGAGTATGGATTTTCTCTATCTGATTAAAAGAAATGTCTTCAATAGCTAACAAAGGATTAACATGTGTTTTGTATGCTTCTTGTCATGTGATTAGAAAAAAACAATTACCAAGGGAAATGGTCATGTGTAGCTTTTTTATTTTGTGGTAATTAATGGTAAACTACTGCCATTTAGTGGCTGTTTTTTAAACTTTCACTCCCAATTGCAAGATTTTCCCAAGCACTTTACAGTTAAGGTGACCAACTTGACAATCACCAGTTAAGGTGACCAACTTGACAATCACCAACCTACCACCTTGACTAGGTCCTCTTAAAAGGGAAACCTGTTGCATTGCAAATGTAATTTCTGACGTTGCTTTACAAAAATAGTGTAAAATCCATTTTATCCTGGGAAAAAAAAATCTGAAACACCTTATATTTAAATGTGTTTTAATTGTATCTTCAGTAAATGTGCATTCTTTTGTCAAACACACTTAGTAATTGAGGTTAAATTTGATGTTCAGTGCTTTATTTTTTAATATGATTCAATATTATCTAAATAATGGGTGCGAGAAAAGTATTAATTTTCAGTTGAAATGGCATTAAAAAAGGTCTTAAAAGTCTTGAATTTAGATTTATCATTCCTGGGGGGACCCTGAATTAAAGAACGTTTCCTTCATCACACCATTAAAACACAAATGGTGTCGACATACCAATGGAAATAAAACCTAGTATAACAATACGAGCACTTAAGCATACAAATAAACAATGTGATGATACAAACAGTAAGGGAGCACAAAGTCTTAGGTGTAGTAATAGATGATTTACTTACATGGAAGGCCCATGTGAGCTATCTGCGCAATAAGCTTGCCAGAAGCATTTAAAAGGACAAAAGCATTTTGAGTCGCTACCTTGAACACCATTGATAATAATACAATAACACTACTGCCACACACACAGACATATCATAGTAGTCCCACAACAAATAAATGATAGGAATGTCAGGGACAGAGACAAAGTCACAACATTGCACGCCCTAAAAATAAGCTCCGCAGCAAACACAGAACATTAACTGCTCGCATATGTGCATGCTGCCTGAACTGTAACATCTGTATACAATGGAGCTGGTAAACTGGTCGCTGAGTTCGCTGGACAGAATTTTTTCAACAATGCGAGCTACATCGAACCAACGCCCATGTCCTGCCAACACCTTCACGTCTGGATATACGGAGGATTCCTGGGGGAAGTGGAGGCCCATATGCTTGACGGCTCTTCAGATTGAGGATGTGGAAGATCTCTTCATTTTCGACTTACTGCTGGTGCTTGCCCTTCTGCTGCTTATTGGCGCCCTTTGGATGCACCGTTTCTCGGTGAGAGTGATGCGGCAACACAAAGAAGCAATGGAGATTGCGCGTAACATCGGCGACGCTGTCAACAAGGCCTGTGATGATTTGTCCCAGGTGAAGATGGAACAAGCAGCATCAAGTGTTGCCGCCGCTCAAATGGTGAGGAAAATTATTACGGAGATCCGGGACCAAGAAAGGCTCGCTCAAAGCAAAGTGCCTCAAGTTGCTGGAATTCTACTGGAAAATATATTTACGCCACTCTCCGAGACTCCTGACCCAGGGAAAGTCGGATCACCCAGCTCGGGAGAGAAGTACGATGCTAATGCTCGCGGGAACCAGGCCAGGGCGGATGAAGACTAACCCACCTGAGCGGATTGCGGCGGAGGTGGCCCTCCATGACTCCCTCGGCTATTCCTCCCTACACAAATATGACAATCACCCTAATCGATGAACTCACACTGATCGAAAACATTACCTAAGTGCTATGGCAAATCAATAACTTTGGGGAAGAAAATTCATGTGGGAAAAAAAAAAGCTCATGTAATGTAATGTATGCAACTCTACCACGTTTGATTGTGTGTCCTTGGCTGCGGGGGGACGGGTCTTGATAAGCATATGCTTCTCCCATCAGCTCTTGTCTTTCTTCGGTTCTTTCTTTCTTTGCGTTGATCATATCACATTTTGCAACTGTCAATGATACCGATGATGATGACGACAATAAATGAATAATAAATACTCAAACATTTGTTCTTTATCCTCTGCCAAAAACAACCAGTACTTTTTCTTGAGTAACTGAGAGACTAGTGGTGACTTTTCTTCCTTTGTGACTTTAGGAATGAATATACTGCTCCCAGTGGCCAGGACTGACTGTATGTTTGCGCTTCTTATAAAAAAAAATAATTTTTTTTTAGGCTCAGCCAAAGCACATGAACGCACTGGCTGTGTGCTTTGCAACAGCCAACGATTCTGTCAACCTCAGGATTTTGACTACCAATGTCCATGTGACTGGCATTGCTCAGAACGGACCCGCCAGGCTCAGTCCATCGAGGCAAATATTAAAAAGTATATGACAATCAATATAGCATCAATACTGAACAAAACTTTCAGACTGCAGTTAATAGCGCACATATGTATTTGTTTATGTTGTTTGATTTAATTTCAGGAAAACTTTAGCGAGCCAGCAGTTCCCATTTACAGAGGTACAACTGTTGCCAAATGCCTCATTTTATTCCAGAACTTCTGTCAAATTGATATTTGACCTTATGTTTAATCTGAAACTCCCTTCAGATTATCAATGAGTTTTTGCTAACCAAGGATAAACCTGTCACAAACTTTAAGAGGAGACAGCCAAACATGCTATTAATGCAGGTAAAGTACATTTTGTTCATCCACTTGAAGTGAAACATTTTGCTTATCTGTAAGGTTCCTCATATTTTAAGTAGGGCTGTCAAACGATTAAATTTTTTAATCGAGTTAATTACAGCTTAAAAATTAATTAATAGTAATTATTCGCAATTCAAACCATCTATGAAATATGCCATATTTTTCTGTAAATTATTGTTGGAATGGCAAGATAAGACAAGATGGATTCAACATACGGTACATAAGGACTGCATTTGTTTATTATAACAATAAATCAACAAGATGGCATTAACATTATTAACATTCTGTTAAAGCGATCCATGGATAGAAAGACTTGTAGTTCTGAAAAGAAAAATGTTAGTACAAGTTATAGAAATTTTATATTAAAACCCCTCTTAATGTTTTCGTTTTAATAAAATTTGTAAAATTTTCAATCAAAAAATAAACTAGTAGCCCGCCATTGTTGATGTCAATAGTTACTTACACAATGCTCATGGGTGCTGAAGCCTATAAAATCAGTCGCACCCACGCGCCAGCAGAGGGTGGCAAAACTCCATAAAACACAACAAGTGAGAGTTTCACTGTACTGTCATTTAAATCTGTCTGAGCGGGTCATCTGCGTTAATTGCGTCAAATATTTTAACTAGGGCTGTCAAAATTATCGCGTTAACGGGCGTTAATTAGTTTTTTAAATTAATCACGTTAAAATATTTGACGCAATTAACGCAGATGACCCGCTCAGACAGATTTAAATGACAGTACAGTGAAACGCTCACTTGTTGTGTTTTATGGAGTATTGCCGCCCTCTGCTGGCGCTTGGGTGCGACTGATTTTATAGGCTTCCGCACCCATGAGCATTGTGTAAGTGATTATTGACATCAATAATGGCGGGCTACTAGTTTATTTTTTGATTGAAAATTTTACAAATTGTATTAATACGAAAACATTAAGAGGGGTTTTAATATAAAATTTCTATAACTTGTACTAACATTTTTCTTTTAAGAACTACAAGTCTTTCTATCCATGGATCGCTTTAACAGAATGTTAATAATGTTAATGCGGTCTTGTTGATTTATTGTTATAATGAACAAATACAGTCCTTATGTACCGTATGTTGAATGTATATATCCATCTTGTGTCTTATCTTTCCATTCCAACAATAATTTACAGAAAAATATGGCATATTTTATAAATGGTTTGAATTGTGATTAATTACGATTAATTAATTTTTAAGCTGTAATTAACTCGATTAAAAAATTTTAATCGTTTGACAGCCCTAATTTTAACGTGATTAATTTAAAAAAAAAAAAAAAATTAATGCCCGTTAACGCGATAATTTTGACAGCCCTAATTTTAAGCATTTGGGATTTCTTTTTTTTTTTTCTCGGCATGTTCAGAAAAAGCGGGCTTTATTTTCACCCTTTTTTTTTTTTTTTTTTTTTTTTTTTAAATAGAAATTTGCTTATGACAAAATGGAATGGCCAAAGCATTACACCAGTGAAAAGGTTTTAGTTCTGATGACCTATACAGAGCTGATGAACAGAAAGTATGGCAAAATGATGTCGTCGCAAATAAAGCCCATCCGGTAACACTTTCAAATTTTATTTTAATCAATCCAAAAGTACATTTTTTTAAATATGTATTTTTAATGATCTTTTCTTTCCTTCTATAAAAAGAATATTGAAACAACGCGTAAGGAATTCAGTTTCTTGCTTCGAAGTCATCTGGAGCACACCAGGCAAGTTTAAGCACGCGCATACACACACACATCGTGAGAAAACATCCTTTCAGCTTGATTGACAGGCCTGCTGCGTGGGGCTAGGTTGAGTTTGTGGTGTGTGGACGTAGGAGACTGCTGGGGGTTGTTAGTGACTGGCTGTGAGGTACGCTTCAGAGGTGGCAGATCACTCACAACAGCCGCTAGGTGCTAAACTGGCTTCCTCTCAGCGCTGGGAAATCTGTCATATCCAAGTCTTGCTCACTAACAAGCTAGTCACCTAACGTAAATATATACTAATAATTACAAATAAATTGTTATAAATACAATCCATAAATATTGGTCACGATGGTTGCTTAAAATTCTTGTGCAGTGGTATGAAAAAGTATCTGAACCTTTTGGAATTTCTCACATTTCTGCATAAAATCACCATCAAATGTGATCGGATCTTTGTCAAAATCACACAGATGAAAAAGTGCCTGCTTTAACTGAAACCACCCAAACATTCACACGTTTTCATATTTTAATGAGAATAGCATACAAACAATGACTGAAGGGGGAAAAATAAGTAAATTAACGATCTGCCTAAGGAGACTTAAAGAGTAATTGAAACCAATTTTTACCAAGCAATTTAAGTTAGGTGTGTGCCCAATCACTGATGAGTGGTTTAAAGCTGTCCTGCCCACTATAAAACACACACATGGTAAGAATTGTCTTGATAAGAAGCATTGTCTGATGTGCATCATGGCTCGGTCAAAAGAGCCGTTTGAAGACCTGCGATCAAGGATTGTTGATTTGTATAAAGTTGGGAAAGGATACAAAACCATCTCTAAAAGTCTGAATGTTCATCAATCGACAGTCAGAGAAGTTGTCTATAAATGGAAAGAGTTTGGCACTGTTGCTTCTCTCCCAAGGAGTGGCCGTCCACCAAAGATGACGCCAAGATTTCAGCACGGAATCCTAGAACCATAGAAACTTCTGCTAAAAACTTACAGAAATCACTGGCACAGTCCAATATCTCTGTGCACATATCAACTATATGTGAAACTATGACCAAGAATGGTGTTCATGGGAGGACTCTATGGAGGAAGCCACTGCTGTCTAAAAAAACATTGTTGCTTGTTTAATGTTTGCAAAAAGGCACTTGGACACTCCACAGAAGTTTTGGCAAAATATTTTATGGACTGATGAAACCAAAGTTAAATTGTTTGTGAGTAACACACAACGTTGTGTGTGGAGGAAAAATGGAACAGCTCACCAACATCAACACCTCATCCCCACTGTGAAACATGGTGGAAGGAGCATCATGATTTGGCGCTGTTTTGCTTCCTTGGGGCCTGGACAACTTCCAATCATTAATGGAAGAATGGAATTCAAATGTTTATCAGGATATTTGGCAGGAAAACCTGAGGCCATCTGTCAGACAGTTGAAGCTAAAAAGAGGATAGACGCTGCAACAAGACAATGATCCAAAACACAGAATTAAATCAACTTCATAATGGTTTCAGAAGAACAAAATACACGTTCTGAAGTGGCCAAGTCAAAGTCCAGACTTGAACCCCATTGAGATGCTGTGGCATGACCTAAAGACAGCGATTCTTGCCAGACATCCCAGGGATCTGACTGAATTACAGTAGTTTTGTAGAGAGGAATGGGCCAAGATTAGTCCTCATCAATGTGGCAGACTGATCTGCAGCTACAGGAAGCGTCTGTTTGAAGTTATTGCTGCCCGGGGGGGCACAAAATAAACTAACTAACTAACTAACTATCACTAAATGTGATAGTTCACTTACTTATTTTTCTCCCTTCTGTCATTGTTTGCATATTATCCTCATTAAAATATGAAAACCTATAAATGTTTGGCTGGTTTTAATTAAAGCAGACAGTTTTTTCATCTGTGTGATTTTGACAAAGATCAAATCACATTTGATGGTGATTTTATGCAGAAATGTGAGGTTCAGAAAGGTTCAGATACTTTTTCATGCCACTGTAACATAACTCAATTTAACTTGGAAAAGTTGAATTAATTACTTATGAAGGTCCTATAAGCAGAGCAAAAACTCACTTTATGGAAAGCAAAATAAAAGTGTTAAAACAAATGGCCCTCTTATTGTGCATATCTTGCAGATCATTACGTATTTCCAGAGGACCGTTCCGCCAAAGATCAGGACGAGGTGAGGTCAGTGGAAGAGGAGAACCTCTTCCGTGTGGCCTTCCCAGAGGTGGTGGAGACTTACTTTAAGGACAAAGCATTAGCTGAAGAGAACAAGACAAAAAGTAAGAATTTCTGTTGTGTTATGAAGAGTCCAAACCCCACCCACTTCCAATATACCTAATGCGCCAAGTTCTTCCCATACCGAGTCAACGAAATGTCCTGATCAAAGGCACCTGGAGCGTTGGCTTGTTTTTGCAAGCGAGGCCGTTACGGCTGCTCCGACACCCGAACATGTTAGTTTGACAGCTCGGCCAGCGCACATCAAAGGCTCAAATGGAGCCGCGAGGTGTCTCCCGGTCTTGATTGTCTCGCCCTCGCTTGAAGCTTCACCTTGCACTGTGTACAGGAAGGAAAACTGGCATCCCACATTGAAAATTGTGGCCCTGAGAAATCTGTAGTAGGGCGATAGATACGTCTCACCACACTCCACCAACCAAAGATTAAACTAAATGTTAATACACAGGTTATTTACTTCCTTGCCTCTTTGAACATAGATGGGTTGAATTGGATAATTACCCGAAGTACATCGGATGAGATAAAGGGATGAACTGAATCAAAAACTACTGCCTTTTAGTTGTACAAATAAAAATGCGATTTTGGCCATCGCAAAAAAAGTTTATTTTACTGTACAGTGGTACCTCTACATACGAATTTAATTCGATTCAGGACCTGGTTTGTAAATGGAAATGGTCGTATGTCAAGCGGGATTTTCCCATAAGAATATATCTTGATTTGGTAAATTCGTTCCACAGTCCAAAACCCTATGCTAAATCCTTTATAAATACTGCTGGTGCAATTACAAATGGCAATTACACATAGCAAAATAAAAACATTATGAATTACAGATCGACCGATATGGGTTTTTCAGGACCGCTACCAATTATTAGTAGTTAGCGGGGCCGATAATCGATTTTTGAAGCAGATATTCATTAGCAGTAAAAGTGTAAAAACTGGCGTAAAAAATTGAATAATGCAAACATTGACCTTCAATGAAATTCCTAAAGCATGTTTAATGAATCACACATATAGAAAATAATAGCTCCAGAGGTGCCTGTTTCCTTGAATCAGAAACATCTCTTATGAAGTTGAATAAAAGGTTATATAAATAGCTCTATGGAAATTTTCCACAGAAAATACAATCCAACAAAAATACAGGCATTTCTTAGGCTCATCAGCACCTCTTGTCAAGTTAAATAAAAAGTTAAATAATAACTTCCTGAATTTTTCCATGAATTCTCCGCCCTGATGACCTCGTGTAAGTATCCTTCAGCAAGATACTAAACCCCATGTTGCTCCTGGTGCAGCTGTAGATAAGGATATAGTGTGAAGCGCTTTGAAGGCCTTAAAGGGAACCTTGAACTTAAAGACTTAAGACTTAATGACTCTAATAGGCCACAATTGTTCTTTTTTACTAAAATATGCCATTAGAAACACATAAAATATTGCTATTGATTTAAAAATCAATAATATTTTGTACATGTTTTGACCTATGGAGGGTGCCATGTTTTATGCACGCTCGTGATGACGTAGATTGTCACTGTCACTTGATGAATACTACCGGGGTTACTGCGATTCCTTCTACACAGCGAGACATCCAACACATGTGCTCATCGGCTAAAAGCAGCGAGTACTTGTACGTTTTGCATGTGTTTTCCTCTCCTACTTTTAAGCATCGTGTTTTCTCGTGGTAGCTTTAAAGCAGATTGTTGATCTGTTGATCACATTAGTCACGTAGCATATTTAAACCACCCTTAATTGATATTACTATGTTTAAGTATTTTATTAAGGCATCTTTAGTATGTTCTGTCTGTATGCATCTAAACAAAACAAACTGAAAGTGCACGGTAGTGCTTTGGGTGTCAAATTCGCCTCTTGCTGAACGTTTTGCTGGTGTAGCACATTTTGATAGAACATAGTTTTTTTTTCTTACTCTCGTCACGCCTCATCCCATCTTTTCTGTTCATTTTGCTTTTGCTGCTCGTTTTTGAAATATCGACAGTGCTGTCATGCTCATTAATGTTACTCTGAGGTTCAAATTGAAAGGGTTGAAAAGATGACATGTTTATATCGGTACAGTCATGCTCTGGAAGCCCAGCAGTGTAACTATGTGACGTCACAGCCCTGCGACGTCAACAATAATAGTGACCTACTAGTTAAAATAATTTTACAAATTTTATTGTATTGTATTGTAATCGTATTGAAGCGAAAACATTAAGTGGGGTTTCAATATCAATTTTTTTTTAACTCATAATAACTTTTATCTTTTAAAAACTACAAGTCTTTATATCCGTGGATCTCTTTAAAAAGGTGGAAATGTGCAATACAAGTGTAACTCCATTTACCATTTAACCAATCAGAGGACGGGGTGAATAATCATGCAGGAGACAGCAGGCAGGAGAAAGAGGTGCGGGTGCATCTGAATTAAAATAACCCAGTTTTAAATGGATTTTTACATATCGGCAGGTGTGACTAAAAAAAAAAAAAGGCAGATACCAATATACGTCAATTTCACGTTATCTTAACGTATACTGACTAGCGAACAGAGGCTGAAGGAGACCGGCAATATTGTAGAGCCATTTCACTCACACGCACACCACGCTCATATTTTTCTATAATTTCCTTCTTAATTTCAATGGTAAGCATCACCTTTTTCCGTTCATCACCACCTGCACTAACCTTCTTGGGACCCATGCTGATTTCTCACACAAGAAAATCTGCCGTGCGTCTGTCTTGCGGGAAAACAATGAAATTGCGACGCTGTCGTAAACCGTCGTATTTCGAGCATGTCATCATATGTCGAGACAAATTACAAGTCAAATTTTACATCGGATGTCGAAAAGATGTCGAGGTACCACTGTATACGTACGTACTGTATATGTGAAGATTATGCTATTTATTTCCCTTAGATGTTCAAATGGATAAAGTATATGATTCTCACATGGCTTTCCGTGCCTCTTTCAGAAAGGAAACCAAAGAATAAAAAGGAGAAGCCGCTTGATAAATCCGAGGGTGTTTCGGACTTCCTAGCACAGATGACCCTTCAGAGCTCTCTTCAAAAGCCGACAACCGAAACAGCACCTGAAATCCTTCCAAACTTCCAGGAAGTGGTTTTATCGGACACACCGATGACCTATAAAAAGCATCATCCACTCAAGGAAAATTGTCTTGGGAGGTCTCATTCTCAGGGAGATTCCTCACCGTCTGTATCTGCAGCTATCAAAGCCCTCCACCTTAGTGACATCGATTGGGACGCCTCATCGTTCACGACCACGCCGCCACCGCAACGCACTTCAAACCCTGCGGGTGGCGACGTCAAGAACATGGTGGAAGTTGAAATGAAAATCTCGGAACTTGAACACACTGGCAATGCTGGCACAGAACAAAGTTTCACTGAATTTCCTCTTCGGGAAAGGCTGCTTATGAGGAACACAACCACAGCAATGACAACTTGCAATGAGGATATCCCCAAACAACTGAGCAACCTTGTACCAACTTTAAAACCCAAATCACACACTCAAAAAGACAGCGATGGTATCATGATATCAGAGAAGCTGTCTTCAAACAAAAAGATGGCAAGTGAAGCATATGGTAATACAGCAGTACGAAGTCAGACGCAGATTGATGAAAGGCCGCCTCACAAGTACAAATTTGTCAGAGGAGCAGCCACAAATGTGCTGAGGTGCCACTCTGAGCCATGTAAGGCAGACAAAGACACAAAGGCGACCGTCAAGAAGAGTGTATGCATGACTGTGTGTTCATCCAGTGAGGACAGTGATGAGGAGAAGCAGCAGATCAGGTCTCACAGAACCACTAAAAGCAAGCACGCACACAAACCAGTTTCTGGATTACTAAAAACCACAACTCAAAGTGTCCAGTCCTTGATGCCCAAACGTGTGCAGAGTACAGAAAATGTTATAAACCTTAAAAGCAAAAGCCAGGTAGAAGCAGACGTCGATGATGTGTTTCCTCCCGCCCCGCCGTCCCCCATTGTTGTTTTAGATAGCGACGATTCAGTCATTGGCGGGGATAGTCCTTTGCCGCTTGGGGAGAGACTGAGGCTCAAGTTCCTAAAATGAAAAGCAGGATGAAAAAAGCAAGAGAAAGTCATCATGACTAAAGGTAGTATATTTGTGAATTTCATACGTTTAGGCTCATTGTTTTAGCACGCCAATACTAACAGTGTATTAGTAGTTATTATACCTGCCACACAATACAGTAGTGAGAATTGAGATTAAAATCTAGATTTACAATAATTTGGTACAATTTCTAAAATATTTGTCTTTTAAACACTCCCAAGAGCACTGCGCTTTTGCTTTTACAGCCCTCTGCTGTTGGTCCCCTTGATCATGAGTGAGGCCTTGCACACCTTTTCAGACATGAAAGGTCTGGCTTGCGCTTAGTGACAGCTGCATCCTCTTGCCCAAATAACTCCTCACTGGCTTGTTTCCCCCCAAACGCTTATATTTATATGTTGTATGGCGTAATAAAAGCTTAAAACACCCAAAGTGCTGCGAGAAATTAGTATAGTGCTCCATCAATTACACTGGGGAACACATTTTTTGTTGCGTTAGGTTTGACAGCTGTTTGACTCAATTATGGGTGCGGAATCCAAAACTGATCTCAGTTTTTCTCGATCACGTCAAAGTTTTTCAACGTTAAGAGTGGACACACATTTTCTTAAAAAAAAATATGAGAATATGTACTCACATTTTTGCTCATTACAAATATTGCCCTACAATGAAAAATGAAAGAAACACATGACCACCATGTACACTCAACACTATAGTGATTTTAACGTGGTATGAAAAAGTATCTGAACCTTTTGGAATTTCTCACATTTCTGCATAAAATCACCATCAAATGTGATCTGATCTTTGTCAAAATCACACAGATGAAAATACAGTGCTTTAACTAAAACCCCTCCAAACATTGATAGGTTTTCATATTTTAATGAGGATGGCACACAAACACTGACAGGAGGGGGGGAAATAAGTGAACACTGTGCCTAAGGAGACTTAAAGAGCAATTGAAACCAATTTTTACCAAACATTTTAAGTCAGGTGTGTGCCCAATCACTGATGTGTGGTTTAAAGCTGCTCTGCCCACTATAAAACACACACCTGGTAAGAATTGTCTTGATGAAAGGCATTGTCTGATTTGTATCATGGCTCAGTCAAAAGAGCTGTCTGAAAACCTGCGATCAAGGTTTGTTGACTTAATAATATAAAGCTGGGAAAGGATACAAAACCATCACTAAAAGTCTGGATGTTCATCAATTGACAGTCAGAGAAGTTGTTTACAAATGGAGAGAGTTTGGCACTGTTGCTTCTCTCCCAAGGAGTGGCCGTCCACCAAAGATGACGCCAAGAGTTCAGTGCAGGATATTCAAAGAGGTAAAAAGAACCCTTGAGTGTCTGCTAATGACTTGGAGAAATCACTGGCGCAGTCCAATATCTCTGTGCACACATCAACTATATGTAACACGATGGCCAAGAATAGTGTTCATTGGAGGACTCCACGGAGGAAGCCATTGCTGTCTAAAAAAAAAAAAACATGGTTGCTCATTTAATGTTCGAAAAAGGCACTTGGACACTTCACAGAAGTTTTGGCAAAATATTTTGTTGACTGATGAAACCAAAGTTGAACTGTTTAGGAGTAAAACACAACGCCATGTGTGGAGGAAAAATGGAACAGCTCACCAAAATCAACACCTCATCCCCACCGTGAAGCATGGTGGAGGGAGCATCATGATTTGGGGCTGTTTTGCTGGCTCAGGGCCTGGACAAATTGCTATCTTTAATGGAAGAATGAATTCAAGAGTTTATCAGGATGTTTTGCAGGAAAACCTGAGGCCGTCTGTCAGACAGTTAAAGCCAAAAAGAGGATGGATGCTGCAACAAGACAATGATCCAAAACACAGTTGTAAATCATCTTCAGAATGGTTTCAGAAGAACAAAATACAAGGTCTGGAGTGGCTAAGTCAAAGTCCAGACTTGAACCCCATTGAGATGCTCTGGCATGACCTAAAGACAGCGGTTCATGCCAGACATCCCAGGAATCTGATTGATCTACAGCAGTTTTGCAGAGAAGAATGGGCCAAGATTAGTCCTGATCGATGTGCCAGACTGATCTGCAGCTACAGGAAGCGTCTGGTTGAAGTTATTGGTGTCAAACGGGGGGTGCACAAAATATTAAATGTGATGGTTCACTTAATTTTTCCCCCTTCTGTCATTGTTTGCATATTATCTTCATTAAAATATGAACACCAATAAATATTTGGGAGGTTTTAGTTAAAGCAGACACTTTCTGCATCTGTATGATTTTGACAAAGATCAGATCACATTTTATGGTGATTTTATTCAGAAATGTGATGAATTCCAAAAGATTCAGATACTTTTTCACACCACTGTACAGAAGATAAAGCGTGCAAGTAGTAACAAGATATAAGCTGTGGAGAAAAAAACTCATTTTAGAATCAATTTTAGTTTTAATCAGTGTACAAATGTAATTCAATTTTTTTTCCCAATTGTTGCATATTATTATCAAGGAATACGTTGGTTAATTGTCGTTTTCATTTGGCCTTTACTCATGTTTTTGTATTATGATGGTTAATCAAAAACGGGTTCAATTTATGTCCTTTTCTATCATTCTAATTGTAGCAAAATACGTGTTGTAATGCATGCATGATACTACTGCCAGCAAATGTTTTGGGGGTCCTGCGGTGGGCCTGCCCTTCATTAGGCACATCACATCAAACTGATAATTGTCGCCGTGCAGACTTTAAAGGCTCATCTCCAACAAAGGGAATCTAATTATTTGTCTTTCTGTCGCATTATCCGCCTATTAGCCTTATTCGCACCTCGGTGAGAACGAACGACGTCCTTCGCGAAGGTCGCATTTTGCCACTTGTGCTTCGCTTTGAACTCGTTTTTTCCGCCTCAGCTGTGAACCCATAAACCTCCGGAGATGCGCCCGCGTATAAAAACGTCATCTCCTCCGAGGAACCCGTCTTCTGTCAGCATCTCTGGATGCGATTCCCTCAACATGGACCTCGATGTCGCAACCGGCCATATCCTCCAAGACTGGGAGGTCAGGGAGCAACTCCAATCCTCTTCCCCGGAGTCGTCGTCTCCCTCCGGAGACTCTGTTTGCTCCTCGCCGGAGATGTTCTTCTCGCGCGGACACCAGGAGATCGCCTACGACTTTTCCAGACGGGGGTCCGGCTCCAAGGCGCCTAGGACGCTGGGCAAGGCCAAGATGTCCACAAAGAGGCGCGTTAAAGCCAGCGAGAGGGAGAAGATGAGGATGAGGATCCTCGCCGAGGCTCTGCACCAGCTCCGGGACTACCTGCCGCCGGACTACACCAAGAGGGGCCAGCCTCTGACCAAAATACAAACCCTCAAGTACACCATCGAGTACATCAACAAGCTCTCGGACATTCTGAACCATGCGTAACTGTGACCGTTTACGCACCCACGCGCGTAAATGTCAATTTTTGGTGGACTTTGTGGGCTCTTTTGTTTTTTTCAATAAGTGTGCTTGGATTTATTACGTATGTTTCTATTTGCCCTTCCTTGATGTAAATATTGTTTCAAGGGCGCTTATTGTTTTCATGTGGAGATAGAATTCATGAAATAATAACAATTGTGGCCTATTAAAAGGTGCTTAAAAAATAAACATGATTTGATGTCACATTTTTGTTTCTTCTTTTAAAATACAATTTTAATTCATTTTTGTCTTGCATTAAAACAAACGCGCAAACATTTAACCCAATCTGAATGCTAGGCTATTTAAATAGTGACCATTTTTTGACAATGAAACAAAATACACACCCAAAAAAACATGATTTACCCCCTTAATGGCCTGGCTTCCACATACGTACATTTTGGTTATGTACTGTAAGTCTCAACATTAACATTTTTGCATACAAGTGAGACTTGACCAAAATGTGATATCCACATTTTGGCACCAGGCCTAAATTTTATTTATTTATTAAATTATTCATACTCATTATACTTTGAATAATATTTTCAAATAGATTGTATATGAATAAATAAAATTATAGTAATAAATTATTGGTAACACTTTATAATAACTCTGTTTTACTAGTTAATTGATCATTAGTAAACTGTTGATAAATGATTTATTGTTGATTTGTAAAGTATTTGTTCACACTTTGTTAAGCATTTACAGGGTGTTCCAATATGGTTGACCCCATTCTAAATGCCCACCATGCTAGTTGATGGATCTTAATACAACTATATACACTTTATGTTGAAGGTCATAAGTTTTATTGGTTAAATAAGAGAAGTACAAATATTTATTGGTTCTATGGCAGATTTTCATAAATGTGCAACATGAGCCCTGCCTGCAAAATGCCTTATCAAAATGCCTTTTCTTTTGAAGGGAACGGCATTTCTTAACCTGAAAAGATAGAAATGCCAAACGTTACACGCAAAAACTTGAAACGTTTCTACACAAGCTGTGTTTCAGGTGAAGAACACCCTGTAAATGCTTAACAAACTGTTAACAAATACTTCACAAATCAACAATAAATCATTTATCAACAGTTTACTAATGATCTATTAACTATTATAAAGTGTTACCAAATTATTAAAACAATTAAAATGAATGAAAACAATAATTCTCTGTTTATGTAAAATATTGATAGATACATTTAATAACAGACACGAGGTCCAAGTTACAACCATACAATACAAGGAAAGGATGAAACAAAACTAAAACAAAATAACAATAAAAGGAGATAAACTACACTAGGTAACCTAGAGACCCCCTTTTAAAAGGCACCTATACCAGTATTTCCAGAGCACTTGACAAGCAGCATGTAGAACTGTGCTAAATTTTAGTCAGCCCCAAGACAATCACATTTTTAGAACCCTTCAAACGATCAATAAAATTAAACATCAGCACCCTTAGGAGGGACTGGAGAGTATTCAACCAAACGGGTACAAACATTTCAGAGGCACTGCACCACTTGGGGCCTTTTCAACAAGATTTTCAGAGAGTCATTGTATGCCACTTACAGTCTCTGAAAACCTGTCTTATTATAATTTGACCGCAGATGCAGTGTAGAGGGGTGTACAATAGGCCTTGAACAAGGCGAGCTTGACCTCATCAGAGCACTGACCAAATTTTCGGGAGAGAGAACAATGGCTTGGCCATATAATGCAGCAACACAGTCAAAATATGTCCTCGTTGTCAGTCAGCGTGTCCGTGATCAAGGTATTTTACCTGACTACAGGACTTTTAAAACATGACAACTTAAAATCAGGGAAAAGCAACCGTTTGTCCTCCTTGGTCCTTAGAATCCTAATGACACTGTTGGATTCACTGTATTTTATATTGTATAGCTCCCCATACCCGGAACACACATTGAGTAGCTGCTGCAGACTAGCTGAACTTGGGTTAAGTAGCACACAATCATCTGCATACATTCGGGTTAGGGTTATTGGTTCACTGCCAACCATGCAGCCAGTTTGTCACGATGAGGTTGAGTTTTTTTTAAATTTCATAGCGTTTAACTAATTGCCTGCTATTGTCAACGATAGATGTCCAATTTACCAGGATTCGGAAACATACATTTCTACCAAGTTCTAGACAATTGCAAAAAAGCAGTGAGTTTTGCAAGTTGAATTCCCCAAATATATGCCATCCATAATGTTGTGATTCCAAACCAAGGGCGTAGGTTTACATATGGATGGTAGGCACATAACACTACCAACTTTTCAGGATGCTCAAATTGTCCCCACCAACTTTTAAGCAACTTTATTTGAATTATATAATAATTATTAATGATAATAATTTATAGTGTCTTCCCATATGTTGTAAGAATAGAATTGACCCTTCCATTATTAAGTGAATTACTATATTTTCATTATGTTCAGACTGACATTTACCCCTTTTCACTTGCTGAATGTGCCGGTCCATTTTTTCCTGTCAAACGCACACTTGATTGGCTGATGACTAGAACAAACAAGCATGCACACTCACACAACCCCGACAGACATACATGTCAACATGCCGCCGCCTCAACCGCTTTCAAAGACGAGGGATATTAGAATTTTTTTTTGGCCAGCCGCAGTAGCAGCCACTGTCAGTAGACGTCAATGTTGTGGAGGTGGGGAACACGCCACTAATTTTGCTACTGAAAGTCCAACCTGCATCACAGATAGCATAACATTAAACTGTGTGAACTTGCTAACCTGCAAAACTTAAGAAGCAGATTAGAGATGTGTCCTCTTGTAATGTATGCGTTTTCTACCATTAACGTTAATTCAACTGTGCATTTATTCATTGATTAAAATATATTTTCTCCATTATTCATTGAAAAATAATTTTATTTGCAGCCTACGCAGACATTTCAATAAAAAAATTAAATAACACACACAAAAACACCACTGTAAATTTCCTTGATATGAAGAAGGTGGGATTTCCCCCATGAAAATAAATTTAACTTTTTTCATTTTTATGTAGGCAACACATCAGCATATTTCTGAGAAAAGTAGCCCTGACCCCCGTTCACCCAATCTGTTTGGTCTTATTAATGTCCCGCCCCCAGCAAAAAGTGTATAAGCAGGTTATGCCGTTATAGCGTCCCTACCAATATTGAGACCAAATCTTGTTCCAAACGTGCCTTGAAAGAACTTGGAGCCTGGGATCTAATGGGGCACCCTAGAGAAATTAACATCAGATCAGCAACCACACTGCATGAATGACAATGAAGTTCAATCAACATCTTCTCTGCAATGTCTCTGCAAAATTGAAGAAACCTTAAGACTTTAACACCTAACACAGCACAAGCCACAACACTGGTCGTCACCTCTCTCAGGGTGTGCATGCGGCATACTTGTCACCTTATTCAGAGCTGTTGCAGTCTGTCACCAAGCAGCAGAACAAGGTGGCGAAGTTGACCATATAGTTTTGTTGAATTAATATGGATTTATTTCATTTAATGTAACCATTGGTACAAGTCAACTAAAAAAAGTACCAACATTTTGAGAGGTAAACAAAACTGAGTACTGTTTTTTCACAAGTGTACACACCCTCAACTAGCCGTTGATGTGGTTGTGTGTTCAAAACTAAAGTTTTCTTTTACTTCCCCTCTATTAAAAAAAAAAAACAGTTGCGTTGTTCAGGTGAAAGAGGTTTTATTTTTTTATGTCACAAAAATTTCATATTTGAACAGGAGTGGGCTGACTTTTGTGACTATCAAGTATTTCAAAAGGATCTCATAAATATCACTTTTTCATACTTTTACAGAGAATTGGCTTTTCACCATAACGCGCCTTCTACTGGCCAAAGTAGGGACAACAAAAGCTTGTGATTTCATTCTTGCCCCATCACCCACAGGTTAACTAGCCTATGCCTACGAAGTACCAGCTGGTGTGCATGAAGTACACTCCTATTTTTGCATAACCAACTTATTATTTACACCACCTATGCTACCAAAATACAGTGGGGCAATTAAGTATTTAGTCAACCACTAATTGTGCAAGTTCTCCCACTTGAAAATATTAGAGAGGCCTGTAATTGTCAACATGGGTAAACCTCAACCATGAGAGACAGAATGTGGGAAAAAAAACATAAAATCACATTGTTTGTTTTTTAAAGAATTTATTTGAAACCTCAACCATGAGAGACAGAATGTGGGAAAAAAAACCATAAAATCACATTGTTTGTTTTTTAAAGAATTTATTTGCAAATCATGCTGGAAAATAAGCTTTTGGTCAATACCAAAAGTTCATCTCAGTACGCTGTTATGTACCCTTTTGTTGGCAATAACGGAGGCCAAACGTTTTCTGTAACTCTTCACAAGCTTTTCACACACTGTTGCTGGTATTTTGGCCCATTCCTCCTTGCAGATCTCCTCTAGAGCAGTGATGTTTTGGCGCTGTCGTTGGGCAACACGGACTTTCAACTCCCTCCACAGATTTTCTATGAGGTTGAGATCTGGAGACTGGCTAGGCCACTTCAGGACCTTGAAATGCTTCTTACGAAGCCACTCCTTTCTTGCCCTGGCTGTGTGTTTTGGATCATTGTCATGCTGAAAGACCCAGCCACGTCTGATCTTCAATGGCCTTGCTGATGGAAGGAGATTTTCACTCAAAATCTCTCGATACATGGCCCCATTCATTCTTTCCTTTGCACAGATCAGTCGTCCTGGTCCCTTTGCAGAAAAACAGCCCCAAAGCATGATGTTTCCACCGCCATGCTTCACAGTGGGTATGGTGTTCTTCAGATGCAATTCAGTATTCTTTCTCCTCCAAACACAAGAACCTGTGTTTCTACCAAAAAGTTCTATTTTGGTTTCATCTGACCATAACACATTCTCCCAGTCCTCTTCTGGATCATCCAAATGCTCTCTAGCGAACCGCAGACGGGCCAGGATGTGTACTTCAGCAGGGGGACACGTCTGGCAGTGCAGGATTTGAGTCCCAGGCGGTGCATTGTGTTACTGATGGTAGCCTTTGTTACTGTGGTCCCAGCTCTTTGTAGGTCATTCACTAGGTCCCACCATGTGGTTCTGGGATTTTTGCTCACCGTTCTTGTTATCATTTTGACGCCATGGGGTGAGATCTTGCATGTAGCCCCAGATCGAGGGAGATTATCAATAGTCTTGTATGTCTTCCATTTTCTAATAATTGCTCCCACAGTTCATTTCTTTACACCAAGCGTTTTACCTATTGCATAGTCAGTCTTCCCAGCCTGGTGCAGGTCTACAATTGGTCTCTGGTGTCCTTCGACAGCTCTTTGGTCTTGGCCTTAGTGGAGCTTGGAGTGTGACTGACTGAGATTGTGGACAGGTGTCTTCTATACCGATGAGTTAAAACAAGTGCCATTAATACAGGTAACGAGTGGAGCCTCGTTAGAAGTTAGACCTCTTTCACATCCAGAAATCTTGTTTGTAGGTGACCAAATGCTTACTTTCGACTCGAATTTGTAAACAAATTCTTTAAAAATCAAACAATGTGATTTTCAGTTTTTTTTCCCCACATTGTCTCTCATGGTTGAGGTTTACCCATGTTGACAATTACAGGCCTCTCTAATCTTTTCAAGTAGGAGAACTTGCACAATTGGTGGTTGACTAAATACTTATTTGCCCCACTGTAAGATTCTGTGGAAAATATGCACATGGGGTATGTTGTATATCTAATATATATACAGTACTAATTATATACAGTACACTGTATGTATGCGGAGTACCAGTAAAAAAAAAAAAAAAAAAAAAAGCCATCATGAATAACGATTTTGACAAATGTGTACATTTAAGTTATACATTTACTTTGTGATAGAAATTGACAGACACAAATAAGATACAATTTGTATTTCAACTAAAGACAATATATGTCAGCCAAGTGGCTGATCGCTTCGTGACAGTTATGAGGTGGGCGGAGGTTTGAATCTGGGCTCTAACCCTCCTACATTAAGATGTGGATGTTCTCACTGTTCTTGTGTTTGTCAGGTACCGTGATTTCCTCCTACATTCCAAAGACAAACATTGAGGACATGCATGAAAGAAAATGGATGGATGAATGGTTGGACAATATTCTCTTTTCACTCCTTGGAGGTATGCATTTCTTGAGTGGGCTTCTGTGTTTCATCCATGGCCTCATCATTCCATATGGGTTCATGGATGTGGTCTGGAATTTTCTCCATAGCAATCTAGTAAAAAAATAAAATAAAATCGTGAGCTTTCGTAAAACCCAAGGTTCAAGAATTCCACAATCTCCCACTTCACCTTTGTCACCTGCATGGCTACACTTTCGGGAAGGTTCCTTTGAATATATTCCAAATATACCCGCGCTGTTGAGCCTGTTAAATGAGTCAACTACAATACAAAGACAAATCCTTGTAACAAACACCATGATTAACTGGTTTGCTACCATTAACTTGACTTCACCTCAATGCACCTGTAGTGTGTCCTCATCTCATACTGAACTCTGTGTTTTTTGAAGATATGGACTGACTTCAGCAATGTAAACCTTTCCATGTCCTTGGGAGGTTCAAAACTTAAAAAGAAAAATTATATCCAGAATTAGTTATTACACTATACACTATAATACAGTATTTCATGTGGAGCCATTAAAACGTGTGGGAGCAAGATAAGATGTTTTGCTGTGTTCTGTGTCAATGGTGCAGGCAGGTATTTGGTTTCATGTAAAAACTTCTGTGCTGGGGAGGCAAGAGATTCATACACAAACCAAAAAAGCCAGCACATATTACAATGACTCACACTTTGTCGATGTTTATGCCGAGTTCTTTGGCTGCCATAGTTGCGAAATACTCATAGCTGTCCAAGACGGCCCTGTCGTGACCTTTAACCAGCACGGTCACTTTTTGGAACAGCGTGTCGGGCTCCTCCGTCACAGTGATCTGAAACAGAACAAAGAACTGTGTGAAGTGAATCAATCTTTTTAAAGTTGGGGCATAGACTTCATAATAGTATTGACGGGTCAGATCGGTCATGCATTGCGCCTCGCCTTTAAGTAGGAGGCCGCCCACATCAAGAGGAGCTATTCACAAACACGCACGCAGCGATCTAATGTTTTTTTTTTTTTTTTGCTTTTAACCAAGAATCCAGATTGTCCATATCTATAAAGAATTCGGGGATTTAAGCATTTATTCACCAGAATTTTCACCGGAAAAGCTTTGTTCACATAAGGCGGCCGCTAGCTACATTCACTAACAGACGAGCATTGTACTTCGACATATTTACATAAAATAAATGCTAACTGCAAGTTTTTGCTTTTAACCAAGATTTGAGACTGTTTTACGTCAATACCTACCAGAGGTTGCGCTAGACTTTTTCGTTGTCTGTCATTTTGACTGACAGAGTCATAAAAATCCGGTCATAATCTATTTTTACCCGTCACTTAAATTTTTAAAATGATGATGACGACATTGTGGTGACCCTTTGGCATAATTCACCTTCCGTACTTGTGTGTCCGTTTGGCCGAGCGCGTTACCGGCTACGACAGTCACGTGACAGAGACACTTAAGAGCCGCGCGCGGTCCCCTCACTATCCACTCGCTCTCGCTATATGATTGGCCGAAGAGCCGAAATGCTCTCCCGTGAAATGCCTGTTTAAAAATGTTCCCGTTGTTACTTCTTGCGTTCGCTTATAAGTGCCCATTTAAAAAGGAAAAGCGATGGATGATACTACACACAGAGCGTATTATTAACAAATGTTAAAGTTGTATAATCATATAGCGAGAATAAGGAACGTCACTGACAAGCGCAAGCCCCCGCGAGTGGATAGTGAGGGGAATAGGATAGTGCGCCTACAGCTAACAAGACTTAACATTGCATACCGCTTCAACATATTCAATAGTATTTAGTTTTCATTCATTTTAAATTAATATTCTGTCCGAACAAGCTTAACAGAGAATCCACACCGTGCCATCACACATCAAGCAGATGAATATGTAACTTTTTCTCCACAGTGACAAAAACAGCTGACTGTGGCCCCAGTAGGTAGGTAGCCTACCATATGTAGCATATGGAACAATGAAATTAACAGTTCACCTGCTGTGGCCTGAACGTAGTCTCACACTTTCCTCCTGGTGCGCATGGACTTGAATTGCGTGCCCGCTTGTGCAGTCCCTGTTTTTTCACCTCTTTTATCAACACCATTGTCGTTTTGGGGCTTTTTGAAGAAACTTCGGACACTCAGTTGCCTTGACATTTTTCAGAGTAAGGCCAATGACGTCATGCATCAAGAGAGACAATAGCTAATTAATATGCTCACTCGCCACCCTGTGGTCTGGGGTGTGAATTGCAACCGGTCAAAATGACGGATGGACTTCAGTTTTTTCCGTCACCGTTTTAAAAAATCGGTCAACGACGGAAAATATTCGGTTAACGCGACCCCTGATACCTACAGTGGGGATTTAAGCATTTATTCACAAGAATTTTCACGAGAAAAGCTCTGTTTACATAAGGCGGACGCTAGGTACATTTACTAACAGACTAGCGTTGTACTTCAACATATTAACGTAAAATAAATGCTAACTGTACGTTTTTTTTTTTTTTCGCTTTTAACCAAGAATCGAGACTGTTTTACGTCCATACCTCTAAAGAATTCATGGATTTAAGCATTTATTCACAAGAATTTTCTTAAGGAAAAAAGCTCTTTGTCCGTGATTCCACTCGGTCAGATTTGATGGCCCAGCCATCAATTCAGGCCTCCTATTTATCTAGGGTGACCATATTTTGATTTCCAAAAAAGAGGACACTCGGCCCGGCCTCGAGATACTTGAATTTTACTCGAAGATCACTCAAAGATGCGTATATCTCCCACTTTTTTTTTTTAACACAACAGGCTTTATTCTTCCTATAAAAAATAAGCAAACAATAAAAAAAAAAAAAAAAAAAGAATTATTAAAAAAATAATATAATGCAGACTCATGGAAATGTAGTCCAGTTAATACACACACACACAGTTGGCTACGTGCCAACTCAACATTTTTTAAAATTACGATCATGACAATTGGCGTCGACAAAATGTTATTCCTCATACAATGTTCTAGATTGTACGCAAACAATAACCGAAATAAACTGACAAGCGATTCAACCAGCATGTTTCCAAACGCAGCAGTTCAAAACTACATTGCCCATAATGCGTAGCACAGCTGAGCTCACTGATTGTTACCATATTAGCGATTACGGGAGCTGAGGCAAAATCAGACTTTGCTATAAAAGTTTGCTACCATCGGCAGCGCAAAGATGCAACAACAAACGGGATTTTACAGATTTAACCAGTACAAATCTCCAACAGAAGTCAACAGTTGCCATTATATACGTATTTATCGTAAAAAAAAAAAAAACTCATAAGCAACACAGTTATTTAGCTATACTCGCATTCAACCACTAACTAATGCATAACAATTACAAGACTCATACAATATACTGCATCTCTGTGTACACATATAACCACACAACAGTACAACAGAAGACACGTGATCGACATTAACAGGAGAAACTTACAGAAAGGTGTATGGAGCCACGTCTTTTAGAACTCCTTATTGAACTCCTTACTGTGTCTGAGCTCTCGCCAAACCGTCAGTAGATGGTGGAAATTCCCCATGAAACAAAGGGTGAACTGCCAACAAAAGAAAAAGAAGAAGATCTACTCCTTCTCCCGCCCCTACTAGTAGGAGCAACGTCAACGCAGCCAAGCGCTGTCCCCTAGCGGCCGGAGGAATTCTCTTCAAAATGGTCCCGTAAAAAAAAATCATAAAAACCGGACATTTTTATGAATTTATAAAACCCGCCAGGACAACGAGGATACTGCGTGAAAGTAGGACATGTCCGGGCAAAAGAGGACGTTTGGTCACCCTAATTTATCGCCCCGCGCCCTGTGTCCCGTCAATACAGTATGAAGTCTATGGTTGGGGAAAGCCCAATGCAACTTACCGGTGACGCCATTTTTAAAACCACAGAGGCTGTGTGGAATGATGGGCTCATAGGGAACTGGCGCCTGCAAAGATTTGAAACTTTGAGGAGAGGATCAAGAGTACCATGGCCTGACATGCACAAGCTATAAGTCATTTTACTATTAACTACGTTTTTGACAGATGATATGGACCTACGTTTTCTGACTTTTTTTTTTTTTAAGAACAAAATCACTTATTTTTGCACGAGAAAAATCTCGTGGTTCACTGACGAAATTAATTCTACATACCGAATTGTAAGCCATTTCTTTTGTCCTGTACAATGGCCCGTGACTTGGGATCCCTACAAAACATTCAAATATTAGCAGATTGCAAGGTTGGCAGTCACGAGACAACCACATTACACTAATCTTGTTTATACTCTTGTAAATACAATTTAATTCCGCGTTAAAACATTACCGAGTATGATACTCTGCTCAGTATCCTTGCCAGGGAGCAGCATTCTCTTCGCAACGCCATGGAAGCGGCCATGTTTGAGCGCCACACGAGAAACCGGAAGCAGTATGCAGCATACTGCTGCCCCCGCGTGTCTTGGAAGGTACATAACACCAACAGTAGCTATTAATGCTATCAGTAAACAACCTCATCGTGACAAATAAATCAGTGAAACTTAAATCATTTATATTCACAAATATATTCAACCATATGGAGGACTTTTTTTTTTTAACTTGGTCGTTGTTGCGCTTTGATTACGTCGTTAACTCCGAGGAAGCTTGAACGTGATGAGTGTGCGTCATGTGGCCGTCACGTGACCCAGCTGTCGGGGCCCTGTTGCCAGCTTCAGTGGTGCTGCGGCTCTGCTCAGACAGTCACAGAGCGATCAGCGACAACAGCCGAGGTAAGCCTCCCATCTCACTGTTAGGCTCTCGCCACTCTGCATTTACCAAACAGAGACGTAACACTCCACCCGTCATTCTATCCACGTGTAATAAAATATTAAGTAACTACGAGCCTCGTGTTAAAAAACGTTAAATAAGAAGTAAACTGGCCATGCTAGTTATAGCCGGTTAGCGAGCAGTGCCAGCGCGGATGGACAACCTCTGTTCGCCGCTTGGGCTGGTTCTGGATCAGCTATTGTTAGCAGGTCGGTTAGCCGCCTCTTTTTAATGACGATAATGACAGGGTAACAAATGCGGTCATCTGTTGCTCCATCACAACCTAGAGATTTGAAAAGCACTAGGAGCAAGGAAAATGTGGGCTTTTGTTTTATGGTGAGATGTTTTGATGCTCAGGGCTCACTAGGCGCTCCACCACATAGCATCATTTTAACGAGATTTGTATTGTTCCGCACCGTTTTATTATTACCCCATCATCCTGGGTATTCAGCTGTCAGCTGGCTGTGATTGAATACGACTGCATTGACCCCTTTTTACATCAAGGCAGATGACTGCTATTATGGTGCTGGGTAAGGTTTTCCATCGAGATCGCTAGAAAAAACCTTTATACCAGCCTCTTCCCACGGATAACATGATCTTCCGTCGAGCTTAGGTATGGGTCCTATTTTACAAAGGACAGTGATATCATAGATGGAAAAATTCATTTCGAAATATTCACTCATGAGTGTCTAATTGCTAGACTGCACTGACGCCTATGTGCTGGGTGAGTTACTCCCTAATTATTTGTAAATATGCCATCCTTTTAAATCCAACACTACACATAACTGACTATCAATCAATCAATCAATCAGTCAATCAACTTTATTTGTATAGCACATTTTAAAAATCCGCAAAGGAGTCCAAAGTGCTTTACATACCACTTTACAGCAAAATAAATTAACATTCAAAGATAAAAGAAACACATAAAAAATAAAATAAATAAAAGACGAGGTCATAAACAGTCATTTCTCATTAAAAGCTGGGGGAAAAAATGTTTTAATGCATGATTTGAAATCCCTAAGTGAAGGGGCCTGTCTAAGAGTAAGTGGTAATTGGTTCCACAGCCTGGGCACCATCACCGCAAATGCACGGTCACCCCTAAGCTTCAGCCTTGATCGTGGGACTTCTAAAAGCAGATGGTCAGCTGATCTGAGGGTTCTAGCTGGACTGTAAGGCTGAAGCAGTTCTGACAGATATGACGGCACTAGATTATTCAAACATTTAAAAAAAAACAACCTTAAAATGTATCCGGTAATGTACTGGGAGCCAGTGAAGAGATGCTAAAATCGGGGTGATATGTTCGTGCCTGCGGGTTCTAGTTAGGAGTTGAGCAGCAGAGTTTTGTACAAATTACAGACTGGCCAGTGCAGCCTGACCGACACTTGCATACAAGAATTACCATAATTCAGCCGAGTTAGGACAAAAGCATGAATCAATTTCTCCAAATCAGAGTGTGAAACGATAGATTTTACCTTAGCAATCTGGCGAAGCTGACAAAAACAGTCCCGTACAACACAAGAAATCTGCTTCTCAAATTTAAAATCAGAATCAAATTTGACCCCCAGATTTGTTACATAGTTCTTAAGAAACTGAGACAATGAACAGAGGTCAACATTCACGGAGGCCTGGCAACTTGGTCCGAACACCATGACTTCAGTCTTGCTTTCATTCAGACTTCAAAAAATAATTAAAAGCCACGACTTAAGGCATTCAATGAGTTAACAGAAAGCGCTATTTTGAGCCATTGGAAAATAAATCTGACAGTCATCAGCATACAAATGAAATAAAACACCAGGTTTCCTAAAAACAGAACCAAGAGGCAAAAAGTAAAGAGAAAATAAAAGAGGGCCGAGAACAGATCCCTGGGGAACCCCGTGTGGAAGCGATGCCTTTTTGGACATGAAATTGCCCATTTTTACTCAAAAACTCCGTTCATTTAAGTAAGACTTGAACCATTCAAGGGCGACACTTTGAATGCCCATACTGTGCTCAAGAATGTAAGTCTGATCATAACGAAAGTAATTCACATAATAATGGTAGAGTATATTCTATCCTTACAACATATGGGAAGACAACCTAAATTACCAATATACTTGAACTCATTATATAATGCAATTAAGGTGGCTTAAAAGTTGGTGGGGACAATTTGAGCATCCTGAAAAGTTGGTAGTGTGATGTCCCTACGCCTGGGGACGTGTCCAAAAATTTTGACATGAAGCTTTGCAAATGTTTCTTGCTCATGTCGTGTGTTTTGTATGAAGTGAGGTCTCTTGGCTCTGTTGATGACTGTGGCGTATGATGGCCCGTGCCCTACTTTAAACTATCCTAACATTGCGCGTGGTAGGGGGTTCTATCGAGATAGCTAGAAAAAGCTGATATGTTTAGCCACAAAGAGGCCGCCTCATTCCTCAAGCTTTTGTTAATTAAAACGGAGCCTAAAAATGATAACACGAGTCTTGTTCAATTATTCAGCAAGTCGCTAGAATCATTCCGCTGTGCAGAATAGTCCCGTAATGAGAAAGTGCCATGAGTAATAGATGGATAATGAGGGAGTAATTCAGGCCAGTTTATTAATATTTATTTGCAACAGTAGCTGGATGAATTGTGGCTTAACAGTCCTACAATAAATCAAATAAATGGATACTAAGCTTTTAACTCATTCACTGCCTTTTGTTTTCAGAATAGAAAAGCCCGTATTACCAGCCACTGTCGAGAATTTTGAGTCGTTTTTAAAGACACACATAATGTTTTACAATGAATCTATAAAATTAAAGAATAGACTCTCTTCTTTCACCAGGATTGTTTTCCATTCGACCTTTTTCTATTCTCTTGAGCTATTGACGTCAGCCTGATGTAGCATCTGCGGCCAGTTGTGTACCAGTAAAATTGTTTCTATGATTGAAATTCACAGGAAAGCACTACCACACCTTCACCCACCCAGATTCTAATTGACTAGTATACTTGATCATTGTAGTGAATGAGTTAAAACTAGGCATTTGCCGATATGATATTCTGATGGTATGATAACCTCTAGCCAAAATATCACGGTATTACGGTGTTGCAATTACAGGTCTTAAATGTGTTACATTGGAATATCTGGGTTGAAAAAAAAAAACCCAAAAACTTTTCCATCGAACAGGATTTTTATTTTTCAAAACATACAGTGGTACCTCTACATACGAAGTTAATCCGTTCCAGGACCTTGTTTGTAAGTCGAAATGGTCGTATGTCGAGCAGGATTTTCCCATAGGAATACATTATAATTCCATTAATTCGTTCCACAGCCCAAAAACCTTCACTAAATCCTTAAAAAATACTGCTGGTACTATTACAAATGGCAATTACACATAGCAAAACAAATAAATTATAAATCAAAATCGTAATAATAATAATAATAATAATAATTCCTGTATTAATGTAACGAATCGGGTTCTAATGTGGCGGACGTTTTTTGCTGACCCTGAACGCACCGCGGAGCTGACGTGCCAGAGACAGACCGGTGAGCTTGAGTTTCACTTTCACTTTGAATGCTTTCTTGAGAACACCGTCAATTGCGGCAGACAGAAGGTGTTTTTGTTTTGAATAAGTTGTGAAATAAATGATAAAAACGTGGCGAAGTTGGCGATTTCTCTGGAGATGTTACCACAATAAGAATTGTCAGCTTAACTTATAAAGACTGGCGAACGATGGTCGGAGGAGGACCGTGGAGATGTATTGTTGAGCCATTTCACGGATGCCCACCCTACGCTCATATTTTTCTGTCATTTGCATCTTCATTTAGAAGGTAAGCGTCAACTTTTTCCTTGTTTCACCACCTGTACCAACCTTTTCTGAAACCAGTGTTGATTTGTCACACAAGAAAATCCGCCGTGCATTCGTCTGCGGTGCTGCCATTGTCGTCGTATTTCGAACATGTCGTCGGATGTAGAAACAAATGGCGAGTCAAATTTTACGTCGGATGTCGAAAAGTTCGTGTGTCGAAGCGATCGTATGTAGAGGTAGCACTGTATTAGCAAATTGGAACATAAGTATAATGTTAAGCTTAAATAAAATTTAAAAAATGAAATATTCTAAATAAAATTATGACTCGTATCATGTTTGCATTATACATACACTCTCAACATAGACAGTGAGGGAAAATAACACCACGTTTTACCACCGCTAGACACACTAAACACGCTGGAGTTTACGCTCGTAGCTGGTGGGAAACGTTCTTGACAGTGTTTACTAGGGGTGTGACAAAATATCGAAATGGTAATATATCGTGATACTTTATATCCCAAAAGGTTATCGATATGCTCCTGCAAGAATGAGATATCGTTTTCAAAAGGTGTCAATGTCTATTGATAAATTTTTTTTTAAAAAGGAACCAACAAGTTGCTACCAAAATCCTCCACCATAATAGTGTCGCAGTTAACGCTAAGGCTGCCTCGACAGTGCTTGACACCCAATTCCATTTAGACTGGGAACGTTCGTTCATTCGAAACCAGAGCATTCACAGTCATTCTGTCAGATTTTCAGGGCATTTACAGGTCACTTGCTGTTCATTTTAGGGCATTTCCAGGTCATTTGCTGTTGAGTTTGAGTCACTACCTATTCATTTGGGTGATTCCCAGGTCATTTCCTGTTCTGTAACACAAAATAAACAGGAAGCGACCCATAAAATACCCCCACAGGAAGTGACCCATAAAATACCCCCAAATCAACAGGAAGTAACTGAAAGTCAACAGGTAAATGACCTTAAATGGCCCAAAATTACCTCATTGCCTGGCATTGACTGCCACTGACGGCCATAGACGCTCAATCCGTTTGAAGTGGGAGGGTTCATTCGCTCCAGTTCAAACGGATTGGACGTCTACTAGTGATAAACTCGTTCCAATTCACAGCAGAAGCTTGTTTTTCTATTTAATAGTTGTTTTTAGAATATCCTAGCATGATTTCCTGACCAATGTATCTATAATCGTTGTATCGTCAGATCATTGTTATCGTGAGCTTTGTATCACAAACTGTATCGTATCGTGAGGTACCAAGAGGGTCCCACTCTTAGTGTTTACTAACTTTTAATTTTGTATAAATGCGAAATCATATTGGAGGTATTGCCTCCTCAGCAGCCACCCTCCGCAAACATGTTTTACGTGTCGGTTGGCCCTCCTCCTCTAAGCCGCGGCTGTCTGTAACTTTTCTGTAGCTGGAGTATTCCCATACCAGCGATTTCGTTTTCTTCGATGGGGGAAAAATTTCAGGAGTTTCACCTCCTCCAGCCATTGTGTAGCACAGCTGACTCACTGACACTGAGCAACAACCAATGGGGGAGGGTTGAGCCTTACAGCTGAAAGCGAGGGATTTCTCTAGGCCTGAACAATATTGGGGAAAAAAAGCTATTGTTGTGATTTTTTTGGGGGGGGTTGCGAATAATTGTGATATTATATTGCGATATTAAAAAAAAAAAAATAAATAAAATAACATTAAAAAAATATATATATATATGTATATATATATATATTTTTTGCTTGTTTTAGAAATTTTCACTAGATGACTTGAATAGCTGTTTGGAAAGACTTTTGTCCAGTGATCCCTCGTTTTTCGAGTAATGAGGACCATAACCCGCTGCGATAAGTGAAAAACCGCAAAGTAGCACCGACCCCCCCCCCCCCCGCAATTATATATATATATATATATATATATATATATATATATATATATTGTGTGTGTTCAATGTCTTTATTCAGATTTAGCATTGGAAAGAAATACATATAAGACATGTTTTTTTTCACTTTTTTTCCCCCCAAAGTATGATTAATTTTTTAAAAATATATATATATACTGTATATGGTTTAATAAATGGTTTTTAAGCACTTCAAATGTAATAATAACAATCCCACCGAATCATTTTAAACAAGAATAAAGTTCTGTATTAGAAAAATGCTTCGCTTTATTAAATGCTTTTGATTACCTACCTTGGCTGGTACTCCTGGAGTGACATGTAGAAATTACAAACTCCTCAAGATCCCTTCTAGCGTTTATTGCCGAGACATAACATGTCCGGCTGCTCACACACACACATTCATTTCAGCCCGCGCTTCCTTGCGCAGCAACTATTTAACAAGTTAAATGATGATTGACGTATGCGGCGCATGTGAAGTCCGTGTCTGTGGCAAGATCAAACAACCATCTGTCAACATCGTTAACTTTAATAAGCAAGTGCCACTGTGACTAAGGAACAAAGAGCAGGGAGAGGGAGGGAGGCTGTGCGGAGCGCATGAAGCAGATCAAAGGTTTGTGGATTAAAAAGAAAAAAACTATCGCATATCCTTGCGATTGGACTTTTGCACATGCGCACATCGCGATGGTGATGTTTAAACGATATATCGTTCAGGCTTAGATTTCTCCATGCATTTTTGGGACATAAACAATAGCTAATACCATTGCGACGGTAGGACGAAAAATGTTTGCGGTTTTGAAACCTTAACGTTTTCATACCACGGTATAATTTGGAACCAGTAATCGGCACATGTCCAGTTAAAAACTAATTTAACCACTAATGGAACAACAAGCAATTAGATTCAAATCCATTATTTGGTCGGAAGATAACATATTATTTTAGTCAGAATGCATATTTTGAAATAATCGGTTATCAGATTTTTTTTTTTTTTTTTTTGCTAATTTTTTTGCTAAATCCCAATCTACCCCCCAAAAAATCCATATTGGTTAAAGGCACAAAAGTGCTAGCATGAGGCTAATGTAGCAGTCTACATCTTCAGTTATTTCTTAAAAGGAGAGGGGAAAAAACTTATATTCGACAACAGTTACAAGAGATTGAAATGAAAGTCCTTTGTTTACAAAAAGCTGCTAAATACTGCCTGAGAGTCATGTAAGAAGCTTTAAAGTGTTGGATCTTTGAGGTAGTGCTAAAGTGGGAAGGCAACCTTGTTAATATTTCATATAAGCAGTCGGGTGTTTATTTATGAGCTTTGCTAAGTGGAGCTGCGATTTGTCTGTTTTTCCTCTGGCTTACCACAGTGGGATGCCCGAGGTTTGCTGGCGTTATGACGTTACCGGGAGGGGTGGTGCTCCTGCGGGGTTACAGCTGATGGAGAGGAGTCCCTCCTCCTCTCACACTCGCTGCCAGGATCGGATGATGAGGACGCAGCACGACGGCAGCGACACACAAGAGGCGCCGGGATTGTATGCAAGCCGCAGGACATGCTGAGCGGACGTTTATGCGGTTTACGTGCGTTTCTTTCTGGATCTCCAGTCATGACAAGTGCCTTCCCAACACGGATTTTCCAACTTTTCTGACATTATTCGGACCCTCAGAGAGGTTTTCACTGATGTCCAGGGACTCGCATATACTATGCACCATTGCTGTTTCATGCTCATCACAGAACCTGTAACCTCAGCACGGGACTCTTGAAGGGAGGACCCTCATTCCCACAACCACCCACAAGGTTGCTTCCCCTCGCACAACGTAGGGATGTTCGCCTCCGTGGAGCACGGTCCGGTCCTCTGCAGCGACTCCAACATCTTGTGCCTGTCCTGGAAGGGCCGCGTGCCCAAGAGCGAGAAGGAGAAGCCGGTATGCCGGAAGCGCTACTATGAGGAGGGCTGGCTGGCCACTGGGAACGGCCGGGGGGTCGTTGGCGTCACGTTTACATCCAGTCATTGCCGGCGGGACCGGCCCACCCCACAGAGGGTCAACTTCAACCTCAGAGGGCACAACAGCGAGGTAAGATAGAACATAATTATTTACTTATTCTAATTATTACTTTTCTCTCTGCATATTTAATCACAAAGTCAAAGTAGGAACTGGATAGGAAATGAATGGATGGGTTATGATTAACTCACCTTTGATTTATTGGAATCTATATTTCCTCATTTTATTGCTATCCAACGTAAATGTTGTTTTTATTTTAGAAATGTTATTTTAAAGCGCTATGATCTGCACTCAAAAATGGAAAAATAACTAGGGCTGCAGCTATCGATTACTTTAGTAGTCGATTAATCTATCAACTAGTTAGTTCGAATAATCACGTAATTGGATTAGGAACATTTAATGAGTTGCAGAGTAAATTTTCGAGATGTAAAACAAAGGCTTGCTAAGATTTCAATTTCAAAATAAAATTCCCAAGTGTTTCTTCAAACTATGCAAAATTACACTTTCATTTAAAAATAATATACGTGAGCCTAGCCTCAAATGGTATAAATAGATAAATAAATGAGGATCTAAGTATAACAAAAGAACAATTGGCGAACTTGCATTGCAAAAGTCCGCTAGCTTAAATGCTATAAAATTGTGGTTATTCACAATGCTCTCAACAATTTGTTTAAATACGTATTGCCACAAAAAACAGCTAAATATACCTTTAAACTAAATTACGAATGCATTTAAATAAAATATTAGCTCAAACAAAATCTTACCTTATGTTGGTCTTAACAGGGAGCAGCTGGATGCAGCCATGCTAAATGGGTTATGTCATGTTCACTGCCAAATCAATACAACTAAATGTAAACACTTTCAAAACTAACCATTCCATCGCCACTCTAATTAAACGAATGCTCGAAACAGCAAAATTCGAATCAAAGCTTTTTTTCTAATCGAATTACTCGAGTTAGTCGATTAATCGTTGCAGCACTAAAAAAACACATAAGATAATGACGATATACTGGGCTACTTTACAATCTCCAGACAACATCAGTGTCTAAAGTTGAACGGTTTCAGGATTTTTGGTTGTCAAGGCATTTTTGTTCGAAAACATTTTAATCAAGTTTTTTTATGATTTTGCCACCTGGTAAAAATATTGATGCTTAGAATAGTGATGAATATGAATAGGTAACATAGCAGAATGGATTAGAGGTTGGCATTCAAATCTTAGTTGCAACTTTCATTTGTGGAGTTTGTCTTCTCTCTGTTCTGGTGTGGGTTTTCTCTAGGTCAGGGGTGGGCAAACCGGTCCTCGAGGGCCACAGTGGGTCCTGGTCTTTGTTCCAACTGATTCAGCACAGACAGTTTAACCAATGAGGTTTCAGTGGAAACAAGAAGCACCTGACTGCAATCAACTGCTTGCACTTGTAAGAAACCAGATTGGTGAAAGTCTGTCCTCATGGTGGGTATGAACAAAAACCCGCACCCACTGCGGCCCTTTGTGGAATAGTTTGCCCACCCCTGCTCTAGGTGCATCCTCTATTTAACAAACTGTATGGATTATATATTGTACACTGGTGCAGCTATCGATTGTTTTAGTAGTCGATTAATCGATGAACTAGTTAGTTCGACTAATCGAGTAATCGGATAAGGAACATGAAAAAGGACATTAAAATACCTTAGCTAAGCCTCAAACGGTATAAGAAAATAAATAAGGATCTATGTACAACAAAAGAACAACTGGCTAACTTACATAGCAAAAGTCCGCTAGCTTAAATGCTATAAAACGCTAATGTTTTTTTTGTTGTTTTTTTTTTTGACAATGTTCTTAACAAATGGTTCAGACACATATTCCCACCCAAAAAACGACTAAATTTACCTGTAAACTAAATTACGAATACATTATAAAAAAACATAAGCTCAAACAAAAATTTGGCTTATCAATCAATCAATCAATCAACTTTATTTGTATAGCACATTTAAAAATCCGCCAAGGAGACCAAAATGCTTTAAATAGCATAACACAGCAAAATAAGTCAATTTTTAAAGATAAAACAAACACATAAAATAAAATAAATAAAAGACGTGGTCATAAACTGTCACTGCACATTAAAAGCTGAAGAAAAATAAAATGTTTTAAGGCATGATTTAAAATCTGTAAGTGAGGGGGCCTGTCTAATAGTAAGTGGTAATTGGTTCCACAGCCTGGGCGCCATCACCGCAAATGCCCGGTCACCCCTAAGCTTCAGCCTTGATCTTGGGACTACTAGAAGCAGGTGGTCAGCTGATCTGAGGGTTCTGGTTGGACTGTAAGGCTGAAGCAGTATGTTGGTCTTAACATGGAGCAGCTGGATTCAGCAATGTGAAATGAGGTAGACTAGAGGGCAGTGTATTCACCAAAATCAATAAAACGAAGTGAAAATAATTTCAAAATAAACCATTGCAACGCCACTTTAATGAAACGGATACTCGAAGCAGCAAAATTTAATTCTTAACTTTTTTTCTAATCGAATACTCGAGTTAATCGATTAATCGTTGCAGCACTATTTACATTATACGCACACTCTCTTTCTCAACACAGTTGCCAGAGATAATAAAAAACAAAACACATTTTACCACCGCTAGACACACTAAACATGCTGGAGTTAACTAACGTAGCTGGTGGGAAACATTAATGACAGTGTTTACTAACCTTTAATTCTGTATAAATGCGAAATCATATTGGAGGTATTGCTTCCTTGGCAGCCACCCTCCGCAAACATGTTTTACATGTTGGTTGGCCCTCCCCTAAGGCGCAGCCGTCTGTAACTTTTCTTTAGCCGAAGTATTCCCATACCGGCGATTTAGTTTTTCTTCAATGGGGGAAAAAGTTCAGGAGTTTCACCTCCTCCAGCCATCGTGTAGCACAGCTGACTCACTGACACTGAACAACAACCGGTAGGGGAGGGTTGAGCCTTATAGCTACAAGTGAGGGATTTCTCCATGCATTTTTGGGACATAAAAAATGGCTAATATATTAGGGACAGTATGACGGAAAGTTTTTGCGGTTTTGAAACCTTGACGTTTTTTATACCACGGTATACTTTGAAACCGGTAATCAGCACATGCCAATAGGTATTGTTGTTCTATAGCACACAATCAATTTGGAATTTTTTTTATTTTTAGAAAATAGTTGAATTATTTTGGATTGTCATAATTCAGGCTTCAGCTGCGTTTTTGTTTGTTACCTATGGAAGTCTTAACCAGCGTGTCCTTGAGGTACTAAAAAGTATTAAAGGTAGATGAATCAAACGTGGGAAACTTAAGGCTCTTAGAAGTATTCGCAATTTCTTGGATTTTCTCCGTGTAGATCTTTTCTCCAGGCTGTCACGATCTCCGCTGAGTAAGCCTACCACGGCTAACCACCCACCCTAATAGGCATCTTATTCCTTTTTTTCAATTCCCCTAAGTCAGGGTTAGAGATAATTAGAAGGGAAAGACCTTCAAACAGAGTGCCACTGGATTGGACTGAGTTTTTTACCAGACTGATTGTCAACAAAGAAGAAAGAAAAGCAGCACATTTTCTTTCTGTCTAGTCTAATGAGCAACTTCTAACATCACAACCTCATGACCTCCTGTCAGTTGTAGCATCCTTGAAAAACATATGATGGGAATATTTTTATATCTGCCTTTTACTTGCTATCTTACAGAATATTCCCTCTGGATGTGATTCAAAATAGATCAACACCTCATTTGACAAGCCCTCTTGCCGCTCTTTATTTCCCCTCACGACGGCGTCTATTCATTCTACATGAGCTCTGAAAATATGAGTGGTTTGACAATGTCTTTGTGAACCGTTATGTTGAGTTGTCTGGCAGTTGGCACTCCTCCTTTCAAGCAAAAATAGATAATATTCTGGCATGTTTTGTATTTATAGACGTCCATATTTACGCCTTACAGTACACCTATTCATGAATTATTGCAATTTTTGTGGGTGCTTATTAGGGCTGAACGATATTGGAAAAAACTGCGACTTTCTGGGGGTTTGCGATATATTGCGATGCTTTTTGTAACGATGACAATAAATATTCTGAATCTGACTCTGAAACTCGAATTGACAGGTGACGATTTGATTACAATTCATAAAGGTTCAAAAACGATGATTTTCCCTCATAACTTTATGGCAGCCGCTAGTAGCAGAACGAAATTCAAGACACGTCTGCCGCCCGGGCACAGTTAACGGGCGCACGCACATTATGATGGATGCTGCCTGTTACGGAGAGAGAGAGATTTACTCCTTTTTAAAAGACTGGAAAATAAATTTGTGTATGAGACAGGCAGGAGACAGGTAGGAAAAGAAGTGCGACTCGGCGGTCGCAAAAAATGAAGAAAAAAAAAAGAATAAAAAAGCAGCTTAAGGGCAGCTTTTTGTTTTATTGGCATGTTTCCACTGTTCCTGTTGAATCATTAGGATATTTTAGATAAGTAATGGACATAAATTTGTTTGGCTACTGTATTAACTAGTAATGTACGATGCATCGATAATCGTGATAGTCGTGATAACCGCGATCATCGTCAATACCGTGATCATCGTTCAATAATCGAATCGAAGCACCCTGAATCGTAATCTAATTGAATTGTGGGGTGCCTATGATGGCACACCTCTACTTGAATAGCTGTTTGGCAAGACTTTAGTTGACTCACCATGACCACATTGTATTCATATAATACCGTTTAATCCAGGTTAAGGGAGTCATCTGGGAATGATGAAGATTGCTGTACATAAAAGGGATCCAGGAGGACATGTCTCTGCATACTTGCTGCCTTTAGGAAGCAAAACAAAAGTTTACCTGTTCAAAAAAACATACATACATTGGTCAGGAAATCATTCTAGGGTATTCTACAAAGCAATTAATAAACAGAAAAAAGCTATCTTTATCCTTCTGCTGTAAATTTATCACTAGTAGAAGACGCACAATCCATTTGAACTGGGAGGGTGGCAGGGAATAACCCCTCCCACTCCAAATAGGCTCCTCCCACTTCTATGGCCGTCAGTGGCCATTTCAGGCCATTAGCTGTTGATTTTCAGTTACTTCCTGTTGATTTTGGGGCATTTCAAGGTCACTTTCTGTTGATTTTGGGACATTTTATGGGTCACATGCTGTTGATTTTGGGTTAAAGAAAAGAAAGTGACCCAGGAATGACTGAACAGTCACTCAAACTCAACATGAAGTGACTTGTAATGCCCTAAAATGAACAGAAAGTGACCTGTAAATGCCCCTAAAATCGGAAAGAGTGACTGCGAATGATCTAGTATCAATGTTAATTTGTCCTTTGGAGTCGAGCGCCGTCAGTGGCAGCCATGCAGTTATCTGAGACAGTATAATGGTGGAAGATTTTTGGTAGCAGCTTGTTGGGACCTTATTTTTTTCTTTTTAAAGCTGTAGTGTGAACTAATTTCTTCACATGCCAAATAGGGTCACAAGTAAAGTAATTAAACATTGTCCGCCAAATAAAGCATGAAAAAATAATTTATATGTTGTATATTTGACAAAATAATCGCGTTTCCGAAGTTCGAGCCTGAAAGGGGACGAACCCGGAAGTGATACGTCACACCGGGAACAGCGTTGGCAGCTCCATACATACGGCCGCAAAACAAAGCCCTTCAAACAATGATTCAAACAGCGATATAAGCGATAGACCGAGCGCAAGGGAGGAGATCCAAGTTTTTGAAGAGTTGGAGGAAGAAGAGGAGCTTGGAATTTTATGTTGGATCTAACTTGTATTAGCCAGACGCTAATCAGAATGCAAACAATGTACCTAGACTACCTGACATGGAATGGATACAAGACCCATCGAGATTACAACATTGGTAAGATCTAGGCTGTTATTATTTTTATGATTTGAAGATGCAGGCATTTGCACATAATGTTATGTTTTTGTCTATCTGATGACATTGTTTAAAAAAATAATAATCAGACTTCATGTTCATTTTGGCAGATCCGGCAGCTCTCGTGCATATAAAATAATAATATAAAAACGTTGGGGGGAAAGAAGGAGATGAGTCTTCGATGGCTTTCTCCACTTTATTGTGGCAACAATAAGAAAACAAAATAATAGTGGACTGCTGCCACATTCGACCGCGAAGTTTTGCTTCTCGCCGATCTCCTCCTCGCCTCCCACTCCAGCGTCTCTTAAACGGATTGTGCATAGTGTCTTGTTATGAGCTTTTTGTTTACAAATGTATCGAACACACAACGTGCTGACAACCTTGTCTCTTTATTAACACATGGAGCAGTTCTTATGGAAAAGTTAGAACACAGCTCGGCACAGCTCTCGGCAGGAATTGGCGTCTAATGGCGTGAGGAAATGTAGTTTTTTCACACAAGCGAACAGATTACAAAGCACCACTTCAGTGTTGTCCCAAGACTACATTTCCCATGATTCACTGCGTGACCTGCGCGCTCGCTGATTCGCTGTGAGATTGACTCAATGGCTACGCTAAACCAACACGCTATTTTTCAGCTGTCACCTGTCAGCGGCTCTCATAGCTTATACTGCTCAATTCCACAACAGTAGGCAGCTATGCTTTGACAAAGTCATCAGTCATCCATCCAAAAATCACACTTACTTTTTGGCAAATCCTTGATCATAAGCAGACCGGTTAAGGAAGCAGGCATCTTCGAAGTGTTTGCAGCAGAGAACACTACTCGATGATGGCGTGAAATTCATTCGCTTCGTGCGAACGAAAGATGTCCATTTACGTGCCCTGCTATCCTTTGGCCACTCATACAACTTTTCGTTTGAGCGAGAACAAAACATCGCCACACACCGCTGTGGCATCTTACCGAGAAGCAATGCAACAAACAATACTGTTCTATGGTGGACTTCCCTCCCACGTCTAGGTGTGACGTAATTTCCAAAGATTGCCGAAGAAAAGCATTTTCGTTGTCAAGGGCGTTGCTATGGGTTAAACAAAGAATCTGGAAGGGTTGCGTTAAAAAAAATAATGAAAATATGCTTATAATTGTTTAGCCATTGATATTATTCAAAAACATGGTTGGCCAACCTTACTTCAAAGTTCCCCTTTAAACATTGACAACGTTTTAAAACGATGTCTCGATTCTTTGCATAAGCGTATCGATAACCTTTTGGGATGCAAAGTATCACGATGTATCACCATATCGATATTTTGTCACACCCCTAATCGTGATGACAATATATTGCAGGCCTAGTGATTATTCATATTATTCTATTCTATTCTATTATATTTATTTCATTATTGGGGTGGGGTGGCTCACTAATAGAGTAGTCATTTTTGCAACCCAGAGGTTGTGCGTTCGATTCTCTGCCCTGATGAACTCGTCGCAGTATCCTTGAACAAGATACTGAACCCTACGTTTTTCCTGGTGCTGCGTCATCAGTAGGTGAATGGGGCTGTAGTGTGAAGGGCCTTGAAGGTAGAAAGATGCTATAGCTGCACAACTTTTTAAATAGGGTCTCTTTTTTAATTTTTTAATTTTTTTGTTTTAGCATGGGTGCTGCAAAACCTGTAGAACCCTCAAGCAATGTTTCCACCAAGTGATGGCGCTTTCTATTTAGTTTAGATGAGTAAACTGAGAATAGATGCTTTGCAGTTGCAATGTTGAAAGTTTCCTCAGCATCAAGAGTTTAGCCAATTTTACTGTGACTGATTAGCAGATTATGACTCCGAGATGGGGAAATCCTTTCTTAACTCTGCTTTCATCTCGCAGTACGCTTTGTTTCGACTTGCCTGGCTGACCATGGATTTGTCTTTGATTCTAATCAGGAGTTTCCCGATCGCTCATGGCTCTGGAGAATACAAGAGTGGCAAAGAAGTGAGGTGTAATTATGGAGATTGAAGAACAGATCTAGCCTGTCACGTTTGACCGATTACTTTGCAGATCCAGCCTGGAACGAGCCAATAGTCACTGAAACGGGCTGGCATAGTCATGATGTTTCGAAAGTGAAAAAAATAACAAACGTTTTAACTTTGATGGTTGGAGTGAGAACACACTTCATAAAGACAATACATCACTGTTTTCCTTAGTCTAGTTCTGATGAAACTTCTGCTGACTCTTAAGTTTTGTCTTTTCATCTTGATTATCTGCACCGGGTCCTTCCATTGGGTTCTTTCATATATCATTCTCCCATTGTCCCGTGTCATGTATCGTTTTCCGTGCACTTAATGTGCTCTCTACCTGTCTGACCTCTTGACACACGCGCAGCGCTTAAGAGTAATAGCTTTACTGCGCTAATCCATCCATGGAGAGGACTTATTGCATAACCTGCTGGACTGCCACGTCAGGGGTAGGCTGTCGTGATTTGCGCCCAGAAACCATTAAGGCCTATAATGAAAATAATATAGTAATCTATATAGGTGGGCCATTCACCCGAAGTCAGCTGGAATAGGTTCCAGCACCCTCTGAGCCTGACAAGAATAAGCAATGTTGGTAAATGGATGGGTTTTGGTACCATAGGGGTGGCGTGGCTCAGTGGTAGAGTAGTTATCCCCCAACAACTGGGTTGGGGGATGGGTGGGTTCGATTCTCCGCCCTGATGAACTCATCTAAGTGTCCTTGAGCAAGACACTGAACCCCACGTTGCTCCTGGTGCTGCGTCACCAGTAGGTGGATGTCAAGATAGTTTAAAGCGGTTTGAGGGCCTTGAAAGGTGGAAACCTATGGGTTTCGGTAGCATAGGGGTGGCGTGGCTCAGTGGTAGACTAGTTGTCCCCCAACCCAGAGGTTGTGGGTTCGATTGTCCGCCCTGATGAACTCGTCTAAGTGTCCTTGACCAAGACACTGAACCCCATGTTGCTCCTGGTGCTGCGTCACAAGTAGGTGGATGACGAGATAGTGTAAAGCGCTTTGAGGGCCTGGAAAGGTGGAAAAGCGCTATACAAGTATAACACCATTTACCATGCTGGATGAATAGTTAGCCATAGACTTCATAATGATATTGATGGGACACTGGGTGCGGGGCCGATAAATAGGGGGCCTATTTACGTCAAGTGGAGTGGAAACACAGATAAAGAGCTTTTTACCTTGAAAATTCTTGTGAATAAATGCTTGAATCCCTGAATTCTTTATAGATATGGATGTAAAACAGACTCGAGTGCTGGTTAAAAGCAAAAAAAAAAACTGGCAGTTAGCATTTATTTTACGTAAATATGTCGAATGTGCTGCTAGGCTTTAAGCCACTGTGGCGCCGCTTTAGCACAGCAAAGAGCTTTTTACGTTGACATTTTTGGGAATAAATGCTTAAATCCCTGAATTCTTCATAGATATGGAAGTAAAACAGTCTCAATTCTTAAGTTAAAAGCAAAAAAACAGGCAGTTAGCATTTATTTTACCTAAATATTGTGAATTATGACGCCAATGCCGTAGCGCAGGGGTGTCCAAACTTTTTGCAAAGGGGGCCATATTTGATGTGGTAAAAATGTGGGGGGCCGACTTTGGCTGATGACCTTTACAAAGAACAATATATTTAAGCAAATTTTAGCAAGCCATTCTGTGTGTCACATTTGCTTCATTATTTTTTTAAATTAATCATTTCAACAATCTCTCAACTAGCCCTGTAAGGTTCTCTTTCGACTCTCGGGCTGTTGCGAAATACTGCTGCTGTGAAATTAAACTAGCTTCAAGTTGCTTCAATTTCTCGCTGCTATCTTCCCTGTAATCTTGTCGTACAGGTCAGTGTGTCTTGTTTGGTAATATCGCCTCACATTGAACTCTTTAAAAACAGCGAGTCTCTTTGCAAATGAGCAAGACACCGTTGTTGCGTATTTTAGTGAAGAAATAGTCCAATTTCCACCTATCCTTGAAGCCGTCAAGCCGTCGCAGTCAACTTTTTTTGTTGATCGTCGCCATTTTAGAAAATCGGGAGTAAAGGGTCACACGGGGTAATGTTGCTTAGTAGGAGTGGGAACCTCAGGGCACCTCACGATACGATACGATTCGCGATACAAGGCTCACGATAACGATTATATCACGATACAGCGATTATCGATATATTGGTCAGAAATTGGATACATGACATTCTACGATACAACTGTTGAAACAGAAAAAAAAAAAAAAGATATTTGAAAATAGAAAAAATACTGTTTAAGTCATTTATTAAACAGTGACACCTTTTCTGTGCAACATTGCTGTAAAATATAAATCTACTGCAAATTGTGCCCCTGCACATATAGAGGAAACCAACCACGACCACTGATATCGCTTGGAGAGATCATGATGAATGGCACCCTTAATTTCTTTAAAGTTTTAAATCTTTTAAAAAATTAATTTTAAAAAAGTGCCGTAGGTGTCAGCAGTTGAGCTTGGAGTGGGGCAATGATAAAATTGGTGGGTCTTTTCTTCGTATATGAACTTTGTTGCTTGGTTTGAGCACTTCCGCTATCTGCTTCAGCATTTAAGATGTCAGACTTGCTCAGTCACAGTCTTCCTCACCTTAAAAACAACAAAATAAAACAAAAATATTAGCTACTTCTTAGCGTTTGAGTTGAAATCCTGATTTTTTTGGTGTGTTGGTAGTACTGAATTAAAAAAAATATGAATTGAATGTATAGAAATTAAAAATTCAATAATTACCTATTTTTAATATGTAGGCTACATCAATAATTACCTATTTTTAATATGTAGGCTACATTAATTATCATGCACATCACTTTATATATCTTGGAACCTATTCAAACCATTTTTATAGCTTATTGTATCAAAATGACAGTAATAACAGTTTGTGTAGTAAACTAGATGGAAATTGGTTATCAAATAAATCGGTAAATTCATGTGGGCTTGTTCGATATTCATTTTCATCCAGTTTAGGGTCCTGGTTTATTTTATATCATTCAACACCAAATGTCATCAAAATAATACATGTAAATTAAAAAGTCAATTACATTGCAAAACTTTCTTACCTCCATTGATGAATGCGAAGCAGGGAAGAAATCAGGTGTGCCCTTCGTCACCAGCTCCCAGTGAACCTTATTTTTGTTAGACAATTGTTGCATACAGCAAAGTCCTTGTTCACCTTACTTCCTTTCTTGTTGGTGTAAAATCTAAAGTGTGTCCCCATGTGTGATTTGTGGCAATATTTTTCTCATTTTTTCCTCCACCGTTCTCACGGAACTTTTTTATTTTTTTAACCCACTTGGAGCTGCCTCTCTTCTTCTCTAGACAACTTGTGCGCACTTTACCCTCACCGCCACTCCCGAGCGCCCCTTGTGGACCGCCAAGGAATTGCTCAACAAACATTGAGCAGTTTACAGCATCCATACTCCATTGTATGGCAAATATGTTAAATAAAAGTATCGATTCTTGGCGGGAGCATATCGATAACCCATCGGGTTGCAAAATATCGCGATATATCGCTGTATCGAGATATTGTCACACTCTTATTGCTTAGTGCTGCTGCCTTTAAGTGGGTAAATGAGGAGCAGCATTTAGTGTATAAGCTACTTCATATGCTGGTGGCAGTACTTCTGACCAATTTATTAAGTCTGTGTGCGGGCCAGATGTTATTGATTATATGACAGAGGGTGGGGGCCGGATGAAATCTGACCACAGGGCCCATTTGGCCCCCGGGCCGGACTTTAGACATGTCTGCCGTAGCGGTTAGTTTCCCCAATTGATTTTTTTTTTTTTTTTTCACGTTTCATAATGCATGCATGGCAAATGACGCCTGAGACAATCCTTCGTGTTTGTATGCGGTACAGCTTTCATACTTTCTCAACCTAAATCTGGCATTGGATCGCTGCATGTGTTGAATAACTGTGACCAACATCAACCGACTGAAGCGTAGTGTAGGACGGCCCCCTACTTGAAGGCGTGGCGCAGTGTCTGGTGAATGTGTCCTGTCAATATCATTATGAAGTCTATGGGTTAGCACATCAGCCGCACAGTTCTGTGATCAATTGTTCAATCCTGTCTGGAGTTTGCATGTTGTCCTGATGCCTGTGTAGGTTTTCTCCAGGTACTCTAGTTTCCTCCCACATTCCAAAAACATGCATACTAGGCTGATGGGACATTCCATATTCTCAATAGGTGCCATTGCGAGTGTGAAAAGTTGTTTGTGTCCTTGTTCCCTGTGATTGGAGTTCAGGGTGTACCCCCGATTCCTGTCCGTTGTTAGCTCCAGTCCACCGCAACCTTCGTGCGGATAAGCAGTACGGAAAATAAATGATTCAATATCGGCGGGCACATTGTGCTGCTTTTCTTTAGCTGATGTTATATATATATTACAGGAGACGCGCTTCGGGTTTTGCATGTATTCAAATGCTTATCACATAAATATGAATATAAATTCAGCGTCACGTTTAACGGAGATCCCTTAAAACCTCTGCCGAGGCAACCAAGGTCCTCCAGATATTTCCATGGCAACCAACACTGTATTTGTTGTCTCTATAAGAGTGATAATAGTCCTATTCCTTCTAAGAATTACTAGTGTCTCGTTCATATTTATAATCATATTGGTGAAACTATTGGAATACAATACAATATAGTTGCCAAAAGGGTTTTGCCATTTTGGCACTACTACACCCCTAAAACAAGAAAATATGAGTAAGATTCTGCCCTATGCGCTGCCTAGTGTACCATGAAGCTTATTCCCATTGTCCTTTGTCTTACATTGCACATCACGCTCCCAGCACCCTTGCCATTTTGCTTTTTTTTGTAACAGCACAGCACTTCTCTTCTATTGAGTTAAGCATCTGATTTAATATCTTGTCCAAATCAGTGGCCTCAGACTCTCCCTTCCGTTTGCTCTCAAGCCAGCTGGTCTTCTTCGCTTTACAATAATGAATGACGATTTTCAATCGGCTCACAATTTCATTTTAAAAACCCAAATCCTCTTATATCCAAGTGAGCGCGTCTTGTAAAACTCCGGCAAAACAATCTTGATATTGATTCGTCTAGAGAGTGCACAGTTGCGGCCAAGACTGTGAATTTCTTTTGGCAAAAACAAAGGGCTCCACGCCAGCGTTCAGTGTTGCCATGGACCTCCATGCGCTTTCCACTGTGACACTGCACCTTCACAATGTCCTTTCACTTCTGCTGACTGCACCGCAACCCTGATGCTGCCCCTTGATTTGATTTGGCCTCCTCTTTTAACTTGCTGGGGTCAGCTAAGCGGTTCGCTCTTACGAGGCGCGCATTGACAAAATCACCACACACACACACATGTAGGAAACACAGTGGCAGCTTTCCAAAGCAGAAAATATTAATGGATAAGTAGCGTCCAATGATTTAAGGGATCAGAGACCGTGAGCTTCCTCTTATCTGATTACATTTAGGTTCAGAGAGGGTAAAAATAAGGGAAGAACACAGTTGTGTGTTTTAATTTCGTAGCTTTTGGAAACTAAAAATGTCTCATCAATCCTGTAGTGAAAAATAGTTTTCTTATTTGCTCTAGTTTTCATTATTTGAATTTGAAATGTATTCAAAATTCGTTTCCCGGGTTCTTGTACAAGAATGTTCTTTTTGTACAAAGGAAAACCTGTGCATGAAATTGTTTAACAAGAATGTAACGCATCCTGTTAAAAGTCAAATCTAAATGAAAGCACCCATTAATATTAGGAATGGGAACCTCCGTGTACCTCACGATACGATACGATTTGCGATACAAGGCTCATGATAACGACGATGTCGTGCTATGGCTGTGCAACAATTGTTGATACATGTGTCAGGAAATAATTCTAGGATGTTCTACAAAACAACTAATAAACAGAAAATTAAGCTCCTGTCATCATTCTGCTATGAATTGGAATGAGTTTATCACTATTGGACGTCCAATGTGTTTGAACTGGAAGGGCTCATTCATTCGCTGCCATCCTTCCCACTTCAAACAGATTTGACGTTTATGGCGGTCAGTGACACCCAATTAGTTAATTTATGGGCATTTCATGTCAATTCCTGTTGATTTTTAGTGACCTCCTTTTCTTTTTGGGGCATTTACAGGTCACTTCCTAGTAGAGGTGGGAATCCTTGGGCACCTAACGATTCGATTCCGATTCAGAGGCTCCGATTCGATTATAAATTGATTATTGATGCACCACAATCCCCCCCCCCCACCCCCCCAGTTTTAAAACTGTTTCATCATTTAAAGATGGATTAAAGTCAAGATTTTGCCGGTTTGGGTTTTAAAAATTATTTTTTTTTTCGATAAAAAGTAATTAGGTTCGCTACAACACAGCCTTCTAGAGAAGTCTGCTGCTGTAAGATGGCGCCTGTTTACTAGCGCGGGAAAGTCTGTCATTTCGCATCTAGTTCTTGGAATATGATCTAACACGGCCGTCATCTGTCATTTCACATCTAGTTCTAGAATATGTGATATCTACCATAGCCGTATGTTGCCGTATGTTTGTAGCAACTAGCAACTGGGCGCTGTTTGTGGCAGCTGACAGCCTCAGTCAGGTATTATTGTTTTTTTGTTTTTTTTATCTAGCAGAATGAGTTGAACATGATATTTACTCCGTTCCTCATTGCGTCCCGAAAGACCGCGCTGTGTGTTATTTCCGCTTTACCTGGTATAATTCAACAATCGGAATTTGGATGTTTGTGAATCGTTCTCGAATCTTCCACGGCAGAATCGCGAATAATCTACGAATCGGAAATTTCGCACGCCTCTACTTCCTTGTGATTTTTTTTAAACCTGTCCTGTTCAGCTGTTTGACAAGGAGAATGGAAGTCTAAGTGTCCGGTTGGTCTGAACAGTTTCAATGTTTCACACTGAGAGTATGACATGCTCTCCCATTGTGATCATTCAACATACCTCGTTTATTATGACAAAGCAGCAAACAGGAAGGGGTTATGGGGGAACAGAAGAAAAGAAAAGAAACAGAAGAAAAGAAAGAAAAGAAACACAACAAGAAATACAGTGAACCTACACTAACTATGAATATGTTGGTGCTATCATCAGCTAGATGTATTTCCAGTTGACACAATGTGGGGGGCCTGTTGACCAGGGAAAGAAGGGGAGGGTGGTGGGGTAGTCTATAAGATAAGTGATTGGGAGGGGTGGAGTGTACATAAATCAGCTCTGTGATCTAGAAACCAGTAATTGTGTGAATTCCTTGTGAGTGTAAGTCCGTCGGCAACCGACCCTACGCTGCCCCATCGCCATTCCCTGCACCGGGGCCCCCCACCCGAGCCCGCCCAATCACATCCAGGTGCGCGCGAGCCCCACCAAACGCAACAGCCACGAAGTTGAGCGGAGACCACCCCAGGGCCCGGGGAGGGAGGACGAGCGGGGGAATTGGGGGTGGAGCCAGCGCAGCCCATCCCTCCTTCTGCAGCCCAGCAAACAAGCCATAGCTAATACAGATACATGCAGTATTTTGTTGCCTTCATTGTAAGGCTTATGTAAGGCTTTTCATTTTTTTTGCGGCTCCAGGCATTTTTTTTTTTTTTGTTTTTTTGGTCCAATATGGCTCTTTCAACATTTTGGTTTGCCAACCCCTGCCCTAAAATAAACGGGAAGTTCCCTGCAAATTCCCACAAAAGACTGGTGGTGAATGCTCTGGTTTCAATGCCATTGACTGTGCTAGACGTCCAGTCCAATCAAAATGAATTGGACATCTTAGCTGCGGCCATGGCAGCCAGTGAGCTAAGGTAGACACTATTTTAATGGAAAATTTGGTAGCGTTCTGTTGGTTCCTTTGTTGTTGTTGTTGTTTTGTAAACAATAAAACCTTTGTAAAACGACATATCAGTTCTTCATAAGAGCATATCAATAACCTTTTGGCTCCAAAGTATTGCGATATATCACCTTTTCGATATATTGTCACACCCTTACACACTATAGCAATTTCATCAAAGCTTCCACTGGCTGTATTTTGTGGTTGGAGAGCTAAATAAGCCCTCATATCATCAAATAAAATGCCCATAGTCAGCTGGGATAGGCTCCAGCAGCATCGTTACAAGCAAAAGCAGTACAGATAATGGATGGGTGGATAAATCTACTTAGCATTTAATACCTGACTGATATCTAACAGAGACTAATGGACAGTATTGTCGTATTTACGTATTAGCTATGATTCATGCGTGTTGCATTTGCACCTGCTTTGCAAAATCTGTTCGTGTATGCAATGGCCATTGAATAAATCATTGCTTACATACATTTTACTGAGCAATCCGAGCCTTTCTTTTTCTTTACTTTTTTTTTTTTTGTGCCCATTTAAAAGACTCAAAAAGCTTTAAAGCGTTGAATATATTACATTAAAAAATGTTTTTAAAAATCTTGGGCTCTGTGACATGCTATAGTACTCTTAACAAGTTCACAACCTTTGTATAGGATTTTATAGATTGTTAAATCTCTCCTTTCTAATCACGATGCAGACTAGGACAATTGCCAAGCATTTGTTTACTCGATTCTCTGCGGTGATCTGCCGTCCCTCAGTGTCCTACAGTGTCTTATCCTTATCCTGTCTGTTTCCATGTGACGGGCGATCTCTACCAACTCGCTGCGTCACGGCGAGGTGCTCAGCTGTCTCCCCCGCGGGATGCCTGACCAGCTCGCACTAATCTCCACACCCTGCTAAATTTACACTCACATGCGCAGATTAGTCCCACCCTGATGCAGAAGATGGTGCGGAACACGACATGTGCACATGATGCTTTTTTTTTGTTGCCTCGTTTGATGTACCTTTTGTCCTTGTTTGGAAGGAAAGTGTAATGCTATCCTCATGTGAAGTTCAGTATAGTATTAGCTCCATGGATTTGGATGTTTCCTGGTGACTAATCTCATTAGAAATACACCAGAAATGATGTTTTAGCACAAGAAAGGTACCAGTGGATCTATGCTGTTGCGTGCTACGTTTAAAGTAACTTTGAAACTTTGACTGTCCGTGTTCCACAAGCACATACTTACAGTACCAAACTCAAAAATTTCTTCCAATGGCTTGTTTCCACAACATCAAGGCACGGTAATGATTTTTAATTTTTCAACAGTGTATGTGTAATTGTTTTAATAGGTAATTTAGCAATTCTATTTGGACTTTAATGCATCAAACACATATATGAAATAAAATATACTTACAAAAATTACTTTCAGTCACCTGCTTAAGACGTTACACTCATCATCCTTAGATTATAACCCAGGTTAAGTACAAAGTAAATAGGAGCGATCTGGTCTGCAGTGGGAGGACATGTTTGGTTTGAATAATTGACGTATGTTTGATCATTTTAAACAGAACCCAGCAATATTGCTGTATCCGTGATGGAGGATTATGATTAGCGTTATAATTTTGTGTTCATGCACACGTACACGTTAGTAAAATGTCATCCCTTTGTGGCAATCTAGTGTAATCCTGAGAAACCCCTAAGAGTAATCAGTGTTGTAGAGTCTGAATCTTTATCCTCATTAAACAATACCCAGGTGGTGCATTGATACTGAGGCAACTCAAATGCTCTTCTGTGCAGGAAACTTCCACTGAAGCACAACAATTGATGCTTTTTTTATCTGTGTGCCAGCAGGATTATGTAAAACAAAGTTAATAGCACTCTATTGTTAAATATTGACCAAGGAAATGCAGTATTACAGTATATGCAGAAAACACAGTAATATAGTTTACCAGCAAGGGCGTAGGTTTGCATAGGGATGGAAGAGATATAACACAACCAACTTCTCAGGATGGTCAAATTGTCCCCACAGAATGCAAGCCACCTCCGTATTAAAACATGTGCCATGATCCTAGTTTTTGACATAATACAAAACACGATGTTTACTCACTTTGCCGTAAGTCCAATGGTCCCACAGTTGTCGCACACTTGTCTTGGCAGATCTCGAGGTGAACGGGAACTTTGTGAAACCCAAAAAGGCTCACACGCCTCTCCCTGGTGCAGCTACAAAAGCACGCAGTCGTTTGGCTGACGTGATGCGAAAAATAAACGAATTAATCCACAAAATTAGCTGACTCCGCAGTTCAGGGCACTGGGGACACTTTTCCTTTATATTGCTCTGCACCAAGCACTTTAATGGAAACTAACCCATAGTATTGTTGGAACTCCAATCTGAATTTCGTTGTTATCTTGACAATGACAAATAAACTCTGAATCTGAATCATCTGCATTCTATAAAGCAATGCTGTATTGTGAGGTGCTGATAAGCTGAAGAACGATAAACCGATACAACCGGATATCCGGTTTTACAGATGAGAGATACAGCTGTAGCTATAGTAAAGCTACGATTTGACAGTAATTAGCCCTTAAATATTAAATGAACCGATAGTAGAGACAGAATTCGGCTATCGCGAGCACAAGAATCGGCTTCTAATGCCTAGTTCAATGCATTGCTTAATATATAATAATTTAGCTTTTACTTCACATGCTTGTGTCATTCACCACACAGCGCACTTAGTATGTGACATGATGTGACATGCAGGATCACAATATGGACTAGCATAACTCCCCGTCATTACCCGATCGTCACGGCCGTGTCATAACAACGCGAGAGCTAACAAAACCATTGTAACGCACGCTCCGTAGCGTTTTCTTCACAGCCCAAAACGAAACTAGTAGTGGCAACGAAGTAACATGCTAAAACAATGGACAGTTTGAGCACCACGCCAGTGACGTGCAGCGATTGATTTTCAACGCACCCAGGAAAACAAAAGTCGGACTTTGAAGTGATGAAGGCAGCCAGATCTGTTCGCATGGGTCAGAGCTAGTGTGAAGCGGTACAGAGATCGTGAGTTTTTAACCCTGAAAAATAACCCACTACAATGGTGGAAAGGGCGGCATATTGTTTCCACGAAACGCACTCTGCTTAAACATGAACATGTGGATCAGATGATCTTCCTCAAGAAAAATCTGCCCTTCAAAAAAGATATGAACAGTGATGAGGAATAAAAAAATGTGGAAGCACAGGCATAAGTGAATGACTTTGCTGTGTACAGTATAAGTTTAAAGTAATGACTATTGACCTGTCTTTCTAAAATGCCATGTTTTTATTACCCCAATTATACCAGTGGTAAAGCATAATTTATTGTGTATTTATGATAGCACTAGCAGGTTTAATTCTTTTTTTTCTAGAGCTGCTGCATATAATTTTTTTGTTTGTAAGATGTTTACGTGAAAGTTTGCACTTCAACTACTTACCTCTTCTGTTCAAAACACCAGGAAATACAGTAATTGACTTACTGCACTTTATTGTTGTATGTCACTGGAGTTTTATTTTATTATCAATCCCATCCAACAAAATGACGGTCATATAGTAGCCTTATTTTTTTTTTCATACTGTAAATACTGTACGAACACACACAACAAATGTTTACTATCGTATCGTTTTAACTCTGTATCGAACCGTATCGTTCTTAAACTATATCGAATCGCTCGGCCTTAAAAACGTATCGTTTTTTGATCGAATCTTAACCTGTGTATCTCGATACAGATCGAATCGGCTTCATGCCAGAGATTCCCAACCCTAGGTGCTGACCCAGGTGACGTCACATTTGCATTCTCCTAAACCCGAGACTGAAGCCGGAAGTCACTCATTTTCATGGCGCGGGATTCAAAATTTGAATATATAAAACGATCGCTTTCACATACAACGAAGTGGTCTATTTCATTCAGAAGATAACCATTTCCTTTGCTTTTTTTTTTAACTAAAAAATAACTATTTTTTTGTGTGCGTGAACCCAAAGAGGAATTATTCTTCAGCATAGTTTTTTTTTTCTTGTTTGAAATAGATGGTTTTAAAATGGCTCTGCTCATTAGATTACCACTTGTGTGATCTCCCTCATTTGACTTAAACCCACATGTCCTGCCGGTCCGTGAATAGACGAGCGTGTGTTTAGCAGGAGTGACACGGTGGTTTTGTGAAGGGTTGGGATCAAGATGAACAAGTCCCTCCATCAAGCTTATCTAAAACGTTAGCTGTTGTCAGAGTCACACTCGAAAAGTGTAAGCCTGGCTAAAACGTGCCCTGTGTTGTGCCCCGGAGCATGTACGGCCCACGTGCTTTGCTGAGTGAGAGCGGCGCTGCTCCCCGCTTAGGATTATTCCTCTGGGAATAGGCTGAGTCACGCCACAGAAGAACAGGCAGATAGTGACATACACACACACACACAAGTAGAAAAGTAGGGAAGAGCTTGGGGGCGGTGATGGGTTCTTTTGAGGCGACATTAAATGATCCTTACTGCTCAATATGGGCAATCAGTGTCTTGTTCCTCTGTTGATCATGTGTGATATGATAAGTCATTTCAGTTAGTGGTGTTACACTTTATGAGAGTGAAAATGACTGATTTGATTATTTTATGTTCTTATCAGTTTTAAAAATTGTTGATATTGTTGTGTAGGTAATGCTCCATTTTGTGTACTTTAGTAGCTGGGAATAAAGGCCATTTCATACTAGTGCGAGCAGTGCTAAAAAGCATTTTCCTATCGTTTTGGGTGGTGTAGCCAGAGTAAATTTGCACATAGGGGAAGGTCTATAATAGTCATGTGCTGGTTGCCGGTTTCGAGGTTTACCTTGGTATGAAAACGTCACGGTTTCAAAGCCACTAAAATTTTCCGTCATATCGTAGTACGGTATTAGCTATTAGCCACCACAATGCAAGAACTGTTTTTGACACAGTTATAAATATAACACACAATAAAACACAACAGGTTTCACACACATAGTGGTTAGAAGTGTACAAATGTGTTGTACACAGGTAGTGTACAAAGGCAGTGACCAAAAGTAGTGTACAAGACTAGTAAGTGTACAAAAGTAGCATACACAGGTAGTGTACAAAGGTAGTGAACAAATTAGTGTACAGAAGTACAAAAAGAGAAAAAAAGTTGTGTACAACAGTAGTGTACAGAGATAGTGTACAAAGGTAGTCTGTGAAGGGTAGTGTACAAAAGTAGTCTACAAAAGTAAATAGTGAACAAAAGTAGTGTACAAAAGCAAGTAGTGAACAAAAGTAGTGTGTTTTGCTTAAGGTTATCATACCGCCAAAATCTCATACCGGCACATGCCTAGTCCATATATGGAAATATTCTCTATTTCCGTAATGTTATGATGTCAGAATGAGCCTCCAATAGGAAAAGGGTTGGCGGAAGGACATCATGCTAGTTTGGCGGATATATTCACAGCCTAAGGACGATAGAAGAAGTCATTATAGATGCTCTTTTCTAGTTTCCAAAGCTTCAGGACACTTGAAAAGAGGCTTTCAAACTTCTCCCTGCTGAGCCGAAATGATGTCTTGAAGCAGTTTGGTTGGAACTGTAGTTTATGAATTCAACTCTTTCTGTCACAACTAGTGGGGCCTTTTTTTACGGGATTTATTATGACAAAAGCTTTCTTGTGCAACAATGGAAAAATACATCCTTCGCATTGGTTTTCTTCAACTAAAAGCCTTGCTGTTTACTACCTGAAATTTTGCGATGTCAGCAATTCCAAATTTGGTCAAGTTAGCAAGCAGGTCGCCGCCTTTACGCGTTGGTGCTTGTGCTGGACCCTTTCACACAAGGCTGGCGGGAAAAGGCCTAAAAGGGAACCTCGGACTTAGAGACTTGTAGGTTCAAATTGCCACAATTGTTCTCTTTTACAAAAATATGTTATTAGAAACAGATAAAATATTATAATATTTAGTACATGTTTTGACCTATGGAGGGCGCCATATTTTATGGACGCTCAGGGTGATGATGTAGATTGTCACTGTCACTCGCTGAATACTACTGGGTTACTGCAATTCCTTCTACGCGGCGAGATGTCCAACACATGGGCTCATCGGTTAAAAGTTGCGAGTACTTACTATTTGTCTTTTTATTGAGTGTTTTATTACCTTTTCATTGCCTCAAAATACTTTTTGCAGGTGTTTCCTTCTCATACTTTTAAGCAGTCTTTTCTTGTGCGAGCCTTTAAGCAGGTTGTTGATCTGTTGACCACATTAGTCAAGTAGCATATCTGAACCAACCTTATTTGATAGTACTATATTTAAGTATTTTCTTAAGTCATATTTAGTATGTTCTGTCTGTATGCATCTATACAAAATAAGCTGAACGCGCACGGTAGTACTTTGGGTGACAAATTCGCCTCTTTTCGGACGTTTCGCCGGTGTAGCACATTTTGGCGGAACACCGTTTTTTTCGTACTCTCGTCACGTCTCATCCCGTCTTTCCTGTTCATTTTGCTCTTGCTGGTCGTTTTGTGAAATATCGACAGTGCTGTCATGCTCATTAATGTTCCTCTCTGGTTCAAATTGAAAGGGTTGAACAGATGACATGTGTATGTCGCTAGAGTCATACTCTGGAAGCCCGGCAGCGTAACCATGTAACGTCATCGCCCTGCGACGTCAACAACAATGGCGACCTATTAGTCAAACTCATTTTTACAAATTGTACAAAAACGAAAACATCAAGCGGGGTTTCAATTCCAAATGATTTTAACTCATAATAACATTTATTTTTTAAGACAAGTCTCTCCGTGTTTCCCTTTAAAGCAACAGCACCAATGCTTTTTGCAGCATGTACAGTGGTATGAAAAAGTATCTCACCCTTTTGGAATTCCTCACATTTCTGTATAAAATCACTATCAAATGTGATCTGATCTTTGTCAAAATCGCACAGATGTAAAAACAGTGTCTGCTTTAACTAAAGTCACCCAAACATTTATAGGTTTTCATATTTGAATGAGGATAGCATGCAAACAATGACACAAGGGGGGGCAAATAAGTAAGTGAACCCTCTGCCTAAGGAGACTTAAAGAGCAATTGAAACCAATTTTTACCAAACAATTTAAGTCAGGTGTGTGCCCAATCACTGGTGAGTGTTTTAAAGCTGCCCTGCCTACTATAAAACACACACCTGTTAAGAAATGTCTTGATGATAAGCATTTTCTGATGTGCATCATGGCTCAGCCAAAAGAGCTATCTGAAGGCCTGCAATCACGGATTGTTGATTTGTATAAAAGGGAAAGGATACAATACCATCTCTCCAAGTCTGGATGTTCATCAATCAACAGTCATGGTAAAGTTGTCTACAAATGGAGAGAGTTTAGCACCTTTGCTTCTCTCCCAAGGAGCGCAGAATACTCAGAGAGGTAAAAAAAGAACTGTAGAGTGTATGCTAAAATCACTGGCACAGTCCAATATCTCTGTGCAGACATCAACTATTTGAAAACTATGACCAAGAATGGTGTTCATGGGAGGACGCCAAGGAAGAAGCCCTGCTGTCTAAAAAAAACATTGTTGCTCGTTTAATGTTCGCAAAAAGGCACTTGGTCACTTCACAGAAGTTTTGGCAAAAATATTTTGTGAACTGATGAAACCAAAGTTGAATTGTTTGGGAGTAACACACAATGTCGTGTGTGGAGAAAAAAATGGAACCGCTCACCAGCATCCACACCTCATCCCCACCGTGAAGCAATGTGGCGGGAGCATCATGATTTGGGGCTATTTCGCTGCCTCGGAGCCTGGACAACTTGCAATCAGTAATGGAAGAATTAATTTAAAAGTTCATCAGGATGTTTTGCAGGAAAAGTTGAGGCCATCTGTCAGACAGTTGAAGCTAAAAAGAGGACTGATGCTCCAACAAGACAATGATCCAAAACACAGAAGTAAATCAACTTCAGAATGGTTTCAGAAGAACAAAATACACGTTCTGGAGAGACCTAGTCAAAGTCTAGATTTAAACCCCATTGATATGCTGTGGCATGACCTAAAGACAGCGAATCATGCCAAACATCCCAGGAATCTGAACTACAGCAGTTTTGTAGAGAAGAATGGGCCAAGATTAGTCCTGATCGATGTGCCAGACTGATCTGCAGCTACAGGAAGCGTCTGGTTGAAGTTATTGCTGCCAAGGGGGGCCACAAAATATTAAATGTGATGGTTCACTCACTTATTTTCCCCTTTCTGTCATTTTTTGCATACTGTCCTCATTAAAATATGAAAACCTATAAATGTTTGGGTGGTTTAGTTAAAGCAGACACTGTTTTTTCATCTGTGTAATTTTAACAAAGATCAGCTCCCATTTGATGGTGATTTTAAGCAGAAATGTGAGAAATCCCAAAAGATTCAGATACCTTTTCATAACACTGTACCACTCTATTTCTCTTACAAGCCTCTAAATCAGTACTTCTCAAATGGTGGGGCGCGCCCCCCCAGGGGGGCGCAGAGCGATGCCAGGGGGGGCGCGAGTGACCTCGGGGAACATGCTTTTTTTTTTTTTTTTTGCCGTACTAGAATAAAGTGTACTTGCACATCCACTCCGTGGGTGGCAGTGGCGCTCTCATTTTCAAAGTGCGTGCAGTATTTTTGAAGTAAGCAAGAGCACACGGAAGAGACTCATGCAGAGCTGGACTCACGCAGCGACCCACTGTCTTTTTCGGTTCTCACGTGTCCGGCCGAGAAGTGCCATTTTCGGCTTGGGATCGTCACGACCACCGCCCTCACCTACGGTTCTCCCTCGGCCGCCGAGAATGCGCTTTTTTCGGGCCGTTTGCCTTTGACTTTTAATATAGTGGGAAATGAGGAAAGACCACTGTTTACTGAGTCTAAAAATGATTATAGCGGAGAAGCCAAATCAGTTAAGACGCCACTTAAAGACATTAGACCTCAATCTCATTGATATGCCGCTTGATTGTTTTTCAGCGAAAATGTGCCGAATATTGCCAATTGTCACAATCGTCCCGCTTTGTCAGTGTTATATCAGTAAACCAGTGAGCACTGTAAACCAGTGAGCACTGTGGTGAATCAGCGAAAATAAAAACTTTCCTTCTGTCCAAAGACCCCCCCCCCCCCCCTTCTATTCAGTTTTGTTTTTTTTTCGGTCAAATTTTTTGGCATGTTGTCCTGAAGAGTAAATGTTTCTAATCAATTTGAATTTGTTATTATTTACTGATTTTATTACATTTTATTTTTCAGTATCAAATGGTCAAAAATGTACCTTGAGTGTATTTTTACAGTTTGGATGTGACTTTTTTTTTTTTTTTTTTTTTTTTTTTTAACTTCAGGCAAATTGATGCGCGTTAAGTCTTTTCTGTTACAAGCAACACAATGTTTAAAAAGTTATACTTTATTATAAGTTGATCTATGTTACTTTTTTTCTTTAATAGAAAAAAAAAGGACCCAATGTTAGGCTGAGGCGTACTTATAATAGTAATATAGACGAATGATACTATTTACAGTGGCGGCAGAGAGTTGGGGGGGGGGGGGGGCGCGAAACATTTACGTCTTCCTTGGGGGGGCGTAACAGAAAATAATTGAGAAGCACTGCTCTAAATTATAAGAATTTTTGAGAGGCTTTTTATCCAATGCAAAATTATTACTTAGCGCTGCTTTATATACTCTCCATCAATATACTTGACACTAAACGTCTACTATTTTTGTCATAAAATGTTGGACCTCAATTTTGTGTAATACATCTGATAATTACAGCTCCTCTGAGGATTTTTCAAAATGAGGTTAACCTACTTAATGATATACTGTATAGTCATTTGGTTCAGTGCTAAATTTAGCTCACTGCTAATGCGAGTACTGGTGGCTCACCGCAGTGGGACATATGCTGTTGAGTGGCTTGAGTTGAAATATCTAACTGAATCGCCGAATCAGTATGGGAACATGGCATGTTGGACAGTTGTTTCGTGTTCTCAAGGCGCCTCATTTGTCTTTGTGTCTGTCTATTTAAGGTGGTCCTGGTGCGATGGAACGAGCCATTCCAGAAACTGGCCACATGCGATACAGATGGTGGGATTTTTGTTTGGATCCAGTATGAGGGCCGCTGGTCTGTGGAGCTAGTCAATGACCGTGGAGCTCAGGTAAATCAACCTACATCAATTCGACTATCATCATCAACTCAGCTCTGAAGTCGTTCAATCCCGACTGGGGTTCCTGGATTTAAGAGTTTCCTTCAGTTAATAATGCTTTAGAAACTTGCAAGTTGGGTCCATTGTAAAGTGGTGTCGGTGGCTTTGCAGGTCAGTGACTTCACATGGTCACATGACGGCACTCAGGCGCTCATCTCCTACCGCGATGGCTTTGTGCTGGTGGGCTCCGTCAGCGGGCAAAGGCACTGGTCCTCTGAGATCAACCTCGAGAGTCAAATCACATGCGGTATCTGGACACCTGATGACCAGCAGGTATGAACCTCACTTCTTTCTTACCTAAATTCACCATTAAACTCTTATTCTAACAATTGACTGTCAATGTACAGGTTTTGTTTGGTACTGCCGATGGACAGGTGATAGTGATGGACTGCCACGGGCGCATGCTGGCCCACATTCTGCTGCACGAGTCGGACGGCATCCTCAGCATGTCATGGAACTACCCCAGCTTCCTGGTGGAGGACAGCAGCGAGAGCGACACAGATTCTGACGACTACCCCCCACAGCAAGGTGCGTCTGTTCCACAATAGCGTTTCGTGTTTGCTGGCAGCGCTGACGTACCAGTGTCCAGCTGTTTTATTTACGGGTTGCAAGAAAGCAGATGTGCTGCCATCTGTGAGCTCCCTTCCCCCTCCAATCAGCGCTCCCTAATGCTCTTATTGCATTTCCCAGTGTGGTACCAATTTATGTTTTTTTTTTCCGTCTCCTTAGTTCACCTTCTTTATTCAACGCTACACTCAGAAAATGCACTTACTCCTTCATATGAGTCATGTAACTAACAGTGTAATGTCGTTAGATGTTAAGTTACACTCTTCATACATTAATCTGCTTTTTTGCTGAATGCACAGAACAAAGAAATGCATCATAACCAGTGTTAGGCACGTTAATTAAAAAAAATATATATATTATAGTTATATAACTATAGTTATAGTTACTCACTACGTCTTCCAAAAAGTAACTTAGTAACTGAATTACTCTATAGTAAAAGTAACTAGTTACTAGTTGTAAGTTGTTGTATGTCAAAGAATCTGAAATTTTCTGAGCAGTATTCGAGTCAGTTGAATAGAGAAGAACAGACAGGTAATTGTGTTATAGAACCTTGTAATATTTATTGCACCTCACCAGCAACAGATTTATCCTACACTTGAAGTGCAACAAAAATAAACAGTAAACAATATAATACAATAACAATCAGCAGTAAAAAATATAAAGTGAGTTTAATCAATTAAATCTAACTCTCACAAGTCAAGTAGACATAGCCTACTGTACTTCAAGTATTTTGACTTGAAATAGTGTTTATATCTCCACCTCGTAAAGGACAAATTTTCCTCTGAATGCTCTTCCATCATATCCCTCTGCATCTGTTTTGGGTGTGTGTGTTTACCGCACGCGCTCTTCCGGTTTGTGTGTGTAAAAGCACGGGCTCTGATTGGCTTCCTATGACACATGACTAACCCTCAGCCAATCACAATCACTTCCATCGCATCTATCCAGGTGGTGCATTCAGGTAGCCTCGTCCCCCTACTCCTCCCGTCAAAGTGTCTGCCGTCCTCAAGATGGAAGCAGCATTCTTGCTGGCTGACAGTGGGGGATGGGAACGAGTCTAGCATTCAGGTGTAGCAAAAACAGAAACGTTAGCAAGCTTTGGAAAGCATTGTCTAACTGAATGAGCAGGGACAAACAGCCTGGAGTCATAAGAAGTACGTGCTGTAATATTCAGATACAGAATTATCCAAGGCACCCGAAAGTGCACACGGCGGCAATTTTGTTTTGCTCACATGATGCAGGAGTGAGTTAGAGACACGGCCTGCCGAGAGCCGTACATTTGTGTTAATGTTGAAGTTATGTATATGTGCTATTAAAGAAACAGAGTGCCAGCACGTCCTTTGTGGTATATCTTTGCTAAGAAAAAGCACAAAACAAAACACGTGCGCTATTCTCGAACCTGAACGCACCCCAAGTCTCGGATGACAAATAAACAGAGCAGAGTAGACTCGCTATGGCTGGTAGTTTCTTCAATTTATTCAGAGTAAGTAACGCACCGCTTTTGACAGTCAGTAATGGTGGAAAAAATAATTGGTTAGATTACCCCGTTACTGAAAAAAATAACGGCGTTATGTAACGGTGTTATTCCCAACACTGATCATAACACCGCCTTCTTGGCAGTCATTTTAATAGTACTAAAGTAGTAAGAAATTTCAACCTTTTTTTTTTTTTTTGTAACAACTCTTGTCTTTTCTGTGTGTTCTCAGTGCACAGCCACAAACCTTTGCTGACAGTTAGCTTCACCTCCGGAGACATTAGCCTGATGAACAACTACGATGACCTCTCGCCCACCCTCATCCGCACTGGCCTGAAAGGTAATCCAGCTGCACTATTTTTTCCTCCCATGATATGATTCATATAGTACTTGTGCTCCTCAGATGTAGTCGCCCAGTGGTGCTCTCAAGGAGACCTTCTGTCAGTGGCTGGCATGGAGAGGACACTCCTTCCCCATGATCCATCTTGCCCCCCTCCCACCAGGAATGCCATAGTAAAGTTCTTTAATGTCCGGGGTGAACACATATACACACTGGAAACACCAGCACAGGTGATCAACAGCAAAAAATCTATAGAAAAAAACAATTAGAGCAGAGGTGTCAAACTCATCTTTGCTATCTTTTGTCGCGGGCCACATTGTATTTATGGAATCCTTCGGAGGGTCGTTATGTTGGCCACCCATGTAAATAATTGACTCATTTGTGTGCTATTGCCAGGGCTAGATGTCTGATTTTGGACGTCTAGCGCCGTCAATTGCAAGTAAGATAGGGCTACCATGATTAATTCTATTAATTGATCTGCAAATGAAAAGTCATCTATTTTGATAGGATCTGTAGGAAGTGTTTTCATTAATGAAATGAAAAAGAAAAGATTTTTTCCTTACTCCTTGGGTCACTTTTCGCATAGAACGTGTAAGAATATCAGGATATTCTGATCCAAATGTGGACATTTTGTGTTTTTGAACTTGCCACTGCAACATTGCAAAAGTCAAGCACCAACAATTTACACTCACGTAGTCCGAAACTTTTTACCAGAGGAGTAAGTTAATGCTTGTTATGAATCAATTTCTCACATTTTTTACCGTAATTAGACCTGGCTTTAATACAAAACAGTGGTACCTCTACTTACGAAATTAATTGGTTCTGGAAGTAATTTCGTAACTTGAAAATTCTCTAAGTAGAGCTGCGTTTTCCATGTAAATGCCCTACTCCGTTCCAAGCCCCCCCAAATTCAGACATTAGTCTTTTATAATGCATCAAAACATGTCACAAATATATGTTACAATTAGATTATTGGACAATCAACAATAAAATCAGAGTTGTGCATAATGTAAAAAAAATAAAATAAAATAAAAAGTGGGGCAAATAAGTATTTAGTCAATCACTAATTGTGCAAGTTCTCCCCCTTGAAAATATTAGAGAGGCCTGTAATTGTCAACATGGGTAAACCTCAACCATGAGAGACAGAATGTGGAAAAAAAACAGAAAATCACATTGTTTGATTTTTAAAGAATTTGTTTGCAAATCATGGTGAAAAATACGTATTTGGTCAATACCAAAAGTTCATCTCAATACTTTGTTATGTACCCTTTGTTGGCAATAACGGAGGCCAAACGTTTTCTGTAACTCTTCACAAGCTTTTCACAAACTGTTGCTGGTATTTTGGCTCATTCTTCCATGCAGATCTCCTCTAGAGCAGTGATGTTTTGGGGCTGTCGTTTGGGAACACGGACTTTCAACTCCCTCCACAGATTTTCTATGGGGTTGAGATCTGGAAACTGGCTAGGCCACTCCAGGACCTTGAAATGCTTCTTACGAAGCCACTCCTTTGTTGCCCTGGCTGTGTGTTTGGGATCATTGTCATGCTGAAAGACCAGCCACGTCTCACCTTCAATGCCCTTGCTGATGGAAGGAGTTTTTCCACTCAAAATCTCTCGATACATTGCCCCATTCATTCTTTCCTTTACACAGATCAGTCGTCCTGGTCCCTTTGCAGAAAAACAGCCCCAAAGTATGATGTTTCGACCCCCAGGCTTCACAGTGGGTATGGTGTTCTTCTGATGCAATTCAGTATTCTTTCTCTTCTAAACACGAGAACCTGTGTTTCTCCCAGAAAGTTCTATTTGGGTTTCATCTGATCATAACACATTCTCCCAGTCCTCTTCTGGATCAGCCAAATGCTCTTTAGCGAACCGCAGACGGGCCTGGATATGTACTGGCTTCAGTAGGAGGACACGTCAGGCAGTGCAGGATCTGAGTCCCTGGCGGCGCATTGTGTTACTGATAGTAGCCTTTGTTACTGTGGTCCCAGCTCTCTGCAGGTCATTCACTAGGTCCCCCCGTGTGGTTCTGGGATTTTTGCTCACCGTTCTTGTTATCATTTTGACGCCACGGGGTGACATCTTGCATGGAGCCCCAGATCGAGGGAGATTATCAGTGGTGTTGTATGTCTTCCATTTTCTAATAATTACTCCCACAGTTGATTTTTTTACACCAAGCGTTTTATCTATTGCAGATTCAGTGTTCCCAGCCTGGTGCAGGTCTACAATTTTGTCTCTGGTGTCGTTCGACAGCTCTTTGGTCTTGGCCATAATGGAGTTTGGAGTGTGACTGACTGAGGTTGTGGACAGGTGTCTTTTGTACCGATAATGAGTTAAAACAGATGCCATTAATACAGTTAACGAGTGGAGCCTTGTTAGACCTCGTTAGAAGAAGTTAGACCTCTTTGACATCCAGAAATCTGGTTTTTGGTGACTAAATACTTATTTTCCACTCTAAATTGGAAATAAATTCTTTAAAAATCAAACAATGTGATTTTCGGATTTTTTTCCCCACATTCTGTCTCTCGTGGTTGAGGTTTACCCATGTTGACAATTACAGGCCTCTCCACTCTTTTCAAGTAGGAGAACTTCCACAATTGGTGGTTGACTAAATACTTATTTGCCCCACTGTAGAGTAGAGGTCCCTCTTAGCCAATTGGATGCCAGGAAGATGCTAGGTAATAACCAATAGCAGACCAGTTATACAGTGGTATGGAAAAGTGTCTGAACCTTTTGAAATTTCTCACATTTCTGCATAAAATCACCATCAAATGTGATATGATCTTTGTCAAAATCACACAAATGAAAAAAGGGTGTCTGCTTTAACTAAAACCACCCAAACATTTATAGGTTTTCATATTTTAATGAGGATAATATGCAAACAATGACAGAAGGGGGGGGGGGTATTTTTTGTCTGATGTGATGCTGCAGCCTAATCTATAATTGTACTATATAAAATGGATATTTGGTTTATTTATGGATTAAGGAAGCAAAGAACAAAAGTTTAAGATGCTTAATTTGTATTCAATGAGAAAAAAAAATGTTATTCTCTACTTGCTTTGAATACTCACACCAATCCTCCATTTCCTTGGTAGCGACCCATTACTACCCTCTGCTGGGGCCACCGTGACTCCCGTCTCTTCCTGGCGTGCGGCCCGGCACTCTACGTGGTGCGTGTGGAACACCGCATCGCAAATCTGCAGCTCCTCTGCCAGCAGGGCATCGCCACGGCGGTGAAGGAGGAAAAGGACGTCGCCAAGCTCACCATTCCGTCACGTCTCTGTTCCTACGTCACTTCCGCTTTTATCCCCACAATCAAGGTATGATGGGATAGAATGGAGGGCTGTTTGGACACTTAAAAAATCATAGTGGTTACTACAAAGCCTGTTTAATTCCCCAGCAGCCCATTCCAGACCCCAACAACATGCGTGACTTTGTGAGCTACCCAACAGCTGGTAACGAGCGTCTGCATTGTACAATGAAGCGTACGGAGGATAACCCAGAGGTGGGGGGTCCGTGCTACACTCTCTACTTGGAGTACTTAGGAGGCCTGGTACCCATACTTAAAGGCCGACGAATAAGTAAATTGCGCCCGGAATTTGTCATTATGGACCCCAAGACGGATGGAAAAACTGGTAAGACAATTTAATGTGTTTTTATTGAATCGATGTTGATTGATTGTATACACAAATTAAAATAAACTGTACTAAGGATGCTACAATACTCGGTTTTATATTGAACCGTTCGATACGCCCTCTTCGATTCAATGCTCAAAACATTCGATCCAAATGAAAAGCTCCCAAAATGTATTTCCGAATTCAATTTTTGTCGTCTCTCTCGCTAAAATGGCCGGCACAGCTTTGCCTTGAAAAAACAAACTCTGCCGCTATCAGCCCCCTCCTCAACTCCTCCCCCAAACTGCATGAAAGGTGGGAGCTGTGGCGCACGAGGATCGTTGCTTGTGAGGAAAGACAGAAACTTAAGAGGCGGCTTGCCGGCTTCAATATTGTACAGATCCGTTGTTTGGCAGCATTTTGGGTGAGCTGGTATGCTATCCCCACTCGTACATAGTCAACAAAGACTGTCTTTACGGATACGTGCAACAAAGTCCACCAATATATTGTTGCCGACTTGGCTGCTACGAATAACCTCGCTTTAACAACAGACAGGTTAAGACCGTGGGTCACAGAGAGCTAACTCACGGTTACATGATGAACAATGAGTGGCAAATTAAGAGCGCTGCACTTCAAACTCGTCCTGTTTATGAAAGTCGGATGTCAAATGCTGGTGTTGTGCAGTACTGAGTAGATATGACTTATGTGGCGTTTGTTAACTTTTTTAATACCCCGAGAGCGCACACACTAGATATCATCAAATAGCAACCTAGATGCGCTACGTTAGATTCCCCAAGTCCCATGCCATTGGCTGTGTGAGCCCAGAGTCATCATGGGATGCGTAGTCCATATACTACATCGATGAATTAAAAACCGCCATGACTGAATGGAAGTTAAGCAGGCCAAATCAATCCATACCAGTGACTATAGATAATGTTGCAAATATTGTACGTAACACAAATGGACTCGGACCACTAATAGTTTGTTTTTCTCCTGTGGTAAAAATGCCTGCTAAGAGAGTAAAAGCGATCAACAGTGTGCCCCACCTCACTTTACAAACAGTAAAGATTGTTCTCAGCACTTTTATACAAAATTTCTTCAGATCACTAAGAAGTTAGCACATAAATATTATGCAGCATAATGCATGTTTATATGATGGCATCGTTATTTTTGTTTGTTTAGCTACCTCGGGGCCTTGACAACTTGCAATCAGTTATGGAAGAATGAATTTAAAAGTTCATCAGGATGTTTTGCAGGAAAACTTGAGGCAATCTGTCAGACAGTTGAGGCTAAAAAGAGGACGGACGCTGCAACAAGACAATAATCCAAAACACAGAAGTACATCAACTTCAAAATGGTTACAGAAGAACAAAATACACGTTCTGGACTGGCTGAGTCAAAGTCCACATTTGAACCCCATTGAGATGCTGTGGCATGACCTAAAAACAGCGATTCATGCCAGACATCCTAGAAATCTGAATGAACTACAGCAGTTTTGTAGAGAAGAATGGGCCATGATTAGTCCTGATCGATGTGCCAGACACTTCTACGGCTACAGGAAGCATCTGGTTGAAGTTGTTGCTGCCAAGGGGGGCCACAAAATATTAAATGAGATGGTTCACTTACTTATTTTTCCCCCTTCTGTCATTGTTTGCATACTATCCTCATTAAAATATGAAAACCTATAAATGTTTGGGTGGTTTTAGTTAAAGCAGACACTGTTTTTTTCATCTGTGTGATTTTAATAAAGATCAAATCCCATTTGATGGTGATTTTTATGCAGAAATGTGAGAAATCCACAAGGTTCAGATACTTTTTACATACAGTAAGAAGTTAGCACTCAAATATTGTGCACCATGGTGCATGTTTATATGATGGCATCGTTATTTTTGCTTGTTAGCAAAATAAAAAAAGTACTAGGGCTGTCAAAATTATCGCGTTAACGGGCGTTAATAATTTTTTAAATATCAATCACGTTAAAATATTTGACGCAATTAACGCACATGCCCCGCTCAAACAGATTAAAATGACAGCAGCTTCATGTCCAGTTGTTACTTGTGTTTTTTGTCTGCCTCTGCTGGCGCTTTGGTGCGACTGATTTTATGGGTTGACATCAACAATGGCGAGCTACTAGTTTATTTTTTGATTGAAAATTTTACAAATTTTATTAAAACGAAAATATTAAGAGGGGTTTTAATATAAAATTTGTATAACTTGTACTAACATTTATCTTTTAAGAACTACAAGTCTTTCTATCCATGGATCGCTTGAACAGAATGTTAATGCCATCTTGTTTATTTATTGTTATGATAAACAAATACAGTACTTATGTACAGTATGTTGAATGTATATATCCCTCTTGTGTCTTATCTTTCCATTCCAAAAATAATTTACAGAAAAATATGGCATATTTTATAGATGGTTTGAATTGCGATTAATTACGATTAATGAATTTTTAAGCTGTGATTAACTCGATTAAAACATTTTAATCGTTTAACAGCCCTAAAAAAAACAATAAATAAAAAAACTTCCAGAGCATTAAATGTATCGAATCGAAAATCGTGTCCCTCGTATCGAAAATCGTATCGAACTGTGACTTAACTGTATAGTTGCATCCCTAATAACTACTTGGAACTACATACATAAAACTTGGTATATTTACAATGTGTTTACTCATGGACACATTGTATTTTCATTCCTTCTTCCTCAGATGAAATATATGGCAACAGCCTGATATCGGCAATGATTGACAGCTGTAACTGCTCAGACTCCAGTGACATTGAGCTAAGTGATGACTGGGTCGGCAAGAAATCTCCAAAGATATCACGGGGCAGTAAATCCCCCAAACTTCCCAGGTATAATTGCACACAATTATTCAATTTATTTACTAACACAATTCTTATTTTTATGTTTGTGTGTGCGTGCTGTTGTTGTTTTGCTATTGTAATTAGTTCTAATGGAATTTTCTGCTTGTGTGATGTGCTTCACTGCATGCCTAAACCATTTTTTTCACCTTCCCATTTGTTACCTTCTCTGTAGAGACTTAGTTTGTCCCTTTACCAACAGAATCAACATTGATCCCAGGAAATCGCCCAAACTGTCTCGTACTTCCCAGGAAGTTTCAAGGTCACCACGGCTACCCATTCGCAAACCATCCATTGGGTCGCCCAGTTTAACACGGAGAGAATTTCCGTTAGATGACATTACTCAGGTATTTTTAAACTTTTGTATTAGATGGTGATTAAGCTATTGAAAATTAAAACCCTTTCTCATTAATGTGTTTAAATGTATATCTTTCAGCAAAACTACCTTGCTCAGGTCACATCAAATATTTGGGGAACAAAATTCAAGATTGTTGGGCTCTCAGCATTTTTGCCAACAAACCTCGGTGCAGGTAATCTATCAATGTCTTTGTCTGAGTGACAACTTAGTACAGTGGAACCTCGAAGGCAGGAGTGCACTTTAAGCTTTAAGGCCACACATTTCAGTTTTACAACAGACAGATGGGCCAGGTTGTTTTCAAGATTTGAAAAAAAAGGGGGGGGGGGGTTTGAACTATAAATGCAGTATGTACCACATCTCACCGTCACACAACAGAAAAAATAATGAAGAGATAACATAAAATAAAACTGAGAGCCGCAAGAAAGCCAACGATAAAACAAAACACACATATGATTACTTCATTTTTCCCTAAGGTATTTCATGATTTCATTCATATTATTTTAGAGCATTTTGCAACCGAAAATTTTGATAAATTGGAACTGTATCACCTGAAAAGGTTTCACTCTAAATTAATTTGTTCTTTTATTTAATTGCCAATGTCCATCTTTTCCTTTTGGTCTTTCCTCATCTCCCTTTAGTCATCTACAAAACCAGCCTCCTCCACCTGCAGCCCAGACAGATGACAATCTACCTACCAGAGGTGCGCAAGATCTCCATGGAGTACATCAACTTGCCCGTTTTCAGCCCTAATGTCTTCAGCGAGGATGAAGATGACCTCCCTGTCTCAGGCCCTGCCAGTGGCGCAGACGACAACCCGCCATGCACCGTCAACATTCCCATTGCGCCGATCCACAGTCCTGCTCAGGCCATGTCCCCTGCCCAGAGTATTGGCCTTGTCCAATCCTTGCTAGCCAATCAAAATGTTCAACTGGATGTTTTAACCAACCCCACGGCAACCTCACCGGGAGCAGCTGCTGTTTCTGCTGCTGCTACTGCTGCTGGTTCCGACCAAAGCCAAGACACTGTCCTTACAGCTCAGTACACAGTCCCCACCCGATACTCCAGTCCTGGTCAGGTCATATTTGGAGGGCTTGACATGACGCGCCTCACTGTTGGAGCTGCACAATCTCATCAGCCTTCACAGCAACAACAACAGCAGCAACAGCTGCATTTACAACAACTCCAACATCATCAACAACTACAGCAACAACAACAATTACAGCACCAACAGCAGATGATCCAGCAACAGCAGCATCAGCAACAACAACTACAGCTACAGCAGCAGCAACAGCAACAACTGCAGCTACAGCAGCAGCAACAACAACTACACATACAGCAGCAGCAGCAGCTTCAGCAGCAGCTCCAACATATGCAGCAGCAGCAGCAACAACATCAGCAGCAACAGCTCCAACAACACTTACTGCAACAGCAGCTGCAACACCACCACCAACAACAACAGCAGCAACAGCTTCACATTCAAGTACCTATGCCCTCCATGCCATTGGCACAGACTTCAGGAGCGACCATGCTCCCGACTGGCGCGCTGCAGATCCAGATCCCTCATCCGCCGCCGGATCTCCTTGTCGAGAGAGGAGCCGCAGGTGAACACGAGCCCCTCCTGAAAATTAAAACCACACGTTCAGGTCCGCAACTGGCCGAGGCTGACACGTTGGTGTTCAGTGCGCCGCTTGAGTTAAGTAAAATGAATCCCCCGCCTCCCTATCCGGGAACTGTGGCTGCTGCAGTGGCGGCAGCTGCAGCGGCCGCTTCCATGTCAGCTTCCGGTGCACCCTCAAGTGGCTCATCAGGGACAGCAGGGGGCGCCACTGGAACACCACCACCAGCTGATCTCTGTGCAAAGAAGGGAGACATAACTCTTTATTCCCTTAATCAGCAACAAGGCCAGTACCCGACACCACTGGGCTATGAGAGAATCACCACCTTTGACAGCAGCGGTAACGTGGAGGAAGTGTGTCGTCCCCGTTCCCGTCTTGTTTGTAATCAGAACGTCTACAATTTGCAGGGACCCGGAAGCTCCGCCACCCTCAGGGTCACCTCTTCATCCTCATCTTCCTCTGCAGAAGGCAAGAAGATCCAACTGCCATACAGCTCTGCAACGCTCAACAGGCTTACCGCACCTCGCTATTCCATACCAAGTGGAGACCCTCCCCCGTATCCGGACCCTGCAAATCAGAACAGCAGCAGGAATTCCGGACAGAAGCTTGACAGTAATCTCATCCACAACACTCTAAGGAGGAATAGCCGAGAGGCAACCCTCAAAGTGTCCCAAATGATGGAACCTCCGAGGCCACTGCCACCTAAAGCTAAAAATAACAGTGCACTAGCGGCCTCCTACCAGCAACGTGTTCAAACAGCCTTATACACGTGCAGTCAGTGTAGCAGTGGTTCCAGCATTGGAGTCACAGCTCCAGGCAGCGCCAACGGAATAGCAGGAGGTACCATAATCAGACAGGATTTTCCTCCAGGGAACGGAGCGCCGCACAGCACAGTTATTGTACACTCTAACAGCGGCACCCCTCTGGCCTCGCAGTCCTCTTACAGCCTGCTCAGCTCACTTGAAGGATCTGGACCCGCAGCCGGAGGAGGCAGCAGCAGAGACCATGTCGATTATGTTAATTCAGCATTTACTGAAGACGAAACGCTCAATCATTCCCTCAGGCATTTGGCTTTAGGAGGAAATGATACAACGGGCCTGATCGTTAAACGGCCCCCACCCTATCAGTGGGAACCTGCCACCACAGAGGAAGTGTGGGTCCCTCAGGAAAGGACCGCAACGCTCAACCCCGCCGCTCATCCTGCACCCCACAAGCCACCCCCGCTTCTCCTTAGCCCGACTCAGCACTTAGACGTGTCCAGGCTGCCTTATGTGTTGTCTCCAAAGTCTCCCACAACCCCCGGCGCTGTGTCTTTCCAAGCAGCCGCCGGCTACCAAATTTCTCTCCAGTATCCTTCCGTCACTGCCTACCCCGGAGCGCAGCTTCAACCAATCCTAACGTCACCACGCCCTTGTTCCTCTCCAAAGGAAGTGGTGGCACCCGTGTCTCTGTCACAACAGGACGCAACCATCGTTTTACCTGCTGGTTATCCTGCCAGTCTACCCAACCTGGCATGCTGTCCTCTACCACCTATGTATCCCTCAGGAAGTGCATGTGCAGGGCTTCCCATTCCTCCCATCGCCCTCCATACACCATGGGGTACGTATAACTCATGTCCCCCTGTAGCCAGTCCTGCTGTGCCTCTACCACCCAAGGCTTCCCATATGGCATTAGATAAAAATGCTCTTTCACCACCACCGCCGCCTCCACCTCCTCCACCACCGCCACCGCAGCCACCACACACAGAACTGCAGAACCACACAGGGTTGCAAGAAGCCATGGCAGAAACCGGGGATGGTTTCCAAGAAGTGCTGTCCTTAGCCGAGAGCCCAGTGCCTCCTCGGTCTGAAAAGTTCAACAAAAAGAACCGCAAGAGGGCGGACGGACGGACGGAGGAGGCCAATGTGCCACCTTTGGCTGAAGGGAGCAAGTCCAAGAAGGAGGGCAGGTCACTGGGGGACTTCAACTCCCTCATCTCCAGTCCACGGTTGGGAGGGAGGGACAAGAAAAAGATGAAAGGACCGAAGGAGCAGCTTAAGGCGAAGAAGATGAGTAAGGCCGCAGCAAACAGCGAGTTTCAGGACAGCTCAGAGAGCGAGCCGGAGCTTTTCATAAGCGGGGACGAGCTGCTCAACCAGTGCCAGAGCGGGAAGAAAGGTTGGAAGACAAAGAGGAACCTCAGGGCGGCCAGCGAACTGGAGGAGATGAAGTGTCGCAAGGCCAATGAGAAGGAGGACCGAGGTCTGGGCAGCCAGGGCTTTGTTTACGTTATGGCCAATAAGCAGCCATTGTGGAATGAGGCCACACAGGTGTATCAGCTGGACTTCGGCGGACGTGTCACACAGGAGTCCGCCAAGAACTTTCAAATAGAACTTGAGGGCAGACAGGTAAGAAAGCTTTCTCTGTGTTAGGACTTCAATAATAATTGATATAGAACTTCTGAGGTAAACAGTTGAAACAGCTCTTAAATCTTTCTCTCCGTGATACTGTGGTATGAAAAAGTATCTGAACCTTTTGGAATTTCTCACATTGATTAATGAGGATAGTATACAAACAATGACAGAAGGGGGGAAAAAATAAGTAAGTGAAACATCACATTTAATATTTTGTGCCCCCCCCTTTGGCAGCAATAACTTCAACCAGACGCTTCCTGTAGCTGCAGATCAGTCTGGCACATCAGTCAGGACTAATCTTGGCCCATTCTTCTCTACAAAACTGTTGTAGTTCAGTCAGATTCCTGGGATGTCTGGCATGAACCGCTGTCTTTAGGTCATGCCACAGCATCTCAATGGCGTTTAAGTCTGGACTTTGACTTGGCCACTCCAGAATGTGGATTTTGTTCTTCTGAAACTGTTCTGAAGTTGATTTACTTCTGTGTTTTGGATCATTGTCTTGTTGCGGCATCAAAGCTCTTTTTAGCTTCAATTGTCTGACTGACGGCCACAGGTTTTCCTCAGAACTTTTTAATTCATTCTGCCATTAATGATTGCAAGTTGTCCAGGCCCTGAGGAAGCAAACAGTCCCAAATAATGATGCTCCCTCCACCATTCTTGACGGTGGGAATGAGGTGTTGATGTTGGTGAACTGTTCCAGTTTTCCTCCACACATAAGGTTGTGTGTTACTCCCAAACAATTCAACTTTGGTTTTATCAGTCCACAAAATATTTTGCCAAAACCTCTGTGGCGTGTCCAAGTGCCTTTTTGCGAACATTAAACGAGCAGCAATGTTTTTTTTAGACAGCAGTGACGTCCTTCCACGAACACCGTTCTTGACAAGTTTCAAATATAGTATATGTGTGAACAGAGGTATTGGACTGTGCCCATGATTTCTGTAAGTCTTTAGCAGACACTCTAGGGTTCTTTTTTACCTCTGAGTATTCTGCGCTGAACTCTTGGTATCATCTTTGGTGGACGGCCATTCCTTGGGAGAGAAGAAACTGTGCCAAACTCTCCATTTGTAGACAACTTCTCTGACTGTCGATAGATGAACATCCAGACTTTTAGAGATGGTTTGTATCCTTTCTCAGCTTTATACAAATCGACAATCCTTGATCGTAGGTCTTCGGACAGCTCTTTTGACCGAACCATGATGCACATCAGACAGTGCTTCTCATCAAGACATTTCTTACCAGGTGTGTGGGCAGGGCAGCTTAAAACCTCATCAGTGATTGGGCACACACCTGACTTAAATTGTTTGGTTAAAAAAACTGGTTTCAATTGCTCTTTAAGGCCATGTCCACACGTAGCAGGGTATTTGGCAAAAAGAAGATATTTTTCTACGGTTTGACCTATCATCCACACGCGCACGCAGATTTAAACCAGGGCTCTTAAAAACGACGGGGAAGGGGAAGATTTGCGAATTCTGCGTTTGTGGCTCAATGATGTGGACACTGATAACCGAAGATTTACGTCACTGGCTGCAACAAATTTTGTCCTCATGTCACATCAGACCAATTTTTACATTTGGAGTATATTAAATAGGCGCTTTTTTGCTTCCATTTTTTTAACAAACTCTTGCTGTGCTTCTCATTGAATAATGGGTATTTTGGACAATTATTTTGTTGTTTTGAATGTACTTAAAAATGAATGAAAGCGGTTGGCTGTGGACGTTTTTTTTTTCTTTTATTTTTTTCTACACAAACGTGCAGGTGTGGACGCAGTTATTTTTCCCCGACGTATTAGGGCACAATCCTCGTTTTTAAAAAACCCTGGTACGTGTGGACATGGCCCCAGTCTCCTTAGGCAGAGGGTTCACTTACTTATTTTCCCCCTTCTGTCATAGTTTGCATTAGAGATGTCCGATCACGTCATTTTTCAAAGTATCGGAATCGGCAAAAAAATATCGGCCATGCCTTTTTTAAAATTAAAAAAAATTATTTTTATTAAATCGTTTTCTAATTGTACTTAACGTTACAGACATAATATGTTACACTTATCCAGAGTCTTTAGTTTAGGCTTGAGGTAGGGTTATCAAATTTATCCCAATAACGGCGGTAATTAATTTAAAAAAAAAAGTATCACGTTAAAATATTTAACGCAATTAATGCATGCGCCGCACGACCCCATCACGCATTGTCGCGCTCCATCTGTAATGGCACCGTTTTGCCTATATAGAGAGCTAAAAGGCAGCATAAAATGAGTAGAGTAAATTTTGGCAGCTTGTGGAACCTTATTTTAATCGGTTCAAGCCTGACAATCCCTCTCCCAACGATTAGAACTTTCATGCGAAGAAATGTAGGGAAGCAAGGCAGCAATTGATCTTTTTCTCAACACCTTAAGTTTTATCCCATCGCAGAGAAGATATATGAATTGCTAGCACTACGCACAGTCGTGGTTTCACTTGTCATGGTTCCACTTCCCATCATGCATTGGGCATGGCCTTCAGTATCATTTACTGAAAGCTCAAGAAATACACTAGATGGCAATATTTAGTCACAGTATACAAAGTCACAAGTCTTTCTGTCCGTGGATCCCTCTCACAGAAAGAATGTTAATAATGTAAATGCCATCTTGAGGATTTATTGTCATAATAAACAAATACAGTACTTATGTACTGTATGTTGAATGTATATATTCGTCCGAGTTTTATTCATTTTTTTCTTAATGCATTGCCAAAATGTATATGATCGGGAAAAATTATCGGGAATGATTGGAATTGAATCGGGAGCAAAAAAAAGCAATCCGATCGGGAAATATCGGGATCGGCAGATACTCAAACTAAAACGATCGGGATCGGATCGGGAGCAAAAAAACATGATCGGAACAACCCTAGTTTGCATGCTATCCTCATTAATATATGAAAACCTATAAATGGTTTTCGTTAAAGCAGACACTGTATTTTCATCTGTGTGATTTTGACAAAGATCAGATCTCATTTGATGGTAATTTTAGGCAGAAATGTGACAAATTCCAAAAGGTTCAGATACTTTTTCATACTACTGTATGTGTGCTCTCAGTGCAAACAACAAGGCACTCTGAAGTGGCCGTCCTGGTATACTATTGCAGGGAAAAATGCATTTTTGAGCTAGAAGCTAACTGCTCCTCGGATCACCACCGAGGAAAATGAGGGCGCTCTAGTGGATGAAATTGTAAAATCCTCGCGCTAAGCTAAGGTTTTTGTTCCCAATGTCTTTTGCAGGTGATGCAATTCGGTCGCATAGACGGCAATGCCTACATCCTGGACTTTCAGTATCCCTTCTCCGCCGTGCAGGCCTTCGCGGTGGCTTTGGCAAACGTCACGCAACGCCTCAAATGAGACACCACCCTGCCACGTGTGGGATTGAAGGAAGCCACTGTTTTTTCCACAGTGATGCTCTCTGGCTTGACAGAAAAGACACGAAGGGAGCGATCCGATCCCACTGCACTACACGATGCTGCCACTTGAGTTGCGGGTGCCGAGCCAGCAATTTAGCGCTGCGCTTCTGGCAACCGTCATGCAAATAAACGCTGCTCTAGTTAGTCGAGTCGACGCTTTTAGACGACTGAGAGAAAACTGTCAATGTGCAGTTTGGATGAGATTTGTTTTTTTTGATTGAAAAGGAAGCAGCAGTAATACTTGAAAACTACACTCTGGTGATAGGTTGTTTTTCCCCAGAGCACACGCAGGTACTACTGGCCACTCAAATCCATTGCTGTACAACACACCACTAGTTGACATTGCTTTTGCTTTTCAGGGTGGTGGTGACACAAAATGGTGGACGGTCGGCTTTTGTTTTTGCTCTCTGCCATTCCTTTCGCTACTGTCAGTTCGCACGTCCTGCGTGTGAGCGGTGGCATTGAAATATGAGAATCCTTTTTTTTTTGTAAACGCTCCATTGAAGGATAAACAAACAAGGATTAAGTTATACGTACTGTACATTTTGAATCGTTGCCATTGTTTGTACAATGTGTGTAATCGCCCCATCCTGTCAGCACACATGGCTTCCATTCAGGAAACAAAGTTGTGATATTTTCTTCTACTGACGTTACTCTGACGTCAGCCATGGCACCTGTTGTCACTTCTGTGAAGTGCGTGATCAGCGTGGGGCCTTTCCCGCCTCCATCCCTACTCTTTAACACCACAGTTAAACGAGGTGCAGGGAATATTTTTCTACATTTCTCCCACAATCTCCTCAGACAACAGACATATCAGTCATTAAAATATGATAGCTGATTTTTTGGGGGGTTGTAATCAAGAGACTTGGGTGACTCTGCCACTGTGTTTAATGCTGTAATACTGTTCAACGCAAAAAATGGATATCCTATTTTGCTGATTTAAAAAAAGTCATAACACCAATGAAGGATGAAGCCAGTGGGTCGAATCTCCAGATAGGGTTTGTCACTTGTCATTTACTGTACAACAACATAACAGTATGCTCTGTTTAAAAAATTGGAAATAGTAAAGTAAGCTCAAAATTTAATAAAAATAAACTCGTACAATTTTTTTTTTTTAATAAACTAAAGATGATAAAGATATCAATATTTGCTCATGAAAAGCCCTCTGCTTTAATTTTTTTCTTCTTGAAGATGATGATTGCATTTTATAATATAGTAATGCAACTTGTTTTTTCTGGTATCCATCCTGTTTTAATATAATACCTTGAACCCCTCCCCAAGAATATTACAACAGTTTCTAAAATTACGAGTTTCTTCTAATATTACAGTGGAAATTTTACTTTTTTTTTCAACTCAAGTGGTTTTAAAATTAAGACATTTGTTCAAGAATATTGCAAAAAATATTGATGTTAGTTCTGCATTTGGTAATTTAATAGCAATTTGACTCCCGTACAAAAAAAAAATCCTTGTAATATTTTGTCAGTATTCTCAAAAAAAAAAAAAAAATCTGATGATTTTATTCCCATGTAATTTAACTACTATCTCATTCCCATTAGTTTGAATTCTGATTACAAAAAATACAAATATAAGTAATTTCTTGAGAATTATGTCTGACTTCCCCTCTCCCTTGTACAAGAGCAGTCTCAAAATTGTTACCTTTTTTCACCGTAATATGACTTTTTTTTTGTAATATCGAAACTTTATTCATAAGTAGTATTCCTTTAAAAAGAAAAAATATCACCTTAATTCTCCTACAGTTATAAATAAGGAATATTATGACTATTCTGGTGAAATGTCAAGTTTTTCCTTGAATAACGTGCCAAAATGCACTGTTGCTAAAAAGAAAAAAAGGCTGGAAAATTAACAATGAAACTTGTATCTGTTATGACCAAAAAAATGAAATGCATGGTGTAAGATCTATTTATGTTTAATTGTGCAATATTTTTCTCCGGAAAAAAAAAACTTTGGTTGTTGGCCCACTTTAAAACTATATTCTTTTATATCCAGCATCTCAAGTTGCTGGTGTTTTTTTAATTTTATTTATGAGCTCATTTCCTAAAGGAGATATCTATACATATTGTACATTGTTGAGTTTTTTTTTTAACAAGTTTTTTTTCCGAAATGTAAGGTGTTGGGGCAAAGTAGTGAGTTTCATTGGGGATTTCAGTACTGTTTTCAGTCATGTTGTGTGTGTGTGCGTCTTTCACATCAGTGTTGAGTTCACTCTCACGGCTACACTGACACGTTCACATCATTGTCACACGTTCACAAAGTGCAAGCCTCTGAGCTCAGAACCATCCAGTTGGGCTTTTAAAGGTGTTCGACCTGATGTAGATACTGCAGGATTTTGGCTTTTCTTTAGAAAAGGTATGTGCTTGGTATTTGTAGGTGTTAGACTTTAAAAGAGGGAAAAAAAAGTCCAATTTAGTGACAGCGTTTTTAGTGAGTGGATTAGTAAGGCATGCCATGTAAATTATTTTATAATTGTATATGTCACGCATCTTTTGAATAAAACCTTTTTGCTGCGAAAAAGTGTCATTTATATCTCGTGCAAAATAAACACTCATCTTGCTCCTTTTTCTTACTTGATTGCAAGGGTGTAAGTTTGCATAGGGACGTAACACTACCAACTTTTCAGGATGCTCAAATTGTCCCCACCAACTTTTAAGCAATCTTATTTGCATTATAGTATAATAGTTCTGTTAAATAGGTAATTTAAATTGTCTTCCCATATATTGTAAGAATAGAATTGACACAACCACTATTAAGTAAATTATTATCATTATGTTTAGGCTTGCATTTACCCCTTTACGCATGCCGGTCCATTTTTCCCCCTCAAATGGACATTTGATTGACTGATGACGTCATCCCCCCCTCCTCGCACATACACAATCACAAAGCCCCGACAGAATTACATATCGACAACATGCAGCCTATTTGAAGGTTGTTTTTTTCACCTCCGGTCAGCAGCAGCAACAGCCACTGTAAGTAATGTAAAAAGACATCAGTGTTGTGGAGGTGGGGAACACACCACTAATTTTGCTACTAAAAGTCTGACCTGCATCAGAGTTAGCATAATATTAAATTGTGTGAACTTGCTAACCTGTAAAACTCGTGTTGGAAGCTACATAGAAGTGTCCTATATGTCTTTTCTACTGTTAACGTTAAACAGTGGGAAATGTAGTGAACTCTACTGGAAACTATAGAACCAGAAAAAACGTGAGCAAGAAGCTGCTTATAGAGTCTGTTTCACAGGAAAGTGTTGACAGTAAAAAAACAAACAAACATGGAGCTGCTTTTCTTCTTCTGAACGGCCTGGTTTAGAAGGAAAGAAGGCAATAGGATGTGACTATAAATACCTATTTATGCATTTCTTTCTTAAAATGTATTTTCTACATTACATATTTAAAAATATTTTTGTTTGCACCCTATGCATTTTTTCATAGTCATACATTAATCATAATCGTGGGGAAAAACTTTAATTGATCCCTATTTAGCTTTTTCCCATTGCTCAACCCCCCTGATGAAAATAAGGGAGAAGATGATGAAAGACAACTATTTAAAGCAATGTATGACTCTTGGTGAAGGACAATGTAGGTGATCGTACTTCCATGTATAGGTTAAGTAGTACAGTGCCTTGCGAAAGTATTCGGCCCCCTTGAACCTTGCAACCTTTCACCACATTTCAGGCTTCAAACATAAAGATATAAAATTTTAAATTTTTGTCAAGAATCAACAAGTGGGACACAATCGTGAAGTGGAACAAAATTTATTGGATAATTTAAACTTTTTTAACAAAAAACTGAAAAGTGGGGCGTGCAATATTATATAATATTATTATATACTTTGTAGCGCCACCTTTTGCTCCAATTACAGCTGCAAGTCGCTTGGGGTATGTTCCTATCAGTTTTGCACATCGAGAGACTGACATTCTTGCCCATTCTTCCTTGCAAAACAGCTCGAGCTCAGTGAGGTTGGATGGAGAGTGTTTGTGAACAGCAGTTTTCAGCTCTTTCCACAGATTCTCGATTGGATTCAGGTCTGGACTTTGACTTGGCCATTCTAACACCTGGATACGTTTATTTTTGAACCATTCCATTGTAGATTTGGCTTTTATGTTTTGGATCATTGTCCTGTTGGAAGATAAATCTCGGTCCCAGTCTCAGGTCTTGTGCAGATACCAACAGGTTTTCTTCCAGAATGTTCCTGTATTTGGCTGCATCCATCTTCCCGTCAATTTTAACCATCTTCCCTGTCCCTGCTGAAGAAAAGCAGGCCCAAACCATGATGCTGCCACCATGTTTGACAGTGGGGATGGTGTGTTCATGGTGATGAGCTGTGTTGCTTTTACGCCAAACATATCGTTTTGCATTGTGGCCAAAAAGTTCAATTTTGGTTTCATCTGACCAGATCACCTTCTTCCACATGTTTGGTGTGTCTCCCAGGTGGCTTGTGGCAAACTTTAAACGAGACTTTTTATGGATATCTTTGAGAAATAGCTTTCTTCTTGCCACTCTTCCATAAAGGCCAGATTTGTGCAGTGTACGACTGATTGTTGTCCTATGGACAGACTCTCCCACCTCAGCTGTAGATCTCTGCAGTTCATCCAGAGTGATCATGGGCTTCTTGGCTGCATCTCTGATCAGTTTTCTCCTTGTTTGAGAAGAAAGTTTGGAAGGACGGCCGGGTCTTGGTAGATTTGCAGTGGTCTGATGCTCCTTCCATTTCAATATGATGGCTTGCACAGTGCTCCTTGAGATGTTTAAAGCTTGGGAAATCTTTTTGTATCCAAATCCGGCTTTAAACTTCTCCACAACAGTACCTTGGACCTGCCTGGTGTGTTCCTTGGTTTTCATAATGCTCTCTGCACTTTAAACAGAACCCTGAGACTATCACAGAGCAGGTGCATTTATACGGAGACTTGATTACACACAGGTGGATTCTATTTATCATCATCGGTCATTTAGGACAACATTGGATCATTCAGAGATCCTCACTGAACTTCTGGAGTGAGTTTGCTGCACTGAAAGTAAAGGGGCCGAATAATATTGCACGCCCCACTTTTCAGTTTTTCATTTGTTAAAAAAGTTTAAATTATCCAATAAATGTTGTTCCACTTCACGATTGTGTCCCACTTGTTGTTGATTCTTGACAAAAAAATCAAATTTCATATCTTTATGTTTGAAGCCTGAAATGTGGCGAAAGGTTGCAAGATTCAAGGGGGCCGAATACTTTTGCAAGGCACTGTATTTAGCCAATCAATTAGGTTCATATTCGTGAGAATTATAACCCTGACCCCCGTTCCCCCAATCTTTTTGTCTCTATCCCAGCAAAAAGTGTACATGCTGGGTATGCTGTTATACCATCCCTACCAATGTTGAGACCAAACCTACGCCCTTGCTGGAATGTTTCTAATCTAATTGCAGTGTTGTTTTCGTCAATGATGACGACAACGAAAATAATTCAATATTTTTTTCATGACGATGACGAGACGATAACGGGCTAAAAACCTGTCTTGAGAGACTAAAACATAACAAAATGAATGCCAGTTTTCGACTGACAAGACGAGAATGCGCGATAGTTTCTGTCACATGTTCACAATGTGTGACATTTTTATGTGTAGTTAGCCTGCACCTTGGCAGTGTTTGGTTGTGTCACTCATGTGACGTGCTGCGCACCACCAACTCACCCACTCGTGTCCTCTCCAGTCTCCCCATTGCTTGTTTTGAGACACACATGGTAAAATTTGTCTTCTTATCTTGGCAAAAGAGAATATGCAATGTTGCTTTAACCGTTAAGGTCTGTGTTGGGTGATCATCACACACTAAATGCAACTTGTTGTGTTAGCATAGCATTCGCGTTAGCATTAGGCTAATGCTAAAGGTGAAAGTCCTCCTAATCGCTGATTTTTTAAAATTTTTATATACAGTTCGTGGGGTCCAGGTGCGTCTAATTAAAAATAATGTATTGTTTTCCTGCTGAGCGTGTATTATCACCAAGTTGGTGTTGTCCTTGTAGAAATGTAGACGCTACAATATGTGCTCGTCTGTCAATGTTAATTAGAAATAGTTGGAAACCTTTATTTCTTCATTTATTTTTGGAGTTTTTTCAATTTTATTTTACAGACGAAAACATTATTAGTAAACATCGACTAAAAGTAGACAAAATTAGTCTTGAGTTTTTGACAACAAAAACTGGATGATGACAAACACATTTGAGATGACTAAAATAGAATAAATATTATTGTCCAAAAGACTAAGACTACGACGAAAATTAAAAATGGCTGCCAAAAACAACAATAATTGTTAACCCAAAATCTGAAAAATACAGAATCATTTGCTGACACGCCTGGGGGGAAAAAATCGTAAAAAACTGGGAGGAGTTGCAGTGAATAATCAAGTTTCAGTGCCATTGACGGCAATAGACGTCCAATCCATTTTGACTATTGAATCTATTAATTGGCTATTAAAATGGGAAATGCCAGTGACGGGCTAATAAATAGCGATATTAAATATGAAACAAGAACAATAGGAAAACTATCAGAAATATATTTCTATTCCTCAAAATTCGTGTTCTTTATTTTGAAGGCGTCAACTAAGTGTAACGTCACAGACGCTTCTCTGTCCGCGGTGCTGATTTCGAGGCACGTGACCTTTCTCTTTACTCCACGTCCACCCACCTCTATTCTATTCAAACCTTCCTCGTCTCTCTTCCACCATTCAACCGACACAAACAAAACCGCTTAGCCTGCAGTTGATCTATTTTATCGCCGCTTCTTCTTTCTACCCCATCGCCATTTTCCCTCCACCTTTCCGTCGTAGCGTCCACACGACGCGGTGCCGCCATGGACAGCGACTACTTGGAGAACCCTCTTTACAGCGACCTCAAACACTTTTGCAGGAAAGTCCAAGAGGCCTACAACGAGCTCAAAGAGGAATTGACACCCTACCGAGATGAACGTTTTTACAGGTACTGAATTTTACGTACAATGGCAAGGCATTTTCACAATATTGACGTCATCTAACTGATTTAATCAAGTAGAAAGCCATACAACAGTAATTCGACAGATAGGAAAAGCAAAATTTATGGACAGAAATGGTTAAATATGCAGCATTACTTGTGTGCGAAACGAAACATTTAATTGGTATTGAAGTGCTACTCATCATATTATTTTTAGAGCGACATAATCGTCATTGTAAAATTAATAATATATCGAATATGCGAATTAAAAATGCCTAGTAGATTGACGGGTGTAACTGCGCATGCGCGAGTTTTCTTTTACCGCCACGCCTCTACTGAATGACGTTATATTACTCATTTCGCTCTGCCACTTTCAACGCGGATGCATTATACCAACAAAGTTCTTTTCTTGCTACCGACGCGGCTGTCAAACGGCACAAATGGAGCCGTAAGTGTAGTGTTATATTTTGTATGTTCATTATTAAGTTTATGAAAGAAAATCCTGATAAAATAGCTTGTTTTCATACTCCATATGCTTCTGTTAGCTAGCGGATGCTAACTGGTTAGTTGACTATGTTGACATACAGATAAAGCATCTCTAATGGCGTCTTTTATGTTTTGTAATGTTTTCTCATATAGATTAGCGCCCATGCGCCTTTACACTCTATCTAAAAGACATTTCGTGTTGGTCTTCGTGGTGTTCCTGGCGTGTTTCGGCCTCACAGTTGTTATTGGAATTGCAGGTATGAACGTTCATTCAGGGAGTCGTCAGTTGCGCTCCGAGTCATAAGCTCTCAAAATGCTTAATTGTCAAATGCATAACCTTTTTTTTTTTTCTCAAGGTCCAAAGATTCTTTCCGAGCAGGTTTACAGTGGGGCTCATCTTGCCAAAAATGTATCTGTAAAGGTAACCTCATAAAGACAGCAGTTGTGCACGTTATGCAGTTATGCACAAGCAAAAATTATCTTGTTGATTGTAAACCATATCTATTTGTTTGGTTATCCTTTTGACCTCACCAATATTGTTTTCTGAAATTCGAAATTTAAGAACATCTCATTTTTTTTGCTACTCTTTCTTTTTTACATGTACACTACTGTTCAAAAGTTTGGGGTCGCTTAGAAATGTCCTCAATTTTGAAAGAAAAGTGCCACTTTTTTCAATGAAGATAACATTAAATTAATCGGAAATACACTCAATACATTATTGATGTGGTAAATGACTAGTCTAGCTGCAAATGTCCAGTTTTTAATGCAATATCTACTAGGGCTGCAGCTATCGAATATTTTAGTAATCAACTGAAAATTCTATCGATTAATCGGATAAAACATATTTTTGTAGGTTAAGAGCAATTATTAATATACATTAGAAAACAAGACTTTTTATCCAATATTGAACCATTTTCATTCAATCAATGTCTTTATTTTCGATGTACATTGTTGAAAACAGCCAACAATTGCATCTCAGATGTGACTAGAATTAAAAAAAAAAAAAAAAAAAAAGACTTATTCACTGCTTTCACTCAAAAAACTTTTAGGTGTTATAAGAAAAAAAAAAAAAAAATTATATATATTTCTTACCTAAAAATGCCATTACGCTTGATAACACGCATCACTTAAAATTTAAGTGTTTTTCCCACGTGTTTCAATTGAATTTCCATTTGTGTCAAGCTATTTTTAAGTTTTAGTTAAGTTATAAGTTACTCTAAACTGTAAGTCCTGATAGAATTTTGAGTTTTTACATTGTTCAAAATAAATGTATTGTAACATATTAGGTTATAATATGGCGGGGCTATTTGCATGCGTTTCTGAATGCACCGCGTGACGTGCGGGGGTGCGGGAGAGCGAGAGACGTGCCTTCCTGTTGTTTTTATCGTTCTGGCAGGTGCGTGTGCGTCCGCTGCGGCAGACAGCAGTTGGTTGTTCCACAAGTTCCCAAAAAATAAATAATTGCAACCTAACGAAGCGGGTGACTCTTTGTCAACGTTACAGTATGATACCTGCTGTATTGGAGCACATTGAGGACCAGTGCTACTTGGTGTTTTATCCAGCAATGACTACTGAGGTAAAATTGACAGTTAGCATAATTAAGTTTTTATTTTACACCCTCATCACTCTACAGCGCGATGTTTTCCCAGATTAAATAAAGCCTGTATGTAAGACACGTTAGCAACGCATAGGCAATGGTCATAATTAACAGAAACCTGGCCCTCCCTAGGGCTAACGTTACGTGAGCGAGTGACAGTAACGTTAATCTTATTTATTAGCGCTGAGAAGTCTACTGCTTTAAGATGGCGGCTCTTTACTACCACCGCACCATCATGCGGGCTCTTTTTTAGCAATGTCGGTGTAGTTTGTAGCGGCTGTCGGCTGCAGTAAGGTATTTTTTTTATTGCTTCTTCCTCTACTCACGTGACATCAGCGCGTTGTCCCGCATTAAAAGTAGTCCGGGCAAAACGTTATGCTTAGAGCTGGCAAAATTAAATGATTTCTCGAGGTGAATAAAATTACTCGGATCAGTTTTTAAACTCACGTTACTCGAATTCGTTTCAGCTCTAATATCTACATAGTTGTGTCGAGGCCATTTCCAGCACATCACTCCACAAAATGTGTTAGAAGCATAGTAGATGATTAGAAAACCCTTGTGCAATTACGTTGTCACTGTTGAAAGCAGTTTAGCTTGTTAGGGAAGGTGTAAAGCTGACCTTCCTTTGAGATAGTTGAGTATCTAGCGCATCACATTAGTGGGTTCAATTAAACTCTCAAAATGGCCAGAAAAAGAAAACTTTCATGCGAAACTCGACAGTCTAGAAATGTAGGCTATTCCATAAGAGAAATTTCCAAAAAATTGATGATTACAAATAGGCTCTAACCAGAGTAGGAAGAGAAGTGGGATGCCCCGCTGCACAACTGAGCAAGAAGAAAAGTACATCAGAGTCTCCAGTTTGAGAAATAGACACCTTACAGGTCCTCGTCCGGCAGCTTCATTAAATAGTACCCGCGAAACACAAATGTGAACGTCTACAGTAAAAAGAGGACTCCAGAATGTTGGCCTTCAGGGCATAGTGGCAAAGAAAGTGCCAAATCCCAGACTGGCTAATAATAATATGGGCAAAGAAACGCAGACATTGCTTAAAGGAAGATTGAAAAAAAAAACGTATGGACAGACATTTAGAAATTTGAGGTGTTCGGGTCACATTTGTGAGACAGAAAACAACAAAAAATGCTGGAAGCGTGCATGACGCCATTTGTCAAGGATGGTGGAGGTAATGTGATGGTCTGTGGTTGCTTTGATGCAAGTAAAGTGGGAGATTTGTACACAGTAAAAGGGATTTTAAAGGAAGGCGATCAATCCATTTTGCAACCCCATACCATAGCCTGTGGACAATGCTTGCTTGTAGCCGAGTTCATCCTACAACAGGACAATGACCCAAAGCACACCTCCAAATTATGCAAGAACCATTAAGGGAATGAGCAGGAAGCTGATATTCTATCTGAAATGTAGTGGCCAACAGAGTCACCAGATCTCAACCCCATTGAGCTGTTGTGGGAGCAGCTTGCAAGAAGTGCCCATTTAGCCAATCCAAATTGTGCTTCTGGAAGAGTGCCATGATATTTGTCCAGATGACCTCAACGAATTAACAGCTAGGATGCCAAAGGTCTGCAACGATGTAATTGTTGCGAAGGGAGGATTCTTTGATGGATGCAAAGTTTGAAGGAGAATAATGTTTTTTCCAATAGAAATCCTTATATCTAACCTTCTCAATGTCTTGACTATATTTTCTATTCATTTGAAAAATAAAACGATTACTTTTTAAGGAAAACACAAAATTGTCTGGGTGACCCCAAACTTTTGAACGGTAGTGTAAATTTTTTTGTCCATTGTAATTTAATAAATTTCCGAATTTTTTCAGACGGGACCGTTCGAACTACGTTCGCCACCTCTGACCACATATCACCAGCAGTTGTGGCTCACCTGTGTAATACAGGCTGAACACAGTAATGGTAATATTGCGTACAAAGGGTTAGGCCAGGTGTACTCATGATTTGCATAAAATTGAGCATCCTTTTTGTCGCAGTGGGAGGCTTCCAGCAGCCTTTCGAGATCATCGTGGATCTCAAGGGGGTTAAGCAGGACGCCAGTGTAGAGCACGTCAAAAGCGTACGCAGCAAGTCACGAACACTGCATTGCAGCACAGTGAGTGTCACCTGTTGCTACCCCTACATGTATGTATTAAAAATGTCTCATCAACACCCTGGACTTGTTCTAGAAATGTGACGAAATCATCGTGCTGCATTTGGGCTACCTCAACTACAGCCAGTATCAGGTCACACTCAGCTTCAAAGGGCTGGAAAATATCAGCTACAATCTCAAGGTCAACTTTGTGGTAAGTTATGCACACTGATTTATAGTAGTAACATTTTCAAGTTTGATTAACTAGTTATACATGTGTTTTAGTGGAAAACCTACAATCCCACATTTTCCCAAGTTGAGATCTGGTTCCGCTTTGTCTTCGTAGTGTTGACCTTCATGGTGACGGTAGGGGAGTGTTTGCCGACGATGCTAATTTGATGCTAATATTCTTTGCGAGCTGGCATGTCAAGCCTCTCTTTCTTGTTTGTGCTCTCAGTGTCTGTTTGCCCACTCGTTGAGGAAGTTTTCAATGAGGGACTGGGGCATTGAGCAGAAATGGATGGCAATCCTGTTGCCTCTGCTGCTGCTCTACAATGGTAATTTTTAAAGATGTCCCGATCGATCGGGTCCGATCACGTCATTTTCAAAGTATCGGAATCGGCAAAACAATGTCGGACATGCCCTTTTTTAATATATATATATTTTTAATTAAATCGTTTTCTTATTGTATTTAACGTTACAGACAAAATGTCTTACACTCATCCAGAGTCTTTAGTTTTGGCTTAAAGTAGGGCTATCAAATTTATCGCGTTAATGGCGGTAATTAATTTTTAAAAAATTAATCACGATAAAATATTTAATGCAATTAACGCATGCTCTGCACGACCCACTCACGCATTGCCGCGTCCAATCTATAATGGCGTCGTTTTACCTATATATAGAGCTAAAAGGCAGCGTAAAATGAGTAGAGTGAATTTTGGCAGTCTTTGGAGCCTTTTTTTAAATGGCTAAAGCCTTACAATCCCTCCCTCAACAGTTAAAAATATCGTGGGAAGCAATGTGGGGAAGGAAGGTAGTAGTTGATCTTTTTCCTAATACCTTATGATATTTCTCAACGCAGAGAAGATATATCAATTGGTGCCACTACGCACAGTCATGGTTGCACTTCCCATCATGCATTTGGGCAGAACAGTTAAATGGCTACAGTATCATTTACTGAAAGCTCAACAAATACACTAGATGGCAATATTTAGTCACAATATACAAAGTCACATTTATCCTTTAAGAATATATATTCGTCCGAGTTTTATTCATTTTTTTCTTAATGCATTGCCAAAATATATATGATCGGGAAAAATTATCGGGAATGATTGGAATTGAATCGGGAGCAAAAAAAAATCAATCGGATCGGGAAATACCGGGATTGGCAGATACTCAAACTAAAACGATCGGGATCGGATCGGGAGCAAAAAAACATGATCGGAACAACCCTAGTAATTTTCGTTGTTCCTAATACAGTGGTACCTCGACATATGATCGCTTTGACACACGATCTTTTTGACATCCGACGTAAAATGTGACTCACCATTTGTTTCTACATCCCATGACATGGTCGAAGTATGACAACATGAGAAGGCCGCACTGCGGATTTTCTTGTGAGAGAAATCAACACAGCTTCCAAGAAGTTTAGTGCAGGTGGTGAAACAAGGAAAAAGGTGACGCTTACTTTTGAAGTGAAGATGGCAATGATAGTGAAATATGAGCGTGGGGTGGTATTCCGTGAACTGGCTCAACAGTATGGCCGTAGAATGTCGACGATCTCCACGGTCCTCCGACGACCTCCGTTTGCCATTCTTTATAAGTTAAGGCGCCAGAAAAAATCGCCAGCTTGGTCTGGTTTTTATCATTTATTTCAGAACCTGTGCAACACAACACGCCTGCTGTCTACTGCATCTGACGGTGTTCTCAACAAAACATTAAAAGAGAAAGTAAAATGTAAACCGCACCGCTCCCTCTCTCTGTCACGTCAGTGATTCGATGCGTTCAGGTACAGCACATAGAACAGGTCCGCCACATTAGAACCTGATTCGTTACATTAGTACAGGAATTATTATTTTATTATTCCGGTTTTTATCATTTGTATATATGTATTTATCGTAAAAAAACGCTTAACAACTAGGCAGGAGCTCCTACTTAGAATTAGGGCTGTCAAACGATTAAAATATTTAATGAGTTAATTACAGCTTAAAAATTAATTAATCGTAATTAATCGTAATTAATCGCAATTCAAACCATCTATAAAATATGCCATATTTTTCTGTAAATTATTGTTGGAATGGAAAGATAAGACACAAGATGGATATATACATTCAACATACGGTAGGTACATAAGTACTGTATTACTTTAAATCAATAAATCAATAAATCAAGATGGCATTAACATTATTAACATTCTGTTAAAGCGATCCATGGATAGAAAGACTTGTAGTTCTTAAAAGATAAATGTTAGTACATGTTATAGAAATGTTATATTAAAAACCCTCTTAATGTTTTTGTTTTAATAAAATTTGTAAAAGTTTCAATCAAAAAATAAACTAGTAGCCCGCCATTGTTAATAATTACACAATGCTCATGGGTGCTTAAGCCCATAAAATCAGTCGCACCCAAGCGCCAGCAGAGGGCGACAAAACTCCAAAAAACACAACAAGTGGAGATTGCACTGTGCTGTCATTTTAATCTGTTTGAACGGGGCATGTGCGTTAATTGCATCAAATATTTCAACGTGATTAATTTTTAAAAATTAATTACCGCCCGTTAACGCGATAATTTTGACAGCCCTACTTAGAATACTAACATTCAACCAAATACAAGAACGCAGACAATTAATACAAGACTAATACAACATACTGCATTTCTTTGTACACATGAAACCCAGTATACAACAGAAGACACATGAGCAACATTAACAGGAGATAAACTACAGAAAGGTGTACGGAGCACTATAAACGTCTCTTAGAACTACTCCTTATTGTTGTCTATAACTGCCTATTCTCTTGCCAAAGCGTCAATCCTGTAGATGCCGGTAATGCCCCGTAATACAAGGGTTAAACTGTACTCCTCCTCCGCCCCTTACGAGTAGGAGCCACGTCAACGCAGGCAAGCGCTACCCCTCAGCGGCCGGAGAGATTCTCTTCAAATTGGTCTCGTGAAAAAAATAAAAAAAAAAACGGGCATTTTCATGAATTTATAAAACCTGGCTGGATGACGAGGACACGACGTGAAAGATGGACATGTCCAGGCAAAAGAGGACGTTTGGTCACCCTACCATATGTAATAGTACCAGCAGTATTTATTCGGGATTTAGTGTAGGTTTCAGGCTGTGAAACGAATTAATGGAATTATAATGTATTCTTATGGGAAAATCCTGCTCGACCTACGACCATTTCGACTTAAACACGGTCGTGGAATGAATTAACTTCGCATATAGAGGTACCACTGTATTTACGTTGCTTTCGGAATATTTCGACCAGTACGTATAATCGTATAATAAAATAGGTTGTGAAGTATTTCATTCCTGTTATATGTTGCCTTCCAGATCCTTTTTTTCCTCTGTCCTTCCTGGTAAACAGCTGGTTTCCCGGAATGCTGGATGCCTTCTTTCAGGCACTGTTCCTGTGTGCCCTGTTGCTCTTCTGGCTCTGCGTCTACCACGGCATTCGTGTTCAGGTGAATCCCGGCACTGTTACATAACGCGAAGACCATTTGTGACATGTTGAAAGTTGAACAGAGATGTAATGTAAAAACGTTTGACTAAATTATGATACATACATTAGGTATATTCAATTTTGCTTAACAAGAAAATCCCGATTATTTTCTCTCAAACCCAATTTTCTGATATCGATTACGATTTCTTGACAAAATATTCGAGTTGCGTCGCCAGCGTAGGAACGGAACTCGGGGACTACATGTACTTTCATACTTGTGGTATAGCGCAATATACAGTAAGCCAGACGTTGCGCTATATTAGATTAGTCTGTCGTTGTGTAGTACATGAAAGTGTGCAGACGAAGTAAATGAGGAAGTGTTGAACGTTTCAAGGCTGGATGTTTTATTTGACAATCCACTGCAATCCGTCTAACAATACCTGAAGTACATTATGAGATAATACATTTACTCATGTCGTTATGCAATTTGTGTCCAAAGTTGGCTGGGCAAAAGAAGCAGAATCGCTGGTAGCCATGGTTGTTGTTGCTCTTGTGTTTCAAGACCGTGCGCTCTCGTGGGAGGAAGAGGAAATGCAAAGGAAACTACAGCGGCTTAGATTAACCAAAATGGTGCGGTTTTGAAAATCAAACGTACCGATTTGAACGTTTTTAACATCGTTTTAAACAGAAAAGTCGGTTTCGGTTCAAAATCGAATAATCGAACAGCCTTAATTCAGAGATGAAAGGCAAAAATGTTTGAAAAAATTTTGATAACATTACATACGAACATTTTGACACCACAGGGTGAGCGAAGATGCTTGACATTCTACCTGTTGAAGGTGGTCATCGTGGGCCTTCTGTTGATCTCGGCTGTCACACTCGGCATATGGCAGACGTGAGTTTTACTTGTCAAGATTTTCACACCACAGCAGGAATGACTAATTCATCTTGCTGGGATACACAGGGTCAACGAGCTACATGACCCCACCTACCAGTACAAAGTTGACATACAGAACTTTGAGGTGGGTTAAGTCATTTTAACAGAAGTGAAAGACCCAAATGTTCCACGAAATGTTGCATCCTCCCAGGGTATGAAGGTGTTCTTCCTGATTATCGTTGTCCTCTACACCCTCTACTTGATCTTCCTGATCGTCAGAGCCTGCTCAGAACTCAAAAACATGCCTTACTCAGGTCAATATTTAACACTGTGAACTTCTTTACAAGAAGTTAACCACTCATAAATTGTAAAGATGACGAATTGACATGTGTTTGACTCGTCTTTAGATCTACGGCTGAAGTTCTTGACAGCACTGACATCTGTGGTCCTGGCTATAAGGTACAAGTGCCTCCCGATCGACTGAAAGTGGTCAGGCTTTAATGTGTCTTTTCTGCGTGCAGCTTGGTTATTCTCTACTTGCGGTTCGGTGCCAAAGCACTCCAGGACAATTTTGTGGCCGAGCTGTCCACTCACTACCAGAACTATATCCTTCCCTCTTGATTAGCTATTAGCTTTGAACTTGGAACATCGGATTGTGAAGCACACGTTAACAAATTCAGTTTCAGTTTTTTTCACGGACTTCATATTGATATTGGCGGGGCAGATTCATTGGGGGCCTATCTCCGTCAAAGCTGACCGAGTGGAAACACAAAGAGCTTTTTACATTGAAAATTCTTGCGAGTAAATGCTTAAATCCCCCAATTTTTTTTTGATATGGAAGTAAAACAGTCTCGACTCTTGATTAAAAGCAAAAAAAAAAAGGAGATAACATTTATTTTACGTAAATATGTCCAATGTGCTGCTAGTCTCTAAGCCACTGTAGCGCCGCCTTATCACCACAAAGAGCTTTTTTCTTTTGAAAATTCTTGTGAATAAACTCTTAAATCCCTGAATTCTTTGTAGATATGGGAGTAAAACAGTCAAGTTAAAAGCAAAAAAACGTGCAGTAAGCATTTCTTTTACGTAAATATTGCGAACTATGATGCCAATGCCGTAGCGGCTAATTTCTCCCATTGATTTTTTTCACGTTTCAAAATGCATGCATGGTCCGAAAAATGTAATAATTACCGTAATTTCCCGAATATAACGCGCACTTTTTTTCCCCCAAAATCAACTGGTAAACTCATGGTGCGCATTATAAACCGGTACATGGATGGAGACAGAAACATATATGTATTACATATATATAAACCGATTTTTTTTCATTGACACGGCCACGTTGTGTTGAAGAAACGTATGCGGCGACCCGTTGTCGACCATTACGGTACGTGACGTCACCGTTTTGTTTCGGTAATACTTCACTCTAATCGGCCGAATGATTTCGTCTGTGTTAAATTCTGCTTTTTTCACTCTTCATAAAGCACAGAATTTAGTTTCTTGAACTCATTTGAGTCGACGTTTATTGTAGCTCCGCAATTCGGACCTTAACAAATGTAAGGACACACACTTCCTGTGTCCGTCAACTATATCGGTCCCTCGGGAAACTCAAACCCAAATAACAATAGTTCCTTTGGTTACTGTCGTGTTGACAGCTATGAGCTCTCACGGATTTCCGACTTACGTTCTCACTTTCATTTTACCGTATCAATCCATGGAAGAAACATTTATTCATCATGAGGAAACGAGCAAGTTATACAGCAGCCTTTATAAGAAAAGTCACATCTGTTTTGTTTTCTCCTAGATTCTGGTAAGTTGGAGAAGTTGTCAAATCATATTATTACCGTAAATATTGTCAGTTCACGTTAATGTTTTGAACTACCAATGTGCTATGCTTGTGCTGTGTTTCACCGGTCAGTAAAATGACATCTCTGTATCTGTACACAAGCTCTGTTTTCTTGTATTCTTCTATTTATTGGTGCTAAAATTAGGGTGCGCGTTATAAACGGGTACAATAATTTTCCCTAGATTTTACAAGTAAATTTGGGGTGCGCATTATACACGGGTGCGCCTTATATTCGGGAAATTACGGTACCTTGAATCCTTGAACAAATCACTCCTGAGACAATCCTTCCTGTTTGTATGCGATACACCTTTCATAATTTTTCAACCTAAATCCGGCATTAGATCGCTGGGTGGCGTGTGTTTGAGAATAACTCTTGTTGTGGGCAGGCCCCCTACCTGAAGGCGTGGCGCAGTGTATGACGGATGTAACCCGACAATATTATTACGAAATCTATGCCTTTTTTGGATTAAAGTCATTGTCCTTAACTCCAGACATACCAGCCGAGTTTTTGTCCTTTTACGGTCTGCTCAACTTTTACTTGTACACTTTAGCATTTGTATATTCCCCCTCTAAAAATGCACTTTATGGTAAGTAGTAGGAAAATTAGTCTTATCTTGGAACTGATAATCATGACGATTGTTCCATTTTGTTTAATCTGTCAAGACTCCCAGTTGAAGGACAATCCAGCTTTCTCCATGCTGAACGACTCAGAAGACGACGTCATCTACGGGTAACGGCTTAATTTCCCGTTTTTGGCAAGTAACATCCAGTACCAGTCTGAGATGCTGTTCCTTTCCAAAGGAGCGAGTACGAAGAAATGCCTTTACAAAATGGACGTGCCATCAAAGCAACCGCCAACTTCCAGGATGAGAGCGATAGCAACTGATGTGGTACATGCCGCAAACAAACAGAAAACACATGAATATGTAAATAAGAACTATTTTCACAATGATACACGACAAGTGTATGATTGTATATAGTATATTTTTTAAACAGGACGTCTTCTCCAGATTGTACTGTACTGAAGTTCTGCTGTAAATGGGGGCATCTATTTATTTATTTTTTGCCGTCGGAAGCTTCATTTGTTTTGCACAACGAGCATTCCTTGACCACATGACATGGGACTAAAAAGGCCACTGTGGAAAGAAATATATGAGGGAAGCCATTAGGATATTAAGCTTTGGACAAGAAAAAAAGTCAGAACATTACAAGAATCAAGTTGTACTTATACAAAAATTAAGTTCTAATGTTAAAAGAATGAAATTGTCATGTTGCGAGAATTAGTTTGTAACTGAATGAGGATTAAGTCCAAATTGTACTAGAATCTACAACATAAAAACTTAATTTAAAGACACACATTACATTACTTGGATAAGTGAAGTTTTCCAAAAAGAGGCCTTATTAGTACGATAAGGGTTAGTCTTTTTTCTTTTAGACATACGTTGGCTTGTATCGTAACATAACATCTGCAAAATTGCAACTTATTCTTCAAATTATGACTCAATTCTTGCCATGTTTTGACTTTCTGATTTCAACTTAATGCTCCTAATTAGACATGTCACTCTTTTCAGTGTGATCTTAATACTGCTGTACTTAACGAGTCATGCTTTTGAAGTTACGGGAAATGTGCTAATTATTGGGGGGGGGGGGCTCTTCTCTATTTTTTGGATTTGTGTTGAAGACAATCCACATTTTGTACACTTTCTGTTCAACTACTGATGTTTCTTCTACTCTACTGTTGTGGTTGTCATTGCGAGCTACTGTGTGACAGAATAATGACAAAGTTTGACCAAAGCTGAGATTTAACATTGTGACGGTTGGGAATTAAAAGCAGCGACGACTCTTCATCCATGTAAGTGCCAAAGCTGCATTTTGAAGCCTCATTTGTTACAATTCAGCAAATTGAAGTACAATTAGTCCTGTGAAAAAAAAACAGGTTTGTAAATGCACTTTTTTAATTTATATGTTGACATTTGATACTGTATTGTTTGGATTATGTAGGTTTGTACTTTATTATTGTTGAACATATCTTACATACTGCTTTCCAATCATATTTGCCTTTATGTATATCTGTAATACAGTATATGATTATGTTTTCTAAACAGTACAATCCGGTAATTTGCCAAATATTTGCCGTTCTTCCTTTGTTTACAGCCAAAACAAATATGTATTCCAATCGACATGGTGCCTTTTCTTCACGTCAAACTTATATTTACGACATTTACGAGCCCTCATCTTTTGATGTTGAATGCAATGTTGGTTTCAAGAGCTGTTCTAAAAAAACTACCTCTTGGAGAATGAAAAGGCACAGTTGGATCCTTTTATTTTATCATCCGTGATACAATTGTGTAAATGCAGCCAACGTGGCTGAGCTTAATATTCAGACAGCCAAGCCAAAAACACTGACAATGCAGCACATTGACTTGTTTTCCCATTTTACTGCACAGCTTCCTGTTAGGAGACAAAACAAAAATAGTACTGTATTGTCACCTGTTGAAGAGTAGAGCAAAAGGGACTTTTTCCAGGAGGAAACACTTGCTTTTCACATTACATGTAAAAAAAAATGTTATTTCTTCGGGAACATGTTTAAACCTTGTTTGATATCAGGAGAAATAAATCTGGTTCTGTGGTTATTTTCACAGGTTTCGGTACAATTTTATTGTCTTTACCGTCAGTTGCGTTGTCCCAGTAGCATGAGCTGGCTGTCTGCAGACCAGCACCGTTGTTCTGCATGATGACACAGGTGACTTAAAAGAAATACAATTGTCATTATTAGTCCTTGTTAGATTATGAATTATGAGATAAATGTTCCCTGTCAATACTAACACTGACCAATGTATTTGAAAGGCTTTCCGAGCTTGCAAAGTTGACTCAGGCACTGCTCCACTATGGTGGTACTCCACTGATTCACACGGAAGTGTTGATAGGAGCTTGTGCCAATCGTTGTTTCTATAGACTACGGTAGAGACCAATGCAATTCCAGTACAGTAAATATACTTAATAATTCTACAATGTAAAGCTAACTAGTTTTGATTCGACTCCATGCATAAAAAGTTCTAAAGGTTCACCTAAACATGCGTGATTGGCGTATCCATGGCAACCAACAGGCAGCTAAACGTGACACTTAGCTAGCCAGCTAGTAAAATCGTAACAACAACAACAAAAACTAAATTCAACTCACGTCTTTTATTAACTTGGTGACGTCCTCCACGACAAAAGTAGTCTGTTGGCAACACAAGAACAAAGAAAAAAGTTAAATCGTAGCGACCGTATTAGCATTACATTTGTCTGGTGTTTTAACATTTGTTTTTGATGATATATATCCTAAAAGATGTCTTTTTCATACGTACGATACTCATATAATGATACTCGCCTCATCTTCAGCTCCTTCGTCCATGGTGAAAACCTTATAAAGTATGTAGCTTCAGAGAACAACTTCCGGTAACGCGTTCATGTCACAATAAAAGCGTTGCTATGACAATTAACGACTAGTTAGATATTAAATGTAAGGCAAGGCAAGGCAAATTTATTTATATAGCACAATTCAACACAAGGCAATTCAAAGTGCTTTACATCACATGAAAACCATAAAAATCACATTTAAATCAACACAACGTAAAAACCAAGACAAAAGATCGCATTTAATCACAGAATAAAAATAAATAAATAAAAATAAAACAAAAATAGAAATAAAGCAAAAACTACTACTAATAATAATCATTGAAATCAGCAATGGAGATAAGCACAAGAGGAATAGAAGGCAGGTAGATTGAAATATATAGACAGTTATGGATATGCAGTGCTAAACAAAAGCGTTTTTAGCCCTGATTTAAATGAGCTAACGGTTTGAGCATACTTCAGACCTTCGGGTAACTTGTTCCAGAGGTGAGGAGCATAATAACTAAATGCTGCCTCACCCTGCTTGGTTCTTGTTCTTGGAACATGCAGAAGACCCGTTCCAGACGACCTTAGGGGTCTAGATGTCTCATAGGAATCTAACAAGTCAAGCATGTATTTTGGTCCAAGGCCATTAAGTGTTTTGTAGACGAGCAGTAGTATTTTATAGTCTATCCTTTGACTCACTGGAAGCCAGTGTAGCGATTTCAAAACCGGTGTAATGTGGTCCAGCTTCCTTGTATTTGTGAGGACTCTGGCTGCAGCATTCTGTACTAGCTGCAGCTTCCTGACTGATTTTTTATCAAGACCTGTAAATATACCGTTGCAGTAGTCCAATCTGCTGAAAACGAATGCATGCATAAGTTTTTCCATGTCTTGTTGAGTCAGAAGCCCCTTAATTCTGGTTATATTTTTTAGGTGGTAATAAGCGGATTTAGTGACGGACTTTAGATGGCTATCAAATTTTAGGTCTGAGTCAATAATTACGCCAAGGTTTCTGACTTGATTTGTAGCTGTAAGTGACATTGTGCTAAGTTGGCTGCTTATCTTTGACCTTTCCTTTTTTGGCCCAAAAATGATCACCTCTGTTTTCTCCACATTTAACTGGAGAAAATTCTGGCACATCCATTCATTGATTTGATGAATGCATTTACTCAGGGAGACTAAGGGACTATAATCATGTGGGGACACAGAAATGTACAGTTGTGTGTCATCTGCATAGGCGTGATAGGAGATGTCATACTGTTCCATTATCTGAGCTAACGGAAGCATATAGATGTTAAATAAGAGTGGGCCAAGAATTGACCCTTGAGGGACTCCACACGTGAATTTGGTTCGTTCTGACTGATAATTTCCGATTGACACAAAGAAATCCCTATCATGTAAATAGGATGTGAACCACTGAAGAATAGTGTCAGTAAGCCCTACCCACTGTTCCAATCTGCTGAGTAGTATGTTGTGATCAACCGTGTCAAATGCGGCGCTGAGATCCAATAGTAGCAGAACAGATGATTTGCCTGCATCGGTATTCCGACGAATATCATTTAGGACTTTGATAAGCACGGTCTCGGTGCTGTGTTGTGGCCGAAATCCAGACTGAAATGAGTCAAAAAGATTGTTTTGGATCATAAAAGTCTGGATCTGTTCAAACACAACCCTTTCGATAATTTTCCCCAGGAATGTCAGATTTGATATTGGCCTGTAATTACTAATGGTTGAGGCATCCAGATTAGGTTTTTTTAGGAGAGGTTTTATTACTGCAGTTTTTAAAGTCTGAGGAAACTCTCCTGTTTGGAGGGAAGTATTTATAATCTGAAGTATGTCTGGGGCTATGCAATGAAAAACAGTTTTGAAAAAGTTTGAAGGAAGGATGTCAAGGCAGCATGTTGTGGGCTTTAGTTTCGACACAATTTCTGTTAAAGTGGCATAGTCCAAGAGGCTAAACTGTCTAAGATTGACGTGGGGGACATGTTGGGAGGCATTTAGTGTAACATTTGTTAATCCGGAGTTGCACACAGTCTGTCTAATCATTAGTACTTTGTGTGTAAAAAATGCTGCGAAATTATTACAGGACACCTCAGATGCCAATTCCTGAGGTATTGATGCTTGTGGGTTTGTCAGTTTGTCAACAACAGAAAATAGTGTGCGAGTATTGTTGGTGTTTCTACTAATGATCTCTGAAAAATATGATTGTCTAGCATTTTTCAGTTCCTGGTTGTATTTGCGAAGACTCTCTTTGTAGATATCATAAAAAACTAGGAGTTTGTTTTTTCGCCATCTGCGTTCTGCTCGTCTACAAACTTGCTTTTGTTTTATAGCTAGTATGGCATTTCTCCAGGGTGACCTCTTCTTTCTTGACAAGGTTTTTGTCTTAATCGGGGCAATAGTGTCCATTACAGTCATCACACCGGAACTGAAACTGTTTACAAGTTCTTCCACTGGAGCTATTGTAGGGGTTAATAATGAGGCATAGGCCTGTGTGAATAACGCACATGTGTTATCACTTATGTAACGCTTCCTAATAAACTCTGTTTCCCTTTTCAGAGGATGGACAGGGGTGGTCATTTTAAACATAATGCAGTAGTGATCAGACAGAGCAACATCATTCACTGTGACCTCAGAGATGTTAAGACCTTTGGATATTATTAAGTCCAGTATGTGCCCTCTGTTATGTGTTGGAACTGTGACATGCTGAGATAAACCAAATGTATCCAAAATATTTAAAAGCTCTCTAGCACATCCTTCTTCAGGATTATCAACATGAATGTTAAAGTCACCCACTAAAACAACACAATCAAAGTCCATGCACACGGAAGACAGTATTTTGGTAAACTCATCAAAGAACATTGTGTTATACTTCGGTGGTCTGTAAATCGTTACCAAGGCAGCTCTGCAAGGGCTTTTTAGCTGAATGACAATATACTCAAAGGAATCAAACTGACCACATGAAATATTCGTGCATTGAAAACTGTCCCTGATCAGACTGGCAACCCCACCTCCTTTCTTATGGGTTCTTGGCGCACTAAAGAAATTGAAGTTTGCGGGGGTTGCCTCGATCAGAACTGTCGAACTCTTATCTTGATCTAACCAAGTTTCTGTTAGGAACAACATGTCAAGGTTATGTTTGCAGATAAAATCATTAATTAAGAAAGATTTGCCAGCTAAAGATCTAATATTTAGCAGAGCCAATTGGAGATGCCAGACTGGATTCACTGGTGAGCTTTGGGAATGACATACTATGGTTAACAGGTTGGCAGAATTTATTGAACGTTTTTTATTTCTCACCAGTCTAGCCCTTTTTTTGTTGTTTATCACCACTGGGATTGTTGAGCATACATACTGTACTCCATAAGGCCCCGGCTTTTGCTGGGACAGAAAAGTCTTTGTAATGTTTTCACAGCCTGGACCCGGTGCACATCATATTGGTGTCGCAAACATGGCTTCCTCCATAGAAGGATAATACCGTGTAGTTCCAGAGTTGTAGTGCTTTGGCTTTGCCCCGAGAGAATTCCAGTGGAGGCTGGTTGGTTTGTTGCCATCTTCCCCTGGCACCTGTCGGGTGTGGCAGGTACAGGGTGGAAGCGTCATGACTTGTACACACAATGTAAGATGACGTACCAACAAAACTGTTAACTACCAAAATGAATGTTAATTATATGGGGCTTTGCAAGGCAAAGGCCCAGATAGTAAAATTCCTTTTTTTTAAATTAAAAAAAAAAATTTTTTTAAATGGCGTTTATTTGGTGCGCCGCACAGAAATGACCGGAATTTTCACCCAACGCAGGGAATTTTTCGAATGACCCCCAAAAACCTTCCGTTCACCTGAAAAAACAGGTTTAAAAAAAAAACAAGTTTTTCAAAACGCTACAGGTCCACAATTTTTGACCAAATCACAAAATTTACACTTTAAAAATTCCAGGACCTTAACTAGCATAAAAGTTGTATACAGAATTTGGCAAAAACCTACGGTTTCCCCAAAATTCGCCAAAAACTTTCCCATTTATTTCTATTGGGATGCCATTGACAGCCATGTACGTCCAAATTTCCCATTCATTTTCAATGGCTGGAAAACAGGTCCTTGTGATTTTTGACCATTTACCATGACAGCCCATTGACATTCGACTAGCGCCCAAGTAAGTCGATGCCATTGACAGCCATGCACATCCATGCCACTGACGGCCATGTACGTCCAAATTTCCTATTGATTTTCAATGGCAGAAAAACCTGTTGTTGTGATTTTTTACCAAAAACTTACCATGACAGACCATTGGCATTCAACTGACGCCCAAGTAAGTTGATGCCATTGACAGCCATGCACGTCTATGCCATTGACAGCCATCTACGTCCAAATTTCCTATTGATTTTCAATGGCAGAAAAACCTGTGTGGTTGTGATTTTTTACCAAAAACATACCACGACAGCCTATTGACATTCAACTGGCGCCCAAGTAAGTCGATGCCATTGACAGCCATGCAACAGGAAGTGACCAGATTTTAACAGAACATGTCCCCGAAATGTGACCTGATAGATCTGTACCTACCACAGCAAAGCCACATCGTAATTTCTCCAGAAATTGCAGTTTCTAGTTGTGATGTTAAACTATTTTTCTTATACTTTTCATGAAAAAGAGAAACGCCCCCCCACCCATATATATTTAAAATGTGTAATGCATGCTTTCTGATTAACATAGAGCTTTTGTATTTTTATCTAAAATCAGTGCATTTACCTAAATTATGTAAGAACTTTATCGTGGAATATTTAAGGCAAATACATGCTCCTTATTCTTATAATCCCACCTGCAAATAAACTGTAGGCCAAAAAAGTAAAACAAGAAAATTTGTATTCGGCATGGTTTATTGTTAGCACAAATCGTGAAAAACATGACTATAAATTTTAAACCAAAACACAACTGTTGTCCTTTTTCTAGAACAGTCATTTTTGTGTGATGGTGAAGGAGTTCTGGTCGATGAGCTTCCCCACTCTCTCCTGTAGCGTCTGGACCACGTCAGTTGTTATAAAGACGTGCGTGTCATCCAAGTCCTTCAGGATGAACTTCTTCCCCAAGGCCATGGTCTCATCCAGATACAGAAGGAATTGCTTCATAGCAGGGTCGCTTACAAATGAAGACAAACACATGTTTAAATATCCCAAATAAATCTCAAACACAGTATAGGGCATACAACAGTGGTCCTTTTCCTTACCATTCAACAAGGACACCTTTGTGAACGTTTACCATATTGAGTGGTGGGCTTGAAATCTGTTGTTAGACAATAATATTAGAAGGCAACCGTGACCCGAATGATTTCCTAGTCATAATGCTAATGTTAGCTGCGTCGAAATTTAAAAGCGATGTTTTCCGTCATATTCTAACGTCACTCAACAAAGTTTTCACTGATATGCAAGGTATTTAAGAGGAACACATTAACCAAACAAACCTGGAATGTGTTATTAATGTTCCAATACTCGCTCGTGTCTCATAATGATGACGACAACGGCAATGCAGTGGGGACAATTTTAATTGCGACTCTAGTGCGCATGCGCAATATTTGGAAGCTCAGGACAGGTTGTGCATTTTGAATAGAGTTGACTATAAATCTGTTAATCGACACTTTTATGGTAAGTTTTTAAAGATAAATCATCAATTTCTTAAATGCCAGGTTATTGAAATTACCCAAGTATTGTAAAACGTAAAGTTCCAGGTTTTTACTTTAAAGCATTTAGCATATGAAACACTCATATCCATATTAAAGGGAAAGTTCAGAATTTTTTACCTTAAGCTTAATCGAGTTAGCTGGGGTTTAATTAGGCCGTGGAGTTGATTTCAACAATTTCTGTGCAGTTTGTTAGTTATGTTTTAGTTTCAGGGGTCTGGAGTGGCTTAGCATACCAATAAAAAAAAAACATTCACACATAAGAATCACCGATGACCCATGCAATCAACAGTGTTGGCTATGTTTTCAGGATAAAGTTATTAAAACTTACAATTGCATGTCAAGAATTGTAGTATGAACAGCAACATTTGTAATCTAGCAGCTCTTCAGGGAACAGACTGTCTAGGCAAGCAAGGCAGAGTGAGATCAAATAGATTTTTTTCACAGCTGATTTTGTTTTGTGGGAATGAAAGGGACTCTCCGGCAAATTGAGCAATCATTCCTCTCTATTGTGTTCCCATTTTGCATCTAAAAACATATATTTAAGCAAAATGCCTGCTCTTTTGAAAGTGCAATCTTGGCAATCCTTTGTTTTGCATCTCCTAAAATTAATTCTGCAACGCATTAAATGTCCCTAATCCGATTACTCGATTATTTGAACTAAAGTGTTGATAGATTAATCAACGACTAAAATAATCGATAGCAGCAGCCCTAGTTAGATCTGTTAATATCGGTTTTTATTGGCATGCTAGGCGGGCACCATTGACTCAACTGCACAGAATTTGTTGAATTCAACTCCACCGACTAATTAAACCCACCAACTCGAAGATGAAGCCTAATGTCAAAAATTCTGAACTTCCTCTTTAAAATGTTTGTAAAGGTGATTCAAATTAATCAAAGCCTTCAACTAAATTGTCATCAGGATCAGTGAAATGCGGATGCAAAAGAATGAAAAGAAAAATGCATTTAAGCAGTGATAGTTTGTTATCCATCAGAATGGCTCCTCAACAGGTAGCATACATTTGTAAAAACCAATAAATAATAAAAAAAGAAATCAGACATTGGTTTTAAATGTAGTCTGGTAAGCCAGTTTTGTTGTTTAAAAAAACAGTCATTTTAAATAAACCAGTAGGTCTTAATTGAGAAAAATAAAATTTCACCATAAAAAGAATCCACTCTGCACTTGTGAGAGATCAGTATCCAGTTTTCTACTTTCACAACTGGCAACTCTTCACAATTATGTTAGTGCTTATTCAATATTATTATAATACTCATGGCAAAGACGGTCACGTATTGTTCCAATGAGGGTGAGTCAGTTGTGGTTCAGGTAGACTTGGAGTGTATTGGTGTTGAAAGGGGTCATCAGCGGGCGATGGTGCTGTGCAATGTTTCCTGGATGAAGCGAAGGCTGCGTTTGTACAAGAATGAGTCTTTCCTCTCTGGCTTACAGATGCTGAGATGATCCACGTCCACCTCGATCAGGTCTCCGATGCCGACATCTGGAAAAATAAGAAGGTAAGGACTAGGGGTGTGATAAAATATCGAAATGGTGATATATTGTGATACATTGTATCCCAAAAGGTTATCGATATGCTCCTGCCAAGAATCGAGATATCGTTTTAAAAAGGTGTCAATGTCTAAATATTAGGGTTGTTCCGATCATGTTTTTTTGCTCCCGATCCGATCCCGATCGTTTTAGTTTGAGTATCTGCTGATCCCGATATTTCCCGATCCGATTGCTTTTTTTTTTTGCTCCCGATTCAATTCCAATCATTCCCGATAATTTTTTCCGATCATATACATTTTGGCAATGCATTAAGAAAAAAATGAATAAAATTCAGACGAATATATACATTCAACATACAGTACATAAGTACTGTATTTGTTTATTATGACAATAAATACTCAAGATGGCATTTACATTATTAACATTCTTTCTGTGAGAGGGATCCACGGTTAGAAAGACTTGTAATTCTTAAAGGATAAATGTGAGTTTGTATATTGTGACTAAATATTGCCATCTAGTGTATTTGTTGAGCTTTCAGTAAATGATACTTTAGCCATTTAACTGTTGTGCCCAAATGCATGATGTGAAGTCACTTCATCAAACGACTAATTTTCTCCCGATTAGTCAGCCGACTATTTTTACGATTAGTCGACTAATCTAATAATTTAAAAAAATATTTTTTGTTTTTGTTTACTAATTTAGCAATGAAATTTTTGTTGACGCTTATCAATTTACAAAAAACATATTGGAACACTTAAATTATTTACTGAAGTACAAATAAACACGTCAATAACAATAATAAATCACAAATAAACAATGACTTCAAATGCTGATAGAATTAACTAGTGTAGCATCCCGATTGAAAAGATGGTCTCTTAAACTGATGGTTTACAACTTTTATTCCATCCTTGATGTAATCACACTGTAAGAGCTACGGTGCACACAAATAAAACAACACAATTAGAAATTAATGAAAACTTTTCACCTTTTTCCTTTTAACCCTTATTTATATATCAATGAATTGCCTATATGAATTGCCTTTACCTTAATTTATTACCTTATCATTGACAATCTCTTCCTTGAGTGCAATCACTGTATATACTGTATATAGTTATGACCTTTTAACGTTATATAATTTTCTATACCATAAAATAAACCATAACATGAAATAAACCTTTCAGTTGGCAATACTAATAGCACTTATAGGCCCATTGTCAATGAAACATTATTATTTAGTAAAGCGACAGTACCCTCTGGTGTACAAAAAAATGAAAAAAAAAATTTTTTTTTTTTTTTTTTACAAACGGTGACGGCGCTTGAGGTGTTTATTCACCGCCGACGTGCAGCCAAGCTTGGCAGTGAAGAGACAGGACACAAGAGTGTACCCTCCTTTATTTCTTTGAAATAAGTCAATGTTTTGGACACTGGTGCGCTTTTTTGGCTTTGTGCCGCTTTCCCCGCTTGCATACAGAGCATCCGACATTCTGAACTTTCCGCGCATATTTTTTTTTTAACCCTTCATTAACCGTCGACGGGATGTTGTGCTCGTCGACGGATTTACGTAATCGATGACGTCGACTATGTCGACTAGTCGGGACAGCTCTAGTGAAGTGCACCCATGACTGTGCGTAGTGTTACCAATTGATATATCTTCTCTGCGTTGGGAAATAACATAGGGTGTTAAGAAAAAGATCAATTTATACCTTTCTTCCCCACATTGCTTCCCATGATATTTCCAATCGTAGGGAGAGGGATTGTAAGGCTTTAGCCAATTAAAAAAAATGCTACAAATGCTGCCAAATTTCACTCTACTCCTTTTACGCTGCCTTTTAGCTCTATATATTGATAAAACGGCGCCATTACAGATTAAATGCTACAATGCATAAGTGGGTCGTGCAGCGCATGCGTTAATTCCGTTAAATATTTTAACGTGATAAATTTTTGAAAAATTAATTACCGCCATTAACGGGATAAATTTGATAACCCTACCTTAAGCCTAAACTAAAGACTCTGGATGAGTTTAACATATTATGTCTGTAAGGTTATATACAATTACAAAACGATTTCATTAAAAAAAAATAAAAAAAAGGCATATCCGATATTTTTTTTGCCGATTCCGATACTTTGAAAATGACGTGATCGGACATGACCGATCGGGATGCTGATCGATCGGGACATCTCTACTAAATAATAATAAAAAATAAATAAATAAAAAGGAACAAACAAGTTGCCACCAAAATCTTCCACCATAATAGTGTCTCAGTTAACTCTAAGGCTGCAATGATGGTGCTTGACACCCAATCCATTTAGACTGGGAACGTTCGTTCATTCGAATCCAGATCATTCACAGTCTTTCTTTCCGATTTTCAGGGCATTTACACTTGCTGTTCATTTTAGTCACTGCCTATTCATTTGGGTGATTCCATGGTCACTTTCTGCTCTGTAACTCAAAATAAACAGGAAGTGACCCATGAAATACCTCAAAATAAACAGGAAGTAAGTGAAAATCAACAGGTAAATAACCTTAAATGGCCCAAAATTACCTTATTGCCTGGCATTGGCTGCCACTGTAGGCCATAAACGTTCAATCCGTTTGAAGTGGGAGGGATGGCAGGGATGTTCATTCGCTGCCACCCTCCCAGTTCAAACGGATTGGACGTCTACTAGTGATAAACTCGTTCCAATTCACAGCAGAAGCTTGTTTTTCTGTTTTTTAGTTTGTAGAATATCCTAGAATGATTTCCTGACCAATGTATCGATAATCGTTGTATCGCCATATCGTCAGATCATCGTTATCGTGAGCTTTGTATCGCACATCGTATCGTATCATGAGGTTACAAGAGGTTTCCACTCCTCGTAAGGACGCATGTTGTTTTGGATCACGTTTTGTATACGAGTACTTGGGTTTGTCTTCATTGCAAGCTGGTGGTACTTACTTGCAGACTGTGCTGGCACTACCAGTATCTTGATCATAGGACCAATGGTTGTTGGCAGCGTCTCTGCGAAGCTAAGCACCTTGATTTCTTTTTCTTTAGCCATGTTTAAGAAGTTTTCATTCAAGTCACGCAGTGCTGGAGAATCTGAAATCGTGACCTTATTTTTAACAATGATTGAACTCTTTAGGATGTATGAATTGACATTATTCACTGACCTCTGCAAAGCTCTTTGACCTCGATGGAAGGGAAAAGCAGATATCGGACGTTGACGGAGTATTCTGCCATGAAAGTGCCGTGATGGGGAACGCTGTAGAACAAAACGCCCTTGGTGTTCTTGAATAGGTCCTTCAAGTCGGGGTCCTTCGAGGCGTCAATAAGCATTTTTTTCACAAGCAAGCCTGACAGATAAAGAAACTAACATGTGGATCTCATTTTAGGCTCTGTAATTTGGTCACAAAGGGACAATCTGCAGCAGAATGCATTGGCAGAGTTGTTTCGAGCAGTTTTGAATGATGAAATGACAGAAATGGCGCCAGGGATTGTTTTGACCGGACTAAACCACTTTGAGTTAGCACACACAGTTATAGTAGGACTCTAGCATACCTCCCATACTGTGAGCTACCCACACTACTGGCCTGTCTCCAACTCCTGCCATCTTGAGTTTTCTGAGCAGCTCTTGACTCCTGTAGGCTAACGACTTTCTGGGAAAGGACAAATAATGCATGATTTAGGCAATCCTTAGAATGTCTGGAAACCGATGGATTTCTCACCTCTGATTCTCAGCCGGACACTTGGCCATCCAATCACTGAGGTGGCTATCGTATTCCACTGATAATACCCTCAGATTGGGACAATCTGCCGCTAACCATGTCTGTCAACCAGAGGAAAATGAACTCTCGTTATCGAAGCAAAGCCGGTTTGGCTTGGTCACCTTTGGCCAGCATTCTGTGTAGTCGTCCCCGCAGTCGTGATCGTTCTCGTCTTCTGGGGTGCTTCGGTCCCTCTGTCGCCACGTCTTAAAAGCCGCTCCCAGAATCCCGTGAATGAACAGCACGTCTGCTTTGATTGGTTGGCTGGAATTGGATGCAAAAAGAGTTGCTTTGGAAAACAACGACACAGTGAGTTAATTAATTTCCTACCTGCCACGCGTTTGCGGGTGGAGGATGTAGACTCCGTCTTGGTACTTCTCTTTCACCGTCTCGCGGTCCAAGTTGGCAAGCGCACGGGCCGCGTGGGAAGCCTCTGTGACGTATGGAGATTGTACCATCTCAGCCAGCACTGACAGCCACCCTGAATGTCATTTAAAGTTTGTAGTGAAAGAAAAGTTAGAAAACTTTTTGTAGGGCAGTGCGATATGGCCTGAAAATCTCTGAATTTTTTTCCCAGCAAAAAAATTGATTCCTTTTTTTTAGGGCTGTCAAAATTATCGCGTTAACGCGCGGTAATGAATTTTTTAAATTAATCACGTTAAAATATTTGACGCAATTAACGCACATGTCCCGCTCAGAAAGTATTCTGCCTTTTGGTAAGTTTTACAGCAAGGCTTTTTGCACTGTCCAACAGCGAACTCTTGTGGTCGCTTTGCGACATGGTTTATTATTTTCTTCTTTTCTTTCTTCATTATGGCTGCACGATGTCTCGGGCTGATAATGTTGTGCTTATATGATCCTTGGACAAGATTTGTCCGTAAGTATGGTTGTTGTAAAGAATGTACATATTATGTTAGTAAGCGAAATGTTATATTTTTTGTATGAGACGCCTTTTGTTTATGTTTAGTGAACCTGTATAGCGTGCTAAGCTAACGTTGTTGCTAATGCAATGCTTGTGTACTTTTTTTTGTAGTTTCACTACGGTCTAAAGAGGACAGTGGTTTGAGGCCATTTTATTAATAAATCAGATGAAAAAGGAAGAACTCTGATTATTAAGGCGTCGTTCACTAGCTGTCTAGCTTTGGAAAAAGTAGACGCTTCGGAGTGAGGACAGCATAGACAGATTTAAATGACAGTAGAGTGAAATGCCCACTACGGTCCTTATGTACCGTATGTTGAATGTATATATCCATCTTGTGTCTTATCTTTGCATTTCAACAAATTATTTTACAGAATATATATATAATTTACAGAAAAATATGGCATATTTTATAGATGGTTTGAATTGCGATTAATTGCGATTAATTACGATTAATTATTTTTCAAGCTCTAATTAACTCGATTAAAAATTTTAATCGTTTGACAGCCCTACTTTTTTTTTCTTGTGCAAAACTGCCTTAAATATGTTTTTCCTCTCCCCTTATTTGTGCTGTCAGTCCCCAGGCGTTAATTTGCCGGATCCTGCCGGAATAGGATCTGGCACCACTTGATTTTGGCCTCCCTGTGTTCCGGGACTTATTTGGGCAAATTACAGACTCACCGCTGTTCCAGCTATTGAGTCTGGCCACCATTCAGCGGATAAAATTTCCAGGGCGGAGCAAGCCACAGCAAACAGACAGCGGAGTGGACCAATCAGCGACGGGCAGACGTGACGTTAGTAAAACGACGAGGGCAGGACGAGGGACTTGCGCGCGGAAGTAAACATACGAGGAGAGCGGAGTTTATTCAACATGGCTAGCGCGAGACAGACTGTTGTCAATGACTCGTGTCGATGTGTTTTTGGTCATTTAAAACTGATTTTACCGTGGATTGGATTATTTCTCGGCTCTCCTGTTCACCATCTGTGTTGTTGTGGAGACGACTTTCGATGCGCAAGAGTGACGTTGCTCGTTAAGAACACGTCACGCAAATAAACTAATCTGATTTGTCGATTGATTTTGTACCTGCTCGAGAGGCCGTTAATGGGCTGGGTCCCAGACTTTTCTCTCAGTGTTTGAAAAATACTGGGAGAACAGTCTGGCCGTGCCAGGCAAGGCAAATCCGGCATCTGTCGTGTATTGAAAATAATAATAATATAAAAATGTTTTTTTTTAAAAAATTGTGAAATAAAATAATATGCATAAATTTATTTACAGAGTAAATCCCAAGAATTGCATGTTGTATATAAAAATTAAACATCATTTGAAAGAGTCGGAGATTTGTTGATGCACTGAAAAGCTGGACCAAAAAATCACGCCCCTGACATTAAAAAAAAAAAAAAAAACTTTGGAAATTTGCTAGCCTGGCACAGCCAGACTGTTCTCCCTGTATTTTTCAAACACTGAGAGAAAGGTCTGGGAACCAGTCTATTAACGGCCTCTCGAGCAGGTATCATTTAAATCAATCGACAAATCAGATTCGTTTATTTGCGTAACGTGTTCCTAACAAGCAACGTCACGCTTGCGCGTCGGAAGTAGTCTCCACAACAACACAGATGGTGAACAAGAGGGCCCAGAATATGTTCCAATCCACGGTAAAATCAGTTTTAAATTACCAAAAACACATCGACACGAGTCATTGACAACAGTCTGTCTCGCGCTAGCCATGTTGAATCAACTCCGCGCTCCTCGTATGTTTAGTTCCGCGCGCAAGTCCCTCGTCCTGCCTTCGTCGTTTTACTAACATCTAGAGCTGTCCCGACTAGTCGACATAGTCGACGTCATCGATGACGTAAATCCGTCGACGAGCACAACATCCCGTCGACGGTTAATGAAGGGTTAAAAAAATATATGCGTGGAAAGTTAGAATGTCGGATGCTCTGTTTGCAAGCGGGGAAAGCGGCACAAAGCCAAAAAAAAAGCGCACCAGAGTGTCCAAAACATTGACTTATTTCAAAGAAACAAAGGAGAGTACACTCTTCTGTCCTGTCTGTTCAGTGCCAAGCTTGGCTGCGCGTCGGCCGTGAATAAACAACTCAAGCGCCTCCACGCAGTTTGTAATTTTTTTTTTCCTTCATTTTTTGTACACCAGAGGGTGCTGTCGCCTTACTAAATAATAATGTTTCATTGACAATGGGCCTATAAGTGCTATTAGTATTGTTCTTAATGCTAATTGAAAGGTTTATTTCATGTTATGGTTTATTTTAATGTATAGAAAATTATATAAGGTTAAAAGGTCATAAATATATACAGTATATACAGTCATTGCACTCAAGGGAGAGATTGTCAATGATAAAGTAATAAGGTAAAGGCAATTCATATAGGCAATTCATTGATATATAAATAAGGTTTAAAAGGAAAAAGGTGAAAAGTTTTTGTTAATTTCTAATTGTGTTGCTTTATTTGTGTGCACCGTAGCTCTTACAGTGTGTTTACATCAAGGATGGAATAAAAGTTGTAAACCATCAGTTTAAGAGACCATCTTTTCAATCGGGATGCTACACGAGTTAATTCTATCAGCATTTGAACTCATTGTTTATTTGTGATTTATTATTGTTATTTACGTGTTTATTTGTACTTTAATAAATAATTTGAGTGTTCCAATATGTTTTTTGTGAATTGATAAGCGTCAACAAAAATTTCATTGCTAAATTAGTAAAAAAAAAAAAAATTAATTATTAGATTAGTCGACTAATCGTAAAAATAGTTGGCTGACTAATCGGGAGAAAATTAGTCGTTTGGGACAGCCCTACTAACATCACGTCTGCCCGTCGCTGATTGGTCCACTCCACTGTCTGTTTGCTGTGGCTTGCTCCGCCCTGGAAATTGTATCCGCTGAATGGTGGCCAGACTCAATAGCTGGAACAGCGGTGAGTCTGATGTACCAGGCAAGAAATTTGCAGCATCTGGGGAGCAAGCAGTCAGGATCAAACTGTGTTTCAACATGCCACAAAGACAGTTGCATTTACTGTGTTTTTTCGAAAAGAAGGAAGATGGTTCAAAACGAGTCAGAAAAGCAATAACCGGCGAAGAGGGCAGCTGCAGCGATCATGCAGGAGCAGGACCGGGTGCAGCAGGAGGCTAGCGCCGCAGCAGCTAGCCAGGTTCACGGACAGCCAGCCAAGCCGCTAAGTCCCACCTGAGGTTATGTGGGCAATTGTCTGTGCAGAGTTTAGCCTAAATAATTGTTAATTGTTGTTATAACATTTATACATATATATTATCTGAAATTGAGGTTTGCAAGTCCCACAGCATGGCAAGTGGGCATTTGCGTGTTGTTTTCAGCACCATTTTCTGCATATGTTCTGAGACCTGTGCCCGTCTCGTCATCCCTGTGCTATCATATGTACTTTGCGTTCCGGCACCTTGTGATTTACAAATTACGCACTGTCAGCCCCCAAATAGATAGCAATAACCACACAAACCAACTCTTTGTAAAGGAATAATCTATTGAATAACTTAATTAGTTGCTAGATTTCATGTAGTTGCTAGATTTCATTTTAGGCAAAAAAAAAAAAAAAAAACTTGAAGGAATTCTTATTTTAATCATCCGCAATAGAGACTAAAACTAATTCATGAAATCGATTTATTGCGGGACTTACCCGACTGCACGATGGCCTGGTGGACTCTATCGTTAAGAGCCAGGTTCCCGATGATTCGCACAATATTCCTCTGTATTTTTTTCGAGTCTCTACGGAGCTGATAAACCCTCTGAAGTAGCTGCAGACCCCCGTTGGAAACGATATGATCACAGTGGCTCTGGACCTAAACGAATCGAGTATGTTTAATGCTAGTTCAGGAAAGGGAAAAGAAAAAATTCAAATTGTAACCACAGTACCTTGGAGTGATGCACTAAAGCTTGCAGGCAGAAGGACTCGACCTTCTCAGAGGGAACCGATGTGAGGCTCTGGGCGTAAGGCAGGCCGTTGCCACCAAAACACCACAAGCCGCCCTGTGACAACATTTTAAGATGAGAAATGATCAGGCTACAACGCTTAAAATTTTGAGCTCGTTTTACCCGTTGTGCTGCTAATGCCTGAGTGCTCTCTCTGAGGGCCAGCGAGGTGAAGTACTGAACGCATTTGTCCACTTCTGACTGCGGTAGGGAGGCAAGCAGCTGCCTCAGGCCGTCCTGGGTTGACAAACTCTGTAAAAATGATGAAAAATGTTAATGATTTATTTAAAAAACCAATGCATCACAGCGATACTTACATCATCCAGCTCAGGAAGTGCAGGCGGCGACAGGAAGAATCTCAGGTCTGCTTGCAAAGTCCGAGCGAGGCCCACTGCGGTCCTCTGATCGATCACCTGGGCCGCAGTCCGGTATTGATAGTCTGCATTATCGACGACACTAATGTTATCAAACGAATGTTGTTTAATACAACAATAGTGCTTGTGACATTACCATGCCAGTGGCAATTGTCCGCCAATTCCTGCACAGCTTGTATTCTGACTGCGCGATTGTCAGACTGTGTCCTCTTGAGCAGGACCCATAAAGCCACCTCATGTGGATCTGCATCCACATTACTGAGACGCTCTTTTAAAAAAAAACAACAAAAAAAACAGTATAATGTAAAGTAAGGGATCTTAGACTGCTGGTCAAAAGTATTGGCACCCCTGCAATTCTCTCAGATAATGCTCAGTTTCTCCCAGAAAATAATTGGAATTACAAATGCTTTGGTAGTAACTAGTAATATCTTCATTTATTTTGTTTGCAATGAAAAAACACAAAAGAGAATGGACTTTTTTTTTTTTTTTTTTTTTAAATCATCATTTTACACAAAAAATGGGCCGGACAAAAGTATTGGCACTCTTTGAAAAATCCTGTGCTGCTTCTCTAATTTGTGTAATTAACAGCACCTGTTACTTACCTGTGACAAATAACAGGTGGTGGCAATAACTAAATCACACTTGCAGCCAGTTAAAATGGATTAAAGTTGACTCAACCTCTGTCCTGTGTCCTTGTGTGTACCGCATTGAGCATGGAGAAAAGAAAGAAGACCAAAGAACTGTCTGAGGACTTGAGAAGCAAAATTGTGAGGAAGCATGGGCAGTCTCAAGGCTACAAGTCCATCTCCAAAGACCTGAATGTTCCTGTGTCTACCGTGCGAGATGTCATCAATAAGTGTAAAGCCCATGGCACTGTGGTTAACCTCCCTAGATGTGGACGTAAAAGAAAACTTGACGAGAGATTTCAACGAAGGCTTGTGCGGATGGTGGATAAAGAACCTCGACTAACATCCAAACAAGTTCAAGCTGTCCTGCAGTCCGAGGATACAACAGTGTCAACCCGTACTTTCCATCGGTGTCTGAATGAAAAGGGACTCGATGGTAGAATACCTAGGAAGACCCCACTTCTGACCCAGAGACATAACAAAGCCAGGCTGGAGTTTGTCAAAACTTACCTGAGAAAGCCAAAAACGTTTTGGAAGAATGTTCTCTGGTCAGACGGTACAAAAGTAGAGCTTTTGGGGAAAAGGCAACAACAAAAAGTTTACAGGAAAAAAACAAGACCTTCAAAGAAAGGAACACTGTCCCAACAGTCAAACATGGCGGAGGTTCCGTGATGTTTTAGGGTTGCTTTGCTGCCTCTGGCACTGGACTGCTTGACCGTGTGCATGGCATTATGAAGTCTGAAGACTACCAACAAATTTTGCAGCATAATGTAGGGCCCAGTGTGAGAAAGCTGGATCTCCCTCAGAGGTCATGGGTCTTCCAGCAGGACAATGACCCAAAACACACTTCAAAAAGCATTAGAAAAAGTTTTGAGAGTAAGCACTGGAGACTTCTAAAGTGGCCAGCAATGAGTCCAGATCTGAATACCATAGAACACCTGTGGAGAGATCTGAAAATGGCAGTTTAGAGAAGGCACCCTTCAAATCTCAAAAACCTAGAGCAGTTGGCCAAAGAAGAATGGTCTACAATTCCAGCGGAGCATTGTAAGAAACTCATAGATACCAGAAGCGGTTGTTCGCAGTTATTTTGTCTAAAGGTTCTGCTACCAAGTATTAGGCTGAGGGGGCCAATACTTTTGTCCAGCCCATTTTTGGAGTTTTGTGTAAAATGATAGTAATTTATTATTTTTTACATTCTGTTTTTTCATTGCAAGCAAAATAAATGAAGCTATTACTTCCAAAGCATTTGTAATTGCAATCATTTTCTGGGAGAAATTGAGCATTATCTGACAGAATTGCAGGGATGTCAGCAGTGTATATGCCACAAGTTAAAAATGAAAACTAGTACATCTGCCTGCTGACCCTACAGAATCTAAAGGAAGACAACCGGACAACTACGCCTAGACTTTTACAAACCTTTAAGCAAACTTTGTGCCATCCAATGGGCAGCTGTTTTTTTAGAAGATACAAAGTTAATGTATTGTGTTGGTGTTTAGGGTATGACACTCATTCTAAATATTTGTGAATGTTACTTCTCATAGAAATCCTATGCGTTTCTTACCATCTAGTGATCGCAACAGAAGCCGTGAAGACATGTCTAGAAAGCGCCTGGCCGCTTTGTGAAGTTCTCTCCGAGTCGTGTGGGTGAGTCCTGGAGAAAGAAGTTTTATAAAAACGTTTTAAATATCGCAGTTCATTTATGATAATTGCCAGCTGGTCCATGATGGGGGAAAATGGTCTCACTTCCTCTGAGTATACCTTGACCAGGGGAAGTTGGAAATTGGCAGGAAATATAGTTGAAAGAGGAAGCAAGGATAGAAAGTAATGACAGAAGTTGTCATGATGAAGCACCTGGACAAACTATGTATATAAAAAAAACAAAAAAAAACGAAAGCCTGTCAGCATTTTTCAGAAACATTTCCTTTTTCGTTTGTTAACTACTGTTGTTACTGATGTCATACCATAATACACACAACTTCGGTCAACTGTAAATTAGTGTTGTGTTAGTGGCAGTACTGATACAGTACTACAATTACATCTTCAGGGCCAAAATCGCAAAATTGCCACAAGAACATTGCCTTTAACAAGCCAGAACTGAAAATATGGTGCCTCATGTAGCTTTGCAACAAAAGATGGCAGACATCTGCCCAAAAAATAGTATCCGTGCAACTCTACTGTAAATCTTGACATTTAGAGTGAGTTTTAGAGAGAACGTGCATTCTATCGCCACTAGCCACTACCTGTGAGATTCTCCTTTTCATCAGAGGGACTGGCTCGCAGGTAAATGTAAGATTTGTACTTCTCCTGATGAATGGCACTGGTGTCGATAGTCACCGCCTTGTCCAAGGCCACCACCTCGTACGTGATGAAAAGGCAACCTCTGTAGAAGTGGAAGCATAAGATTAAAACCTCCACAAATCTGGCCATTTTTCACGACTAATGACTTACCCTAACACTACTGCTCCTGTTACTTTAGCCACCTTCCCTAGAAAAACAAAACAAATTGTTGTCTTATACCAGAGTTGTTTTTTTTGTTGTTGGTGTGTTTGTCCTAGACATGTCCCGATTACCGGTTTCTAGGTATACCGTGGTATGAAAACGTGAAGGTTTCAATACCGCAAAAAAAATTCCGTCATACCGTCCCTAAGGTATTAGCTATTTTTTATGTCCCAAAAATGCAGGAAGAAATCGCTTGCTTGCAGCTGCAAGGCTCAACCCTCTCCCACCGGTTGTTGCTCAGTGTCAGTGAGTCAGCTGTGCTACACGATGGCTGGAGGATGTGAAACTCCTGAACTTTTTCCCCGATCGAAGAAAACGAAATCGCTAGTATGGGAATACCTCGGCTACAAAAAAGTTGCAGATGGCCGCGGCTTAGGGGAGGAGGGCTAACCCACATGTAAAACATATTTGCGGAGGGTGGCTTCCGAGGAGGCAATACCTCCAATATGATTTCACATTTATACAAAATTAAAGGTTAGTAAACACTGTCATGAACGTTTCCCACCAGCAACGAAAGTACATCGAGCCAACGCCCATGTTCGGCCAACACTTTCACCTCTGGATTTACGGAGGATGGCTGGGGGAAATGGAGGTCCATATGTTTGACTGCGCTTCAGATCGAGGATGTGGAAGATGTTTTCACTGCTCGTTCTCGCCCTCCTGCTGCTTATTGGTGCCCTTTGGATGCACCGTTTCTCGGTGAGAGTGATGCGGCACCACAGAGAAGCAATGGAGCTTGCTCGCAAGATCGGGGACACCATCAATGCGGGATGCGCCAGCCTCAACAAGGCCTGTGATGACTTGTCACAGGTGAAGATGGACCAAGCAGCGTCAAGTGTTGCCGCCGCACAAATGGTGACAAAAATAATTACGGAGATTCGGGACCAAGAGAGGCTTGCTCGCGGGAACCAAGCCAGGGTGGATGAAGACTGGACCACCTGAGCGGGTTGCGGCGGAGGTGGGCTTCCGTGACTCTCTCAGCTATGCCTCTTTAAATCTGACAATCAACCTTAATCGATGAACAAACAATTGATTGACAGCTTTACCCAAGTGTTACGCCGACTCAATGACTTTTGGGAAGAAAATTCATGTGAAAAAAAAAAAATACTGTACATGTACCACAATGTGTATTGTGTAATGCCTTGATAAGCATAAGCTTTTCCCGTCAGCCCTTGTCTTTTCTTCGGTTTTTCTTCAGGTTAATCATATCACAATGCTATCTTGTAACTGTCAATGATACCGATGATGATGACAATAAATAAATAAATAACTCTAGCATGTTTAATGTCTCTAGCGGTGGTAAAACGTGGTGTTCTTTTCCTCTCTGACAACTGTCTATGTGAGAGAGTGTGTGAATACTTTAAGAGTGTGTGTATAATGTACACATAGTACGAGTCATACACACATGCTTTTCATGGAAAACAATTCAATTATTTTTGTTCTGATGGCAATAATGTTGAGCTGTGGTTGTGGGTTTAGGCTCACTTAAAGGACTGCATTTATCTTGATTTTATTTAGAATATTTCAGTTATTTTTTTGGTAATTTATTTTAACTTAACATTATAGTTATGTTCCAATTTTCTAATATGTTTTGAAAAATCAAAATCCTGTTCAATGGAAAAACGTTTGTAAAACTCACTTAAATCTCTCCACCGTAGTGATTTGGCAACTCCTGGCAACCCAGCCGTGCTCAGTCTCCTGCATCGGATCAAGCGCAGTGCAGTTGCAGACATCCTCTTGGTTTGCTAAAAAAAAATACTGTATACATAAACCAGCTCAGCTGCACAGACGTGTTATTCCGCAAATAACTGTGCTTGGGGGTGATGGAGCATGTTCATCTGGAAGTTGTCAGTTCATCCGACACGCCGATAAAATGAAATCTAGCTAAGTGTTAATCACCAAAAGATGTAGTCATTCGGAAAAAGTTAATATTTTACTGTTAAACCAGCCTGCGTTCTTCTTGTTCAACGTCAAAGCTAAGCTGACAGCGACCTTTAAACTGTCACTTCGCGTCTGACATCGTCTGTACTCAGGTTTTTTCACAAGTTAAAGTGAATGTGTCTCACTTTTAATATCAAATTACGAAACCAAACAACCGACCGACGTGAGGTTTCAATATTTACCTTGTTTTGTCCAGCTGATGCGCCGCCGGTCTGTGTTTGCAAAATACGTCGCACAAATAATACGTCAGCATGGAAACGCCTCCCACGTGAACCTTCTTACGTTCTAAAAATACATTGAGTGACTAATTAGAATCAAATCGCATCATGTATTTGATTAGCGTTGGTTATTTTCTCTCTATTGAAACAACATAGGACCTGGATCAAGTTTTGACGTGTTTTTAAAAAATATATGACAGGTACGTTCTCTTTCCTTCCACGATTGCTAGTGTGTTTGAAGACCCAAAATGATCCATAATTGAGAATGTGAATGATTGCCAATCACACATATCAATGACGGTATGCTAACCTTGAGCAAAAATATCAAGGTTTCATGGTATTGCTATTACAGCTCTAAAATGTCTTACTTTGAGATATCTGGGTTAAAAAAAAAAAAAACGAAAAAAACATTCAATTGAACAGGATTGTTATTTTTCAAAACATATTAACTAATTAATTTGGAATATAAGTATAATGTTAAGTTTGAATAAATAAAAAATAATAACAAATAACTGAAATATTCTAATTAAAATTAAAATAAGTGCTGTCCTTTAGGTGCGCGTAAACACACAGCCACAGTGCAACATTATTACCATCAGAAAAAAAAAATTGAATTACTTTCCATAAAAAGCACGTGTGTATGACTCGTATAATGTTTACATTTTACACACTCTTTTTCAACAGGCAGTTCTCAGAGAGAATAAAACACCACGTTTTACCACCGCTAGACACACTAAACACGCTGGATTTAACTGGTGGGAAACGTTCATGACAGTATTTCCTAACCCTTAATTTTGTATAAATGCAAAATCATATTGGAGGTATTGCCTCCTCGGCTGCCACCCTCCACAAACATGTTTTACATGTGGGTTGGCCCTCCTCCTCTAAGCTGCGGCCGTCTGTAACTTTTCTGTAGCCGAAGTATTCCCATACCAGCGATTTCATTTTCTTCGATGATGGGGAAAAGTTCAGGAGTTTCATCTCCTCCAGCCATCGTCTAGCACAGCTGACTCACTGACACTGAGCATTGACCGGGAGGGGAGGGTTGAGCTGCAAGTGAGTGATTTCTCCATGCATTTTTGGCATATAAAAAAATAGCTAATACCTTGGGGACCGTATAAGGGAAAATTTTTGCTGTATTGAAATCCTTGACGTTTTCATACCACGGTATACCTTGAAATCGGTAATCGGCACATGTTAATTGGCTGGTGGCCCTAATTCCCCCATGTATTATGTAAAAGTGATGTATGCCTTCTGTTGTGTTGGTCCATGTCATGTCATGTTTAATGATGTGCTGATACAATTAAATATTCCAGACAAGGTTTGTGTAGATGATAATAATCGGCCAATAAATGGACAACTTGGTTTTCATACATTTGATGCATACATTTATTACATTAACTTAAACGTATAAACACAGTCACATAATACACGTAATATTATGAGCACCTCATTGAAATTTCAGTTACTCTAAAGGGCTTTGTTACAAACATAGTTTATTGATCAAAAGTGGAAAATTGTTCATTAACCCCTTACAAGGCAAGTGACTATTTTTAGTAATTACAAATAAACGTGATCCCTATAAAGACCAGACGTCCATTTATGCAGTATTAGCATTTTGTATTCAAACATGGCCTACATGACCCAAAATGTGGTATATATAAGGTAGGTATATTCGATTTATGTATTCGCCTTGATCCTCGGAGACCTACTTAAAAAAAAAAATTGTCTCTGGCTGATTAATTATGCAAATAAATTGCGGACTTATTGTTGCCTGTAGGTTCGAGGTTAGCCAGTGGAGGGAGACGGGTTATTGTGTTCATTTTTTGTGATTTTAAATTCTATTTTCATACAATTTTCTTATGAATAAGTTAAAATAAATATACAGAAATGCTCTGGTTATAGTATTTAACTCATTACTTGCCATTGACAGGGATAGACGTCTAATTCATTCAAACTGGGAGGTTGGCAGTAAATAATGATAATTCAGTATCATTGACATTTGGTGCCATCAATAGCAGCCAGTTGAATAAGTGTCCTATAGAGGGGTAAATAGCAATCTGAATAACATGTGTTAGACATGTTTTTGTAAGAGGTCATTCATATTTGCTATGATCAGCATTAAACCCTAAGCAGCATTGCCAGTATTTATCATAGTCAAATGGATCACTGTTTTAGGCAATCATTTTATAAAAGCAAAATTAAAAACATTATATGAATAGTCCCTCCCATGTTTTGGTGTGTGGTCATATAAATCAAATACAGTTTTAGAAATATATTTACAAAGTTCAGGAGAGCAATGTGGGATTTTCTCCTATGTATTTGTTTCTTGATAGGCCCTGATAATGCTCTCATAAGCGGGAGGAGGGGTTTGTGTAGCCTGGAACCCCCTCACATTGTCCCCCCAAAATGAATGGGGTCTCGTCGGGGTGGCCACCGAGTGGACCGATCCGGTGGAGGTGGCCAACCTGGGTGTGCGAGGTAGTGATGTCTGGCTGCCTTCCTCCGCCTCCCTGGCTATCTGGCTACAGTGGATGAGAGGGTGGAAGGTAGACCCCCTGAAGCTGGACTTGTGCCCCAGAGTGTCGAGAGGATCCGGGGTGGAAGTCTGACGATGGAAGGTGAAAGCGGCACTGACAAGGCTGTTGTTGCTCCTCCGGTCGTGGTTGCTACTGCTGCGGTTGAAGCCCGGGTGGTTTCGACGGGAGGTACGAGTCTGGCGAGGAGGCGGGCAGCTAGTGATGCGGGCAGAGCCTGCTCTGCGCCTGGAAAACCAAGTCAGGATCACGTAGACCAGGGACCCCAAAAGTAGGCCCACTGCCACTGAAACGCTGAAAGCTATGATCAGGGGGACTGGAGAAAGAAGAAAAAGAAAATTGGGCTAGGTCCTTATGTGTTTGTAAAGTATGCAATCAACAATACACGGAGAAAAGATGACAAATATAGCAAATCTGTACAAGAATATCAGAGCTGATATTTAGGTGTCAAACCTCAGAAATGTGAGATCGACATGTTAAGCAGTATTCCACACTTCAGCCGTTTGGAAAATGTTATTTTTCTTTAATTTTAATTACACCTCTTCTTCGTGCTCGGGTTTCCTGGAGTTGTGTCTGTCCAACAATAACACTCTTCACTCTACATCACAATATGATACATTAGCGCTGTTTAGGACCACTTTGAAAGAAGAAGGGAGTATACCACCACTAGTTTGTCATTATTTGCCTCAAGGCCCACGTTGATTTTGGCCTGAGAAAGCTGACCTAAATTCTTCTCCACTTCAGCCATTGCTTTATCTCAAAACTGGATTTCAACAACATTCTTTCCTAGATGACTGAATTCGGTCAGGTCAAACCACAATAAATGACCACCGACAGTTATTTCACTTAAAATACTGTCGAGCTGACGTCTCCAATTGACGGCAGTGGCAGCAAATGAGTTTGCGTTGCACTCCGAGCCAACCAATGTTGCTACATCCCGAAATTCTTCCACTGTTACTTAGTAAACTTAACTTGAAGTAATAACTTCTGTGAACTTAGCTTTAGCCTCAATCCCGATGCTTTCAAAAGATTTTGCTGGCAACTGGACAGTCAGCTAGGGTTACTTAGCTCAGTTGCATGTACGCTGTGTTACTATGAGGCCCGTGTTTGATGCCCACTTGATGCAACTTAGGATATATATTGTAAAACTGAAGTACATTTTACTTAAAATGTTAAGTTCAATTTAATTAACTGAAGTCCAGTTTACTTCAAATCAGTGGTGGAATGTAACAAAGTACTTCGTTCCTGTACTTAACAACATTATACAGAACATACAATGGGGCAAATAAGTATTTAGTCAACCACCAATTGTGCAAGTTCTCCCACTTGAAAATATTAGAGAGGCCTATAATTGTCAACATGGGTAAACCTCAACCATGAGAGACAGAATGTGGAGAAAGAAAAAAAAACAGAAAATCACTTTGTTTGATTTTTAAAGAATTTGTTTGCAAATCATGGTGGGAAATATGTATTTGGTCAATACCAAAAGTTCATCTCAATACTTTGTTATGTACCCTTTGTTGGCAATAACAGAGGCCAAACGTTTTCTGTAACTCTTCACAAGCTTTTCACACACTGTTGCTGGTATTTTGGCCCATTCCTCCATGCAGATCTCCTCTAGAGTAGTGATGCTTTGGGGCTGTCGTTGGGCAACACGGACTTTCAATTCCCTCCACAGATTTTGTATGGGGTTGAGATCTGGAGACTGGCGAGCCCACTCCAGGACCTTGAAATGCTTCTTATGAAGCCACTCCTTTGTTGCCCTGGCTGTGTGTTTGGGATCATTGTCATGCTGAAAGACCCAGCCACGTCTCATCTTCAATGCCCTTGCTGATGGAAGGAGATTTTCACTCAAAATCTCTCGATACATGGCCCCATTCAATCTTTCCTTTACACAGATCAGTCGTCCTGGTCCCTTTGCAGAAAAACAACCCGAAAGCATGATGTTTCCACCCCCATGGTTCACTGTGGGTATGATGTTATTCGGATGCAATTCAGTATTCTTTCTCCTCTAAACACGAGAACCTGTGTTTCTTCTAAAAAGTTCTATTTTGGTTTCATCTGACCATAACACATCCTCCCAGTCCTCATTGTGTTACTGATAGTAGCCTTTGTTACTGTGGTCCCAGCTCTCTGTAGGTCATTCACTAGGTCCCCCCGTGTGGTTCTGGGATTGTTGCTCACCGTTTTTGTTATCATTTTGACGCCACGGGGTGAGATCATGCATGGAGCCCCAGATCGAGGGAGATTATTAGTGGTCTTGTATATCTTCCATTTTCTAATAATTGATCCCACAGTTGATTTCTTTCCACCAAGCGTTTTACCTAATGCAGATTCAGTCTTCCTAGCCTGGTGCAGGTCTACAATTTTGTCTCTGGTGTCCTTCGACAGCTCTTTGGTCTTGGTCATAGTGGAGTTTGGAGTGTGACTGACTGAGTTTGTGGACAGGTGTCTTTTATACCGATAATGAGTTAAAAAAGGTGTCATTAATACAGGTAACGAGTGGAGACTCGTTAGACCTCGTTAGAAGAAGTAGACCTCTTTGACAGCCAGAACCCTTGCTTGTTTGTAGGAGACCAAATACTTAATTTCCACTCTAATTTGGAAATAAATTCTTTAAAAATCAAACAATGTGATTTTCTGTTTTTTTTCCACATTCTGTCCCTCATGTTTGAGGTTTACTCATGCTGACAATTACAGGCTTCTCTAATCTTTTCAAGTAGGAGAACTTGCACAATTGGTGGTTGACTAAATACTTGTTTTCCCCACTGTATCTGTACTTTTTAATCCATTACTTTTTAAATTTTCGCCTCTGTTACACGTTACTTTTCTTAGTTTTTTTCTCATTGTGAATTGATAGTTTCGTTTTCATGCCTCTGGCGCAATCGATAAGCCCCGTGCAACTATACCGTAATTAAGCACTAGAGGCAGCAACACAAGTACAAGCAAGATTAGGCAGGTGAACAAAATATTGACCAATAAAAACCAACAGTGAAAGCAGCGCACCTTCACATGGGTGCTGCACACTCTTGTACAGTAGGTGGCGGTATGCACCTGATATTTCCTTGCAATCCGCCAATAACTAGGTTTTGGAGTTTTTTGAGGTTGTTAAGCTTCTGTTTACAGTGCAGTTAGTTTTAATGCTTGTTTTTTTTCTGCAGTTTTAAAAATTGAAAAAGAAAATGGTAATATTGTGGGTGCAAAAGTACTGTATACACATTCTTATTACTGACATTTATTTGCGCTTTGGGAGAAAATACTCTTACTATTTACTTGTAAAATAAACTTTAAAGCACTTTTGTACTTGAGTATATTTTTTCTTAGATACTTGTACTTTTACTTAACTGATTTTTTTGCCTCTGTACCTATACGTTTATTAAGTAAAAAAAAAAGTGAGTACTTCATCCACCACTGCTTAAAATTTTGAGTTTTAACTGCTAACTTGATTTTTTTTGTTTTTTGTTTTTTGTTTTCTTTGTTTTTTTGTTTTGTTTTCTCTAAAATTTGAGATTGGTTGATTTGAAATTTCAAATTCTTTTGACTTTTTATTTTTATTTTTTTTTTACATTGTTTGGATAATTTTGAGTCTTCAAATATCATAATTACTTTGCTGCCTTGAGATCATATTGTGCTTTAGACTGTGTGAAAACACTAGTATTCCAGGTATATTTAAAATACGAGCATGAACATACAGTGGTATGAAAAAGTATCTGAACCTTTTGGCTTTTTTCACATTTCTGCATAAAATCACTATCAAATGTGAACTGATTTTTGTCAAAATCACATAGATGAAAAAAACAGTGTCTGCTTTAACTAAAATCACCCGAACATTTATTGGTTTTGATATTTTAATGAGGATAGTATGCAAACAATGAAAGAAGGGGATAAATAAGTAACTGAGCCATCACATTTCATATTTTGTGCCCCACCCCCTTTGGCAGCAATATCTTCCACCAGATGCTTCCTGTAAGGCAAGGCAAGGCAAGGCAAATTTATTTATATAGCACAATTCAACACAAGGCAATTCAAAGTGCTTTACATCACATGAAAACCATAAAAATCACATTTAAATCAACACAACGTAAAAACCAAGACAAAAGATCGCATTTAATCACAGAATAAAAATAAATAAATGAAAATAAAACAAAAATAGAAATAAAGCCAAAACTACTACTAATAATAATCATTGAAATCAGCAATGGAGATATGCACAAGAGGAATAGAAGGCAGGTAGATTGAAATATATAGACAGTTATGGATATGCAGTGCTAAACAAAAGCGTTTTTAGCCCTGATTTAAAGGAGCTAACGGTTTGAGCATACTTCAGACGTTCGGGTAACTTGTTCCAGAGGTGAGGAGCATAATAACTAAATGCTGCCTCACCCTGCTTGGTTCTGGTTCTTGGAACATGCAGAAGACCCGTTCCAGACGACCTTAGGGGTCTAGATGTCTCATAGGAATCTAACAAGTCAAGCATGTATTTTGGTCCAAGGCCATTAAGTGTTTTGTAGACGAGCAGTAGTATTTTATAGTCTATCCTTTGACTCACTGGAAGCCAGTGTAGCGATTTCAAAACCGGTGTAATGTGGTCCAGCTTCCTTGTATTTGTGAGGACTCTGGCTGCAGCATTCTGTACTAGCTGCAGCTTCCTGACTGATTTTTTATCAAGACCTGTAAATATACCGTTGCAGTAGTCCAATCTGCTGAAAACGAATGCATGCATAAGTTTTTCCATGTCTTGTTGAGTCAGAAGCCCCTTAATTCTGGTTATATTTTTTAGGTGGTAATAAGCGGATTTAGTGACGGACTTTAGATGGCTATCAAATTTTAGGTCTGAGTCAATTATTACGCCAAGGTTTCTGACTTGATTTGTAGCTGTAAGTGACATTGTGCTAAGTTGGCTGCTTATCTTTGACCTTTCCTTTTTTGGCCCAAAAATGATCACCTCTGTTTTCTCCACATTTAACTGGAGAAAATTCTGGCACATCCATTCATTGATTTGATGAATGCATTTACTCAGGGAGACTAAGGGACTATAATCATGTGGGGACACAGAAATGTACAGTTGTGTGTCATCTGCATAGGCGTGATAGGAGATGTCATACTGTTCCATTATCTGAGCTAACGGAAGCATATAGATGTTAAATAAGAGTGGTCCAAGAATTGACCCTTGAGGGACTCCACACGTGAATTTGGTTCGTTCTGACTGATAATTTCCGATTGACACAAAGAAATCCCTATCATGTAAATAGGATGTGAACCACTGAAGAATAGTGTCAGTAAGCCCTACCCACTGTTCCAATCTGCTGAGTAGTATGTTGTGATCAACCGTGTCAAATGCGGCGCTGAGATCCAATAGTAGCAGAACAGATGATTTGCCTGCATCGGTATTCTGACGAATATCATTTAGGACTTTGATAAGCACGGTCTCGGTGCTGTGTTGTGGCCGAAATCCAGACTGAAATGAGTCAAAAAGATTGTTTTGGATCATAAAAGTCTGGATCTGTTCAAACACAACCCTTTCGATAATTTTCCCCAGGAATGTCAGATTTGATATTGGCCTGTAATTACTAATGGTTGAGGCATCCAGATTAGGTTTTTTTAGGAGAGGTTTTATTACTGAAGTTTTTAAAGTCTGAGGAAACTCTCCTGTCTGTAGCTGCAGATCAGTCTGGCACATCGATCAGGACTAATCTTGGCCCATTCTTCTCTAAAAAACTGCTGTAGTTCAGTCAGATTCCTGGGATGTCTGGCATGAATCGCTGTCTTTAGGTCATGCCACAGCATCTCAACGGATTTCAAGTCTGGACTTTGACTTGGCCACTCCAGAACGTGTATTTTGTTTTTCTGAAACCATGCTGAAGATGATTTACTTCTGTGTTTTTGATCATTGTCTTGATGCAGCATCCATCCTCTTTTTAGCTTCAACTGTCTGACAGACGGCCTCAGGTTTTCCTGCAAAACATCCTGATAAACTTTTGAATTCATTCTTCCATCAATGATTGCAAGTTGTCCAGGCACTGAGGAAGCAAAACTGCCCCAAATCATGATGATCCCTCCACCATGTTTGACTGGGTTGATGAGGCCCTCCACACATGACGTTGTGTGTTACTCCCAAACAATTCAACTTTGGTTTCATCAGTCCATAAAATATTTTGCCAAAACTTTTGTGGAGTGTCCAAGTGCCTTTTTGCGAAAGTTAAACGAGCAACAATGTTTTTTCTTTTTTTTAGACAGCAGGGCTTCCTCCTTGGCGTCCTTCCATGAACACCATTATTGGCCATAGTTTTACGTACATATAGTTGATGTGTGCATAAAGATATTGGGCTGTGCCAGATATTTCTGTAAGTCTTTAGCAGACACTCTAGAGTTCTTTTTTTTACCTCTGAGTATTCTGCGCTGAACGTTTGGCGCTATCTTTGGTGGAAAGCCACTGCTTGGGAGAGAAGCAACAGTGCCAAACTCTCTTAATTTGAAGACAACTTCTCTGACTGTTGATTGATAAACATCCAGACTTGTAAAGATGGTTTTGTATCCTTTCCCATCTTTATACAAATCAACAATCCTTGATCGCAGGTCTTCGGACAGCTCTTTTGACTGAGCCATGATGCACATCAGAGAATGGTTATCATTAAGATATTTCTCACCAGGTGTGTGTTTTATAGTGGGCAGGGCAGCTTTAAAGCACTCATCAGTGATTGGGCACAGACCTGACTTAAATTGTTTGGTAAAAATTGGTTTCAATTGCTCTTTAAGTCTCATTAGGCAGAGGATTCACTTCCTTATTTTTCCCCCTTCTGTCATTGTTTGCCTGCTATCCTCATTAAAATATGAAAACCTATAAATGTTTGGGTGGTTTTAGTTAAAAAGACACTGGTTTTACATCTGTGTGATTTTGACAAAGATCAGATCACATTTGATAGCGATTTTATGCAGAAATGTGAGAAATTCCTAAAGGTTCAGATACTTTTTCTATACCACTGTAGAATAGGACATAAAATCTTGATAAATTCCAGGAAATGTTGTTTGGTAGAGTTGAAATACTATTTTCTTATTTTGTTGTCAAATGGTAGTACACGTTTTGGTCTATGCAGTAGAATTGGCGCGTCTCGTCTTTCTATCTAACAACCTCTTACTCTCTGTGTTCATGTTTTAGTAATTTAGTAGTTTAATTGCATAGACATTAAAATCCTTGCATGCCTAAATACCCCTAAAACTAAGCCTAGATGGCTTATTAAACAGTGTATTCTTATCATAATGGGTGTTTTCATAGAGCGACAACAACAAACGTTTCCCTCAGCTCTTTGGGTCTCCACTTTAGAAGCCATCATAGTGGAGGCGAGAGAAAGAACGCTTGGTTAAATTTGGATGTCTGCCATTAACAACACATCAATTTCCTTCTGTTTACAGATAATCGTTTACTTAAAAAATAATCAGAAACCTATATATTGTAAGATTGTTCATGAACGTAACATAACATATGCATTTTTTTGTATCTGTTAAAAGTATTACCATACTCCAGATGTATTTTCCCTTGAGAGAAACAGCAGCAATTAGCACAATGATAAGGAAAGTTGGGTGAAACTCACCAGCATCAAAAGACTGAGCAATTTCCATAAAGAGATTCGTATCATTCACAGCCATGACTTTGCTCATAGTGTCATCAGAGGACCAAAAATCAGGACCTCTCTTCTTTCTCCCTTTGCTTGTCTCTTTTTACATTCACTAATGGATTTTCCTGTCTTTTTACAGACCTTCTTTCCTGTTCGTCTCTCCTCCCCTCTTTCTCCCTCTCTCTTCACGCGTGTCAGCCTCAGCTCAGAGGTGCTCGTGGACTGGTGGCTCAACTCAGGCGTTTGTGTTGTTTATGGACGTGTGGAAAAAAAACTCCCAACACTGTCACATTTCCTGCTTTTCCTCTTGAAACCAGCTCCAGGAGAGGCTTATCTTTGCCGGACAGAGATCCCGGCGTTGGGGAGAGGGAGTGTTGCTTTTCCTCTCTTCCTCTCCTATCATTTCCTTCAGGTTGATATATCTCAACGTGAAGGAGTAAAGCAGCAAACACCAGTGCTTAATCTAATACTTAGTAATGAGTTTTGAAGCAGCTTTTAACTTTTCCTCATCCAAAAGTTTCAGACTTTCCACACAACATGCCAGGTCAGTGGTCGTCTGGCCCCTTTGTGGCGGCAAAAGAGCCAATAAAAACATTTCTTTTGATAAGCCTGACAGAACCCTACGAATATGACTGCATTTTAAATCACTGGGTGACAAGTCATCATTTGTACCAGTACAGTCGGCGCTGTTGTAATCCCATCCAGCTGAAATTTATCAGGCTAGACATAAGGAAACATGCTTGTAATGGTGTTGGTATGAAGCTAACGCTGCAAAGGCCGCACTATTTATGTCCAGCACCCAGACTAGTTTCCTTTTTGCCAGAAAACAATCAGAAAAACAGTAGAGGTGATGCATCCTGACATCATGTTGGTGCAATAACATCACAAATATAGTGTAATACATAATGCCGATCCCGATATTTTCCGATCCGATTGCTTTTTTTTTTGCTCCCGATTCAATTCCAATCATTCCCGGTAATTTTTCCCGATCATATACATTTTGGCAATGCATTAAGAAAAAAATGAATAAAACTCGGACGAATATATACGCTCAACATACAGTACATAAGTACTGTATTTGTTTATTATGACAATAAATCCTCAAAATGGCATTTACATTATTAACATTCTTTCTGTGAGAGGGATCCACGGATAGACAGACTTGTGACTTTGTATATTGTGACTAAATATTGCCATCTAGTGTATTTGTTGAGCTTTCAGTAAATGATACTGAAGGCCATGCCCAATGCATGATGGGAAGTGGAACCATGACAAGTGAAACCACGACTGTGCGTAGTGCTACCAATTTATATATCTTCTCTATTAATTAAGGTTTAAGATAAAGATGAATTGCTACATTGCTTCCCCACATTGCTTCCCATGATAATTCTAATCGTAGGGAGAGGGATTGTAAGGCTTTAGCCAATTAAAATAAGGCTCCTAAGGCTGCTAAATTTCACTCTACTCATATTACGCTGCCTTTTAACTCTCTATATAGGCAAAACGGCGCCATCACAGATGCTACATGACAATGTGTGAGTTGAACATGCAGCAAATGCATTAATTGCATTGAATACTTTAACGTGATACATTTAAAAAAAAAAATAATTATCGCCGTTATTGGGATAAATTTCATAACCCTATCTTAAGCCTAAATTAAAAACTCTGGATAAGTGTAACATATTATGTCTGTAACATTAAATACAATTAGAAAACGATTTAATTTAAAAAAATAAATAAATAAAAAAGGCATGGCTGATATTTTTTTGCCGATTCCAATACTTTGAAAATGACGTGATCGGACCCGATCAATTCGGGATTCCGATCGATCGGGGCATCTCTAGTAAAAAGTAATGTTTCACTGTACTTGCCCCTCGGGCCTCGACCTCTCCCCTCAAAAAAGGGCACTGTTAACTCTCACTGCCAGTGACGGCGATAGGTGTCCAATGATGGCGTAGGTTTGCATAGGGACGGTAGGGAAAAAAACTACCAAATGTTCAGGATGCTCACATTGTCCCCACCAACTTTTAAGCAACCTTATTTGCATTAAATAATGTGTTCAGTTATATAGGTACACTGCTGGCCAAAAGTATCGGCACCCCTGCAATTCTGGCAGATCATGCTCAATTTCTCCCAGAAAATGATTGCAATTACAAATGCCTTGGTAGTAATATCTTCATTTATTTTGTTTGCAATGAAAAAACACAAAGGAGAATGAAAAAAAAAAAAAAAAATTAAATCATTATCATTTTACACAAAACTCCAAAAATGGGCCGGACAAAAGTATTGGTACCCTCAGCCTAATACTCTTCAGACAAAATACCTGCCAACAACCGCTTCTGGTATCCATCAATGAGTTTCTTACAATGCTCTGCTGGAATTTTAGACCATTCTTCTTTGGCCAACTGCTCCAGGCATAGGCGGATCTACTGTTCAGGCGAAGTAGGCGATCGCCTTAGGCCCCCAACCAGTAGGGGGCCCCAACCAGCTCCTCTTGCCCCAACGAGCAAGGGCTTGGGCCTCCGAGCCAGCAGCACCCCCAACTATTTGTCATGCATAACTATGTCAGCACACCAAACAAACAAATAACAAAACAAAAAAGAAAGCCATTTGAATGCTGCATTGATATTATCCCCCCCCCCCCCCCCACACACACACACACGCACTGCAATGGAATGTTCCACAACGACAGACTGAGTATCAGTCATTTAGCTTCATTTAGCGCCGTTTAGCATCGCTTAGCTCCGCTCAGCTGTTCGTGTGCTTCACTTGGCTCTCCCGCGTTTTTCACTAAGCTCACTATTTTTACAGCTCACTTGCTACTTTGCACGTCGGCTATCGTTTATTTCGAACACATGAGCGAACGTGCTCTCAATGAGAGCCAAAGTGCAGTGAGGGAGAAGTTGAGAACAGGCCGCTAATGCCCCTTTTAACTATCTTCTTCTTCACACTGAACATAAAATACACGACAGCACACCATGTGGCGAAACAATGCAGTACAGTTCCAATCAGTCATACAATAACACTCAACAGCTGGTTAACAGCATTTGCTTACGAAGAAAAAAAAAAGTCTATTAGTGACACCACAAGCAATGATGAAGAATGTTTTTTTACGGACTGTAAAGCTTTCGGTTTAGCGACCGTACCACTGGTGAACATTTCAAAATACAAGCACGTCATGTTCGTCATATCAATAACGATTTCTGGAGTTAATCCCACATACTTCAGAATTAATATATGTAGAGTAAATACTACAGAATGCAGATTCTACACTAAGAATCGCTTTCAAATGACACTCTTTATGACAAATATGGTTGGCAATGAATAATTATAATTGAATGGCGAGATAGTGTAAAGCGCTTTGAGCGCCTTGAAAGGTGGAAAAGCGCTATATAAGTATAAAACCATTTACCATTTATTATGCTATTATATATAGTAGTATCCTATAATAATAATGCTAGAATTTTTTTTTTTTAAGAATTGTTTTGAATAATGTTGAAAAGGCAAAGTCAGCGTTCTGAATCTGTTTACTTTCCATTCTTTTACTCTAGTAAATGTTATCAGCATTTAACTTCATTGTTTATTTGTGATTAATTATTGTTATTTACATGATTATTTGTACTTTAATAAAGAATTTAAGTGTTCCAAAATGGTTTTGTGAATTAATAAGCGTCAACAAAAAAATGATCAGATAGTTAACTAATCGTAAAACTAGTCGGCTGACTAATCAGGAGAAAATTTGTCGTTTAGGACAGCCCTTGTGTAACGGAACACATTTTCTCCACACCCTTCTCACCTTTTTAACCCCTGACCCATGAAGAGGGCCCCTGAAGATGTTCGCCTTAGGCCCCAAAATTGCCAAGTCCGCCACTGGCTCCAGGTCTCTGAGATTTGAAGGGTGTCTTCTCCAAACTGCCATTTTTGGATTTCTCCACAGGTGTTCTATGGGATTCAGGTCTGGACTCATTGCTGGCCACTTTAGAAGTCTCCAGTGTTTTCTCTCAAACCATTTTCTAGTGCTTTTTGAAGTATGTTTTGGGTCATTGTCCTGCTGGAAGACCCATGACCTCTGAGGGAGACCCAGCTTTCGCACACTGGGCCCTACATTATGCTACAAAATTTGTTGGTGGTCTTCAGACTTCATAATGCCATGCACACGGTCAAGCAGTCCAGTGCCAGAGTTAGCAAAGCTACACCAACACTTCAGGGAACTTCCGCCATGTTTGACTGTGGGGACCATGTTCTTTTCTCTGAAGGCCTAGTATTTTTTCCCTGTAAACTCTATGTTGATGTCTTTTCCCAAAAGCTCTACTTTTGTCTCATCTGACCCGAGAACATTCTTCCAAAAGGTTTTTGTCTTTCTCAGGTAAGTTTTGGCAAACTCCAACCTGGCTTTTTTTTGTCTCTGGGTCCGAAGTGGGGTCTTCCTGGGTATCCTACCATAGAGTCTCTTTTTATTCAGACTCCCACGGATAGGGCGGGTTGACACTGTTGTACCCTCGGACTGCAGGACAGCTTGAACTTGTTTGGATGTTAGTCAGGGTTTTTTATCCACCATCCGCACAATCTTTCGTTGAAATCTCTCGTCAATTTTTCTTTTTCGTCCACATCTAGGGAGGTTAGCCACATGGGCTTTACACTTATTGATGAAACTGCGCACAGTAGACACAGGAATATTCAGGTCTTTGGAGATGGACTTGTAGCCGTGAGATTGCCCATGCTTCCTCACAAATTTGCTTCTCAAGTCCTCAGACAGTTTTCTTTCTTTTCTCCATGCTCAATGTGGTACACACAAGGAGACAGTAAAGAGGTTACACAAGGAGACAGTAAAGAGGTTGAGTCAACTTTAATCCATTTTAGTATGTTTTAGTTATTGGCACCACCTTTTATGTGCCACAGTTAAGTAACAGGTGCTGTTAATTTCACAAATTAGAGAAGCATCACATGATTTATCAAAGGGCGCCAATACTTTTGTCCGGCCCATTTTTGGAGTTTTGTGTAAAATGATCATGATTTAATTTTTTTTTTCATTCTCGTTTGTGTTTTTTCATTGCAAGCAAAAAAATGAAGATATTAATACCAAAGCATTTGGTTAATTGCAATCATTTTCTGGGAGAAATTGAGCAGTATCTGACAGAATTGCAATGGTGCCAATACTTTTGGCCAGCTGCGTAAGATCCCTTACTATACATGATTATACTGTATTTTATTTATTTATTTATTTTTAAAGCGCCTAAGTAAAAATGATTAATTTTTCCCCCCCCATTCTCTTCTGAGTTTTTTCATTGCAAGCAACATGAAGATATTACTACCAAAACTTTAGTAATTGCAATTATTTTCTTATCATTCAAGAAAAACACATCAGTGCCGTTTCTTCCGTTTCCATCCACTAGATGGAGTACTAGTTCACATTTACTGCAACTTCATTACTAGCGTCCATAGACATTGGAGATCGTCCTCTTGATAAACGGTTGTAAATTATTATTATTATTATTATTATTTTTAAATCTTTTTTCATCAATAGTTTTAAAAATATTGGAAATATGTTATGAACTCCCGTTCCATCAAAGCCTGTTTTGCTTGTTATGTTTTGGTTTTCAAAATGCTTTTTTCCCCATTTTTTTTTGGGGGGGGGGGGGGGGTTCACACAAAAATACACACGGTCCTAGGCTTCAACTGGGACCGTGTGCTTTGGTCAGATGAGACCAAGATTGAGCTTTTTGGCAACAAACACTCTAAGTGGGTCTGGCGTGCCACGAAAGATGCGCATGCTGAAAAGCACCTCATACCCACTGTGAAGTATGGGGGTGGGTCGCTTCCAAAGGCCCTGGGAACCTTGTTAGGGTGCATGGCATCATGAATGCTTCGAAATACCAGGACATTTTAAATCAAAATATGTTGCCGTCTGCCCGAAAGATGAAGATGGGTCATCACTGGGTCTTTCAGCAAGACGATGACCCTAAACATATGGCCAAATCTACAGTGTGTCACCAGACACAAAATCCAGCTTGTGAAACATTAGAGGAGAAGATTAGGTGCTGTTTTGTTGGCAAAAGGGGGTTGTACAAAGTATTAAAACCAGGGGTGCTAATAATTGTGACACACATTATTTGATGTCAAATAATTTTTTCTTTATGTGGGATTTTTCCCCCACTGAATGAATGCACTTGTATTGAAGGTTGGATTTTTTCTCTTATTTTCCCATTAAGGTCCCATATTATTTGAATAAAAAACATTTTTTTAGAAGCTGAAGAACACATCTTTTTCAGGGTTAGTAATTCCAATAATTCTGGAGGGCACTGTAGGTTATATTACAGTATAGATAACTTTGTGCTGAAAACAAAATACTATTGATTAAAATTAGGGCTGTCAAAATTATCGCATTAATGGGTGGTAATTACTTTTTTAAATTAATCACGTTAAAATATTTGACGCATTTAACGCACATGCCCCGCTCAAACAAATTAAAATAACAGCACAGTGTCATGTCCATTTGTTACTTGTGGTTTTTTAGTGTTTTGTCGCCCTCTGCTGGCGTTTGGGTGCGACTGATTTTATGGGTTTCAGCACCATGAGCATTGTGTAATTATTGACATCAACAATGGCGAGCTACTAGTTTATTTTTTGTTTGAAAATTTTACAAATTTGATTAAAACGAAAACATTAAGAGGGGTTTTAATATAAAATTTCTATAACTTGTACTAACATTTATCTTTTAAGAACTACAAGTCTTTCTATCCACGGATCGCTTTAACAGAATGTTAATAATGTTAATGCCATCTTGTTGGTTTATTGTTATAATAAACAAATGCAGTACTTATGTACAGTATGTTGAATGTATATATCCGTCTTGTGTCTTATCTTTCCATTCCAACAATAATTTACAGAAAAATATGGCATATTTTATAGATGGTTTGAATTGCGATTAATTACGATGAATTAATTTTTAAGCTGTGATTAACCCGGTTAAAAATTGTAATAGTTTGACAGCCCTTTAAAAAATAAATCAAACATTGTAAGTAGTTACTCACAAATTTACTCATTACTTGAGTATTCACCATATATATATATATATATTTTTTTTTTTTTACTTGTACTTGAATACATTTTTTGGTGTACTACTTTTACTTGAATAATATAATTTTGAAGTAACGCTACTCCTTAACAACGTTGTAGGTATCATTTTTCCTTAAATTTACTGTATGTGCAGTGTAAATGTTCCTACTGTGACTTCTTCCTATTTTTTATTTTTATTTTTTTTAACATTTTGGCCTACTAAACTAAAGTATTTTAATATTGGCTGCCATTTACGGTACTAATGTTGGCCCTAGTTGGTGGTACTCAGAAAGCCAAGTATTCTTTGCGGTAGTGCTTGCTGTAAAATGATCAAGAACCACTCCTCTATACACTCACTATCTACAATATGAGGTACACCGGCCTGCAGTCGAGCCCAGCATCTGTCTCTTTGGCACCGAGTCAATTTTATCCCACAACTTTCTAATAAGCCTCCGCAAATTGCTGACTATGTAGGTGGGCGGATTAACACAGCAGCCGCCGTGCTCTTAGCTCTGCATAAGCGTCTTTTAGATAAGCAAACAGCGGCGTGAGGTCGGTGCACCACAGGAGCAAAACTCCTTGCGTTGACCCCTTGTTTGATTTTCCCTCTGCTGCAGTGGCAACTCCTTTCTCCTCGGCTGCATCTGCTCGCTCCTGAGGGGCTCTCAACGTTCGAGGTCACCCTGAGCTGGGCTGCATAGGAATGAGGACTGCAGAGGTATACACCCTCAAGCCAAATACATCACATTTCATCTCAAAATGACAACCAACAAGCAGCACGCTATTTGTCATCATTATATTGTCATACGGACATGCAGTTTGACTTACCAGCACAAAGATAGCCATTTATTTTAGTGGAATGTTGTCATATTTGGTCCATTTTGTTCACACAATGTAAATGTTATACATATGTAGAGAGTTTAAACAGAAAAAAAAATCTAAATTTCGCTGCCCCTCCAAGGGCAACGAACATGTTGAAGGGACAGACAACACCAAGGGCGTAGGTTTGGTCTCAACATTGGTAGGGACGATATAACAGCATAACCTGCATATACGACACTTTTTGCTGGGGACGGGACATTGTTAAGACTAAACAGATTGAGTGAACGGGGGTCAGGGCTACATTTCTCACGAATATAAACCTAATTTATAGGTAGGCTAAATGATCAATGCAAAATAAATCTGTATTGAATTATACTTTAAACTCTCAGGTGATACACAGTTCGATTAAAACCATTGTTTTTAAAAACTACGAAAGAAACATTTTGAAAACTTCCTGAATAAACGTCTGGATTTTTTTAGCAGATTTAAATTGCAATATTTGAACATACCGTAATTTTCGCACTATAAGGCGCACCCGACTCTAAGCTGCCACCCACCAAATTGTCACGAAAACGGCATTTGTTCGTAGATAAGCCGCACTGGACCATAAACTGCAGCTGTCCTCACTGTGTTATGAGATATTTACACCAAAAGATCATAAGCAGAGTTTAAGGGGGGGGGGGGGCAGGCCCCCCCGGTGGCCGAAAAGTGTTGTTGCATGTAATTGACTTTCCTATAGGTGTATATGATTTTAAAATTAAGAATTTTCCGGTAAAATATTGTCTACAAAAGTTGTAAAGCAATAAAACAAACAACAAAAAATTATAATGGATCAAAATTATTTTTCCAACAGATGATGTGTCTATTGTAATGATATGAGCAAATCGTATCTGCATTTTCGATTAGTAATTCCCCTCAAAAATGATGGGAAATAAAAAACGCTTATTTTCAACTTATTATTGTAAATATTCTTGTAAGTTAATTTTATTGCTGACACTGCGTTTCGGGGTCATCATTTACATGTTGTGCCCTCCCTGCCCCAAAAGTCAAACTCGATAACGATAACACTTTTTTTTTTTGACAGCGGCATCATAAGACTGTCAAAAGACCAAATGAACTACCATGAGCTTTGAACCAATTGGCTGTAAAGCTTCATTGCTTCAAAAAGCTTCAATTTGGCAATCACTGTTCTCTTGGGAAAGACAGTCAACCTTTGCTGCCACCTGCTGTCAACACTGTTGTCCTCCAACATGCCTCCGAGCATGCATTGCAGCGCTACAGATGTAATTTACGATCAAAATTCATGTTCTGTGCTAATTATTTCTCCAGTTACTGTTCTAGTTGTTTCATTAATTGCTAGTGATGTTATTTGGTAACACTTAATTTGACAGTGGCGCCATAAGACTGTCATAAGACCATCATAATTATGACATGACACTGCCATGAGCATTAATGAATGCTTATGACAGATGTCATTTGTGTCATCCGGCAAATTATCTCCCTTTTGAACAAATGTAAAAGATCAGAGCTGGACATAATTGGAGTCAGTGAGATAATTTGTCAGATGACACTTAATGACAACTGTCATAAGCATTCATTAATGCCCACGATAGTGAAGTGTCATAATTATGACAGCTTTATGGCAGTCTTATGACACTAATGTCAAATAAAGTGTTACCTATTAACCAAAATAAACCAACATAGAAGCCGCACTGTACTATTAGCTGCAGGATTCAAAATGAGGGAAAATAAGTAGCGGTTTATTATCCGAAAATTACAGTAACTTAAATTATATTAACATAAACAATAAATGTATACTTGTTAATAATCTCGGACATATCCAGGAATGCAAAAAAATAAGCATTTGTCTTAAGACCACTCAATATTGTCTGTCTAAATAAATAAATTAAATAAATTAAATATCACTGAAAAAACTTCTTAGTCAGGTAATAACAATAATAAAAATGTAGCCCTCCTTCAGGTAGAACACGACTGCTTTTGTCCAAAAGAATCTTTAAAGTGCATCAGCAGATTGAGCAATTATGGAAAAAATGTAAATTGGAATGATTATACTTTTTAGTACCTCGATTATGATTAATGCACGATTATCTGAAAAAATGTCTGCACAGGCTGCAAATAAAAATATTTTTAAATAATGTAGACCCTAAATACATTTTAATTGATAATTGACATGTACTAATAGGTATTTTGTTTCAAAAGTCACAACATGCTCTCGACTTCTTTCCTTCTAAACGGGGCAGCAGAAGTCACTACTTACAGTTATCTCACAGTTTAATTAACATTATCAGTAGAAAACATACAGGAGGACACTTCTCTCTAAACAGCTTCCTACTCGATTTTTACACGTTAGCAAGTTCACACAGTTTAATGTTATGCTACTTCTGATTAGGGGTGTGACAAAATATCGAAATGGTGATATATCGTGATACTTTGTATCCCAAAAGGTTATCGATATGCTCCTGCCAAGAATCGAGATTAGTGCTGCAACGATTAATCGATTAATTCGAGTATTCGATTAGAAAAAAATATTCGAATTAAATTTTGTTGCTTCGAGTATTCGTTTAATTAAAGTGGCGTTGTAATGGTTTATTTTGAAAGTGTTTGCATTTCGTTTTATTGATTAGGGTGTATACACTACCCTCTGGTCTACCTCATTTCATAGGGCTGAATCCAACTGCACCCTGTTCAGACCAACGTAAGCTAAGTTTTTTGTTTGAGCTCATGTTTTTCAATGCATTCGTAATTTAGTTTATAGGTATATGTAGCCGTTTTTTCTGGGAATATGTGTCTGAACCATTTGTTAGGAGCATTGTAATAAAAAGCTTGCATTTTCAAGCATTTAAGCTAACGGACTATTGCTATGTAAGTAAGCCAATTATTCTTTTGTTGTACATAGATCCTACATTTGTTTTTATAATGTTTGTGGCTCAGCTCATGTATTTTAATTATTCATGTTCCTTATACGATTACTCGATTATTCGAAACAAATAGTACATCGATTAATCGACTGCTAAAATAATCGATAGCTGCAGCCCTAATCGAGATGTCGTTTTAAAAAGGTGTCAATGTCTAAAAAAAAAATAATAAAATGAACCAACAAGTTGCTACCAAAATCTTCTACCATAATACCCAGATAGCAGACCGACATTGAACAAACGTTGATTTTCCATCAATGGTTGACATAAAAATTTTCGACGTCAAGTGATGTTGAAACAACGTTGTTCTATAGTATGTCAGGCGATGGTTGGGTTAACATTATTTTATACTTGATTAACTAATGTTGTTGCAAATAATTGATTTATTATTGACCGGGAAATATGATTGAAAAGTCATTGAATTATGGATGAGCAGGCGTTTTGGTCGAAAAATAACATTGATTCAGCGTTGTTCCAATATTATTAATAATCAAAATGACGTTTAGATTTTTTAAGGATTTTAAACAATTTTTGATTTGAAACAACATTAATTGAGGGTGCAAAAGTGACGTTGATTCAACGATATAAGATCAACAGCGGAATGTTGATCCAATATCTTTTCAACGCCGGTCTGCTATCTCGGTAGTGTCTGTTAACTCTAAGGCTGCATTAACGGTGCTCGGCGCCCAATCAATTTAGACAGGGAACGTTCGTTCATTCGAAACCAGAGCATTCACAGTCATTCTGCCCGATTTTGAGGGCATTTACAGGTCACCTGCTGTTTATTTTAGGGCATTTACAGTTGAGTTGAGTTTGAGTCACTGCCTATTCATATGAGTGATTCCCAGGTCACTTCCTGTTCTGTAACTCAAAATAAACAGGAAATGACCCACAAAATACCCCAAAATCAACAGGAAGTAACTGAAAATCAACAGGTAAATGACCTTAAATGGCCCAAAATGACCTCATTGCCTGGCATTGGCTGCCACTGACGGCCATAGACGTTCAATCCGTTTGAAGTGGGAGGGAATGTTCATTCGCTGCCACCCTCCCAGTGAAAATGGATTGGACGTCTACTAGTGATAAACTCATTCCAATTCACAGCACAAGCATGTTTTTCTGTTTATTAGTTATTTGTAGAATATCCTAGAATGATTTCCTGACCAATGTTTCGATAATCGTTGTATCGCCATATCGTCAGATCATCGTTATCGTGAGCTTTGTATTGCAAACCGTATCGTATCGTGAGGTACCAAGAGGTTCCCACTCCTACCCTGATGCAGGTGGGACTTTCAGGGGCAAAATAAATGGTGTGTTTCCCACCGCCCACAACATTGATGTCTTTTTACACCACTTACAGTGGCTGTTGCGGCTGCTGCTGGCCGAAAAATTTTTTTTTAATATCCTTCCTCTTCCTAAGGGGTGGAGGAAGCGACATGATGTCGACATGTTTTTCTGTCGGGGCTGTGGCCGTGCGTGTGTGGTGGGTGGGGTGGGGTCAAGTAAGTCATCAGCCAATCATGCTTGTGTTTCAGGGGAAAAAATGGACTGGCACATTTAGCAAGTGAAAAGAGCGTAATGAAAATAATTCACTTAATAATAATAGGGTCAGTTCTATCTTTACAACATATGGGAAGACAACCTACATTAGTATGAAAAAGTATCAACATTTTGGAATTTTTCACATTTCTGCATAAAATCACCATTAAATGTGATCTGAACTTTGTCAAAATCACACAGATGAAAAAACGGTGTCTGCTATAACTAAAACCACCCAAACATTTATAGGTTTTCATATTTTAATGAGAATAGTATGCAAAAAAATCACAGAAGGGGGAAAAATAAGTAAGTGAACCATCACATTTAATATTTTGTGTACTTTTTTTTATACCACTGTGAATGACCTATATAACTGAACTCATTATTTTATGCAAATAAGGTTGCCTAAACGTTGGTGGGGACAATTTGAGCATCCTGAAAAGTTGGTAGAGTAAAAATAATTGAAGACCGGAGGACGTGCCTCCCAAAAAATAGTGATCCATAAAATAAATTTAATTGCGTTAATGTGTAAGTTATAGTTTAAATTAGTCTATTTTAAATATTTATAAAGTAACGTGTAGTAGAAAGTAATTTGTTTTAAGTGTAGAAGCATTTTAAGGCTTGAAAATTCAAATTTATGTATAAAAAGATGGTTTATCTATTTTTATGATCTGTATCTCTTGTGGTGCTTAGGTCTGGAATGGTAAACTTGAAATAAATATGGCAATTACTTTAGAATTATTATGCTGTTTAATACATCTTGAAAGTATCTGTAAGTCCATCCACGCTTAGACAAATTTGGAATTTGGATGCACATCATGCAAACTTTCTCAACACAGTATTAAATTCCTGTCACCTGTCAAAACCAACGATAGCCCATGCTACCTCACATCCGATTGGTTCTCGTGGCGCAGAACAAGCAACACCCTCTCTGGTTGGACAGTAGATGGCAGCGCATGCCAACCAGGAAGCGGTCCTGTACACTTACATCATCATCAGCAGCATCAGCAGCAGCATCAGGAGGTGGAGGAGGAGGAGCTCCACCGAGTCTGAGTTTCTGTAACAGGGATGAACTGAGGAGAAACAACATTTTGACACTGAACTAAAAAGCACATCCTTTCGTGTCTGTCGTAGCGACGATGCCGGGTTGAGAGACGACGTGGGCGTCCCGAATGGCGAGCGGCATGGCATCACCGCAGCGCTACAGAGGCTCTCCTGGTGACATTGCCAATGTGATGCAGAGGCTGCAAGGTAGGCACTAATTGCTTACTCAGAGAGCGGCATCTCTGCTTGCGGCACGTTTGGAGGTGACCTGCCACATTAGCGTGACACAGCAAAACAGGGAAAAATGCTGACTGGCAATTCACCTCTTTTCTGCGCTGAATTGGTCGCTCTGTCCCGATGGCAAATCAGAGTTTTATGTAAGGATTGAATATGTTCAGATGATATTCAGGTACACGCTGACTCACGGTCGGCTGCTATCTTTAGTTTTGCATCAGCTGAAAGGTCAACTTTTATATAGTTTTGGCATGCCATTTGCAACAGGGATGAAAATGAGGGATGTTTGACGATTAATATTGAGTGTGTGACAGGTTTTATGTGACGCTTGACTCAACATATATTGGACTGGTAGGCAATAGGTTCCCAAGTTGATTGATGGAATTGTTCATAGCAGGAATAGTAATGGGAAGCACAGCACAATGAAAGTAATTGAGCAAAATCTTTTATGAGAAAAAATACAAACTTCTTTCTGATGAAGCCTTTCTTTATAGAATAGAATATTTTTCTGCAAGGAAAATATTTCAGCTAAATAATCCTGCATTACATTTAGAAAAAACGCCGACCAATTTCTCATTGGAACAGGTTTTCTATGTCGGTGGTTGACTTCTATGTGGTCATTTCAACACAAAATTTCTACAGGAAGCTCATGAGGTTTGGTTCAAAATAAAAGAGAAGTTACAGTATAAAAGAGAAGTGCAAAAGAGAAGTTGACAACTCAGCAATACTGTCACCAGGTGGCATTTTATAGGTTCCAATGTTCGAACTAACTTGAGGAGCTACTGTAAGTGTTGAGTAGCAAATTTACACTTAAAATACACATAATTAACGTACATTATCACATTCATTTACATATGTGTTTATTTATGTGCTGTATTGCTTTTTATTTTCTCAGCTGCCAAATTGTCCTAACGTATTTCTAATCAATACGTATAATTTTTTCCTATGATCTTGCATACAGTGAGGAGCAGAAGTATTTCCACCCACTTAGAAAATCTGAAATTTCAATCATAGATGCATTTCCATTTGCAGAAACATAATCTAAAAAAAAAAAAAAGTATGATTTTTCAATACTTTTTTTTTTTTTTTCAATTTACTCGGGTTCATTAGTATTTGTACCCCTGAGAAAACTAGTGCTAATATTTAGTGCAGAAGCCTTTGCTTGTAATTACAGAGGTCAGACGCTTTCTGTAGTTCTTTACCAGGTTTTCACATATTGAAACAAGGATTTTGGCCAGTCCTCCACACAAATCTTCTCTAGATCTGTCAGGTTTCGGGGCTGTCGTTAAGAAACACGAAGTTTCAGCTCCATACAAGATTTTCTATTGGATTGAGGTCTCGAGACTGTCTAGGCCACTCCAGAACACTGATATGCTTTTTACACAGCCACTCCTTTGTCAGCTTGGCTGTGTGCTTCGGATCATTGTCATGTTGGAAGATCCAGCCACGACTCATCTTCAAGGCTCTGACTGAGGGAAGGAGGTTGTGGCTCAAAATCTGACGATACATTTCACCATTCATCTTCTGCTTTGTACAGTACAGTCGTCCTGTCCCTTTTGCTGAAAAGCAGCCCAAAAGAATAAGGTTTCCAACCCTATGCTTCACAGTGGGGATGGTGTTCTTGGGATTGTACTCGTCCTTCTTTTACCTCCACACATAAGTAAAGTTTGCACCAAGAAGTTCTACTTTGGTCTCATCTGACCACATGACTTTCTCCCATGACCCCTTTGCATCATTCAGATGATCCCTGCCAAACTTCACATGTACTGGCTTCAACAGGGGAACCTTCTAAGCAATGCATGATTTTAAACCGTAGTGTTCCACTGACAGGAGCCTTTGAAACTGTTCATCCAGCTCTCTCCAGGTCATTGACCAGCTCCTTCCGTGTAGTTCTAGGCCGAGCCCTCACTTTCCTCATCATGAGTGATGCCCCACAAGGAGAGATTTTACATGGAGCCCCAGTCCAAGGTAGATTATCAGTCATGTTTAGTCTTTTCCATTTTCTAACAAGTGCTGCAGCTGTCGAATTTTTTTCTCTCCAAGCTGCTTTCTAATTGTCCCATAGCCTTTTCAAGCTTTGTGGATCTCAACATTTTTTTTCGAATGTGTCTTTCAAAAGCTCTCTGGTCTTGCCCATAGTAGCAGTTGGATTATGACTGACTGTGGGGTGGACAGGTAACAATAATAAGCTCAAACGGGTGGTGGGTGGTTACTCAAGGGGTAAAGGTGGACTTTTTTTTTTAAGGTAGACTGATAACTCTTTGAGTGGCAACATTATTGCTGATTTTTTCAGGGGTACAAATACTTATGCACCCCAGTAAATTACAAATAAATTATTTAAAAAAAAAACCATACAATGTGATATCTGGATTTTTTTGGATAATGTCTCTGTGAGTGGAAATGCATCTATGATTGAAATATCAGACCTCTACCTATTTTCTAATTGGGTGAACTTGAAAAATCACAAAGGGAGCAAATTAGGGCTGTCAAACAATTAAAATTTTTAATCGAGTTAATTACAGCTTAAAAATTAATTAATCGTATTTAATCGCAATTCAAACGATCTATAAAATATGCCATATTTTTCTGTAAATTATTGTTGGAATGAAAAGATAAGACATAAGACGGATATATACATTCAACATATGGTACATAACTACTGTATTTGTTTATTATAACAATAAATCAACAAGATGGCATTAACATTATTAACATTCTCTTAGCGCGATCCATGGATAGAAAAACTTGTAGTTCTTAAAAGATAAATGTTAGTACAAGTTATAGAAATTTTATATTAAAACCCCTCTTAATGTTTTCGTTTAGTTAAAATTTATAAAATTTTCAATCAAAAAATAAACTAGTAGCTCGCCATTGTTGATGTCATTACACCATGCTCACTCCCCAAACCCATAAAATCATTTGGACCCAAGCGCCAGCAGAGGGCGCCAAACAACAAAAAACAAGTAACAAGTGGACATTACACTGCTGTCATTTTAATCTGAGCGGGGCATGTGCATTAATTGCGTCAAATATTTTAACGTGATTAATTCAAAAAATTAATTACCGCCCGTTAACGCGATAATTTTGACAACCCTAGTGCAAATACATCTGCTCCTCACTTTATGTTAGGTACCAAACCAGGAACTGAATAATAATTGTTTTGGGAAACAAAATCGTTTGAATCTACTATGGAAATAGTTCAATAGCTTAACTTAAAGAATCTTTAGAAGTATATTGTTGTCCTTTGCATTAATCCATACCCAAAATGTACTTTGGCTTTGTGTGGGTGCACATTTTGCATCTCCTGTATTGATCTCTTCTAATTTTAGAGACTTTCCTGTTCCCATGCTGTTCTAAGACAAGTGAGATTCTTTGATTAAGACGCTAAGTGCAAATGAAAGAGCCTCTTGCACAGCACAGCACAGCAGTGGTGTGAAACTGTTGCATTATTTATGCAGACATGTGTAACAGCACCGCCTCCTTTCACCAAAAAAGCATCCCAATTTATCAACTGTTTCCTGCCTGTTTACAGTACAGACTTCACCCACATGGGAGCCTCATTTGAAGCCTTCAGGGCAATAAATTACATACATTGTAAATAATTCAGCACAATGAGAGTGGCTTGTTCACAAAAACAGCTTACATAATTAGCCTATTAGCATAGGAACACATGTGGAAGGAAGTCTTATGGCTTTTTAATTACATGCCTCCCATGATGTCTTTGTGGTATTATGTCTAAAAGGGTACATATTAACGCTAATACACTCACTGGCCACTATATTAGGTACATCTGCTCTCTCCTGTCAACAGTTACTGTAACTTTAGCGTAGTGACGAGACCTAAACATGAAAAAATAATAATGTAAATTAAATATATATTAGGTCTGTCAATCGAGTAATTCTTGAAATCTGATCAATCTTAATCACTGTTAATTACTTGCAGAAATAAAAGTAGAAGTATTAGGGTGGTCATTTCTACAAAATCAGAAAGAGGGACGCTGTACGGCATTCAGTGGGGAAAGAAAAATCGCAACGTTTAAAATGTTTGTGGAGAAGGTGGATTTTATTTATTGACAGTATTTTTATTTTGCCAATGCCTCCAAGTGCAGAGCAACAATGCAGAACATTCATGCATAGACTTCACTATCAGTTGACGGGGCTCGGGGCTGATCCGTAGGGGGCCTATTTTCAAAAATGTACAATTGTAATATGTTCAAAACCAAAGTCGCTAGCGACCTGGAACCAAAACAGGCAACTCCCTTAGGCATAAATGAGTCTCCGTGAGCAGCAACATCAAAAAATTCTAAGTAGTTCGCTAATAAAATCCCAATTATTTTTTTATACAAGTATAACAAAACTTAAAATGGCTATAAAATACTCAAATTTTACACTACAGTCCCTGACAAAAGTCTTGTCGCTTATCCATTTTGTAGAAACAATTGCGAATAACCTGACTTTTAATTATTCAACTGGTTTCAGAAATGGCTTATATGAAAGCTAAGACCATCCCAAATGATGTTGAATGTACAAAAATATATTTGTTTCACTGAAAAAAGATTTATCATTTAATGAAAACATAAAGGTCAAATTTTGGCAAGACAAAGGTTTTGTCGCCTACAAAAAGTAGTGTGAAAATTGAACAAAAAATGTACTTCAAATACAAAAATATGTTACATAACATAAGTGAATTAAGTAGTGGTGCTGTGAGATCCAAATTTAATATTTTGTATGACTTCCATGGGCTTGAAGGACTGCATCCATGCGGTTCGGCAAGGATTCATCCAATTTATTGATGAAGTCATCAGGAACATCAAAGAAAGCAGTCTTGCATGCCTCCCAGATTTCATCAACATTCTTGGGTTTCGTCTTCCATGCTTCCTCTTTCATCCTACCCCAGACATGTTCAATGATGTTCATGTCTGGTCTGGGCTGGCCAGTCCTGGAGGATCTTGATCTTCTTTTTGGAGGGAAAATGACAAGCAGTACTCAATTTGGACATTTAGGGATGTCCGTAGTGGGATGCCGATTGATCGGGTCCGATAACGTCATTTTCAAAGTATCGGAATCGGCAAAAAAATATCGGACATGCCTTTTTTAAATATATATATATATATATATATATATTTTTTTTAAATTAAATCGTTTTCTAATTGTGTTTAATGTTACAGACATAATTTGTTACACTCTTCCAGAGTCTTTACTTTAAGCTTAAGGTAGGGTTATCAAATTTATCGCGTTAACGGCGAGAATTAATATTTTTTACATTTATCACGTTACAATATTTAACGCAATTAACGCATGCGCTGCACGACCCACTAACGCAGGGGTGGGCAAACTATTCCACAAAGGGCCGCAGTGGGTGCGAGTTTTTGTTGCAACTCATTAAGAGGACACATTTTTACCAATCTGCTGTTTTACAAGTGCAATCAGTCGATTGCAGTCAGGTGCTTCTCATTTCTGCTGAAACCTCATTGGTTATACTATCTGTGCTGGGTCAGTTGGAACAAAGACCAGGACCCACTGCGGCCCCCGAGGACCGGTTTGCCCACCCCTGCACTAACGCATTGTCGCGCTCACTCTATAATGGCGCCGTTGTACCCATACAGTATATAGAGCTAAAAGGCAGCGTGTAATGAGTAGAGTGAATTTTGGCAGCCTTTGGAGCCTTTTTTTAAATGGCTAAAGCTTCCCAATTGCTCTCCCAATGATTAGAATAACCATGGGAAGCAATGTGGGGAAGAAAGGTAGTAGTTGATCTTTTTTTTAACACCCTATGTTATTTCCCAATGCAGAGAAGATATATCAATTGGTACTACGACGCATGGGGCAGAAGTTAAATGGCTACAGTATCATTTACTGAAAGCTCAACAAATACACTAGATGGCAATATTTAGTCACAATATGCAAAGTCACATTTATCCTTTAAGAATTACAAGTCTTTCTATCCGTGGATCCCTCTCACAGAAAGAATGTTAATAATGTAAATGCCATCTTGAGGATTTATTGTCATAATAAACAAATACAGTACTTATGTACTGTATGTTGAATGTACGTATATATTCGTCCGAGTTTTATTTGTTTTTTTCTTAATGCATTGCCAAAATGTATATGATCGGGAAAAATTATCGGGAATGATTGAAATTGAATCGCGAGCAAAAAAAAAAAGCAATCGGATCAGGAAATATCGGGATCGGCAGATATACTCAAACTAAAACGATCGGGATCGGATCGGGAGCAAAAAAACATGATCGGAACAACCCTAGTACATAGTTTCTAATGGGTGTACTAACTTTTGTTGCCAGGGGTTTAGATATTAATGGCTATATTTTGAGTTATATTGAAGGGAAAATAAATTAACTCTATTATATAAGCTGCACACAGACTACTTTTAATTGTGTCTAAGTGTTAATTTTGTCAGTGTTGTCCCATGTAAAAATATACTTAAATATCTGCAGAAATGCGAGGGGTGTACTCACTATTGTGATACACTGTAGGTCAAAACATGTACTAAATATTATGGATTTTTAAATAAATGGCAATATTTTATGTTTCAAAAGACAACAATTGTGGCTTATTCGAGCCTACAAGTCTTTAAGTCCGAGGTTCCTTTCCATGCAGCAAGCCCTCACAAGCACACTGAAGTATGTTGCGTTGAGTTCCAACTCCAGAAAAGGACTTAATAAGTGTCCTGCTTGAGGCTAGGCAGGATGCAGGACGAGGCATGATTTTGATGTTTTGTGCTGCCTGTGATGATGATAATATTGTATCAATCAAGACATGGCGTCTACAATCAAAGACATGGAACTCTTCCCCAGAAGTGTGGAAGAGCACAAAGTTTTAGGACATGAATGTCGCTGTTTGTTTTTTTCATGCTCATTTCACACCATTAGAGCTCATCTTGTCTTTGTGCAGGCTTTATTTACCTGCCTTTGTGCTTAAATTTAGCTCATGTTATGTTTTCGTGTCTGCCTTGGAAAAACTTCCATCAAATTTACATCCTCTTTCGAGTTGTTCGATGTCATCGTAACAGACTTTAACACTGATTGTCTGGAGAAATGTTCCTCCTCCAGTAATGCGGTTGCATTTTTTGGAACCACTTATCAGCAGCAGATAGCATGAAATGAGCACTGTACTTCCCTCGGGGTCCATTTTGGAAGCATTCGGCAATCATGCTATGCAACATAAAAACAATTCCAACTTTTGTCCCATTTTTGAGAGCCTTACACACACACAGTGCCTTCTTTCTCCCTTCAACCATCTCTTTTGCTGTACCTCTCTGCACTGAAACACAGCAATTAGTGACACCATATGGCAGAGAATGGTGAGGCCACTTTGAACACCTCCCAGCCTGAACTCCTCCATATGCTGAGGAATTTGCCTGTTTTTTTGTCTTTTGTTCAGGATTAAAAAAAGCGACCTACTGTTTCTCCTATTTTCAATTTCTCGCCTGTTTTTGCTCCCAGTGGGTGGCGGAGGCGTTCGATTTCCGCCGCTAGCGCTAAATGATATCTGCCTGACGGGCAGGCAGGCAGGCAGGCAGATGAAGTTTGGTCCAATTTAGCTGTTGGTACATGACGCCTCTCGGCTAGTGTTGTGAAGTGGAATTACATTGTTTGAGTAAATTCGGCAGTGTTGATTGATTCCATATGAGGATAATTTGCAAATAAATTTCTGTTGAGTCCGATTTTTATGCTCTTTAAAGCTGTCGATTTTGAAATTCTTGTTAGTATTTTGCTAGCATTTCCATTTTTTTTTTGAACTTCTACTACATTACCATGTATTCATCTACCTACTAAACACTACTATGTTGTTACTATTTGTTTGTACACAGTTATAATTACAGCAGCCGTATTCTAAAAACATAATAGTCTAAAACATTGCAGTTGTGCCTGATTCTTTGATATTTTTATGAACGTCAATATTTGAACAAATTCTAGTTTTTAAAAATTTTTAAAAAATAAACTATGTACATGCTAAGTACAGTATTTTTCATATTTTCTAAGAAAACAGGGATCTGATTTGGAGTCAGCTGTTAAAACAGCTGGCTGACTTAAGTAATTTAAAAAAAAATGTAGACCTCAAGCAACAATAGGTAATTTTTCAACATTTATAAAATGTTTTCATAACATTTGGGATAATATGTCGACTGACAACTAGTTGGATGACACCTCTTTTATATCTTGAGGGGGTCTGTATCGCTTACACCGACACCAATTAACTTTGAGGAGGGTGGCAGGAACAAAAAAAAAAATACAAATGTGCTGACCGCTTTACGGCATACGTCGCTTCCCCCTTTCCCCATTCATTATAAAGACGGAAGTCGATGCAAACCCATTCGTGCGAATTCTGTAAAGATGGCAGAGCAACAAAAGAGACAAAAAAGTTTTGTCTAAGGAGGAAAAAAAGAAGGAAGGCTACAAGGATATAAAGCGATATTTATTGGCCCGGCTTTCACTCGCTGGCCTGAACCAACCCCCCTCAACCGAATTCGTTAGCGCTGACGAGTTCGGTGAGGGTGGGGAGGTTAGCCACAGTAAGCTATACGGTTGCTAACCGTCATATGCTATTGTTTAGCCACAACTGGATTCATTACCTTATTACTTTTCATCCTTCACACACGCTGATCCAAATGGGAAACGCAGCGCTGGTCCTCATGGGAAACGCAGCCTTCCTTAAGGCAAAACAGTACCGCTTTTCTCCACTGGCGTCGCTAAAATCGTCCAAAACTGAAAAACTACTAAGTGTTTTCTTTCTTTAAAAAAAATCAATATTTATTTGTATTTTTCTGTAAGTTCTGTGCTTTAGTGTCATTTGAATAAACTACTTTAGTATTAGTTTTAGTTTTTATCGAAAGTATTTGAGTTAACAAAAATTCACACGTTGAATGATGAATATTGAAAACAAAAAAAATTAAAACAATGATTAACTTACTAATAAAGGGACATCTATCTACACATACAATTATAATCATGGAGCGAGAGAGAAAGAGAGATAATAAGATGCCAGAGCCGCTTGCTGTGCTGGCAGAAAGGCATAGGAGGATGTGATGAGCACATCTGTAAGGTATTTAAAAATTTCAAGAACAAAGACATATCGTGGAGAAGACCTCTGGCAAGGCCAAACGATGCATATTTTGACCTTCACAGATATCGCTTTGTATTCCGGCATTCATAATATGTTGTCATTAACATCCATGAAGTATTCATTCAAATTTTTAAAAATCATGTCCAGTCATTGAAATTGAATATTGCTCCATGCACTTCTAGTAGTCCTTTAAAGACTGAATTTATCTGATTTATTTAAATTGGCTCATAAAACGGCCTGTGGCAGGGACCATTTTAAACCCCAACAGTTTTGCCTGTTAATTTGTCAACAATAGAAGTCTATCTTTGTTCCTGCCCACCCCTACTAAGTAGTACTTTTTGCATAATCCTGCTAACAAACACACAACAATGAAAACATAACCTGGGCAGAGTTACAATCTAACCACAAGACAACATTTAGGCAGAAAAGAAAAGCATCCCTCCTGCCAAATTCTTAAGCCTCTGATTGTCGGTGGAACAGGCACAGACCCCCCTGACTGGCATGTGGCCAGGGTGCCATCCGGTTGCCGGCGGCGACGCGACACTCCGGCCACAATCGTTGAAGGCCCGAACAGACGGTCACCTTGAGCCGCGCCAGCCGGTTGTTTTCTGGACACTGCCTATTAATCGCCACACGGCATCACGCGCAGGCGCTGACACAAACAACCTGAGTGGCTGTGATGCAGTTTTTAGGCCTTGATTGTTCCACTGGGATTGAAGCATTTAGCCAAGCCTTTCGCTATGTACGTTGCACAGTGACTTTTGAAGGTCGCCGGCACATTGAAATAAAGCCATGTAGCCTTGGACCTGTAGTGCTGTGATATGACCTGAGTGAGTTGATTGTTACCTTCTTCTTTTGCTTTTTCCTCTTCAATTCCAAGGGCACTGGTTAACTCACAAAGCTGTGTTGTATTCATTTCAACAGTTGAGTAGATTCAATTAACTTGTTCAAGGTAGTGCTGGGCGATCTGTCCCCCACCAACTTAAAAAAAAAAAAAAAAAAATCATTTTTTTTCTCATATCATCCGATCTCATATCAGTTCTTTTCATGAAGTTTTTTTTTTTTTTTTTTTTTTAAATTAAATATAATGTTTTTTACTGGATTTTTTTTGTACGACCATAACATTGTATTAAGAGTGTAATGGCATTTGTATTCATCCTGTACCGTCACGGTACGGGCATCACGGTTCAGTGCGCGCAGTCAGACGGCAAACACAATTTTAAAAAATCCATTTCAGAGTTAGTCCTTTTTACACCAGGGGGCGGTAGAGGTAATGCGCATAAACAAACAACCAGCATTACGGGACAAAGAAGACAAACCAAAACATCTAATGGGAACTATCAAATGCAGTATTTTAAACACTTTTTGAAGTGTATTTATTTTACATTTTCAAATGAGGAAATGTTCATTTTGAACAAGCTCTAAGCTGAAGTAATTTAAACACTGAGTATTTATTTTTGCACTATTTCAAGAGATGGTTTTCAGTTTCGTTAAAGTGAGATTGAACACAACAAGGTTTTTAAACAAATTTTTACTACAATGTACAAGTACTACTAGTGTACAAAGGTAGTGAACAAAATTAGTGTACAAAGGAATTGAACAAAGGTAGTGAACAAAAGTAGTGTACAAAATTAGTGTGCAAAAGTAAGTAGTGAACAAAAAAAGTATACGGAGATAGTGTACAAAGGGAGTGAACAAAACTAGTGTAAAATGTAAGTAATGTACAAAAGTAGTGAACAAAAGTCGTGTACAAAAGTTGTAAAAAAGTAGTGTACAAAAGTAGTGAACAAAGGCAGTGCACAAAGGTATTGTATAAAGGTTAGTGAACAAAAAGTAGTGTACAAAAGGAAATAGTGTACAAAAGTATGTAGTGAACAATAGTGTACAAAGGTAGTGAACAAAAGTAGTGTACAAAATTAGTGTGCAAAAGTAAGTAGTGAACAAAATAGTGTATATAGGTAGTGTACAAAGGAAGTGAACAAAAATAGTGTAAGCAGGTAGTGTAAAAAGGTAGTGAACTAAAGTAGTGTACAAAAGTAAATAGTGTACAAAAATAAGCAGCGAACAATAGTGTACAAATGTAGTGTACATAGGTAGTGAACAAAAGTAGTGTGCAAAATGAGTGTGCAAAAGTAGTGAACAAATAATACTGTACACAGGTGGTGTACAAAGGTAGTGAACAAAAGTACTGAACACAAGTTGTGTACAAAAGTAGTGTAAAAAAGTAGTGTACAAAGGATAGTGAACAAAAGTGGTGTACAAAACTAAGTAGTGAGCAAAAGTAGTGTACACGAGTAGGGTATAGGGGTAGTGAACAAAAGTAATATGCAAAACTAAGTAATGTAAACAAGTGTTGAACAAATGTTGTGTACAAAGTAAAGTTGAACCATTTACATACACAATTCATGGGAATAGGTGACCAAACAAACATCTACACAGAGAGCAAAACGAACAACAAGAAGGGGCAGTTTATCTGGCACTAACCTGTAAAGCAGGTGGGCACCGTCGACTGCATGATTGAAACCTGCACTGTAATATTGATGCTGCATTCATGTTTTGTTGGAGTAATCGAAAAAAATGATTCTTTATTACATGGTGTCTATAAAACACGCCAAGCAGTCTCTCAACTTCGGATGTATCGCTGAAGCATTAAAATAGGTTATTCTTCTTTGTAGCAAGTTAGTAACTGTGTTTTTATCCCATATTACCACTTTACAACACATCAGAACGTTTTTCCAACTTGGGAACTCGGATCTCCTTATATACATGAACGCAGCACATCTCCCCAAGGTGCTTTGCTGTAGTATCAACACATATGCCTATCACAGAGAAAGTTATGTGCATAAATTACCATATTAAGGAGCCATGTGCAGATTTTGTATATGGAGTGAGTAGAGTAATACAACCATATCAAATAGGCACATTCTGTATATTTTGCTATGTAGATTTAAAACTCCAAAGTATAATTTTTTTTTTTTACCTGGTGAAATTTATACTGGGGATCAATACTGGCGCACGTGCGGAATCTGTCCGGCGACACCCATGGGGTGGGGGATACAATCCATCTCCATTAAAGCAGTCAAATACTAACAGCATGAATTCCTGTTCTTTCCACATAAAGGCTCATTGGCCTTGTCTGATTCAAATTCTGCTTAGGCATGTGCGATCGCATTGTGCGGAATCCAATGGAGTGTCTCATTGACATTTTACGCTTCTTATCAGATTGTAATCTACTTGAGCCAGACAACCATTCAAGGCTGGAGTCATAAGACAACGCACACGCTCACTCAATCGCAACCACGAAAAATGTCAACCAAGGCCATGCAAAAAAAAATGAACATGTGCTCTAAAGTCCAATAATACTAATTGACACTTCCTTACTGATTAGTCTGGTACCTTAAAGCTAAAATGTGTTGTTTCCTGAAGACGATTTGATCAAACCTGCCATTGATCTCTCAGCGTCAGGTAAAATGACATCACTGATGCAGCAATACAATTCCCCCTTGAATTTCTTTTCTATCTACGACGTAACCTGTCAGATGGGGGCACCCGATGTTTCTGTTGAATGTTAAAGCACAATGCGCTCGCAGATAGCATCCGGACAGCACGTTTTGTGCGCCACATCGAGCCACTCGCTCCCCATTACTTTGACTCCCACGCTCGCTCTTATCTTGCCCGCCCAGCTACCTCCTTCCCCCTTTTTATTTTTTGACTGTCACCTTGTGATTGGACGGGAGGAAATTTGGCCACTGGCGCTTTATTGAGCAAGTTTCTTTCTTAAGATTGAGGTAGCGGTCTGACCTCTAAGCTGACCAGATAACAGTTGGGCGTGAGGAAGTCATTTTTTACTCTTTGGAGGGCACCTTTAAATTGCTTATTTTATTTCTTTTCAGTATTCTGCAGTAGTCCACAGCTATTATTTGTTTTTGAAGGACTTTTTTTTCTTAGCTGTCATAATGAAATGGTAAAACAATAAATATTAATGAATCAATGTTGGCCAACCCGTATAAATATTTAGCTCATTAGGCTGCCATTGATGACACAAGACGTCCAATCCATTTTGACTGGGAAGGGCAAATCATCATCGCCCTTCCGAGACGTCTCGCGTTGTCAATGGAAGGTAAAATAGGGCCACGATTAATTGATTAGCAAATGAATTGTAATCTAAAAATTTAAATAAATGAATACTGAAATATATAAATAATGTTGAAATAAATAAATATTGAAGTAAATAATTAAAAATTGAAATATTGAACTAAATAAATCTTGAAATATCAAGATTTTAATTCAATGTTTTAATGTTATTTAATGTTCTATGTAAATTAAGGCAGTTTTCAAAATATTTTACCACAGAATAATTCAAATTAGTATAGTAAATATAAAGTGAAACTACTCAACTATTAACTCATTCATGTTCTGTTCATCAACAAAAATCCAAACATTTATTTCTGCTATTAAAAATCTATGTCAAGTATGTTTTTCAACTAAAACAGTATCTCACTTGTCTGTGAAAATCAGTTTTTTTTAGCTACTGTTGTAACTAACTGATCCCTGTAGATGGTGGTGTCGTCATCGCCTTGGATTTGAGATAAACATAGCTTTTAAAGGGGATGTTTCGGCAAAGGGGGTGTGAGACATCAATAGAACCGTTATGCGCCAAGATAACAAATATTGATAAAGTTAACAAAAAAATCAATCACATTAATGAGCAATTATCGAAAATAGATCGAAAATGACGAACACTACCGAAAGTGTTCCGGAAACAGCCGAATGGGGCGGCGACGTCACGACAAGTGATTGAAAGTCGAGGCGGAGCTAGGTGCCATTGTTTTTTAACGACGAGAGAGTAGCGTTGGGGTTTGTTTGACCAAAACATCACAACAATGGTTCAAAACTGCTGTGCTATGTGGTGTACAAATAGTTGTTTATCGGAATATAGTATCCATGAGTTCCTGAACGCGAAAAAAAAAGCTGGACTACACAGAAAATGGGTAAAGTTCGTCCGTGCAAAGAGGGCTAATTTTCTAGACACAGCCTCCGGCACGCTTTTCTGTGGTGCGCATTTTCCAACTGAAAGCTTCTCGAACTATGGACAAGAGAAATCGGGTTTTGCTAAAAGATTGCTGCTCAAAGGAGATGCGGTGCCGACCATAGATGCACAGCCACCTAAATGTCCCGAGATATCAAGAGAGAGACGATGACTGCTAAAGGAGGCTAAAGCTACGCAAAGGAGGGAGCAGCCAAGCTTGAAATGGCCAGAGTGAGTACTCTTTTATAATTAATAAAAAAAAATGTCACGCCTTTGGATACAGGACTCGACACATGTATAAATGATCGTTCGTAAAATATATAGAACAAATCCTCTGATCCCGTTCATATTTGTGTCTGTTGGCAGAGCGAAAAGCTATGATAGCGCAATAAATTATAATTATTCTATGCATTCCTTTATTTTGCAGTCACGGTGTATCAGCTTCACAAAAAGAAATGCTAAACAAATCATTGGTGTTTCCCACACGATCTGCTGCCGATGTTTCATCAGTGTCATTGCTCCCCTCAATGCATTGGCGTTCGTTTGGGCTCAAATTGGTCACCTATAACACCGATTAAAGCTTTGCAACTCTCCTCGTCACCATTAGATGAACATTCGTTACGTCCTTCTACGTCGGATTCGTCGCTGAAACTAGAAACGAAATTGTCTGCCATCATCGCCGCCATTCAGTATTAAAGCACTGAGCCTTTTTCTTGTTGAAGAAACAGCCCTCACTGCCAACTCTGAATTCTCTTTTATTGACAACGAGCGGTGTTTCTTCATGAGGGAACCTGGAATATGTGCAGGACGAACACAATGCATCAGCATAAACAGCTCAAAACACCCCTAATTCTCCCCACACTAGAAGGAATTATATTGATGCAGACAGGCGCTGCCCCCCTAGTGGCCGGTGGCACTCTCTTCACTTGACGTGACGTCACGCACACAATCTGCCAGATCTCGGGCGCCGGTCGTTTTAGCTTGACAATCGAGCCAAATTTCTCTCATTTTCTTGTGTGTAATTACACGAAGTGGCATGATATGAATACAAAAGGCATGCGTTTATGGATAAATGATGGAATATCAAAATTTTCCCAGGGCGCTACATCCCCTTTAAGTTGAAGAAAAATGATGAGAAGGTGAATCTTGACTTATGGCAGTGCTTCTCTATTATTTTCTGTAACGCTCCCTCCCATCAGGAATACATAACATTAGAGAAAAAAGTAATTTAGATGAAATTACAATAAAGTGTAACTTTATTAACATTGTTTTGTTTGTAACAGAAAAGCGCATAAATTTGCCTGAATAAAAATAAAAGTTACACCAAAATTTTATACATATACTCAAAAACATTTTTTTGACCATTTAATGCTGAAAAATAACATTTTATGAAAAGCAATAAATAATAATAAATTCAAATTGATTAGCAGCATAAATTCAGAGTACAATATGCCAAACAATTTAACCGATAAAACTATAAATAATAAAACAAAAACTATGTTTTTATTTTTGCCGCAGGCAGTATCACCTCCTCTGCTATGGTGTTTTTTTTTTTGTTTTTTTTTTTTGCACTGAGCAACTTGGTATGCCACCATATATGATGCTAACAGTGCTCGCTGGTTTACTGATGTAACACTCACAAAGCGAGAGAATTGTTGGCAATATTCGGCACGTTTTCGCTGAAAGAAATCAAGCGGCTTATAGTAGTGTACACAGGTAGTGTATAAAGGTAGTGAACAAATGTAGTGTAAAATGTAAGTAGTGCACAAATGCAGTTTACAGAGGTAGTGGGCAAAAGTAGTGTACAAAGGTAGTGTATAAAAATATTTTTAAAAAAGTAGTGTATAGAAGTAGTGTACGTAGGCAGTGAACAAGGGTAGTGTACAAAAGTAGTGAACAAAGGTAGTGTACAAAGGTAGTGTGTGAAAGTAGTGTACAAAAGTAGTATATAGAAGTAGTGAACAGAGGTAGGTTACAAAGGTAGTGAACAAAGGTAGTGTACAAAAGTACAAAGGTAGTGCACAAAAGTAGTGTACAAAGATAGTGAACAGAGGTAGTGTACAAAGGTAGTGTATAAAAGTAAAGTAGTGCACAAAAGTAGTGTATAGAAGTAGTAAACAAAGGTAGTGTATAAAAGTAGTAAACAAAGGTAGTGTATAAAAGTAGTGTACAAAGGTAGTGTACATAGGAAATGAACAAGGGTAGTGTACAAAAGTAGTGAACAGAGGTAGTGTACAAAGGTAGTGTATAAAAGTAGTGTACAAAAGTAGTGTATAGACGTCATGTACAAAGGTAGTGAACAAAGGTAATGTATAAAAGTAGGGTTTAAAAGTAATCTATAGAAGTAGTGTCCAAAAGAAGTGAACAAAGGCAGTGTACAAATGTAGTGTACAAAGGTAGTGAACAAAAGTAGTGCACAAAGGTATTGTATAAATGTAGTGTTCAAAAGTAATGTATAGAAATAGTGTCCAAAGGTATTGAATAAATGTACTGTACTAAAAAGTAGGTAGTGAACAAAAGTAGTGTACACAAGTAGTGGATTCCATCAAATTGCCATTATTTGGCCAAACTGGGCTTTTCTCAAGCTGAAAAGTGCTTATTGGACGTCCAAACTCATTTTGGGCACTGTGTGAAGGTGGGCCGGAACACGGTTCCGGCATTCGGGGCTTTGATCCAAAAAATATGACGGCAACTGTCAAAATTTCATGTTTAAAAAAAAAAAAAAAACTGCCAAGCTGCCACACGCACATCCCCCCCAAAAAACATGCTACTAACGTCCTATTTACATACACAAGTGTTAACAACAAGCATGAGAAAGTGCTTGTGTGGCGTAATCCGTTTCCACCGATATTTATTATTTATTTATTCTACGTTGTTCTTCCTAGCGTCTCTCTGTATCTGACACGTTGAGTCGCCTTGGATTTGAGATAAACATAGCTTTGGAGTAGAAGGAAAAAGATTAGAGGGTGAATCTTGACTTATGGCATTTTCTGTAACCCTAAGCCCCCCCCTCAGGAATACATAACCCCCTCCAACTCTCTGCCGCCACTGTAAAAAATATCCTTTGTCTGTAAAATTACGTTATATACACCTTTGCATAACATTGTGTCTTTGTTAACATTAGAGAAAAAAAGTAGTATCGAAGAACTTAAAATAAAGTATAACATTTTGTTTGCAACAGAAAAGACTTAAAATGCATCAATTTGAATAAAAAAATAAAAATAAAAGTCACACCTAAAGACACAGTAACAATTGTGGTCGGGAACAACGTCGTGGGAGAAGCAAAAATTGAGTAAAAAAAAAAAAAAAAAAAATCACCAGAAAAAGTCGCTAGATTTTTCGCGAGTCGCTTTTGACATAAAAGTCACCAGATTCAGCAAGAAAGTTGCCAAGTTGGCAACACTGTGCACATTCTGAAAATGAGAGCGCCCTTACTACCCACTGAGTAGATGTGCAAGTACACTTTATTCTAGTACGGAAAAAAGAAAGCAGTCTTGCATGCCTCCCAGAGTTCATCAACATTCTTGGGTTTCTTCTTCCATGCTTCCTCTTTCATCCTACCCCAGACATGCTCAATGATGTTCATGTCTGGTGACTGGGCTGGGCTGGAGAATCTTGATTGAAGTATGCGATGGAGCACCATCCTGCTGCAGAATTTGTCCCTTTTTATGGTTAGGAATCTAAGAGGCAACTAAGATTTGTTGATATTTCCGAGTATTTATGTTGCCTTCCACCCTGCAGATCTCTCTCACACCCCATACTGGATGTAACCCAGACCATGATTTTGCCACCACCAAACGTCACTGTTTTCTGAGTGGATCTCGGATCCATGCGGGCTCCAGTTGGTCCCCTGCAATATTTGTGGCGACTTTGGTGTAATTCAATGGAAGATTCCTCTGAAAAATCAACCTTTTGCCTCTTTTCCAGAGTCCATCATTTTGACAGGCTGTGGGCCTTGGCAAATGCCACATGTTTTTTTAATTGTCCGCACCCCGAGACATAAATAGTCTGAAATATCAACAAATCTTAGCTTCCTCTCACATTCCTAACCATAAAAAGGGACAAATTCTGCAGCAGGATGGTGCTCCATTGCATACTTCAATCTCTACCTCAAAGTTCCTCAAGGCAAAGAAGATCAAGATCCTCCAAGATTGGCCAGCCCAGTCACCAGACATGAACATCATTGAGCATGTCTGGGTTAAGATGAAAGAGGAAGCATGGAAGACGAAACCCAAGAATGTTGGTGAACTCTAGGAGGCATGCAAGACTGCTTTCTTTGATGTTCCTGATGACTTCATCAATAAATTGTATGAATCCTTGCCGAACAGCATGGATGCAGTCCTTCAAGCCCATGGAAGTCATACAAAATATTAAATTTGGATCTCACAGCACCACTACTTAATTCGCTTATGTTATGTAACATATTTTTGTATTTGAAGTACATTTTTTGTTCAATTTTCACACGACTTTCTGTAGGGGACAAAACTTTTGTCTTGCCAAAATTTGACCTCTATGTCTTCATTAAATGATAAATCTTTTTTCAGTGAAACAAATATATTTTTGTACATTCACCATCATTTGGGATGGTCTTAGCTTTCATAAGAGCCATTTCTGAAACCAATTGAATGATTAAAAGTCAGGTTATTAGTAGGGCTGTCAAAATTATCGCGTTAACGGGTGGTAATTCATTTTTTAAATTGATAACGTTAAGATATTTGACGCAATTAACGCATATGCCCCGCTCAAACAGATTAAAATGACAGCACAGGGTCATGTGCACTTGTTGCTTGTGTTTTTTGGAGTTTTGTCGTCCTCTGCTGGCGCTTGGGTGCGACTGATTTTCTGACCATGAGAATTGTGTAATTATTGACATCAACAATGGTGACCTACTAGTTTATTTTTTGATTGAAAATTTTACAAATTTTATTAAAACGAAAACATTAAGAGGGGTTTAAATATAAAATTTCTATAACTTGTACTAACATTTATCTTTTAAGTACTACAAGTCTTTCTATCTATGGATCGCTTTAACAGAATGTTAATGTTAATGCCATCTTGTTTATTTATTGTTATAATAAACAAATACAGTACTAATGTACAGTATGTTGAATGTATATACAGTGGGGACAACAAGTATTTGATACACTGCCAATGGGTTTTCCCATTGGCAGTGTATCAAATACTTGTTCTCCCCACTGTATCCGTCTTGTGTCTTATCTTTCCATTCCAACAATAATTTACAGAAAAATGTCATATTTTATAGATGGTTTGGATTGCGATTAATTACGATTTATTAATTTTTAAGCTGTGATTAACTCGATTAAAAATTTTAATCGTTTGACAGTCCTAGTTATTGGCAATTGTTTCTACAAAATGGATAAGCGACAAGACTTTTGTCAGGGACTGTATACCTCACCTTTATTAAGTGAATTATTTTCATTATATTCAGACTAATTCATTCATTCATTCATTCATTTTCCATGCCGCTTTTCCTCACGAGGGTCGCGGAGGTGCTGGAGCCTATCCCAGCCAACTACGGGCAGTAGGCAGGGGACACCCTGAACTGGTTGCCAGCCAATCGCAGGGCACAAGGAGACATACAACCATTCACGCACACACTCATACCTACGGACAATTTAGAGTGTTCAATCAGCCTACCATGTATGTTTTTGGGATGTGGGAGGAAACCGGAGTTCCCGGAGGAAACCCACGCAGGCACGGGGAGAACATGCAAACTCCACACAGGAAGGCCGAAGCCCGGGATTGAACCCTTGATCTCAGAACTGTGAGGCAGATGTGCTAACCACTAAGCCACCGTGCCGCCTATTCAGACTAATATTTATCCCTTTTCAATTGCTGAATGTGCCGGCCCATATTTTTCCCCCTCAAACAAACATTTGGTTGGCTGATGAGTTGAAGCCCCCCGTCCCACCACAAGACACATACTCACACAGCTCCGACAGAGTCATGTCGACAACATGCCGCCTCCTCCGTCACCTTCAGAGAGGAGGGCTATTAGTTTTTTTTCAGCCAGCAGCAGCCACTGCAAGTCATGTAAAAAGACGTTAATGTTGTGAATGTGAGGGAAACACCACTAATTTTGCTCCCGAAAGTCCGACCTTCATCAGAGTTAGCATAACATTTAAACTTGCTAACCTGCAGAACTACTGCGGTCAGGCCAGCCTCCACAAGGAACAACGAAGTCAAGCTAGCTGTCCCTTATTTGGATCGTTCTTTGCATTATGTGCATTACGGTAATATCGTTCCTACCAATGCTGAGACAAAACCTACGCACTAGGCACGAACACTAATGTTCACCTATTTTTGGTCAAAAACTGTGATGAATATTAAACAACTGGGAAGAATATTAAAGAACTATAGCGTTAATGGAAGGAAACAAAGCAGTAGTTTCTTATAAATCAGAAAGTAGATAAAGGCACCTACTGTATTCAATACATACAAAGCAATCTGAATAAACCTTGTGTTCTAGATATTAGAATAATTTTTAATGCGTTTCCACTGAGACAAAGGTTCGCTCTGCTGTCAGATGTGACTGGATTTAGCCGGATTTAATTATTGCTTTTTTTTTCTTTTCACGGTAACCGAATTTACCGCAGTGGCCACAGTGATTCAGTTAGCGCTGCTGACGCCTGCGCTTTCACTTACTTAGTGGTCCCTGTAATATGTGCCGGGCCGCTCCCTGAACCTGGATAAAGAGCTTAGACTGTCTGACCCAGTCACACAGCAAGCGCATACACACACTCCATTACATTCACACAGAGAGCGACACAAGTTCAAATATATATTTTTTGCAGCTGAGTTGCATCTCAGTGCTGAATTCTCACGCTGTGTTCCCACTACATAGATTTGTGTGAATTGAAATTCACAGCTAAGTAATGAAAGGTGGATTACGGGTGACAAACTCAAGGCCCGGGGGCCAGATCTGGCTTGTCACATTATTTTGTGTGGCCCTCGAAAGTAAATCATGTATATTGACTTTTTCCTCACATAAGCGGAGTTTGACTTTGAGGGAGGGGGAGGGCAAAACATTTTGATGTTAAGGTCTCTAAGGTGCGAGTCACATGATCTGTTCGAAAAATAATTTTGACCCATTATAAAATACTTGTAGGATTCTTGTTCATTTCATTCATTTTTTGCTGTTTTATTTATTGCTTAACAACTTTTATAGACAACATTGTACCAGCAAGGCCTTTATTTTAAATTCACCAATAGGACAGTCAATTACATGCAATTACATTTCCCCCCCAATCTCAGTGTATGGTTTCTCACACAAAAAAAAACAAAGAAAAAAAACAAATAAAAGTGATTGATATTAAGATTTCAATGAAACAAAAAAATGTAAAAATGAAAAAGAAAAAAATTAAGGTCCTCTCTGTTTTTGCTATTTAATTTAAAATGGAAATAGACTAAAAAACAATACTGAAAAATAATGCTAAAAACAATCGTTTTTTTTTTCATTTTCAAAATGACAAAAAAACAAAAATTAAAATTGAATATACATATAAATAACAATTGCACATGCTGTGATAAGACTATTGCGCATGCGCACATTGCGATGGCGATATTCTAACGATATATTGTGCAGGCCTACCATGCAGCCCTCCCCAAAAATGAATTTGACACGCCTTCGGTAGATTATTCCGTTCAAATTAGTGTTTTGTGTGCATGCTGCAGGTGGCAAAACTGTTTAAACACTCCATTGTTAGCGAGGCTTTCATGAACATTTGGACATGATTCGGCAGCGGCTCCTCAGCACATCTGCTGGTGAAAAGGGAATGCCACTGCTTGTTTTGATAATCACTTTGACTTGTGTCCCCCCTCTTCTCGCCCTATTTAATGCGCGTGTGATGATTACTGAAATGTAATTAGCCATGCTAATGGGCCGGCATTTGGATTTCCTTCTCTCGTACTTCCACGTCGGGGGCACAAATGAAGTGGGATGGTGAGTGTCAAGGCTGAATGGCCTAAGTGGAGGTGGTGAGGTTGTTTTTTATGACAGTTCTCACTTTAAGAGCTCTGGCAGGAAGTGCTGGAGTTTTTTTTTTTTTTTTTTAAATTAGGCATTGTGGGGGTTGAAAGAGAAGAGCCGGAATATTGAATGTAAAAAAACGCCTTACAATTCGTAATCATCTATTTATACTGTGTATGATAAACGTGCGTGGCTCTCCATTGAGTGTGTGATAGCTTTAACAGGCAAGTTCCATTAATATTCCGTTGGAGCGGAAGATGCATTAGCACTGCGCAGAGCCTCTTGTGTGGCTTTGTTTTGCTGTAGTGACACTCTGACCACAGCCACTTACACCTGCATCATGTGTGAGTCACATTACATGAGCGTCAGGGTTTCTAAGCCTTTATAGAGCCAAGGTTATGCCAACACAAAATGTAAAATAGAGGGTCTAATGAGTAGCATTGATGGCATAGAAAAGACCTTTAGATAAAAAATATTCAAACACAAAAGACAATATAATCTAAATTAATAAAATAATCTAAGAACACTCACAGGCATACGGAATATTATTTACTGCATTTTATAACAGCGTTCTTCTTTGTGTCTTTATGTCACATTTTTGCTAACATGCGTCACGCTGCCCTCTATAGTGCAAGTCAATGAAAGTTTGTGTTTTGTGTCAATCATTTCAAAACGTTTTGTGACCTAACCTGTACAAATAAGTACAATTTGATCTATTTTTCAGGAACGGAAGTAAAACAAACAACAGATGTAATGTGGTTGCACAAGTGTGCACACCCATTTTTAACAGAATCCCATTCAAACTTATGTTAATAGTTTTGGATAAATGTTATTGGTCTTATTTAATTTTGATTTTATTTTTTGTAAATATACAGTGATTCCTCGCTACTTCGCGCTTCAAACTTCCCGCCCTCAGTCCATCGCGGTATTTTTTTACATTAAAAAAATAAATAAATGCAGTATTTTGTGGCGCTGTCCTGATCCAATCACGTAGTCTGTCACTCTCGCTCCTGCTGCTCTTTGTTGGTCAGGCAGTGCACTGGAGTTTCTTATTAAAGTTAACGATGATTGACAGACGTTAAGGTTTGATCTTGCCAGACACGCATGGAAGCCGAAACTTCAAAGCGCCGCATGCGTCAAGCATTGTTTAACTTGTTAAACAGTTGCTGTGGCAACTCATTGAGTGGACTCTCTCAATGAAGCATTTTAGGAAAGACAAGCATTTTTCTACTTTATTTTTAAGAATAATTCGGTGGGACAGTAACAGGTATTACATTTGAAGTTTTCAAAAACCATTTATTGACATATACAGTATATGGCGGAAAACGCAGACAAGGCTGAAATAGCAGTTTCTGCTCCTGCACCCCTGTTTAAAATAAACTGCTGTGTTTGATAGAACAATACGTCTATATGCTGCCATAGCAGTTTCATGGCGGAATAAGCCCCCATACTATTTTTAATTTTAAAATTTTAATTTACCGTTTTACCCTGGAGACCCCCGTTTACAGACACCACGCAACTGCTTTTGTTTCAACCCAGCCATAAAAAGAAGGTATGTAATTATATTTATTATTTGAAATGTCTATCATTTTTGGCCTTGAATCATTATTGATGTCTAATATTTAGTTTAAAAAAAACAAACTTAAAAAATGTACTTGCATATTTTAAACTTTTAAACAAATTTCATTACAATGAAAGACATAGTGCCTGTAAATAGGTTACGTATATCTACCTCATAAATATCAATTAAGTCTATTTTTTTTGTTACTGTCGCATTTTCCCCGATATTTTAGATGATGTTTGATCCCAAAAAAAAAAAAAAATGTTTAAAAGGGTAAATATTTGAAAAAGAAAATCTCGACCATTCCTTGATGTCTGCAATTTCTGCATCGCGACCCTTTTTATATTACCGTGTTCCACCCATAAAATCCCCAAAAAGTCCAGCTGTGGCCATTCAGTGTCTTGACACCCGGTAATTTTTTTTTTTTTTTTAAATGCCCTCCTGCTCAAAAATTTTCTCCCATCAGAGATTTTAAGCTTTCCAATGATGTATTACACATGTATATAGGACAATTTTGAAATTTGGCCATATTGGGTGTCTCAGAGCGGTTTTCATTGTTTTCCGCCATACATACAGTACATCAAATTTTTTTTTTTTTTTTAATTATACTTTGGGGGAAAAAAGTGGGGAAAAAAACTGTCTTTTGTGTATGTCTTTCCTATGCTAAATCTAAATAAATACATTAAACACACACACACACAAAAATGTTTTTTTGGGAGTGGGGGGGGCGCTACTTTGCGTTTTTTCTTTCATCACGGTTTTCCGCCATACATACAGTACATAAAGTTACGCTACTTTGCGTTTTTTCATTTATCGCGGTGGGTTATGGTCCCCCTTAACCGTGAAAAACCAGGAATCACTGTCAATCACTATTATTTAAACGGGGGTGTATCGACTTTCTAAATCCAGACAAAGACTAGGGTGACAAATTCTTCATTCTATTGTGACGCATGACACGTGAACATTTTCTTTTTACATTGTGAAAAAGCTTATATGTCTCCTTCAATGTTAAACTCATTAACCTACTATATTCCCATCAGGTCTGGAGTCAAACAGATAAAAAAGTAGCAAAATGCATGTAATTAGTCTGTTTTAGCACTACTTACTAGAAAAAGTTACATAGCCATCAACTTCAACAAGGCTTTAATTTTATACTGCTGAGATGTCAAGGACGGCTACAAACACACAAAACTTCACAAAACCTGCGTGAGTGCGGAGCCATTTGATAGCGGTGGGATACGAATTGTGTTCACCTGCTGAGTAACAATGTTGTCAGCCATAATTACACCTTTTCAGTGATAACCCCCCAATTTAAGAAGTAGTTTTAAAGAATGACAAATGATTTCTCCTACCCTTTGTGCTCCTTTTTTCCCCCCTGAAGTCACATGCTTCCAAACAGAAACCCCACTTGTCCTCAAGGTGGGGCTGTGCCCCAGATGAGACTGGAAAAAAAAGGCTTTTTACAGCTAAGAATTCCAATCCAAACACCCTCTGGGTGGAATGATAACAATATGAGCAGAAGCAAGAGTATCCCCCCCCCCATAGCAGGTCTTTTGTGTTTTTCTTTAATAGCTGGAAAGAGCTGTTCCTCTGCTCCTCACGAAGCTGCGCTGACCCATGTTGAACCCCTACAACCTCAGGGAAGGGCTCCGATATGTGTCGGGCTCTCCATTAGGGATCCAGAACTGACAACCAGCTGCGCCTCTAGCCTGGTTCAACCCTTTTTGCTGCTTTTCTCCTGTTAGAGCAACACCAAAAACACTCCAGAGGGCTGCAGCCCCAAGGCCTCTGTTGGTTTATTCCAATGCAGCACACTAGAAGGGGGAAGTGATTGTGTTTCAGTGTGTGTACACACCTGCTTGTATTCCTCTTTCTGCTCCCAAGGTGATGCCTAACAAGTCCCGCCATCTTGTTAGGATTTTATCCTGAGGTTTTTTTCCTTATCAGTTTGTCTCTTCCTCTACTAAAGTCCTCACTGACAAAACATGTACCATATTTTTTGGAGTACAAGTCGCACCTGAGTAGGGGTGTGAAAAATATATCGAAATGGTATATATCGTGATACTTTGTATCCCAAAAGGTTATCGATATGCTCCTGCCAAGAATCGAGATATCGTTTTAAAAAGGTGTCAATTTCTAAAAAAATAAAAAGGAACCGACAAGTTGCTACCAAAATCTTCCACCATAATAGTGTCTCAGTTAACTCTATGGCTGCGTTGACGGTGCACAACGCCCAATCCATTTAGACTGGGAACGTTCGTTCATTGGAAATCAGGGCATAAGGTCACTTGCGGTTCATTTTATGGCATTTACAGGTCATTTCCTGTTGAGTTTGGGTGACTCCCAGGTCACTTCCTGTTCTGTAACTCAAAACAAACAGGAAGTGACCAATAAAATACCCCAAAATCAAGAGGAGGTAACTGAAAATCAACAGGTAAATGAACTTAAATGGCCCAAAATTACGGTACCTCATTGCCTGGCATTGGCTGCCAATCACGGCTATAGACGTTCAATCCGTTTAAAGTGGGAGGGTTGGCAGCGAATGAACGAATGTTCGCTGCGTAGCTGTCCGTCTTCTTCTGACGTGGGAGCGCTCTTCTTTGCGTAAACAACTGCGAGTGCGCCCCCACGTGGGCGTGAAAGCGCCACAAACTAAAATAATGCATTTCAGTATAAAAAAAGTCAATAATACAATTGAACACACATTGCCAAAGGCAGAACGCGAACGTGCCCATAGCTATTAAGAGTTATTCAGATAACTATAGCATAAAGAACATGCTAACAAGTTTACCAAACCATCAGTGTCACTCCAAAACACCAAAATAACATTTGAAATGATATCATAATGTGTTAATAATTTCACACGTAAGTCGCTCCTGAGTATAAGTCGCACCCCCAGCCAAACTATGAAAAAAACTGAGACTTACAGGCTGAAAAACACGGTAATCTTTTAAGAGATTTCTTGTATTAGATTATTCCCTTTTCGGTTCTCTGTAAATTGCGATCGGGCTAAATGAAGGACGCTCCACTGTATGTGGCTTCAGCACCCTGGACAGCTCATCTACTGCTTATGCATGAGTGCATCTCTCATGTTATTCGTCATATTTTTTTATCCAGAAGAAATACTTAACACAAAATCCATTGTTGTGGGAATGCTTTGACTTTTTCAAAGCATCACACATGTTGTAGCTCCTTTTTTGTTGTTGCAAAAACCTTGTGTAAAATTCACGTGTCTCCCATAAACTCAAATTTTTGGACCAAAACAAAAGCCCCATTCATTTCCAATGGCACATTCAACGAGGGCTGCAGCTATCGATTATTTTAGTAATCGATTAATCTATCAACTATGTAGTTCAAATAATCGACTACTCACGTTAGGAGAATTGAATGTGTTGGAGAATAAATTTTAGGAGATGTAAAACAAAGGCTTGCTAAGATTGCACTTTCAAAAGAGCATTAAATGTGAATACAAAATACATTTCCCGAGTGTTTCTTCAAACTATGCGGGATTGCACTTTCATTTAAAAAATAAATGAAAATACCTGTGCTTAGCTTCAAACAGTATGGATAAATAGATAAATAAATAAATAAATAAATGGGGATCCAAGTACTGTACAACAAAACAATTGGCTAACTTGCATAGCAAACGTCCCCTTGCTTTAATGCTATAAAATACTAACGTTTTTTTTTTTTTCCAATGATCTTGACAAATCGTTCAAACACATATTCACACACACACACAAAAAACCTGCTAAATTTACCTATAAACTAAATTACGAATGCAAAACAAAAAACATGAGCTCGAACAAAAACTTACCATATGTTGGTCTTGACAGAGAGCATGTTAAATGAGTTATGTCATATTCACTACTGCTACTAGAGGAAAGTGTATCCACCAAAATCAATAAAACTAAGTGCACACTTTCAGAACAAATCAGTACAACGCCATCCTAATGAAACGAATCCTCAAAGCAGCAAAATTTGATTTGAAGCTTTTTTTCGAATTAGTCTGGTTAATTGATTAATCTTGCAGCACTACGTTAAACCTAAGACATTAGCACGATTGACTTTCAATGGCATACCGCAAGCAACACCTAACTTTTGCTCATTAATATTCATGACGTTAGCAATTGTGGCTTGGCGGGTCAACCTCCCGCTTGTTTGTAATAGTTAATGTGGAAATAGTGTACGAATGAGATGTTTACAGCGCAAAACCTACCAATTCTGTCCGAAAATGATGTCCCTGGTGCCAAATTCACTGGTAAAGATGTGGAAGAACATACAAATATTCAGTTAAAGAGATGGCTTGAGTGTCGAGGGCTGAAAAAGACGAGCCGACCTGATCCAGAGTTAGCTTTTTTATCGACACCTTTTTCTTGTGTGCATTGCCTTACGCCACTGACAATGACATTCTCCTGTTTCAACAATCTATCCTTTACCACCATATGCCCTGTCTTTCTTATATATTATATCCTCCGGTTGTCTTACGTCTCTGCCCGTTTACATTGCTATTTTTGTGTAGCGATCGCAAATGCTACTCAGTGACAGCCAACGAACACTTTTAATTTTTTCATTAAATACAAATCCTAATTCTATAATTTATTTAAACAGAAGCAGTTTGTTTGTTTGTTTCATATGTTTACCACATATGAAATGTGAATGGCTTCACCTTGCTGGCATTAAACTGGTCTTCTGGACGTCCGCGCGAGTTAATCCAGTCTTCAATTTTTTTTTTTTTTTTGGTTTTTGGTTGGTTTTTGGTTTCAGGAAACGTATGAAGAAAACATCCTTCATATGTTGTAATGTCTAGAGTCGTTTCTACATGTTCAATAGCAGCAGTGTTTGATCGGTATGTTCTTTTTTGAAAGATTACTGGAGTAAACAAGCAGAAATAACATGGTTTGTATGCCAGGACGTGTCAATAATGTCCCACTTCTGTGTTACGATTGCGACGTCGCGGTCTAAAAATAGCATTCGTACAGTACGCTATTCGGACCAACAAATTCTCCTGGCGGATCCACAAAATCCCATTGATTTTCAAGTAGGAAAATCGGGTCACGGTCCAACTTAAAACAGTTTTGCTCCTTCCGCATGAAGAAAAACAATCCCAACCAAAACGTTTGCGATCAGTTGACTTATAGGCAGGGGTGCACATAAGTGGTCCGCATGCGTGCATGCGGACTGGACGTAGACGAACGCGCTGGCCCTCAAAGGCTTAGATACGCTTTTGCGTACCGATGGCTGACCACTGTATTTGCGGCGGACACGAGAAAATAACTTCTCAAAATGTCGAAGAGGCAGGCCACACTGAGTAATTACTTCCGTGTTCCCCCACCCCCGTCAAAAGACAGACGACAGAGACGTCATCGGAGCTACCGAAAAAAAGGACTTTTGCTCTACCATGGCTAGAAGCAAATGATGCTCGCACGGAAATGCGGTACAAAATGTGCCGTGAGAATCCCAATGTCGCCGATAAGAGCAGCGCATTTTATGTAGGGTCAAAGAATTTCAGCCATCCAAACTTTGAAAAGCACGAAAAAAACAGCGCATGTCGCAATTACGCAAACTATCGATGTCAAACAGGACCCCACTTGCCCTATGGACAAGTGGCGGAATAAAGGTAATGAACAGCGACATGCACTGACAAACGTGTTTTTGCTCGCATTTTACAAAGCTAAACATGCACGTTCAATGAGGTCTTATGAGGAGGACATCCCACTTTTAAAAAGGCTTGGAGTTAATGTGGGAGCCGCATAATGCCCTTTATTTTGAATTGGTGCTTTTTATTTCTTTACATTTCACTTCAAAGTAATGGCAATTTTGTTGTGCCAGTTGATGTTAATCAAGCATTAATTGTTAATATAATTAATTAAAGTTAAATGGCTCTAAGTAAAGCTTGTCATAAATTTATCGCATCAGGCGGGTCGGCTCTCAAGCTCAATGAGGACCAAGTCACATCTCCAGGTCCTCCTCTGAGAACCTGGGCAAAAAAATTATGTGCACCCTGCTTATAGGTCAATATTCTTTGACCCACAAAAACTATTGAGTGGATCAACAACAATTGTGACCTACTAGTTACCGTAATTTCCTGAATATTACGCGCACTTTTTTCCCCAGAATCAACTAGTGAAATCATGGGTGCGCATTATACACGGGTACATGGATGGAGACCAAAAAAAAAAAAAAATTAGATATATCTAAAGACAGATTTTTTTTATTGACACGGCAATGTTGTGTTACAGAATCCGTTGCCGACCATTACGGTACATGACGTCACCATTTTGTTTCGGTAATACCACTCTGATTGGTCGAATGATTTCGTCCATGTTAAATTCTGCTTTTTTTCACTCTTCATAAAGCACAGAATTTAGTTTCTTGAACTCATTTGAGTCAACGTTTATCGGCAACTCGGACCATAACAAACGTAACACAACACAGACTTCCTGTGTCCGTCAACTATATCTGTGCCGAAACTCAAACCCAAATAACAATAGTTCCTCTTATTACACACAGCGATGCGCTCTTTCTGTTTTCCGACTTCAGTCCCCACTTTTATTATAACGTATCAATCCATGGAAGAAACATTTATTCATCATGATGAAACGAGCAAGTTATAGAGCAGCCTTTAAAAGAAAAGTCACATCTGTTTTGTTTTCTTCTGGATTCTGGTAAATTGGAGAATCTGTCAAATCATATTATTACTAGGGCTGTCAAAATGATCGTGTTAACGGGCGGTAATTAATTTCTTAAATTAATCACGTTAAAGTATTTGACGCAATTAACGCACACATGCCCCACTCAAACAGATTAAAATGACAGCACAGTGCAATGCCAACTTGTTACTTGTGTTTTTTTTGGAGTTTTGTTGCCCTCTGCTGGCGCTTGGGTGCGACTGATTTTATGGGCTTTTTTTTTTTTTTTTTTTTTTTTTTTTTTTAAACAAACTTTATTTACACAAAAACAAATACACATAATGGGCGAACAATTCACAAACAATCAACAGATTTACAACAACAACAAAATAATAAATAAAATAGTCGGGGTCATTTTTAACACAAGCCGTACTGTTTGCAAAGTCTTTTGGTCCCTATAGCTTTGGGATTCAAAGAGTAACTCAAATCGTCCAAATATAAAGAAAACATTTTCCCAAAGACATGAAAATTTGGTCTTTGATTAGCATATTTTACACAGTGAATGTGAAATTTTGCCAATATTGAAATAAGATTTACAACATATCTTTTATCCATTTCTGGTTCTTAAATGTTGGATAGGCCAAACAAAATATGTCTAAAAACAATTTTCAATGATGGCACAACTTTGGAATTAATATAATTGTTCAGGTCAACCCAAAAGATGTGGGAGTAAATACATTCCCAAAACAAATGGGGAATAGTCTCTTCTGCATTTGCACAAAAAGAACATAATGTCTCAATATTAATTTTTAAAAATTTAACCATTGTCGTCTTTACAGGATAACACCTGTGAAGTAATTTGAGTGTGATTTCTTTTACTTTATTTCTTAATAAATATTTTCTAGGCAAAAGCCAAGTATGTTTCCATTCAATATATATTTTTTTTTTATGGGCTTAAGCACCCATGAGCATTGTGTAATTATTGACATCAACAATGGCGGGCTATTAGTTTATTTTTTGATTGAAAATTTTACGAATTTTATTAAAACGAAAACATTAAGAGGGGTTTTAATATAAAATTTCTATAACTTGTACTAACATTTATCTTTTAAGAGCTACAAGTCTTTCTATCCATGGATCGCGTTAACAGAATGTTAATAATGTTAATGCCATCTTGTTGAATTATTGTTATAATAAACAAATACAGTACTTATGTACCGTATGTTGAATGCATATATCCATCTTGTGGCTTATCTTTACATTCCAACAATAATTTACAGAAAAATATGGCATATTTTACAGATGGTTTGAATTGCGATTAATTACGATTAATTAATTTTTAAGCTGTAATTAACTCGATTAAAAATTTTAATCGTTTGACAGCCCTAATTATTACCGTACATATTGTCAGTTTACGGTAATGTTTTAAACTACGAATGTGCTATGCTTGTGCTGTGTTTCACCAGTCAGTAAAATGACATTTCTGTATCTGTACACGAGCTCTGTTTCTTGTATTCTTCTATTTATTGGTGCTAAAATTAGGGTGCGCGTTATAAACGGGTATGATAATTTTCCCTAGATTTTACAAGTAAATTTGGGGTGCGCGTTATACACGAGTGCGCCTTATATTCGGGAAATTACGGTAAACTAATTTTACAAATTGCATAAAAACTGTCATGTCTCGGAAGTCTTGTTAATGTTTTGTGTTGATTCATGTCATTCTTTTATTTTGGTAGTGGCATGCCTCCTAGAGTTAACTTTACTTCCTGCCCTTGCCAATCAGGCTGATCGCGTCCACCTGTGATCCTCTGTATAAATAGCCTGCTTCTAAACTTACCCAGTGTCGGTTTGTCTGCTATCCTGCCACGTCCTATGCCACATCCTTGTGTAAGCCCCTTTTTGATCACGATTCATGTTTTTGAACCCATGCATTTTTGTTTCTTAAAGAAGTAGCTCAGTTTATTGATGTCCAGCTGTTGCTGTGATTTTTTGTTGATTGATGTCCAGCTGTTTGCTGTGAATTTTTGTTAACACTTTTTGAACTCTACGAATTGGAGAATAAACACTTTTGTTTGAGCACAACTATCGAGCATTTGGGTCCTTGATGCATCCTTGTCAAAAACAAAATCATCAAGAAGGGTTTTCATATCAAATTATTTTAACTCATAGTAACGTTTATCTTTTAAGAACTACAAGTCTATCTATCCGTGGTTCCCTTTAAAACACTATATCAGCCCCACGCGGTAACACTTTATAATAACTATCTGTTTTACTAGTTAATAGATCATTAGTAAACTGTTGATAAATGATTTATTGTTGATTTGTGAAGTATTTGTTAACAGTTTGTAAAGCATTTACAGGGTGTTCTTAACCTGAAACACAGTTTGCGTAGAAACGTTTCAAGTTTTTGTGTGTAAGGTTTGGCATTTCTATCTTTTCAGGTTAAGCAATGCCGTTCACTTCAAAAGAAAAGGCATTTTGATAAGGCATTTTGCAGGCATGGCTCATGTTGCACATTTATGAAAATCTTCCATAGAATCAACAAATTTTTGTACTTTTCTTTGTATATTTAACCAATAAAACTTATGACCTTCAACATAGTTTTATTAAGATCCATCAACTAGCATGGGCATTTAGAATGGGGTCAACCATATTGGAACAGCCTGTAAATGCTTAACAAACTGTTCACAAATACTTCACAAATCAACAATAAATCATTTATCAACAGTTTACTAATGATCTATTAACTAGTAAAACGGATAGTTTTTTATCAAGTGTTACCCCCTGCGCATATTCCTCCCTTATTGTGTGACGCTCTCCTAGCTCAACTACGCCCACTATAAGCCCGCAACGGGGCCCCTTAAAGGCCCGAGCCTGAGTGTGATTGCACCCCCAGCACTCCCCTATGTTCTGCCCATGCTCCAATTAACATTAAACTAGACCCACAAACTCAATACGCATTAGTTCACATTGACTTGAAGACCAATAAAAAATAAAAAAAAAACACACACACACACAAAAAAAATTAATCTCCATTTTCTGCCATTGAATTCCATTCACACATTCAAATACAAGCTCTACATCTTTGCCTATTCACATCATTCACATTTCAAAATACTACTACAAAACTATGCACTTTTCAAATATTCACACTTTTTAGCAAAAACTCCATATCAGCATAAAAGCATTCCCATTCATTTTTTTTCTCTCGCTCAAGAAGTGTCTCTCTCTAGTATTGAGCTTTTTTGCATGTATGGGTGTACCTAATGAAATGTCTGACAAGTGCGCGTTGTTTGAAAAACATCTTACTCCTCTTTACGTGAATGTGATACCTGGACGCATGTCATAAATAATATATAGAAGGAAAGGTGTGACCAGAGAGTGTGATAATCAGCAGACAGATAGCATATGACAGCTGCCCCTGGTTATTGATGACTTTCATAATTAAAATGCCCTGCATGTATGAAGGGGCGGGAGTGAGCATGGTGGGGGTCACCAAAAAGAACAAAAGGAGGAAAAATCACACAAGTGATAAATGGTTTTTCATCTCAGGCTGATAAAAGAGCCTATCGTGGTCCACATGAATATTAGTTTTGCCACCTTTCAAGTAGGAACATTTCAAAGAGGAGCTTTTACGCTTTGATATTGCATCACACTGCTTGTGTGTGTGCTCATATTTCTGTGGGTCAAATAAGGGAGTAGCGTACGCTGGAGGGTCACGTAGTGGATAAGTAAGAGGATATGTGGGTCAGTGGGAAGTCAATGAAGAGATCATCGAAAGTACTTATGGTTGGTGTGTGTTGTGTTGGTGATAACAATAGTTTAAGGGTACTGACATTTCTGAAGTGGAACTCCTAAGTTTGAAAACTATAGACATTTAATTGTGAACATTTTTATGCGCCCAGTGACTGGAAATGTAAAGTGCCTGTGACAGCATAAAAAAAATCTTAAATAGCATTATTATGTGAATTAGAATCATATTTTGAGACGATTCGACTATATACAACAATTTGGCAAAGCGCAGATGACAAGAAATTAGTCTTTTAATCTGCCGTTTTGCCCCGCCTGTCATTATAGCGCTCTAGCGTCCCCAGCTGGCTGATGACATTAGCAGGGTCAGCAAAATGTCATGATTTTTTATGACGCCAGATGATGACATCAGCAGGGTCAGCAAAATGTCATGATTTTTTATAACACTCTAATATTTTTACAGGGTATTCTTTTTATCTTAGTATTTTTCCCCAATTGCTAAATAAATGGTATGGTCATGACTCGGGCTGCAGCTATCGATTATTTTAGTAGTCGATTAATCGATGAACTAGTTAGTTCGAATAATCGAGTAATCGGATAAGGAACGTGAAAAATTAAAATACCAGGAATGAGCCTCAAACGGTATAAATTTTTTTTTTTTTTAAATTGGGATCTATGTACAACAAAAGAACAATTGGCTAACTTACATAGCAAAAGTCCGCTAGCTTAAATGCTATAAAATACTAACTTTTTTTTTGAACAATGCTCCTAACATACGGTTCAGACTCATGTTCCCACAAAACATGACTAAATATATGTTGGGTCTAAAACACCTTCAATTTAGCTGTTGACCCAGAGCGAGGTGACAAAGGCAGGACACAAGGACGCAGGAGTCAGAGAGTAGACTTTTACCAAGCTGCAGTTTGGGGAGAGGTCTGAGATCGGGCAACGTGACTAAAAGCGTCTCATCGAAGTCTCTCTCAGAGCTCCCCGCGCTGCTGACTTTTATTGACGGCTTGTTGCTGGGCAGAATATAGTTGCAACACTGTTGTCCAACGTGGCAGTTTCGATCGGGCAAGTTCCTTATTCTAGTCATTGATTAAATTAACAGTCACACTCATTGATTAAATTAACAGTCACTCTTGAGCGAGCAAGATAACTTTGTTTTGAACACACATTTGCACTCGAAGTAGCTTGGTGGAAAATTACTGAGACATTGTGTGATGAATCAACATGTGTGTGTGTATCTATTTATCAGCAGAATGTGAGCAATTGCCGGTAATAAAAATGTAAGCACATGATTATGGGCTAAAACTGTATTCTTCATAACAGCTTGGGAGAGCGTGTATAATAGCTGTGGGAGAGCAAACTTGTATTACCCGCAGAGTATAATGGTCATACAATCAAGCATATCTTACAATATACCTTTTAACTAAATTACGAATGCAATAAAAAACATTAGCCCAAACAAAAACTTAGCTTGCGTTGGTCTTAACAAGGACCAGTTGGATTCAGCCATGTAAAATGAGGCAGACCAGAGGGCAGCGTTTCCACCCTGATCTATAAAACTAAATGTAAACACTTTCAAAATAAACCATTACAATGCCACTTTAATTAAACGAATACTCGAAGCAACAAAATTTAATTCGAATATTTTTTTCTTCTTTTTTTCTTAATCGGTTAATCGTTGCAGCACTAGTCGTGACAAATAACAGTCTTGTGCTAAATCGAATATGAAATATCAAAATAGTATTTATTCAGTACGACAGGGCAAAATAATTGCATAATGGTCAAAACTGCCGACTTCGTCCTCTCCCGAATGGTATTTTATGCCACCGGAGTTAGTCCGGCTTTTCTCATTTCCCTGCCCCAGCTTCAGATATGGAGGAAAACGCGTAAAAAAAGCAGGAGGCTTGACAGCTCGGCGACATACCAACCTGAACCGAGCAGCTTTCCAAGTCTTATTCTCACCTTTCGAAAATGAAAAATGACACAAAACTACCCCGACTCATGTCACACACGGCGGCAGGGTTTATTGACTTCAACGATCGGCCGGCCCCCAGCGGCGAGCAAGTTTTCGGCCCGTCGTTCTGCTGCGGAAAAGGCGGCCTGGCAGTGCTTGTTGCCGGGCATGAATGCCGAAAATAGCCCATTCTCGGTGGGCGACCCGGCCGACGTCGGAGCGGGGGGTTGCTCGTGGGCAAGCTGAGGAAAGCCCATTCTCAGCGGGCACACCTTTATCGGCCGGCGACCATGGTGTGCGACAAGCAACCGGTTGTCGGCCGTGTGGCAGTCTCGGTGGACATTTAGTATTTTCACCCACAAAATGCAAGCCTCCTCCTTATTAAAGCGTGTGCCATGATCCCAGTATTTGACATAATACAAAACACGTAGTTTACTCACTTCCTCGTCAGTCCAATGGTTCCACGGTTGTCGGATTTGTTTTGGCCAATCTCCATGGTGAACGGGAGAGTTTGAGTTTGATACACAAAAACATTGGGCACATTGGGCTGGCGTGATGCGAAAAATGAACGTATGAATCCGCAAAATCAGCTGAATCCGCAGTCGATCTGCATGCTATATAGCAATGGCTGTATTGTGAAATGGTGACCCTGCTGACATCACATTCGCATCCTTTCTCACTCCAGGATGTCACTCATTTTCATGGCGCGGGATTCAAAAACTGAGTAAATAAATCAATTGCTAAAATAAAATAAAATACCACGTTAAATATGAAATAAACATGCTTTTTGCTGTCATAGGCACTTTAAGGGTACTGACATTTCTGAAGTGGAACGCCTAAGATTGAAAACAATAGACATTTAAGTTTGAACATTTTTATGCGCCCTGTGATTGACAGTAAAACATTTAAGGGTATATCCTGCCTCTCGCTTGACGTCAGAATGGCTTAAGATGCACTTTTGAATTGCGTGTTTACCAGTCTTGAGTGTCTGCACTGCCTGCCAACCTACCATGTGTGAAATTAAATGTGCTTTTGTTGTAGTGAATAAGGTTCAATTAGCCCGATGTGGATGGGTGAACGTCCCTGGCGTCTATCTCAAAGTCTTCACATGTCGCAAGTTACAAACATCGCTTTGTGCAGCAACAAAGTTTTCGTAACGCAAAGAGGCTCGTTCATTTTTAACCTCACAAGCAAATATGTCTTTAGTAGGGCTGTCAAACGATTAAAATTTTTAATTGAGTTAATCACAGCTTGAAAATTAATTAATCGTAATTAATCGCAATTCAAACAATCTATAAAATATGCCATTTTTTTCTGTAAATTATTGTTGTAATGGACATACATACTGTACATAAGGACTGTATTTGTTTATTATAACAATAAATCAACAAGATGGCATTAACATTATTAACATTCTGTTAAAGCGATCCATGGATAGAAAGACTTGTAGTTCTTAAAAGATAAATCTTAGTACAAGTTATAGAAAATTTATATTAAAACCCCTATTAATGTTTTCGTTTTAATAAAATTGGTTACATTTTCAATCAAAAAATAAACTAGTTGCTCGCCATTGTTGATGTCAATAATAATTATGGTGCTGAAACCCATAAAATCAGTCGCACCCAAGCGCCAGCAGAGGGTGGCAAAACACCAAAAAACACAAGGAACAAGTGGAAATGATACTTTGCTGTCATTTTAATCCGTTTGAGCGGGGCATGTGCGTTAAATGCGTCAAATATTTTAACGTGGATAATTTAAAAAATCAAGTAACGCCCGTTAAGGCGATAATTTTGACAGCCCTAGTCTTTAGCCTTTTATATACAGACCAAACAACAAGATCTTTTATGAAGTCACCTAGGAATAGTTTTAAAGTGGAACGTTGCGTGGTTCTTAGCTAAAGTGTAAGCACGATAAAAGTTCTATTTTCAATTTGAAAGAGGTCGGTTTGTGCAACAGATACATTCGCCGCCAATCAGCAGTCACCTTCTTATCCCCTTTCAGCGCACAATCTAGTGGCGCACTGATATTCCTCTTAGCAGCTCTTCTTTTGTGCTGCTTTATAGACAAATCTGCTTTATTGTAGTATTTTTAATAAGGCTCTTTCAATTTGAGCAGTTTGACTGTGTATACAGCCTCTTTTGTTCTGTAAGTGGCTCTTTTGTTTCTGCTAGCCTGGTCTCCCCAGGAAAAACACCGCATGTGAGAAGCGGATGAAAGACGAGGCTCTGTGAACAGACTTGAGTGGAAGATCAGACAGCCCAAGCGTCCCGGTGCTCCGTGCTCCCCTGCAGGCTGTGCGCACAAAAAAGCCGCCAGCCCGGGCGCGCCGCATGCCGTCTGCGTGGATGAGAGAGAGCAAAAGAGACGGCGCCGTGTTGCGAGGGAATTCCTGCACTTTGCTGCCATTGTGAGCGACGCGCGCGTGCATACGCGCATCCCAACCGGTGCCCTTCAACGCTCCGGCGACGTCACGAGTTCCCGTGTCTACCGATTGGCTGTGCCATGGAGGGAAGGGCGCGCTTGGTACCAACGCTGAGGAACGAGGAGGGAGGGGCTGAGGTGTTAGGAGAGTGAGAGAGGCGCTAAGCAAGAAAGATTGATGCTGAGGCAAGCCGGTACTGCACTGCACTCACACACACACTTTTTCCACACTCCTGAGCTGCTTAGCGGGCAGGAAAAACACTGTTACTGCAGGACAGGAGGACATCTAGAAGAAGAATCAGCCTCAGAGCAACACTTTTCAAGTGGCTCCTGGTGAGCAGCAAGGGCAGGAGCAAGGGCAAAGTGTAGCCACTCTTATTTTTTGATGTGGACGTCATCCCGAGTACCCCATGAGAGGTGCAGTCCGAGGTACGACATGGCCAGACAAGTGGAGGTTGCCACTTCACCGAAAAAGAACATAGCGTCGTTCAACCTTGTGACAAGCTGCTACCGCTACCTCCGCGGTGAGTGTAAGCGTCTATAAGTGTGCGTGTGGCACTGCAGTGTACAAGTCCAGAAGTATTTGGACAATGAGATGCACAAAATGGCTGTGATGCCTCAATTTTTTGTGTCTTTTTTTCAGTATTGGAGATTAATGTCAAATTGCATCTTGATTTCTTTATTAATTCAAATATTTTGTAGTGAGAAAAAAAAAGTCACCACTGTTTAAACACTTCTGGAACTGTATAAGTGAGTGTTTGTGGGTTCATTTGGGTCTTAAGTCGTTTATTTGTTCAGCTGCGGGTTGTATTCACATATATTTAAGGAGGGGTGGGCAGCAGGAGCTCCATCTGTAAGGACTTAAGAGATGGCAGGGTGGCAGGTTCGAGACCCACTGGGTGGGTTAAGCAGATGTCAGTTTGGAAGGGGTTTTGGAGAGATGTTGGTGGCGCCCTTAAGCAAGGCATTGAACTCTCAAAATGCTCACTCTTGTGTGTTTGGTTGTGTGTGTTGGATGTACAGTATGTCACAAAGAAAGACTTCAAGTTTAAAATCTTAATTTCATCAAATTTTATCATATGGTGATATGAAAAAGTATCTGAACCTTTTGGAATTTGTCCCATTTCTGCATAACCTGATCTTTGTCAAAATCACACAGATGAAAATACAGTGTCTGCTGTAAGTAAATCCACCCAAACATTTATAGGTTTTAATATTTTAATGAGGATAGCATGTAAACAATGACAGAAGGGGGAAAATAAGTAAGTGAACTCTCTGCTTAAGAAGACTTAAAGAGCACTTGAAACCAATTTTTACCAAACAATTTTAGTCAGGTGTGTGCCCAATCACTGATGAGTGGTTTAAAAAGTGGTTTAAAACTGCCCTGCCCGCTATAAAACACACACCTGGTAAGAATTGTCTTAATGAGAAGCATTGTTTGATGTGCATTATGGCTCAGTCAAAAAAGCTCAGCGCAGAATACTCAGAGAGGTAAAAAAAGAACCAATATTGCACACATCAACTATGTGTAAAACTTTGGCCAAGAATGGTGTTCATGGGAGGACTCCACGGAGGGAGCCACTGCTGTCTAAAAAAAAACATTGTTGCTCGTTTAATGTTTGCTAAAAGGCACTTGGACACTCCACAGACGTTTTGGCAGAATATTTTGTGGACTGATGAAACCAAAGTTGAATTGTTTGGGAATAACACACAATGTCATGTGTGGAGGAAAAATGGAACAGCTCACCAACATCATCACTTCATCCCCACGGTGAAGCATGGTGGAGGGAGCATCAAGATTTGGGGCTGTTTTGCTACCTCGGGGCCTGGACAACTTGCAATCATTAATGGAAGCATGAATTCAAAGGTTTATCAGGGTGTTTTGCAGGAATACCTGAGGCCGTCTGTCAGACAGTTGAAGCTAAAAAGAGGATGGATGCTGCAAAAAGACAATGATCCAAAACAAAGAAGTGAATCAACTTCAGAATGGTTTCAGAAGAACAAAATATAAGTTCTAGAGTGGGCAAGTCGAAGTCCAGAGTTGAACCCCATTGAGATGCTGTGGCATGACCTAAAGACAGCGATTCATGCCAGACATCCCAGGAATCTGACTGAACTACAACAGTTTTGTAGAGAAGAATGGGTCAAGATTAGTCCTGATCGATGTGCTAGACTGATCTGCAGCTGTAGGGAGCATGTAGTTGAAGTTATTGCTGCCAAAGGGGGGTTGGGGGTCCCAAAATATTAATTGTGATGGTTCACTTACTTATCTTCCCTCTCTTCTGTCATTTTTTGCATACTATCCTCATTAAAATATGAAAACCTATAAATGTTTGGGTGGTTTTAGTTAAAACAGACATTTTTTTCATCTGTGTGATTTTGACAAAGATCAGATCACATTTGATGGTGATTTTATGCAGGAATGTGACAAATTCCCCAAAACTCAGATGCTTTTTCATACCACTGTACTCTTGGATGTCTAGATGCATTAGAAGGGGGGAAAACATGTCATGCTGTAATTATGTTCATGTTTCAAATCATTTTACTAGACTGAAAGGAATGCAAATGCAATTATTCCTTAGCAGTTTTGAATCTGAATGTTTTCTTGATAACTTTTGTTGCAGTTACTTTGTGTTAAAAATAACACTAGCCAACAAAAAAACAGTACATTACACTTTTCCTTGCTGGTATCCACTTTGACTTTGTATATAAATGTCTGCACAACCGAAACTTAAACTAAGCCTGAATTCTCTACATCTCTCTTTGATGTAAAACATGCCCGGTGTGAGTTTGTACATCCGCTTCCTTCAATTTGCGGACACACTTTGTTCCCGCAGCAACCATGCCGCTAGGACAAGAAAGCAGACCTAACGATATTTCATTAAGATAAGAGACGAGCAGCCGTTGATGAGACTAATGATACAGGCCGATATAGCCTGAGAAGCTAATCAAGTGTGTTAAAATGCCGCTTGCAGGCTTGCTTGCTGAGGTTGCCTTTTTTGCTTTGTACTTATTGAATGGAGCTCAAAGTCACCTCATCACACGGGCTGACTGCATCGATGTTCCCCGGCATGCACGTTCTTTCTTTAAGGTGGCTGCAATCATTCTCATTTCCTTTCCGATATTACCACATATCAATATTTGATCAGATTGAGAGAGGAATTCATCTAGCAGGGACATGCTCACTGGCACGTTTGACTTGCATTATGAATGAAAAACCACACACACCTGACTCCACACTGCACCCGTTGACCCACTAACCAACTTGAGTTTAATCAAATGGCGAGAGTCATGATTGACGTTGAGGAACTCCCTGTCTGTTGTCTTGCTAATGACATCGCAAGGATATTACAGTGTGGCTCCTACAAGAAACATTGTCACACGTGTCAGCATCTCAAACTTCATAAGTCAGAATTCCAGTAATTGTTTCTAAAAATAACACTTAACTCGGGCCGCAGTCATAGATTATTTAAGTAATCGATTAATCTATTACTGTAACTTTCGGACTATAAGCCGCTACTTTTTTCCTTCATTTTGATACCTGTGGCTTATAGTCCAGTGCGGCTTATTTGTTGATTTTTTTTTTTAGATAACACTTTATTTGACAACTGTGTCATAAGACTGTCATAAGATCATCAAAATTATGACATGACACTATCATGAATGCTCATGTCATTAAGTGTCATTTGGCAAATTATGTCACTAACTCAATTTTTGTCCATCTTGGATCTTTTGCATCCATTCAAAAGTGAGATCATTTGCCGGATAATACTTAATGACATCTGTTATAAGCATTCATGAATGCTCAGGACAGAGACATGTCATATTTATGATTGTGTAATGACAGTCTTATGGCACCACTGTCAAATAAAGTGTTAGCAAATACCATAACTAGCAATTGATGAAACAATTGGAACAGTAACTGAAGAAATATTTAGCACAGAACATGATTTTTGATTGTTATTTACATCTGTAGTGCTGCAATGCATGCTAAGAGGCATGTTGGATGACAACAGTCAACAGCAGGCGGCAGCAGAGGTTGACTGTCTCCCCCAAGGGAGCAGTGGCCAAATGAAGCTTCTTGAAGCAATAAAGCTTTGCACTAATTAGTTCAAAGTTTAATGATGGTTCATTTGGTCTTATGACAGTCGGTCGTATGATGCCGCTGTCAAATAAGGTTGTACCGGTTAATATATTTTGGTGTAAATATCCCATGATACAGTGAGGACAGCTGCGGCTTATAGTCCAGTGTGGCTTATCTATGAACAAATGCCGTTTTCGAGCCAAATTTGGTGGGCTGCGGCTTATAGTCAGGTACGCCTTATAGTGCGAAAATTAGGGTAATTAGTTTGAATAATGGAGTAATCGGATTAGGAACGTTTAATGCATTGCAGAATAAATTTTAGGAGCTGTGTGGCAAAGGCCTGCTAAGATTGCAGTTTCAAAAGAGCATCAAATGCGAATACAAAATAAAATTCCCGAGTGTTTTTTCAAACTGTGCAGAATTTCACTTTCTTTTCACAAGAGCAAAAAAGGCATTTAACCCTTTACTGCCAAATATATTACATTTGATATACTTCGAATTTCATGATTTTGAGACTAATTCAGACTTTTGAAATTTCAAGTCAACACATGCATTTGCAGGTTCCATGAGAAAATAATAAATCAGGATTTAGCATAGGTTATTGTACAGTGCCCTCCATAATTATTGGCACCCTTGAAAAAGATGTGTTTTTTAGCTTCTAATAATTTTTTAAAATTCAAATAATATGGGACATTAATGGAAAAAAGAGAAAAATCCAACCTTGAATACAAGTGCATTCATTCAGTGGGGAAAAAATCCCACATAAAAAAAAATATTTGACATCAAATAATGTGTGTCACAATTATTACCACCCCTGGCGTTAATACTTTGTACAACCCCCTTTTGCCAACAAAACAAGGTCTGGTGACTGAGATGGCCATGGAAGGAGCTTGATTTTGTGTGTGGTGAACCATTTCTGTGTAGATTTGGCCATATGTTTAGGGTCATTGTCTTGCTGAAAGACCCAGTGACGACCCATCTTCAGCTTTCGGGCAGAGGGCAACAGATTTTGATTTAAAATGTCCTGGTATTTCAAAGCATTCATGATGGCATGCACCCTAACAAGGTTCCCAGGGCCTTTGGAAGTGAACCAGCCCCACAGCATCACTGACCCACCCCCATACTTCACAGTGGGTATGAGGTGCTTTTCAGCATGCGCATCTTTCGTGGCACGCCAGACCCACTTAGAGTTTTTGTTGCCAAAAAGCTCAATCTTGGTCTCACACAAAAATACACACGGTCCCAGGCTTCAACTGGGACCGTGTGCTTTGGTCAGAGCCAGATAAACCCTCACCCCAGACCTTGTTTTGTTGGCAAAAGGGGGTTGTACAAAGTATTAACATCAGGGGTGCTAATAATTGTGACACACATTATTTGATGTCAAATAATTGTTTCTTTATGTGGGATTTTTTCCCCACTGAATTAATGCACTTGTATTGAAGGTTGGATTTTTCTCTTTTTTTCCATTAAGGTCCCGGGTGCTAATAATTGTGACACACATTATTTGATGTCAAATAATTGTTTCTTTATGTGGGATTTTTTCCCCACTGAATTAATGCACTTGTATTGAAGGTTGGATTTTTCTCTTTTTTTCCATTAAGGTCCCATATTATTTGAATTAAAAAAAAAATATCAGAAGCTAAAAGACACATCTTTTTCAGGGGTGCCAATAATTATGGAGGGCACTGTATATTAGAGCGCTTATACACACATATTATATCCGCTTCCATTAAGACGTTATTTTTCAAATTTTGGGATTCTCTGACAATTGTTTCATGTTGCAGGCCTTTAAGGGTTAATGCCTTCAGACCTGCAATTTTTCTGCTGGGCAAAAAAAAAAAATCTTTGCTGATTTTTACTCAAAATAGCAGAACAAAGTGCAATTTTTTGGTCAGGTATATTTCATGCTTTTATTGGTTATTTTTAATGTTAAGTTAAATTGTTTTGAACAAGAAATGAGCACTTAGGTTTGCCTTTTTGAAGTTGCGTTTTGTCTCAGCCATTTTCAAAGAGCCAAAAATAGCAAAGAGAGCGTGCTAAACCTCATGATTTGATTTCGATGGGTAAAGTTCCGTCCAATCATCTCCCAGAAGTGGCAATAGCAACTATATTCAGTATATTTATTGATGTAGAGACGTGAACGCGTCATGCCCTTTAGCAGCATGCTCAGGTCTGAAAATGTTAAGCTAGCGGACTTTTGCTATGCAAGTTAGCCATTTTTTTTCTTTCAATCGTCATTTATTAAATTTTTTATACCGTTTGAGGCTAAGCTCAAGTATTTTAACTTGTTTTTAAATGTTATAAAACGCACATTTTTTTTCCCAATTCTCTTAACAAATATTTCGAACATATTCCCCCCAAAAAACCTACTAAATCGACCTTTAAACAAATTTACAAATGCATATACAATCATGTTACCTCCAAAAAACAACCTTATGTTGGTCTGAACAGGGAGCAGCTGGATTCAGACATGTTAGATGAGTCATGTCATATTCACTGTTGCCACTAGAGGGCAGTTTATCCACCCAAATCAATACAACTAAAAGCAAAAACTTTCAAAACAAACCATTACAACGCCACTCTAGTTAAACGAATCCTCCAAGTAACAAAATTTGATTCGAAGCTTTTTTTCAAATTTAAATTTTAATTTCTCAGTTTTGAATTACTCGAGCTAATCGATTAATCACAAAACACAAAAATATCAGAGCAATTATGATGATACATTTCATATGTGAGCCATTCCACTAAAACCAAAAGCTGAATGAACTTTCACCTTAGAAACTTTCACTTCAAAGTTGCTTAAGTAGCATTTGAGCATGGTTTTTAAAGCAGACCCAACATAAACATTGAGTAAAACAATAATGACTCCACAGTTGTCCGTTTTACACATATCAGCTACTAAATGTAGTAGTAGTTTTAGAAAGGTTGGCAACATCACAACAAGGACTGCCGAAAATTTTGCGAAACATGCGACCTCGACTCAGTCAAGATTGGGAAAATATGTGGTTTTGAAATGACTGAAATCATGGTCACAATTTTGTGAGAGCATTCTTGATGTGTCCGCCAAACTCTATAAATGTCAAGTTTGCGTCAGCTTTAACGTTAAGGTATAATTCACGAAAGTGATTGATAACAACAGTCGTATTCCCGTGTTTTTTATGAACACTGGTGACACCGTGGCTTCTGATTTACAGACGAGCAAGAGGCTGTGCAGAAGAGGACGTTCACCAAATGGATCAATTCCCACTTGGCCAAGGTAAGATTGCGTTTGATTTCCTCTGCCAGCCGCTCAGCCTCCATTGTTCTTCTCCTTATTCCTCCACTTCAGTCCGACTTCCCATTGCTTTCAGTACTCCTGTGCTCTGACATTTGTTCCATTTTGTAAACACATTGCTGAGCCGGTCATGGGACCCGCGTGCCAGCTTAAACCACGCGCACAGACACACACAAACTCACACTTCTTGTTGTTTTCATTTTCTCACTCTCGTAGCTGCAAGCCCTGCTTTATTCTCACTCTAATTACCACTTTCACGTTAAGACAATTAACACAGAAGACATCTTTGTTCCTGCAAGCTGACATCCGTCATTTAAATCTCACTAACCTAGCAGCGATTCCAATTTAGATGGTTCTGGATAAGCGTATCAAGCTCGGATAAACTTTGTGTGATTATTTTGCTATACAGCATTAAACCGCTTTGCACTCGCGGGTCAAAAAAGTGTGGCCAAGGTAAATACTGTATGTCACACTCCAACACAATTAAGTATTCTTTCCTATTTGACTCAGGCAGCTGTGGAGACCTTGAGCCATGGCGACGCGATGCAGAAAATTCATTTGAAAAGAGCCCCCAGGGGAATAAATCTTGACGTATTAGGAAATCTCACGCTTCGGGATCGCGCCAGCGGAAAATGATCCACAGCCAAATATATAGATAGTAGTACTTGAATTTTTTATGACACAAAAGGTAAACACATGGTTTATTTATTGTCTGCAGTTTTTGGGTATTCTTCACTTGTGCTGTGTTATTATGGACTTTTTGTTCCAACTGTGTGTGTTAGTTGACAGATTAGAAACTATGGTTCTACAAAACCTACCATCTAATTACTTATAATGCGTAATCAATAGACACTTAGCGTCCATAACAATAGGCATACTTGTACAAGAGCTGTATTTAGGATTCAGTTAAGTGCATTCTTTCACACTTAACACCGCTTATCCTCATTATAGCTGAAGCATGTGTGCAGGGCGTAGACGAAATACTATTTATGCTCACAGTGGTTACAATGTGGTGACAATGCTTTTGAGAATCTGAAAAGTTATAGATATCTCCATGCGAAAATGGAATGCGCTACATTTAAAGGGAATGGAAGGAGAGCTTTGATTACCGGCGAATAGACTGCTTTGTCACATCTAGATCAAGATTTGCACTAGGCGTAAATGTTACCATTGTTAAATTTTATTGAGTGTCCAACAAGTAATCGATACTTTGTGAATTATTTAACTCTTTTAGTGGCAATGAAGAGAAAAATTTCCAACCAGAATCCAAACGTTATGCTCTAACGCAGGGATCTCCAACTACCAGGCCGGGGACCGCTACCTGGCCGCAGAGAAAAAATTAATAATTTGTTAAAGAGCGCAATCTGGCCTGTGCCTCTTGAGTCTTGACATATGACTAATCCGAGGAGAGATTTGTGTACATCACCCTCTAGTGGTTGGCCACCATTACTGGGGTGTTTGCACACCTATAGCAGCTCAGCATCGGTCAATGTAAACAGTCACGTTAGCTGCTGTTGGCTGTGTGAAACGGGCGCAGAGGTGGGTATTAACGCGTTACATGTACTCCGTTACATTAACTTGAGTAACTTTTTGAGAAAAATGGACTTCTAAAGCCTTTATGTTATGCTCCATGTTGCGGTGACGGTGCAGCGACTACGGCGTCATTTGACATTCGATGGTTCTCCGGCCAGGTGATGAGTTGCTCTGTAATTCACCGCCGAAGCCACTAGAGGGGTGTGGCGTTATGTTTGTACGGTTTTGAAAAAATAAACAATGACGCTTGAATGTGGATCTTCAGCTACTGGGTGTTGTTAACCTGAAACAAAGTTTGTGTAGAAACGTTTCAAGTTTTTGTGTGTAACATTTGGCATTTCTATCTTTTCAGGTTAAGAAATGCCGTTCACGTAAAAAAAAAAGGCATTTTGATAAGGCATTTTGCACTCATGTTGCACATTTATGAAAATCTGCCATAGAACCAACAAATATTTGTACTTTTCTTTGTATATTTAACCAATAAAACTTATGACCTTCAACATAAAGTGTATATAGTTTTATTAAGATATATCAACTAGCATGGGCATTTAGAATGGGGTCAACCATATTGGAACACGCTGTAAATGCTGAACAAACTGTTAACAAATACTTCACAAATCAACAATAAATCATTTATCAACAGTTTACTAATGATCTATTAACTAGTAAAAGGGATAGTTATTATAAAGTGTTACCAAAATGTTAATTGTTTGACAGCCCAAGTAATTTTGTGCCACACATTGCCAGTCCTTGAAAAAAGGCCGACTTCACACCGGTCAGTGGTGCAAAAAAGGTTGGGGACCAATGCTCTAACATACATTCTTGTCAGCTACTGAAAGTGATACTTTAACCAGCCTTGCTAGCAATCCCAACCCTAACACCATTTGTCACATAGAAGTGTCTCTCAAAGCACCTTGTCTATCTAATGTTGTCCCGTGCATCACTCACAGTTCCATCCAATGCATATGTCTTCCTTTCTGGTTTCTGGTTGATTACATTGGTTGCTCTATCCTGTTGTTACCATGGATATACTGATTGGTCGCAAAAGACCCTGACGAGCAGCAAGAGAAGGTCAACGGAGGTCTAATAATGAGAAGATGCATTTTTTTCTTCCTCTAGAAAGTTCCTGGAAACATAGGTGGGTTGTAATCGGATTTGAGTCGAAGCAAAGAGTGTGCAATGAGCGAGACAGAAGAGCTTTAACAGTTGGTTTAACTGGGCTCTCCGAGGGATGGATCATGCCCTTGGCTATGCAGATGATTAGGCTACTAGCAGTTATCACAGGTCTTTAATTCAGCGCTTAAAGCTATGTGATTAATCGTTAGGTGAGTTGAGACAAGGTTTTGAGGGATGGGGTTGGGGGAGATACTGGGATGGGGGTGTTTCCTTTTTACCAACACTTCCCTGCCCCCTCATTTTTTTCACCACTCCACAGGTATAACAAAAGACATCTCAGTGTGTGAGAACCGGTAATTCATAAAGATGATTAATGAGTCTTATTACGCTTAGTGGGTCGCTGGATTAAGTCGAGACACTGATTATTAGGTACACCCAGGGGCGGAACTTCGGGGTATGCCAGGGGTGCGACCGCACCCGGGCCCGGTTTGTGGGCGTAAAGTAAGCGTGGTTGAGCGAGGAGACGAATTGCTTTTTTTGTTGTTGTTGCTGGCTAGTCATGACTGACAGGCTGTCTATTCATGTGAATTTGATACATTTATTACTACATCTATATAACTACTCGTCTGTAGTTGCAATTACTGATAATTACCGTAAATTTCGGACTATAAGCTGCTACTTTTTTTCTTCATTTTGAATCCTTATAGTCCAATGCGTCTTATTTGTTGATTTATTTGGGTTCATAGGTAACACTTTATTTGACATTGGCGTCATAAGACCGTCATAATTATGACATTACACTATCATGGGCATTAGTGAATGCTTATGACAGATGTCATTAAGTGTCATCCAGAAAATTATGTCACTAACTCCATTTATGTCAAGCTCTTTATGTCCAGCTCGGATCTTTTACATCCATTCGAAAGTGAGATAATTTGCCAGATATTACTAAATGACATCTGATATTAGCATTCATTAAAGCTCATGACAGTCTGATGTCATAATTATGATTATCTGGTGACAGTCTTATGGCGCCAGTGTCGAATAAAGTATTACCAAATACCATAACTAACAATTATGAAACAACTGGAACAGTAACTGAAGAAATTTTTAGCACAGGACATTAATTTTTATTGTTATTTACATCTGTAGCGTTGCAATGCATGCTAGGAGGCATATTGGACAACAACAGTGTTGACAGCCAGGGGCAGTAGAGGTTGACCGTCTCCCCCAAGGGAGCACTGATGGCCAAATGAAGCTTCTTGAAGCAATGAAGTTTTGCAGCCAATTGGTTCAGATTTTCATGGTGGTTCATTTGGTCTTATGACAGTCGTATGATGTCGCTGTCAAATAAAGTGTGACCGGTTAATGTCTTTTGGTGTAAATATCCCATAGTACAGTGTGGACAGCTGCAGGTTATAGTCTAGTGCAGCTTTTCTATTAACAAATGTCATTTCCGTGTCAAATTTGGTGGGTTGCAGCCTATAGTCAGGCTTTGGCTTACCACTCCTCTTTTCGTGAGGTGTCAAGCCCGCCATTCGGCATCACCAGCTGCTTTACCGAATAAATCATTGTCATCTGACGTCTCAGGTTCAAACATGTAAAAATTAATTGAAGAATTAATTGTAGATAATCTTTCCTGTGAGCCCTCGTCATCCCTAACGTTGCGAAAAAGCGATCCTGAACGGGTACTTTCGATGGAAATATCACTATCACTGGTGCTGCTATGGATAAAGTCTGCCACGTTTTCTGTTGCCTTCTGTAAATGACGTCACACTTCTGGGTTTGGGAAGGCAGTATTGACGGAGTGCTAAAAAACAAGAACAAAAAAAACTAACTAAAAAAAATAAATAAAATGCAAATTATTCTTGCAGCTACGCATTAGAAATGACATAGGCGTTTCGACGAACTCATCCAAAGTTTAAATTACAAATCCGACAAACTCTTCATCAGCCATTTAAATTCAATCCATATTCGAAGGATGAAAAGAGCTGCATGTAACTCTGGAGCCGCAGGTTGCAGGCCACTGGTTAACATCTGGACATCCAGTGGCACTGAAATAGTTATTGAGTTTTTAACTATTTAATCATTTATTTAATTATTTAACCGGGTGGGGCAGAGCAACTTGCTTTTTTGAATTTGGCACCATGAAGCGATGGTTGCTCTGAGGATGGTAGGGATGGACTTATTTGAGAGGGTAGGGCTTAAAGTTTGGCTCTCAACGTGTATTATTTATTTTGTGTTTATTTTTCGGGAACCCCAGTAAGCATAATGGAGTGGATGAAGTTGGAATGCGCTTTCGCTGTTTAGGCATTTTTTTTCAAGCGGTCGCTCAATCGTCGCAACGTGCATTCCGTTGACATTTCAATATTGCCCCCTGTGGTCGTGTTCCTGGCCGGCAGTCGGTTGTTTCATGAGTAAACAACTTCAGGGAAACGGGTGATGTAAAGAAAAAGAAACCTGGACACCCCAAAACATTGATGTGGTGAGACAATCTGTTTTGAGATCTACCTATAGGTCTGCTTGCAAATACGCATCTGCTCTTGGGTTGTCTGCCCAGTCTCTTGAGACTAATCCTCCATGAAGAATGCACGTTGCGTTGCGACGATTGAGTGACCGCTTGAAAAAACAAATGCCTCAACAGCGAAAGCGCATTCCAACTTCATCCACTCCATGATGATAACTGGGCTTCCTGAAAAAAAAAAAAAATAATAACGCAGGTTAAGAACCAAACTTTAAGCCCCACCCTCTCGAATAAGTCCATCCCTACCATGCTCAGAGCAACAATCGCTTCAGGTCACCAAATTTAAATAAGCAAGTTGCTCTGCCCCAACCCTTATCATAAACACTGTTAATCACCACCATTTATTTCAACTTGTACTTGTATCTTAAGACACACCTCATAATTCAGTATCTATTAGCAATTTTTTTTATCCATAGAATTTTTTTCTTCTATTTTTTTGTTTTTCAGACAAGTTTGCTGAATCAATCATGAAATTTGCTTAAACTCCCAAGTTTGAATTCAGACAAATCCCCTGTGAGACGCATAAGGCTTAATTACCAACTGGCCATCACGAGCGGCAGAGGTCTCGTCGTCGCTGAGGCGTTTCCTTTGTAAACAGCTTCTGTATACTAAGTGTTCTCTCAGATTACACAGCTAAGTGAAGCTCCCTATCTGGAATGTGTTTAGGGGGGTTACAGTTTTTAATTGGCTTCACAAATATATGCAGATAAGCAAGCAGTCACTCCCTAAAGTACTGCAGGAGTCCATATCAGTCCCTCAAGGTGCAAGCAACACAGGGCTAATTATGGGAAGGTGACCGTTTGCACATTTCTTTGGCCAGAAAGGAATAGGTGTGCTCTCAAGTTGGCAAAGTAAACTCTCAAGGTCAATAACAGTCATCTGTCAGTTCACCAACCCACCGGTGATAAGTCATTGATTGCCGAAAGGTACAACTATGCCCTCTTTTTTCGGTATTGTTTAATACTTTTTTTGCGTTGCCAGAGGTTTTTTTGTGTGCTGATCCCCTTGTGTAAAGTAATATTATGCAAAAAAATATGCAAAAACAACTACCTGGTCCAAGAACCCATTAAAATTGGCCTTGGCAGAGGTGCGCATCCCCACAGGGTGCCCCTCAGATTCAGGCCCAAATAGTAGTAATGATGCATACATTCAGCCAATTCTTTGTTAGTACCTGCAGTCATCTAATCTCAATAGAGGAAAAAATATATGGATATTGTTAGTTCACGGTAATTAGGAGCGAAATATTACTAACAAACTATTTCACCACTTTGAAACGTTGGCAAGAAATGTCATTTATGGGACAGCGCAAATGATTAGGCACCAAATATAATGGACTATAATTTGTGGCAGTAGATCATTCCTGTTTTACTACTACTACCGTAATTTCCCGAATATAAGGCGCACCCGTGTATAATGTGCACCCCAAATTTACTTGTAAAATCTAGAGAAAATCATTGTACCCATTTATAACGCGCACCCTAATTTTAGCACCAATAAATAGAAGAATACAAGAAAACAGAGCTCGTGTACAGATACAGAAATGTTATTTTACTGACTGGTGAAACACAGCACAAGCATAGCATATTGGTAGTTCAAAACATTACCATAAACTGACAATATTTACGGTAATAATATGATTTGACAACTTCTCCAACTTACCAGAATCTAGGAGAAAACAAAAGAGCTGTGACTTTTCTTTTAAAGGCTGCTGTATAACTTGCTCGTTTCATCATGATGAATAAATGTTTCTTCCATGGATTGATGCGGTAAAATGAAAGTGAGGACGTAAGTCGGAAATCCGAGAGAGCTCAGTATTGTTATTTGGGTTTGAGTTTCCCGAGGGACAGATATACAGTAGTTGACGGACACACACAGGAAGTCTGTGTTGTTACGTTTGTTATGGTCCGAGTTGCGGAGCTGCAATAAACGTTGACTCAAATTAGTTCAAAAAACTAAATTCTGTGCTTTATGAAAAGTGAAAAAAGCAGAATTTAACACAGACGAAATCATTCGGCCGATCAGAGTGAAACAAAACGGTGACGTCACGTACCTGAATGGTCGGCAACAGATCGCTGCATACGTTTCTTCAACACAGCGTGGCCGTGTCAATAAAAAAAAAAAAATCGGTTTATATATATATATATATTTCTGACTCCATCCATGTACCCATTTATAATGCACACCATGATTTTACAAGTTGATTTTGAGGAAAAAAAGTGCGTGTTTTATTCGGGAAAATACGGTAGTCAACATTACCTGAACGAGCAGACTTCAACCTCCCTTCCGGTTTTTATTTGGCACCGATAGACCATAGAAAAACTAGAGATACGATCGTTTGAATTTTGTAGTAGGAAATATTTTTTCTGCACTAGAGGGCATCCATGCTCTTTGGATAGGTGATGCTTCATTCCTGTAGATTTTTCTTTTTGGAATTTGATGATTTTTGTGTATTTTTATTTAGCCTAATATGGCAATCTAGCGTATATGAGAAAAAAAATACACCGTTTAAGAAAAAATATCAAACACTGTAGGCAGTAACTCATTACTTGAGTACTCTTTTCACTGAATACTTTTTTACTTGTACTTGAGTATTTTTTTTTAATGACAACTTATACTTAAGTAATATTATTTTGAAGTAGGGCTGCAGCTATCGATTATTTTAGTCGTCGATTAATCAATGAACTGGTTAGTTCGAATGATTGAGTAATCGGATAAGGAACATAAAAAATATAAATACCTGAGCTGAGCCTCAAACGGTATTAAAAAAAATAAAATAAATGAGGATCAAAGTAAAACAGACGAACAATTGGCTAACTTACATTGCAATAGTCCGCCAGCTTAAATGCTATAAAAAGCTAACATATTTTTACAATACTCTTAACAAATGGTTCAATCACAAATTCCTCTATAAAACAGCTAAATATCGTATTGGCCCGAATATAAGACAGCCCTGATTATAAGACGACCCCCTCTTTTTCAAGACTCAAGTTTGAAAAAAGACTTTTTGAACGCCAAATAATTTTTATACAGAAAATAATTACAGTACATCCTAAACAAATGATTATAACAATATATTTGAGAGAAAAAGCATGTTATTTTGCCTCATTCAAATCTTAATATCTGAACATTTAAATATGTAAACTAAAGTACAATCACATTCTTAAATGAATGGCTTCTGGTTTTTTAAAATGTAAATAAACCAATCTATTGTGATAAAACAACAAAATTGCAATAACTGCATTAACCATCAAAGTGAAGTCTAACTGTAACTGTAGTCTTGAAACAAATCTGAAAAAGGAAAAACATTGCAACTAAATAATGCAAACTGGTTAAACTTGGGAGTAGCTGAGATCTGTCATGACAGAACATCGCTTCAATGATATCTGGCGCCATCTAGTGTCATGAATGGGTATAACGTCAAATTAAAAAAAAAAAAAAAAAACGTCTTCTATTCGGACCAATACGGTATATCGATAAACTAAATTACGAATGCCTTAAAAAAAACATTAGCTCAAATAAAAACTTAGCTTATGTTGGTCTTAACAGGGAGCAGCTACATTCAGCCATGTGAAATTAGATGTCATATTCACTGTTGCCACTAGAGGGCAGTGTATCCACCCAAATCTATAAAACTCTGCAAACACTTTCAAAACAAACCATTACAACGCCACTTTAATTAAACGAATTCTTGATGCAGCAAAATTTAATTCGAATCTTTTTTCCAATTGAAATACTTGAGTTAATCGGTTAATCGTTGCAGTACTATTTTGAAGTAACGCTACTCTTACTTGAGTAAACATTTTTCGCAACTCTACCCACCTCTGGTGTTGGGGTGAGCGCTGAAAACAATTTCATATCCAAAAGGGGGGCAGTGCAAAAAAAAAAAAAAAAAAAGTTTGAAAACCACTGCTCTGAGTGGAGTGTTTCAGGGGAATCCAACAAGAAGCCATTGTCAAGATGCGTTCACATCCCAAGCCCCTCCGCACACAATCAATTATGGCACCAGACACTCATGTGTAATTAGCTCATTAAAGAACCTTGATTTATTTTTTTTCCTTCTTCTTCATAGCTCATGTGGCTCAGCATTGGAAATGGATATTACTATCTTATTTTTGTAATTATCCCCAAATACCCTCATTAGCCTCAGGATCATCAAGCACAAAAAGGTAAATTTAACTTCAATTAGCCCACGAGGCTGATTTAACCCTTTTCTACTTTCTGGAGGAGTCGCAGATGCTTTTTTGTGTGTATTTTAATAACCAAAGCCGTGAAATGACATTAGAAGAAAAGCCTTAAATGTTTTGGTCTAATTAATTTTTCAACACGTGTGAGGTTTGGAGTGTTCATTTTTTCACTCTGTCCTCTCTCATCTGTCTCGCTGCCACTCTTTTCTGCTCAATTATCCCCCTATTGCACATCCACTTGATGACTACACACACACGTACAGTGCAATTCCATGTGCGCACTTTTTCCTCTCTTCTTTCCCTCGGCTAATCTCACTGTGAATGGCTGGCTGGTCTAAAGCGCTCCCCCAGCATGTGACTGTACTTTAAGAGAAATCCTTGATGTGGCGTCGGCGAGAAACAGAGATATGTGGATTTTTTCCCCTCCCCAGTCTGAGAGGTTAGCAAGGGAGTCAATGAGAAGGGGATCCGGTTTGACATCATCAGCATATTTTAGGATTTGAAGACCCCACTCAGAGCCCGCTGAGCCCCTCACTGACTCCACTTATCACACTCAAACGCCACATTGGGGAAGGGAAAAAAATGCTTTTGGGGGCGCGAGTACATTCGGATTTCCTGTTGAAATTAATGTCTTCTAATGTAGTATTTAGACATTTTACCACTCAGGAAGGATGTTAGCCTTAAAAAAGCTTCTGTTCAGAGTTTTCATGTACCCCCTAAAAGCCTCGAGGAGCTGAAATTGGGTTTGGGAGCACAAAATTATACGGAAGTTTAAAAGCTAGGATTAAAATTATATTGTAAAAAAATACAAAAATTGGTTTCCACAGAGTAAAAGTAGAGAAGAAAAAAGGGACGCGGGGTCAACTAGGGTTCACAAGTGACTCTTTTAGAGTTGCTACTGGTACTGTGAATCCCCACATGCACGAATATTCAGTTCAAACAAAAACTGGATTCATTACCTCATCACTGTTCATCCTTCACACTGGATACAGAAATGACGTTCAATCCAACTGCAAGCGACCGAGAGATCAGGATTTTACAACACTGTGCGCTGGTCCTTATGGGAAATGCAGTCTTCCTTAAGGCAAAACACGACCTGTTTTGTCCACCTGTGCTGCTGAAATCGACCAAAACTGAAAGCTCCCTAGTGTTGCTTTGAAGCAGGGGTCAGCAACCCACGGCTCTAGAGCCGCATGCAGCTCTTTATGCTGCCCTAGTGGCTCCTTGGAGCTTTTTCAAAAATGTTTGAAAATGGAAAAAGATGGGTGAGAGAAATATATTTTTTGTTTTACACATGACACAAACATTCTAATCAATTAATATAGAAATGAAGTTAAACTTGAGGCGGCATCCTACAACAGAGTAGTCATGTGGTGTGTCATTCTCTGTAGGATGCACTGCAGATAAGATAAACATTTAATCATGGGGGCTCCTTATGTATTTGTATAGAGCTGCAACTATCGATTATTTAAGTAATCGATTAATCTATGAATTCTTTAGTTTGAGTAATGGGATTGGAAACATTTAAAAAAATAATGCGGTGTGAGGTGCAAAACAATGGCTTGCTAAGATTGCTCTTTCAAAAGAGTATTACATGCAAATACAAATTAATAATTTCCTAGTGTTTTTTAAAACTATGCAGGGTTGAACTTTCATTTAACAATAAATTAAAATACCTTAGCCACAAATGGTCTAAAAAAATTAATATGGATCGAATTACAACAAAAGAACAATTGGCTTGCTAGCAAAAGTCTGCTAGCTTAAATGCTATAAAATGCTAATTTATTTCTGAACTAAATTACGAATGCATAAACAATCATATTAGCTCAAACAAAAACTTACAACCTTATGTTGGTCTTAACAGGGAGCAGCTGGATGAAGCCATGTTAGATGAGTTTTGTTATATTGACTGTTGCCGCTAGAGGGCATCATATTCACACAAATCAATAAAATTAAATGCAAACACTTTCTAAACAATCCTTTACAGCGCCACTCTAATTAAAAGAATCCTCGAAGCATCAAAACTTGATTCGAAGCTTTTTTTTAAATCAAATTACTCAAGTTAATTGAATAATCGTTGCAGCACTATGCAGTCCCTGACAAAAGTCTTGTCGCTTATCCATTTTGTAGAAACAATTGCTAATGACCTGACTTTTAATTATTCAATTGGTTTCAGAACTTGAAGCCAAGACCCTCCCAAATGATGTTGAATGTACAAAAATATATTTGTTTCACTGAAAATAGATTTATCATTTAATGAAGACATAAAGGTCAAATTTTGGCAAGACAAAAGTTTTATCGCCTACAGAAAGTAGTGTGAAAATTGTACAAAAAATGTACTTCAAATACAAAATTATGTTACATAACATAAGCAAATTAAGTAGTGGTGCTGTGAGATCCAAATTTAATATTCTGTATGACTTCCATGGGCTTGTAGGACTGCATCCATGCGGTTCGGCAAGGATTCATACAAGTTATCAGGAACAACAAAGAAAGCAGTCTTTGCATACCTCCCAGAGTTCATCAACATTCTTGGGTTTCGTCTTCCATGCTTCCTCTTTCATCCTGTTCATGTCCAGTGACTGGGCTGGCCAGTCCTGGAGGATCTTGATCTTCGTTGCCTTGAGGAACTTTGCGGTAGAGATTGAAGTATGCGATGGAGCACCATCCTGCTGCAGAATTTGTCCCTTTTTATGGTTAGGAATGTAAGAGGCAGCTAAGATTTGTTGGTATTTCAGACTTTTTATGTTGCCTTCCACCCTGCAGATCTCTCGCACACCCCCATACTGGATGTAACCCCAGACCATGATTTAGCCACCACCAAACTTCACTGTTTTGTGGCAAAAGGTGGATTTTTCAGATGAATCTTCCATTGAATTACACCACAGTTGCCGCAAATATTGCAGGAGACCTACTGGAGACTGCATGGATCTGAGATTCACTCAGAAAACAGTGGCGTTTGGTAGTGGCAAAATCATCAAATTCTGCAGCAGGATGGTGCTCCATCGCATACTTCAATTTCTACCTCAAAGTTCCTCAAGGCAAAGAAGTTTAGGATACTCCTGGTGACTGGAACAGGATGAAAGAGGAAGCATGGAAGACGAAACCCAAGAATGTTGATGAACTCTGGGAGGCATGCAAGACTGCTTTCTTTGATGTTCCTGATGACTTCATCAATAAATTGTATGAATCCTTGCCGAAGCTAGATTAGCTCTAAACTGTCCTTTTCGTACAAATATTAATGCAATGCATCAAAGACTGTCATGGATGAAAGTCAAGGACAGATTGACATATAGTACAAAATGTAGTACAAAATCTGGATCTCACACAAACCTTTTAGCCTGTTCAGACCACCTGTAACAGACATGGGTTTAACACGAGACGTGCTTCGAGTGCCACGTTTATTTTGCCACTGCCAAAAACAAATGCACTTAAAAGAACATTAATTTATCGAGCTGTTTCATGCTGGAATTTACTGCCTCCTGAAATGCTTACAACAAGCAATCACATTTCTTTTAAAACAAGTCTTAAAAAATCTATAATTTGTAAGGAAGTGATGCTTATTCAGCCATTGTAAATATATGTAGTTGTTTTATTTTATTTTTTCCACACTGTAGATATGTAAACCTGCTTTATGCTATTAATTGTTTTGTATATATTGTAAAATTACTGTGAATGGACCCCAGGAAGAATAGTCTCTACTTTTGTAGAAACTAATGGGGATCTTTAAATAAAGAAGAAGAAGAAGCTCATTGAAATCATACAAAATATTAAATTTGGATCTCACAGCACCACTACTTAATTCGCTTATGTCATGTAGCATATTTTTGTATTTGAAGCACATTTTTTGGTCAATATTCACACTACTTTCTAGAAAATTGGACCTTTATGTCTTCATTAAATGATAAACAATTGTTTGTACAAAATGGATAAGCGACAAGACTTTTGTCAGGGACTGTATTTGTAGCCAATTTAGTAATTTTGATCGTAGGCTCATATAGCTGATAAAGATACATACAGCAACAAGTGTTGCATTCAGTATAAGGCTGATAGAAGGCTTTTTTTTTTTTGCGGCTCCAGACATATTAGGTTTTTTTTCCTTTGCTCTAATATGGCTCTTTCAACATTTTGGGTTGCCGACGCCTGCTTTAAAGTAAATGTAATACATACTGTATTTTTCGGACTACAGTATATGTATGTCACAGCAGTCAAAAAATGTGCAATGAAGAGGGAAAAAAAACATATATAAGTTACACCGGAGTATGAGTCGCATTTTGGGAAGGTCATTTTATTGAATCAGAGACCAAGCACAAACATTAATTGTAGTAGTTATAAAACGGAGAACAAAGTGCTAAATACTGTAGGTGTCGATTTACATATTAACAGTTATTCAGATAAGGTTAAACTAGGGCTGTCAAAATTATCGCGTTAACGGCTGGTAATTAATTTTTTAAATTAATCACGTTAAAATATTTGACGCAATTAACGCACATGCTCGCTCCGATTAAAATGACAGTACAGTGAAATGTGTACTTGTTGTGTTTTTCGGAGTTCTGTTGCCCTCTGCTGGCGCTTGGGTGCGACTGATTTTATAGGCTTCAGCACCCATGAGTATTGTGTAAGTAATTATTGGCATCAACAATGGCGGGCTACTAGTTTATTTTTTGATTTTGAATTTTAAAAAAATTACTTTTAATTTTATTAAAACGAAAACATTAAGAGGGGTTTTAATATAAAATTTCTATAACTTGTACTAACATTTATCTTTTAAGAACTACAAGTCTTTCTATCCATGGATCACTTTAACCAAATGTTAATAATGGTAATGCCATCTTATTGATTTATTTTTATAATAAACAAATACAGTACTAATGTACAGTATGTTGAATGTATATATCCGTCTTGTGTCTTATCTTTCGATTACAACAATAATTTACAGAAAAATATGGCTTATTTTATAGATGGTTTGAATTGCGATTAATTACGATTAATTAATTTTTAAGCTGTAATTAACTCGATTAAAAATTTTAATCGTTTGACACCCCTAGGATAAACTAAACAAACTTTCGATTTCACTCCAAATCACTACCAAATCCATTCCAGTCTTTATCTTCATTATCACTTTTAAACAACTGCTATGACTCGAACTAGAGGGCACGCTTGCAGTCAAAGTATCAACATACTGTATAAGTCCCAGGCCCAGTCAAACGATTAAAAAAAGCGACTTATAGTCTGGAAAATAGTGTTTTTTTCCTTCTACATTGTATTTGTTAACTCTTTGTACTTCTTTGTCTTGACAGCATGTTCCGCCTCTGGTTGTGACCGATCTGTTTGAAGACATCAAGGACGGCGTGAAGCTGCTCGCCCTTCTAGAGGTTCTCTCTGGACAAAAATTGGTAAACCTCATACATCGTTTAGTTGCTTAATCTTTCAGAAGCTAATGAAGTGCATGTGAACACGGCACATTCTCCGCTTCCACATGGAAATTCGCATTGATCGGCGCTTATTAGGATGTTTGAATGGAAAAAGGCAGATTCGCAAGGACAGATAAGTGTTTGGCAAACACACACACGTTAAGACAAAGACAAATAGGTTTTGGTACTTATTTATGTCAATATTGCCTCAGGTCCATGTGATCCATGTTTTATTGATCAGCCTGCTTATGTGTGCAAGTCACTGATTGGACTGGAACTGATTGGATCTATGAAGCGTTTCTATTTTCTCTTTTCATTAGGATGTTTTGCCAAAACTCCCAAAATTCCTTGTCTTCAATAGCACTGTTTCAGCCACTCTTTTGACGTTTTCCCTTACCTTATTGTGTATTTTACCCCTATTGTTGTTTTTCTCTTCCCTGTAGCCATGTGAGCAGGGCAGGAAGCTGAAGAGGATCCACTGGGTCGCCAACATCGGCACCGCTCTCAACTTCCTCCAGGGTAGGAAGGTAGGAGAGAGGCTCTTTTTTATCTTTGGGGTTCTTGTTTTTGCTGCTGGTGTCTCATGGGTGAAAATATGGAAAATAATCTCGACCTTTAACTTCTTCCACCCTTTTTCTTCATATCTTCACCCGCTGAAATATCAGTCGATACATTCAGACTTGGTGTTCATGCTGTGTCTGCTGCTCACATGTGATTCATCTTGCTTTGAGTAGAAAAAAAAAAGCAAAAAACATATCCTCAACAGTTTTCTTCTCGCTCTGACACTTCAATCCACTTGCCGGCATCCTGGGCACAATTAAATTGACTAATAATTACAAACCGCTTAAATCAACTGCCCCTTCAGTCAGATTAGTCACACACATTTAAGGCATTCCCCCCCTCAAACTCTCTCGTCTTGTCCCAATAAAGCCACGAGCACGCGTCTGGGAGGACATTGATTTCCCCTCTTCCTCAAGTGTGACAGGGTTAAACCATAAATCCTATGCCAGTAATCTGCAAGCTGGAGATGAGACGTCGGCAGGCTTCTTTTTATGTGTGTCTGTATGTCCGTGCGTAAATCCGAAGTTTCAAATTAAATGTAAACACTCACGGCGTGTAAATCCAATGTATGTCTAGACTGTATTTACATTCGGTCTTAGCAGGGGAAATGCTACGTACAGTGGGGCAAATAAGTATTTAGTCAATCACTAATTGTGCAAGTTCTCCCACTTGAAAATATTAGAGAGGCCTGTAATTGTCAACATGGGTAAACCTCAACCATGAGAGACAGAATGTGGGGGGAAAAAACAGAACATCACATTGTTTGATTTTTAAAGAATTTATTTGCAAATCATGGTGGAAAATAAGTATTTTGTCAATACCAAAAGTTCATCTCAATACTTTGTTATGTACCCTTTGTTGGCAATAATGGAGGCCAAACGTTTTCTGTCACTCTTCACAAGCTTTTCACACACTGTTGCTGATATGTTGCCCCATTCCTCCATGCAGATCTCCTCTCGAGCAGTGACGTTTTGGGCTGTCGTTGGGCAACACGGACTTTCAACTCCCTCCACAGATTTTCTATGGGGTTGAGATCTGGAGACTCCAGGACCTTGAAATGCTTCTTACGAAGCCACTCCTTTGTTGCCCTGGCTTTGTGTTTGGGATCATTGTCATGCTGAAAGACCCAGCCACGTCTCATCTTCAATGCCCTTGCTGATGGAAGGAGATTTTCACTCTAAATCTCTCGATACACGGCCCCATTCATTCTTTACTTTACACAGATCATTCGTCCTGGTCCCTTTGCAGAAAAACAGCCCCAAAGCATGATGTTTCCACCCACATGCTTCACAGTGGGTATGGTGTTCCTCAGATGCAATTCAGTATTCTTTCTCCTCCAAACCTGAGAACCTGTGTTTCTACCAAAAAGTTCTATTATGGTTTCATCTGACCATAACACATTCTCCCTGTCCTCTTCTGGATCATCCAAATGCTCTCTAGAAAACCGCAGACGGGCCTGGACGTGTACTTTCTTCAGCAGGGGGACACGTCTGGCAGTGCAGGATTTGAGTCCCGGGCGGCGCATTGTGTTACTGATAGTAGCCTTTGTTACTGTGGTCCCAGCTCTCTGTAGGTCATTCACTAGGTCCCCCCGTGTGGTTCTGGGATTTTTACTTACCGTTCTTGTTATCATTTTGACGCCACGGGGTGAGATCTTGCATGGAGCCCCAGATCGAGGGAGATTATCAGTGGTCTTGTGTGTCTTCCATTTTCTAATAATTGCTCCCACAGTTGATTTCTTTACATCTAGCGTTTTACCTATTGCAGATTCAGTCTTCCCAGCCTGGTGCAGGTCTACAATTTTGTCTCTGGTGTCCTTCGACAGCTCTTTGGTCTTGGCCATAGTGTAGTTTGGAGTGTGACTGACTGCGGTTGTGGACAGGTGTCTTTTATACCAATAATAAGTTAAAACAGGTGCCATTAATACAGGTAACGAGTGGAGCTTCGTTAGACCTCGTTAGAAGAAGTTAGACCTCTTTGACAGCCAGAAATCTTGCTTGTTTGTAGGTGACCAAATACTTATTTTCGCGCCCTATCGTCCGAAGATTACGGTATTCATTTGATTATAATTTCGCACTATTGCATTAAAAAAACTGTTTATTTGAATTGTTAAAAAATGCAAATGGATGTTAGAATTTTTTTCCTCAATTTTAAGGTTTAAAAGGGCTTCATTTTGTAGCAATTTTTACCAAATTATCAGCCTGTTGTTGAATGTTCGCCACACTGCAACCCAAGTACCCCGCTGTGTTTTCCATGATGAACTGGTGCTTTTCTTATCAGGGTTGCCACACCCCCCCACCCCCTTCTAGCACGCAAGATTGCCCTCGCCTGACCCCCGACTTTATAGCTTCTATGTTAACCCACTTGAAGTGTCGCTTATTACCAAACGGTCACCTGTTGTTCTGCTGCGCCTCCATAATCTGCTCTGTGTGGGGATATTGAAAATATATCAGGACAGATCACAACATACGGCAGCCTCCCAGGGGTCCGAAATGGTTTATGATAACGCGGGGTCTGCCATCACTCGCTCAACAAGGTGTCCATCTTCCATCAAACCAGTGCCTCTAAATTCTCTCTCATTTCTGTTTGTATTTCTTTATCTGCCTTCTAGTCTGCCTACAGGGGATCACCGGTCAGTACCCACTCTCTTTATTTTGGCTCTTTGTGCACTTGATCGACATTGGGGTCAACCATACTGTATGTGCATGCTTGTGTTTTTCAACATTTATTAGTCCAAGGCACATTTGTACACAGCCAAAAAAACAAGCAACTGACCTCCTGGTCTTTGTTTTTGAGTTTATGCCATTAATAAGTGGCTTTTATCCATGGTTGTACAATATATTGTAGCCTGAAAGCATTCCAATATTGTGTTTTTTTTTTATGGCAGATCAAGCTGGTGAACATCAACTCCACCGATATTGTTGATGGTCGGCCGTCCATCGTCTTGGGCTTGGTGTGGACCATCATCCTCTATTTCCAGGTAATAATATTCTACACATTCATTCCATGTGGCAGATCACCAAAAATGTGCTGTAGACAGTAAATAAGTATGTTTTTTTTTTTTTTAATAGGCGTAAGCGCCCTGTATATTTTTACGAGACAGCAAAAATGCTAATCGAGCTGAACGGAGAGGAGGCTTGAGCTGGGGAAATCAATTTTCGTGCATCCACAGTGGAAGCGAGTAGTTGCTACCTTAGGCGTTTTCACACATGCACGCATTAACAAGTGCTTCATGAGAATCACGTCACTCTCTTCACAGCACAAGCACAATATGTAGCCGTGAGGATATTAGAAAATAGCAACTAAGGAAATACTGTAACATACTGACCGCAATTTGTAATGATTTTTTTTTCTTCGTCCTCTACAGATCGAGGAGCTCACCTTCAGTCTCCCGGCTGTTCAGGCTCTGTCGGGCAGTTTGTCCTCTCTGAACGGCTCCACTAACAGCATTGAGACCGCCAGCCCACCGGTCAAGAAGAAGCCCCAGCCGCCCGTGCAGGGTTCCGCTAGAAAGGCCCTCCTCAGATGGGTCCAACAGACAGCCACCAAGTATGTGGTCTGCAAAAACTGGACTTCAGTCAAGTAGTTTGGCAACACTGTTTTTGAATGTGTCTCATCACACTGTTATGAGAATGTCATAATCATGACATGACACCTTTCAAGTATATGAATGAATCAAGGGCGTAGGTTTGATCCCTACATTGGTAGGGACGATATAACAGCATAACCTACATGTATACTTTTTGCTGGGGATGTGACATTAATAAGACCTAACAGATTGGGTGAACAGGGGTCAGGGATACATTTCTCACAAATATGAACCTAATTAATTGATAGGCAAATGATCAATGCAAAATAAATCAAAACTTTCATGTGTAGTGGTTCAAGTGATACATCGTTCGATTCAAACCTTTGTTTTCAAAAACTACGTATACTAAAGAAACATTTTGAAAATTTCCAGAATAAGTGTTTGGATTTTTTGTTTTGTTTCGAAAATGTAAATTGCAATGTTTGAACAGAATTCAAATTATATCAACCTACACCAGGGGTGAAAGTGGCTAGAATTTCTTGCCAGAACTCCCCGACGTAAAGGTCGCCACGGAGCCAGAAATTTTATGATTATTATAATTTTTTTTCTTTTTCTTTTTCTTTTTTTTGGGGGGGGGGAGGAGGGGTCAAACCTCTTAAACTACTGAAATGCAAAGAAAACTGTTTTAGCAGTTATTTCTATAACACATATAAAACTAAAAACTAAAACTGATTTTCATCCAAAATTGTATTTTTTATATAAATAAATAAATAACTAAAATAAACAAAAGTTAACAAAACAGCAATAATCACAACCTCCATCTCCTAATTTTTATTTTCCCTCATTTCCTCACATACTAAATGCAAAATCTCAATTTTAACGACTTAAGAACATAGGATGTATATTAAAATTGAAGTTAATGTAAACATTGACTTTTTTTTAAATAATTAAGATATAAGTAACATACATTCAGAAAAATAAGAACAAATGACCAATATTATACAGAGTTAAATGGAATATATTTTGAAGAGGGTGCAAACATAGATTTTTCTAAATCATAAGGAAATTAGTAAGTAGCCTAACATAAATGAACAAATTCAAGTCCAAAGTGCACATTGACAAGATGTTCTGAACCTCCCCATCAGAGCAAATAAAACTAAATATGATAAATAAGCCTCCTCAACTCTTTCCTTGCTTTTAAAGATTTGATCCATTTTATGTTGCATTGCCCTTTTTTTGTCGCGTCAATTCAACAACCTTCTATTTTCTTTGCTGTTCCAGAAAACATGCACATTTGAACCAATCAGAGCTAACTATCTTTGCTGATCACATGTCAGTATGTCAGCCAATTGAACGGATAAATGAGTCCAGGCGTTTTGCTTTGCTGCGTGTATTCACACATTGACTCATCATCGTCAGACTCAGATAACTGCAGCAACTGGGGAAACCTCCATGCCGTCCGTGAAATAAAATAAATAATAAATATTGGTGGAAACGGATTACGCTACACAAGCACTTTATTATGCTTGCTGTTAACACTTGTGTATGTAAATCTGATATTGGTAGATTATTTTCTTCATGGAGATGAAATGCATATGTGGCAGCTCAGCATTTTTTTTTTTTTTTTTTACATAACGTTTTGACAGTTGCCGTCATATTTTTGGAATCATAGCACCGTGTACCGGTACAGCATTCCGGCCCTGAATCATATACCGGAACTGCGTTCCTGCCCTGAAACTTATTCCGGAACTGCGTTCCTGACTGTTCTGGCCCACTTTAACCCCTGGATTTATGTCTTAATTTTGTGGGGGCTTGGAACGGATTAGTGCATTTATATGGAAAACGTATGAATTGACAGAATTTTCTGTCTAAGAAACTACTTCTAGAACCAATTAGCGCTACCACTGTACAGGCATATTTACGTCTAGTGACGTCAGTGGTGACCACTGATTTCAGAAAAAAATGTTACCTTTTTCAAAGCAAATGTTACTCAAATTCAAAATGTTTACCACCTCTGACATCAGCAGTTGAACTGATTTGCTTCGTCTTTTTCCTAGGCGTCTGGGAATCGAGGTGAAAGACTTTGGTCCGAGCTGGCGGACAGGTTCAGCATTCCTCGGCATTATACATGCCCTTCGGCCTAATTTAGTTGACATAGAGCGCTCAAGGAGGAGATCCAACCGGCAAAATCTGCAAGAAGCTTTTTCGTTAGCTGAAACGCACTTGGGCGTTGCACAACTCCTTGACCCTGAGGGTAAGTTGCATTTTCTTCCACCAATAGTAGCTCCCCCAACTCTTGGATTGGACTGATTACCCCTCTTAATCTGTAAAATCATTTAACTGCCCATCCCTAGATTAAAAGCTAATTGATTTGTTCACCTGTCACGTTGTCATTTTCCTGCCTTTATGAATCAGTGACACTAGCAGTCACGCCAGCCAAACATCTGTGCCCCCTCATGCCATCTCTGCAGAATAAACGCTGACAAATCGAGCCTGACATCAGAGTAATTAAGGTCCATTAGGCCACGGCATTCAGTTGAAAATAGTCCAAAGACGATTTGGCTACGAAGTGCTGAAGGTTGATTTCATATCCTCTCCATATCATCTGTCAGACGTGGACGTGGACAAGCCGGACGAGAAATCCATCATGACTTATGTGGCTCAGTTCCTGAAGCATCATCCCGACCGAGAGCGCGGCGCCTCGGAAGGACGAGTGGCGGAAGACGAAGGGGAGGTAAGCATACCTGTGAACCCAAGGCTGTTGGCAATCTTACAAATAGTGATGTATGACTAATCTTACAACGTTCTATATAGCGTGCAAGATGTCACAAAAATAAAACTCAATTTTTTTAAATAATATGAATTTATTTTATATATATATATATATATATATATATATATATATATATATATATATATTAGGGCTGTCAAAATGATCGCGTTAACGGGCGTTAATTAATTTTTAAAATTAATTACGTTAAAATATTTGACGCAATTAACGCAGATGCTGCTCAGACAGATTTAAATGACGGTACAGTGAAACGCTCACTTGTTAATTGTGTTTTATGGAGTTTTGCCGCCCTCTGTTGGCGCTTGGGTGTGACTGATTTTATTGGCTTCAGCACCCATGAGCATTGTGTAAGTAATTATTGACATCAACAATGCCGGTCTACTAGTTTATTTTTTGATTGAAAATTTTACAAATTTAATTAAAATGAAAACATTAAGAGGGGTTTTAATATAACATTTCTACAAATTGTTCTAACATTTTTCTTTTAAGAACTACAAGTCTTTCTATCCATGGATCGGTTTAACAGAATGTTAATAATGTTAATGCCATCTTGTTGATTTATTGTTATAATAAACAAATACAGTCCTTATGTATGTTGAATGTTGAATGTATATATCCATCTTGTGGCTTATCTTTCCATTCCAACAATAATTTACAGAAAAATATGGCATATTTTATAGATGGTTTGAAGTGCGATTAATTGCAATTAATTACGATTAATTAATTTTCAAGCTGTAATTAACTCGATTAAAAATTTTTATTGTTTGACAGCCCTTATATATATATTTTAATTGCTACCGTTTTTGCATTAGTCCCCTTCTGTCTACTTTCGACATGTTAAAGTTTTAAAACTGTTTCATCATTTAAAAATAGATTCAAGTCAAGATTTTGCCGATTTAGGAGTATTTTAGATAAAAAGTTACTTAAGTTCACTAGGAAGGTTCACTACAACAGAGCCTTTCTGAGAAGTCTACTGCTTTAAGATGGCGGCTGTTTACTAATGCATCTAGTTCTTTATTATACGTGTTGCTAATGCCGCCGTGTCTGTCATTTGCATCCAGTTCTGTATATATGTGATATCTACCGAAGCATCATGTGGGCGTAGTTTGTAGGCTATTGGCTACAGTCAGGTATTATTGGAGCCACCTAGCATAGTAGCATCGCGTTTACAGAGCCTTTCTGAGAAGTCTACTGCTTCAAAATGGCGGCTGTTTATTAACGCTGCTGTCTGTCATTTTGCATGTAGTTCTATAAGCGTTTGATATCTACGCGTAGATTGTTGGCTGTCGGCTACAGTCAGGAAATATTGGAGCCACCTAGCCTAGCATCGCGTTTGCTACAGCGTCACAACAAACACTCTTCTCTCTCAGTGTCTCTGACTTTTCTCGCGTCATTCAACCAACGTAGTAACGCATTATAACGCACATTGTCTCGTTGCCGAAACGGTGACAAAGTCCGAACAGAGAAAAAAAAAAGTAATGCACGGAAAACGTACGGATTTTGAACGTACGGCGTACACATTTAAAAATTAGTGCTCACAAATTACGCCGAAACCGTACAACTTGACAGGTATGGGTAAGCAGCTTTCACGTTGATCTCGTTTTCTTTTGGCACGCTTTGTCTTTCCCGCCAAATGTCATCGTGGCGCATTCCCGGGTGGCTTCGCTTTAGTGTTTGTTAGAGCAATTTGAACAGAAATTTTCATCACAACAGATGGGAACTATTTGCTTTTGAAATTAAAATCATTTTGCGTCACGTTTATTATGTTTTCTATTGCCTCCAATTGTCCTCTTGCTCATGTCTTGTGTGAACTGCTGTCCTCGCTGACTTTTTGTTGCCTGTTGTCATTCACGTCTTCGCCGCTTTGCTTCGCTCGTGTGGTGACTGCTTGTCTTTGTCTTATTGCTTGTCGTGCAGGCGTCTGTCCCGCAGCACGGTTTCCTCGCTCCTCGCGATATCGAGGAAATGTTGGAGGTAGGAGGCTCTTGACGTTATCATTTGTCTCCCCCGCAACTAAGCTTTTTATCAAATGCTATCTTACCTGTTGTCATATCATAAAAAGCCTGTGGGATTTCTGTGATATGAGACAGGATGTCATATTACTATTCTTGTTAAATGTTACCTCTTGGTTCCATTAGCATGACAATGAAAGCCTCTGGCATTGGCACAAATTATTTGATGGTCAGCTTGTGCAAACTGCTTCAGCTTTTTGTGTCACATTTTTTTTCATTGTTTTGATGTGAGCAATCATTGAGAAAATAAAGATGTTAATTCTAGAATTAGCTTCATTTATATCCACGTATTAAGCTGTCGTTAAGACTCGAGTTTGCGACGAGGCCTCCCACAGGAAGAAGAGATAAGACGGAGTATTATCGTCATGGCGACTTCAAATCCAATGAAATATTGGTAGGGGAACTGAGACAAAGTAGCCTGTTTAAGCAGAGTGATTCTGGCAGCTGGGACTGTTTTGACATTTTGCTCAATACAGACACGGGATTACCATTGCACTTTTTTAACAGCACCACTTTCACCCTCTTCACCCTTTTCCTCCTCCATCCTCTCGTCAATCCATCAACTTTGCTCTTTTTTCCCCACTACTTTCTACCCCCCTTGTCTTTGTCTGCCTTTTATACCTCCCTTTTCCTCCAATTTCCATATCCATATTCTCACTCATCTTTCACTCCCCTGTGTCGACCTCCTGTAGCGAGAGCAGCGCAAGAGCCTGAGGGAGTTTAAAATGTGGCTGGACCAGCTGGAGAGAGACACGCTACATGCCCAGGAGACCGAGGGCAATCTCGCTCTGCAGTACCAGGTTAGAGTGTATGCTGCGTTTGTGTAGTTTGGAGTGGGCACACTGGCCACACACACACTCCATTTATTAGCTTAATCTGCGGTGGTATTACACTGAAGGGATCAGACGACAGCCTCGTCATATTTTCAGTCTGTCTGGCTTAATAGAAAAGCCTGCGGATAAGTTCTGTTTCCACCGCAGTATGGGCTTTCCCCATTCACTGTACAATAGATAGTTATCTATGTCATTTATTAACTAATTGGTTACCATTAATGACACATTCATAGACTTCACTATCAGTTGACAGGGCTCGGGGCCGATCCGTAGGGGGCCTATTTTTAAAAACTGAAAATTCAAATATTTTCAAAACCAAAGCCGCTAGCGACCTAAAACCAAACAGGCCCCTCCCTTGGGCATATATGAGTCTCCATGAGCAGCGAGATAAAAAAATTAAAAGTCGTTCCCTAATAAAAAAAAAAAATCACATTTTTTTATACAAGTATAACAAAACTTAAAATGGCTATAAAATTCTCAAATTTTACGCTAGATGCACAAAAATCACCAAATGCAAAGATAATCACCTATATTTTCAGGATCAATAGCAATATTTAACATATATAAGTTTTTGCTCAAAATAGCACTGTATTTTATTTTTTTTTAATTTAAGTTTTCATCAGCTAGTAAATCACTCAATTTTCACATCAATACTTGAGGAAAGCTTGCAGAATCATCTTAATTTTACTCAACAAAAGCAAAATTTGCATTTTTCTATATACAGTGGGGCAAATAAGTATTTCGTCAACCGCTAATTGTGCAAGTTCTCCCATTTGAAAATATTAGACCTATATTATATAATAAATATATATATAATATACAATATTAGGCCTGTAATTGTCAACCTGGGTAAACCTCAACCATGAGAGACAGAATGTGGAAAAAAAAACAGAAAATCACATTGTTTGATTTTTAAAGAATTTATTTGCAAATCATGGTGGAAAATAAGTATTTGGTCAATACCAAAAGTTCATCTCAATACTTTGTTATGTACCCTTTGTTGGCAATAAACAGAGGCCAAACGTTTTCTGTAACTTTACAAGCTTTTCACACACTGTTACTGGTATTTTTGCCCATTTCTCCATGCAGCTCTCCCATAGAGCAGTGATGTTTTGGGGCTGTCATTGGGCAACACGGACTTTCAACTCCCTCCTCACCCCGGGGCGTCAAAATGGTAACAAGAACGGTGAGCAAAAATCCCAGAACCACACTGGGGGAACTAGTGAATGACATACAGAGAGCTGGGACCACAGTAACAAAGGCTACTATCAGTAAAACAATGCACCGCCAGGGTCTCACATCCTGCACTGTCAGACGTGTCCCCCTGCTGACGAAAGAACACATCCAGGCCCGTCTTCGGGTTGTCTAGAGAGCATTTGGATGATCCAGAAGAGGACTGGGAGAATGTGTTATGGTCAGATGAAACCAAAATAGAACTTTTTGGTAGAAACACAGGTTCTCGTGTTTGGAGGAAAAAGAATACTGAATTGCACCATACCCACTGTGAAGCATGGGGGTGGAAACATCATGCTCTGGGGCTGATTTTCTGCAAAGGGACCAGGACGACTGATCTGTGTAAAGGAAAGAATGAATGGGGCCATGTATTGAGAGATTTTGAGTGAAAATCTCCTTCCATCAGCAAGGGCATTGAAGATGAGACGTGGCTGGGTCTTTCAGCATGACAATAATCCCAAACGCACAGCCAGGGCAACAAAGGAGTGGCTTCTTAAGAAGCATTTCAAGGTCCTGGAGTGGCCTAGCCAGTCTCCAGATCTCAACCCCATAGAAAATTTGTGGAGGTAGTTGAAAGTCCGTGTTGTCCAACGACAGCCCCAAAACATCACTGCTCCAGAGGAAATCTGCATCGAGGAATGGGTCAAAATACCAGTAACAGTGTGTGAAAAGCTTGTGAAGAGTTACAGAAAACATTTGGCCTCCTTTATTGCCAACAAAGGGTACATGACAAAGTATTGAGATGAACTTTTGGTATTGACCAAATACTTATTTTCCACCATGATTTGCAAATAAATTCTTTAAAAATCAAACAATATGATTTTCTGTTTTTTTCCCACATTCTGTCTCTCATGGTTGAGGTTTACCCATGTTGACAATTACAGGCCTCTTTAATATTTTCAAGTGGGAGAACTCGCGCAATTAGTGGTTGACTAAATACTTATTTGCCCCACTGTACAATCACAACTTACTGTATTTCGGTTGAAGTCCGCTATTGTGTAGAAATACAAAATCCAACTTGGCGGCCGTCACAAACAAAGCTTTTTAAGTTGAAAATTCTTTGTTAAAAGCAAAAAATGGTCAGTTATTGTTCATTTTATGTGAATATTTCAAGCAAAAGTTTCGATATTGTGCAATCCAACATGTCGGCCATCACAAAACAAAGAGCTTTTTAAGTTGAACATTTTTGTAAATTTGTCGTATTTCCACCTAAATATGGTGTTAGAACGAAGCGTGTGTTTAAGTTTATCACATTGAAAACCAACTCAACGTTCTGCCTGGGTCGGCCCCCTACGAGAAGGTGGGGCGCAATGTCTGTGGGAGCTGTCTTGTCAACTGATGGTGGATTCCATGACACATTATTGTTTTTTTTTTTTTTTTTTTTTAATTTTTAATTTATTGTGCTCCAAAAAAAGAAATATTTCTTTCCAGTGTTGTCCTTTTTGTTGTTTTTGGAAAAATTGGTGTATGAGTGTTTTCATACTTGGCAGTATACTGCAATCGTGTATAACAATTCTGGGTCACTTTCTGTTGATTTGGAGTACTGTACCTTTTGGTTGTTTTGGGGGCAATTCTTGGTCAATTCCCATTGATTTTGGATGACTTGTTAATTTTGGGGCATTTGTAGGTCACCTCCTATTTATTTTAAATAACCTCCTGTTGAGGCACTCGAGATCACTTCCAATTCAATATGAGTCACTTTTTCGTGTGTGTGTGTGTGGGGGGGGGGCACTTCCTCTTTATTTGTAGGCATTTTCAAGTCACTATGGTGGTCCTGGGTAACTTTCTATTGGTTTTGGATTATGCCCTATTAGTTTTCCGATAATGACTTTTCAACCCATAACCAATATCCCGATATTGTCCAACTCCAAAAATCCAATACTGATATCAAATTGATAACGATATATGCGGTTGTGGACTTAACATATTATGGCTAATTGTATTGTAATCCCCCACTGGATGCTTCAATAATGATAAATGTAACAACTTCAAAGTTAACCAAATAAACTTTCTGTGAAAAATAAAATCAACTTCAATGAAATTGTGAAAGGTGACAATATTGCACCACTATATTTATTGTTGAAATCAAAGTAAAACTAAAAACAACAAAAAATGGTGTCAATACAATGAAATAGTCACAAATAAAGCAGTGTATACATCACATGTCAGTCTGAATAGCAACTGGTAGTACAGCTAGCAAGCAATGAAATAATGTAACCACATTTTTACCACAAACGCAAACAAAACGAAATGTACATATCTCCAATATACTGCACAACGCTCATGAATATAAAACAAAGCAAGAATATAACTTACAAACAATGCTCGTATAAGGCAGGAACAATGTGGTGAAATGGCAAGAACCGCTCTGGTACATTTGCTGCAGAAGTTAGCTCGTCCATTTAGCTCCCTCTATTCGCAATGAACTTGCGTCGACACATGATGACGTCACCAGAAAGTGCTGGAACTTCTCAAAACCAAGCACCAGCAGGGGGTGTCAAAGTACCATAAACACAGGCAGGCAGTAAGTGGACATGATGGCACTACCATATAAATATTGGCCCAAAACCGATGTCGATATTATTCAATATCATTTTAAAATGCTTAATATCGGACAACCCTACTTCCTATTGATTTCCAGGAATTTACAGGTCATTTCCTATTGATTTTTTAGCATTAATAGGGCTCTCGCTGTTGATTTTGAGACACCTCCTTTAAATTTCGGGTCACTTCGTGTTGATTTGGGGCAATTTGAGGTCGACACTTCAAAATGATTTAGCGGCATTTCTAGGTCACTCTCAACAACTGTGTACTGTATATTATGTAGTTGTTCAAGAGTCTGCGTGTTCAGCTGGAGATCCGGAGAAAACAAGTGGAGGATCTGCTGAAGTCCACACAGAAGGATGGAATGCTGACAGTTGATCAGGCTTTGGTTAAACAAGCTTGGGAAAGAGTCTCCAACAGAGTGAGGAGCCTCAAAATATTTTGACATTTGTTTGTCAGGGGACTTTAAATGTTCTGTTGTATTTTAGCTTCTGGACTGGCATCTGCTGCTGGATACATCCCTTCCTGCTCCTTTGGATGGGTTGGGGGCCTGGCTGCATCACACTGAAGAAGCTCTGCGACACGATATAACTGCAGAGCAAGCCAACGACGAAGCAACAATCAGTGAAGCCTTGGAACGACACAAGGTTGACCACCACTAACAGACTTGAGTCTAGAGGTTGTTTTGATCATGTGTATTGTCTTTACAGGACGTGTTGAAGAGCCTCGAAGGTCACCAGAATGTCTTCCAGAGGATCCATAAGGACAGAAGTATCAATGGTGTCCCAGTTCCGCCAGAACAGATCCAAGACATTGCAGAGAGGTGAGGAAGACTAAAATTACTCTTCCAAATATCTAAATAGGTGCAAGCAGTTAACAAAGTAACGTAATTTTTGGACTATAGGCCGCTTCTTTTTTCTCTCATTTTGAATCCTGTGGCTTCTAGTGCAGTGCGGCTTACTGGTTGACTTATTTGGGCTAATAGGTAACACTTTATTTCACAGCGACATCATAACAATGCCATAAGACTGTCATAATTGGCAAATTATGTCACTAACTCCATTTATGTCCAGATCTTTTACATCCATTAGAAAGTGAGATCATTTGACAGATAACACAAAATGACATGTCATAACCAGGGTTGTTCCGATCATGTTTTTTTGCTTCCGATCCCGATCGTTTTAGTTTGAGTATCTGCCGATCCCGATATTTCCCGATCTGATTGCTTTTTTTTTTGCTCCCGATTCAATTCCAATCATTCCCGATAATTTTTCCCGATCATATACATTTTGGCAATGCATTAAGAAAAAAAAATGAATAAAACTCAATTCCATTGCTCCAAGTATCTTTTTTTATTGTCCAACATGACATTGTTCCACTGCTTTGGATCAAAACAAAGCTTATCAGCACTGTGCCATACAATATGTAAACAATAAACATGTTAAATAAAACGTTTTTTTCGGTGCCACACTTTGTGAGTGCGACAATAATTTGCAGGGGAGGATGTTTGTTGTTATTATGAACCAATCTTTAAACCAAAACTAAAGACTCTGGATAAGTGTAAGACATTTTGTCTGTAACGTTAAATACAATTAGAAAACAATTTAATAAAAAAAAAATATATATATATATATATATATATATATATATATATATATATATATATATATATATATATATATATATATATATATATATATATATATATATATATATATATTTAAAAAAGGCATGTCCGATATTTTTTGCCAATTCCGATACTTTGAAAATGACGTGATCGGACCCGATCGATCGGGACATCTCTAGTCCTAACCATTCATTAGCTCATTTGCTCCCAAAAACGTATAAATACGTTCTGTTTTGTCACAAGAGACATCTCTATGTTCTGATGCAGCTTTGCTTCAAAGCACAATGCTCAAAACTCATTTTAAAGCAATAAAACTGGCCACTGGAGGGCAGTAGCGCATTTGGTAAGAAGTCATATTGGACCATGAAAGGAAGTGAGAAGAGGAGGCGTAACCCGATTTAACGGAACGAACGGTCGGGTTGCAAGGCCGGAGCGCTGGTGGAAGATGACCGAACAGATGATCAGGAGGACGTCCAGGATGCAAGGTGTGGGAAGTCTGAGTTGGACGATCGGGAGGATATCTGGGATGCCAGGTGATTAACGACCAAGTGCGACGATCAGGAGGACGTCCAGGATGCCAGGCGGCGGGCGATCGAGCAGAACAATCAGGAGGACGTCCGGGATGCCAGGCATTGGACGACCGAGCAGAATTATCGGGATCACCAGTATAACAGATGATGTTGTTGAGTCTGTTTTACTCGTTCAGTAGAGTTCGCGTTGCCGTGTTCGGCCGCTCGTGTCTGTCGTGACTCTCTATTGTCTCGTGATTCAGCCGGAAATGGGCGCGGCTAAATTAGTTCCCCTCCAGGGAAACAACATGTCCCACACAAGTTTCCTAGGTGAACTCTGTTATGAGGTAGTGGTCACTACAAAAGAAAGATAAAAAAAAAATCTATCTTGATGATCCGTATGGTGATGAGGGAAAAGTTTACCCCATCTGCCAAGACAGCTGCGTCAGCCACAACAGCGTCATCTCTCAGTTCATTCGTTTAGTTATGTGTAAATAAATTGTTACTTTGCTATCAAAAGCTCTATTGGTCTTGTTGTTTATGTTATTTTGTAGAAGGAAAACATTATTCAGATGTTTGGGATGTCACAAAAGCAAAAAATAGCTGTGTTAAAGACAAAGTTTGAAATGTATGCTTTTACAAAAAGCTCAATTTCTCTTTTTTCATCAGAAATTGGAAAATTGCTCAAACTAAGCTATTTTCTAATGCTGATTTCTAAAGAATGGAAAAAGATATGAACTAACTTTTTTTTTTCTGCTGAAAAAAGAGAGTCTAATCTTTCTTTTGGTGTGATCCCTTTTTATATAGCAATAGAACAGTATTTTCTGTGGGCTTTGCAAAATCAGTCAAAATCCAGTAAAACGGAGTGAACGGCCTCGCGCCGGTGAAAATGGCTGGGAGTGAATGAGTTAATACTCATGGTAGTGTAATTCCATAATTATGATAGTCTTAAGACAGTCTTATGACGCTATTGTCAAATAAAGTGGTACCAAATACCATAACTACCAATGAATGAAATAAATGGAACAGTAACTGAAGAAATAATTAACACAGAACATGAATTTATATTGTTATTTACATATGTAGCGCTGCAATGCATGCTAGGAGGCATATTGGACGACAACAGTGTTGGCAGTAGAGGTTGACTGTCTACCCCAAGGGAGCATTGAGGGCCAAATGAAGCTTCTTAAGCAATGAAGCTTTGCAGCCAATTGGTTCAAAGCTTCATGGTGGTTCATATGAGCTTATGACAGTTTTATGATGCCGCCGTCAAATAAAGTGTTACCGGTTAATATCTTTTGGGGTAAATATCCCATAATACAGTGAGTACAGGCTTATAGTCCAGTGTGGCTTATCTATATACAAATGCCAAATTTTCGTATCAAATTTGGTGGGTGGCGGCTTAAAGTCCAAAAATTGGACTTTAATTGACCATCTGTCTTTCCTCCAGGTTAAACTTCCTTTCCACATCTTGCAGCGTCCAGCTGTCTAAAATGGAATTCCTGAAGCACAAACACCACATGGAGGCCTTTCTCACAGAAGCAGAGTCCAAGCTCAAGTCTTGGATTGTAAAATACGGCCGACAAGAGTGCGTGGAACAGATGCTACGCGATTACGTCGTAAGCCCCCGAACGGATAGTATCCCATCCTTTTTTGTTGAAAATTGGGATTTACAAACTATCATTTTATGTCTTCACTAGGTTTTTGTGGAAAAGCAGTATTTCTTTGAAAATTATAAAACCCTGTTTCAGTTACTGAAAAATGCTGCGGAGGTTTACATCAGCGCCGATAGCTCAGGTAAGGAAAGCTTTGGCTCACATTTTGAGTGCACTGCGGGGAGTGTTTTAATTATAATGCTCTGAAATGAAAATTGCAGGGCATATTTCCCCAGTTTAAGTCTTCAACTGTCACCTTGTGGGTGGTGTATTTCTTTGAATGTGCTCCTTATGATTCACAATATATTCACCAAACGTACGCCCTCTCAGCTACAAGCAGTCAAGTTGTGTCTGCTTCCACGTCTGCAGGCGATACAGCTAAATGAGCTTTCTCCACTCGCTCAGTAGGGAATACGACCCCATTTGCTAGTTCAGGGGCGTCGCTCCATATCCGCGGGTCTCCGAGCACAAAAACGGGACGAGAGTTCTGATTTCGTTGTCACGTTTCGAAGGTTTGTGACAGCTGTGGGCGATACAAAAGCCATAGTGAGAAAGGAAAACACCTGAGGTTTAAATGGTAGACCCCACAAATGAGATGCACCCACCCCAGAACCTGTATCCCTTATAATGGGTTTAACGTGAATGTCCCGCTCCCCAGCTGACGAGGGTGAGACAGGGGTCACCCGGCTAGTGCGGGACGTGTCCGCCCAGTGGAGAAGTCTTTCCATGGAGGTGCGCAGTGTAAGGAGCATGCTAGAGGAGGTGCTGTCTAACTGGGACCGCTACGCCTCCACGGTGGCCTCTTTTCAAGCCTGGCTGGAGGACGCAGAGGAAGCCCTGAGACAGCCGGAAAAGACAAAGCAGGTAGAATCCAACTGAGACACCAAGTTTGAAAGTATGAACTGAACTCATTGACTTTTACTGAGAATATGTAATTTATCAAATTGCCTACAACCCCATTTTGAATTAGTCAGCCAATTACTGTCTTTCATTGTTTCTTCATTTAAATCCACTGCATTGTCTCTTTTTTGATGAGAAGTCATTTCTGTTTCTCTTAATTCTTGCATGTCTGCTTCTTTCACTAAGTGGTAGGCTTTTTTTTGTTCCTCTAATCGCCTTTTCTTGTCTCTTCATCTCTCCCCTCACGCTCCGTTCCAGGAATTCTTCAGGAATCTCAGCCACTGGATGGATCAGCACGCCGCCATGAACGACGCGGGGAATTTTCTTATCGAGACGTGCGACGAGACTGTGTCGCTTGAGCTCAAGCAGCAGCTGCTTCTTCTGAATGGACGCTGGAGAGAGCTTTTTGCTAAAGTCAAAGAGGTAGCTGATTATTATTGGATTTAAATTGACTGTATTTTCCAGATGAAAAGGTAGTGTTTTTTCCATTGTTTAGCTAGGCTTTGAGCCTTATACTCAGGTTCGGAGTTGTTCAGAAGTGATACTGAAATGATCTGGTTTGAGATCGAGTTTGATAAAGAAGTTACAGTGGGGCAAATAAGTATTTAGTCAACCACCAGTTGTGCAAGTTCTCTGTAATTGTAATTGTCAACATGGGTAAACCTCAACCATGAGAGACAGAATGTGGAGAAAAAAAACAGAAATAACATTGTTTGATTTTTAAAGAATTTATTTCCAAATTAGAGTGGAAAATAAGTATTTGGTCACCTACAAACAAGCAAGATTTCTGGCTGTCAAAGAGGTCTAACTTCTTCTAACAAGGCTCCACTCGTTACCTGGATTAATGGCATCTGTTTTAACTCATTATCGGTACAAAAGACACCTGTCCACAACTGCAGTCAGTCACACTCCAAACTCCACTATGGCCAAGACCAAAGAGCTGTCGAAGGACACCAGAGACAAAATTGTAGACCTGCACCAGGCTGGGAAGACTGAATCTGCAATAGGTAAAATGCTTGGTATAAAGAAATCAACTGTGGGAGCAATTATTAGAAAATGGAAGACATACAAGACCACTGATAATCTCCCTCGATCTGGGGCTCCATGCAAGATCTCACACCGTGGCGTCAAAATGATAACAAGAACGGTGAGCAAAAATCCCTGAACCACACGGGGGGACCTAGTGAATGACTTACAGAGAGCTGGGACCACAGTAACAAATGTTACTATAACACAATGTGCCGCCAGGGACTCAAATCCTGCACTGCCAGACGTGTACCCCTGCTGAAGCCAGTACACGTCCATGCCCGTCTGCAGTTCGCTAGAGAGCGTTTGGATGATCCAGAAGAGGAATGGGAGAATGTGTTATGGTCAGATGAAACCAAAATAGAACTTTTTGGTAGAAACACAGGTTCTCGTGTTTGGAGGAGAAAGAATACTGAATTGCATCTGAAGAACACTATACCCACTGTGATGCATGGGGGTGGAAACATCATGCTTTGGGGCTGTTTTTCTGCAACCGTGTAAAGGAAAGAATGAATGGGGCCATGTATCGAGAGATTTTGAGTGAAAATCCCTTTCCAAAAGCAAGGGCATTGAAGATGAGACGTGGCTGGGTCTTTCAGCATGACAATAATCCCAAACACACAGCTAGGGCAACAAATGAGTGGCTTCATAAGAAGCATTTCAAGGTCCTGGAGTGGCCTAGCCAGTCTCCAGATCTCAACCCCATAGAAAATCTGTGGAGGGAGTTGAAAGTCCGTGTTGCCCAACGACAGCCCAAAACATCACTGCTCTAGAGGAGATCTGCATGGAGGAATGAGCCAAAATACCAGCAACAGTGTGTGAAAAGCTTGTGAAGAGTTACAGAAAACGTTTGGCTTCCGTTATTGCCAACAAAGGGTGCATAACAGAGTATTGACCAAATACTTATTTCCCACCATGATTTGCAAATAAATTCTTTAAAAATCAAACACTGTGATTTTCTGTTTTTTTTTTTTTTCCACATTTTGTCTCTCATGGTTGAGTTTTACGTATGTTGACAATTACAGGCCTTTCTAATATTTTCAAGTGGGAGAACTTGCACAATTACTGGTTGACTAAATACTTATTTGCCCCACTGTACTAGTATTACATTAAAGCCCCTTTCAGACTTATGTAGCTCATATCTTTACCCTTCTGTATGTATTACGATAGGAACTATGTTCTAGGTTCGGCTTAACCGGTTTAGATACGACTGACCACATCAAACATCAGATTTACGCAGTTGGAATCCTATTTGCGTATATTATTTTTAAAAAAATGAACAATACAATCAAACAATTTTAACAATTACCACACAATGAACTGGTAATAACAAACCAAATTTTAAAATAAAAAAATAGTCTTGGGTTGAGTCTCAAATCAAGTCAAAATCGTCCAATATTAGCTGCAATGGCAAATAATTCAATATCTCCAGTTTTACTATTGTGATAGTTTTTTTTTCAGTGTTTGTTGGAGTGCACTCTTTGAAAAAAAAAAAAAAATCACACAATCCTACCACACAGACAGTCCGTCTGTTATTCCAGAATTGTCAATGTTCTTGGTTCTTCAAATCACTCTGGATAGCTCGCCATCTTGAATCCTCGCTGATGATCTTTTTTTTCCAGTCAGCAAAAAAAACGGTATTCTGTATTTCTGTAAATCTGTATTTCACAAGGGTCCTGGGTTACAAACTTTTCAGTTTCATTTTTGTTGTACAAGTTTAAACATTAATCAGTAATCACTCAAAAACTACTACTCATTTCAAAGCATTTTGTATGCAATAAATGACACATTTTTCATAACACAAAAACGTCAATTACATCTTTTCCTTTCGCTTGGAAAATATAGTTTATAACATTTTAAACAGCAATACATTTTAATAAAAACATCTCACTGAATAGTCTTCACTGACAACGCCTGGTCCTCTTGCTCTCACACAAGGCTTTTGGCTTGCATGCTGCTTTCACACATGCCACGTTCCGGACATTATACTCGGACAGGACCCAGTTAATGTCCGTGTCATTTCTGTGTCCGTCGACCCTGGAAATTGTTTTCAGACATAAAGGCTACATGTTTAAATCCTGGGAGTTAACCGGAGTTCAGCGTATGTCTGAAAGGGGCTTAACAGATACCTATTTACCAACTGGTCGAATTTATACCTGGGAGCGACTTTTTGTCCAAAAAATACGGGGATTGAAATAATTCTATCAACGTTTGTGGTTCAATACAGATTAATACAATACATTACAGTATCCTGTCTGTGGTTCGTAAAAGCCTGATAGACGGTCACAGTGTCTGCTTATTACTCAGTGTGCTGTAGAAAATCGGGTCCAATATCGACCGAAATGGTATTCACTGTCCCATTTATTGTAGCATGCCCAAGTTGATGAGTTGGAAAAGTGGCGAAAAGACCATCGAAAGACAATGACGACTTTGGCAGAACTGTTGGATACAGCGGAGGCCAGGCTCAATGCTCCTACACAAGTGTCTTTCCTTGGTGTCCGAGCATTTCTTCAAGATGTGGAGGTGAGAAAAGACAGCCGTAAAATATATGGACGATTATATCTTGAGAAACAACCATCTGGTCCGGATAGGCTTGAAGTCGTGACAGCCTCGTGCTATGCCTGAAAGTCCAGTAACATGACCCCATCCACTGAACCACTCATTTCAGAATACCAAGCAAAAGGTTGTCACCATGGAAACGCAGTACAAGCTAGCCGGCCGCAGCGCTCATCTACTCGCCAAGGATGCTTCGCGTGACGAGGCCGCCGGGGTCATCGCGGCCATGACGACCGCTAAGAGTCAGTTGAGTCGGGTAGGTGTTAAACAGAGCCACGTGGACCCTTTGCCATTCTTATTGAGCATTTGATTCAAAAAATAAAATATATACTCTTCTTTTTTTGTTTTTTTATTGCCCTAAAAAATTGTACTTCCAGGTGAGAGAGCGCTGTCCCATCTTAGTGCGCGAATGTCACAGTCTTCTGCCTTTGCTGGAGGAAATGGAGAAACACATCTCTGTCTTTTATCAAGCCCTGGACCGTGCCAGTCGTATTACCGCCAGGGACGCAGAGACACTTAGCCCCACCCTGCACAGGCAGAAATGGCAGGTCCGTAGGATGAGACACATAAACAGAAAGATGAAATCTTACTGTCAACTCTTTGTAAAATGTTCTCAGGAGTTGTTGAACCAGCAGCAGAGTTGCAAACGCTGTCTGGCGGTCATTGAGAGGAACCATCACACGGTGCAGAGGTTGCTATCAAACACTAAAGTGCTTCGAAACTTGGATACCAGCTTGCTGCAGAAGAAAGTATCTGAAGTACAAAGCTCAGCACAGGTTAGAATTAATGTTGCTGTATCAAGTTCGGTTTCCAACCGCTGGTTGACCTACCCAATATGGCTGCTAGCTACGCATACCGCTGTAAGATGATGATAGACGTCCAATGGCATACCGCAAGCAACACCTCCCTTCCGCTCATTAATATTCATGACATTAGCTACTGTTGCAAGCCACCGTTTGTCCCTAATAGGAAATGAATGTAAATCGTGTACGAAAGAGATGTTCACAGAGCTAAACCTACCAATTCTCTCCGAAAATGATGTCCCTGGTGGCAAATTCACTGGCAAAGATGTGGAAGAACATAAAAATGTTAAGTTAAAGAGATGGTTTGAGTGTCGAAGGCTGAAAAAGACGAAAAAAAAACGAGCCGACCTAAGCATAGCCTTAGCTTTTTTATCGACGTGACTTACAATGACATTCTCCTGTTTCAACAAGCTATCCTTTACCACCAGCCCTGTCTTTCTTATATATTATATCCTCTGGTTGTCCTACGTCTCTGACCGTTCTTGGGGGTAATTTAGTTAGTTTTGTGTAGCGATTACAAATGCTATTCAGTGACAGCCAACAAACACTTTTTATTTTTTCATTGTTAACAAATCTTAATTCTATAATTTATTTACACTTCCCCCTTACTAAAGTTTTTTTTTTTTTACAACAGAAACGGTAACAATGGCAGTCAGATACCATTTTAATTCTTTTCAGGTCATTCATTGTCAGACAGATGCAGCACGGCACGTCACGCCAAAAAATAAGTTAAAAATATCAAAATGGCTTACCTCTTTGTCCTCTGAAAGACAATGCCAACCAAACAAAATGTTTACTGCATAAATGTTTCCTGCCGAGCTGGCGTTAAAAGTCCGCGCAAGTTGATTCAGTCTTCACATTTTCTCCTCTGAGTTTTTAGTTTTGGGAAACGTATGAAGAAAACATCCTTAATATGTCGTAATGTCTAGAGTCGTTTCTATAAGTTCCAAAAAAGCAATGTGTGATCAGCATGTTTGTTTTTGAAAGATTACCCGAGAAAAGTAGCCTAATTTACATTGCTTCTATGCGAGGGTGGGTCTATAATGTCCCACTTATACTTTACGTCCGCTTTACGATGCGACGTCATGGTCTAAAAATAGCAGTAAACCATCGTGTATGTGCTGGTCGCACACTGCTAAAATGATACGCTCCTCCATGTTGATAAAGTGTGACGTGTGAATGTCAATTTCCGGGTTGGCCAGTGTCCTTGCAGTTGATTTGTCGATCAATAAATCCGTTTCTGATTGATTGTAGTGCCAGGTGACAGCGACAGAAATAGAACAAAACTCCCATGTTAACCTAATTTCTAAGAACAGTGGTATGAAAGTATCTGAACCTTTTGGAATTTCTCACATTTCTGCATAGAATCAACATCAAATGTGATCTGATCTTTGTCAAAATCACAAAGATGAAAATACAGTGTCTGCTTTAACTAAAATCACTCAAACATTTATAGGTTTTCATATTTTAATGAAGATAGCATGCAAACAATGACAGAATGGGGAAAAATAAGTAAGTGAACCCTCTGCCTAAGGAGACTTAAAAAGCAATTGAAACTAATTTTTACCAAAAAATCTAAGTCAGGTGTGTGCCCAATCACTGATGAGTGGTTTAAAGCTTCCCTGCCCACTATAAAACACACACCTGGTAAGAAATGTCTTGATGAGAAGCATTGTCTGATGTGCATCATGGCTCGGTCAAAAAGCTCTCTGAAGACCTGCGATCAAGGATTGTTGATTTGTATAAAATTGGATAAGGATGCAAAACCATCTCTAAAAGTCTGGATGTTCATCAATCGGCAGTCAGAGAAGTTGTCTACAAATGGATAGAATTTGGCACTGTTGCTTCTCTCCCAAAGAGTGGCCGTCTACCAAAGATGATGCCAAGAGTTCAGAGCAGAATACTCAGAGAGGTAAAAAAGAACCATAGAGTATCTTCTAAAGTCTTACAGAAATCACTGGCACAGTGCACATATCAACTATATGTAAAACTATGGCCAAGAATGGTGTCCATGGAGGAAGCCAGTGCTGTCTAAAAAAACATTGTTGCACGTTTAATGTTCGCAAAAAGGCTCGTCGACACTCCACAGAAGTTTTGGCAAAATATTTTGTAGACTGATGAAACCAAAGTTGAATTTTTTGTGAGTAACACACAACGTCATGTGTGGAGGAAAAATAGAACAGCGCACCAACATCAGCACCTCATCCCCACCGTGAAGCATGGTGGGGGGAGCATCATGATTTGGGGCTGTTTTGCTGCCTCAGGGCCTGGACAACTTGCAATCATCAATGGAAGAATGAATTTAAAAGTTTATCAGGACGTTTTGCAGGAAAACCTGAGGCCGTCTGTCAGACAGTTGAAGCTAAAAAGAGGCTGGATGCTGCAACAAGACAATGATCCAAAACACAGAAGTAAATCAACTTCAGAATTGTTTCAGAAGAACAAAATACACGTTCTGGAGTGGCCAAGTCAAAGTCTAGACTTGAACCCCATTGAGATGCTGTGGCATGACCTAAAGGCAACGATTCATGCCAGACATCCCAGGAATCTGATGGAAATACAGCAGTTTTGTAGAGAAGAATGGGCCAAGATTAGTCCTGATCGATGTGCCAGACTGATCCGCAGCTACAGGAAGTGTCTGGTTAAAGTTGAAGGGGGGGGGGGCACAAACTAATAAATGTGATGGTTCACTTACTTGTTTTCCCCCCTTCTGTCATTGTTTGCATACTATCCTCAATAAAATATGAAAACCTATAAATGTTTGGGTGGTTTTAGTTAAAGCAGACACTGTTTTTTCATCTGTGTGATTTTGACAAAAATCATATCACATTTGATGGTGATTTTATGTAGAAATGTGAGTATTTCCAAAAGGTCCAGAGAAGTATACTGGTTGATGTCAAAACTGATAGAGAATAAAATGAGTTTATAGTTTTATGCATTTATTATGAAAGTATTTATCGGTTAAACAGTGAAAATAAGAGCAAAACTTTGCATGTCGATTTACAGTGCGCCGAATCTTCTGCTTGTGCCCCTAAAATTTTAAGTTAGAGGCCACTGTGCTCCTAGTAAAAAATGTTAATCTGGAGCCCTGACATCAATGGACAGAAACTTCGGAACGAGCGTGTAACTGCGATGAAGAAAATTTATTTTATTATCGTTCATTTAATAATTTATACATTTCATTGATACCTCAAAATACTTCTAAACTGCAGACATGTTGGCTGTGAGCCAGTAGTGTTAGCGAGACAACGTCAGCCAGCGTGTTGATTCTCGCCTTGTTTTGATTACGTCATTAAAAGAGGACTAAGGTTCTTCTGCCTCAAAACCGAAAACCGATAATGCATTTAGTGCTGCAACAACTCATCGATGAACTCGAGTATTCGATAAGAAAAAAATATTTGAATTGTATTTTATTGCTTCGAGTATTCCTTTAATTAAAGTGGCGTTGTAATGATTTATTTTGTAAGTGTTTACAGTTAGTTTTATTGATTAGAATGGATACACTGTCCTCCGGTCTGCCTCATTTCACATGGCTGAATCCAACTGCCCCCTGTTAAAACCAACGTAAGCAAAGTTTTTGTTTGGGCTAATGTTTTTAATGCATTCGTGATTTAGTTTTTAGGTATATTTAGTCATTTTTAGTGGGAATATGAGTGAACCATTTGTTAAGAGCATTGTAAAAAAACTAGGGCTGTCAAAATGATCGCGTTAACGGGCGGTAATTAATTTTTTAAATTAATCACGTTAAAATATTTGACGCAATTAACGCACAAATGCCCTGCTCAAACAGATAAAAATGACAGCACAGTGAAATGTGTACTTGTTGTGTTTTTCGGAGTTTTGTCGCCCTGTGCTGGCGCTTGGGTGCGACTGATTTTATAGGCTTCAGCACCCATGAGCATTGTGTAAGTAATTATTGACATCAACAATGGCGGGTTACTAGTTTATTTTTTTATTGAAAATTTTAAAAAATTTATTAAAACGAAAACATTAAGAGGGGTTTTAATAGAAAATTTCTATAACTTGTACTAACATTTATCTTTTAAGAACTACAAGTCTTTCTATCCATGGATCGCTTTAGCAGAATGTTAATAATGGTAATGCCATCTTGTTGATTTATTGTTATAATAAACAAATACAGTACTTATGTACCGTATGTTGAATGTATATATCCATTTCTTGTCTTATCGTTCCATTCCAATATTAATTTACAGAAAAATATGGCATATTTTATAGATGGTTTGAATTGCGATTAATTGCGATTAATTACAATTAATCGCAATTTTTAAGCAGTAATTAACTTGATTAAAAATTTTTAATGTTTGACACCCCTAAAAAAAACCTTTAGCATTTTATAGCTTTTAAGCTAGCTGACTTTTGCTATGTATAGCCAATTGCTCTTTTGATAGATCCTTATTTATTTGTTTTTTTATACCGTTTGAGGCTCATCCCAGGTATTTAAATTTTTCATGTTCCTTATCTGATTACTCGATTATTCGGACTAACTAGTTCATCGATTAATCAACTACTAAAATAATCGATAGCTGCAGCCCTAAATGCATTTTTAGCTATTTTCGGCCAATAGTTTTTGGCGCCGAATTTTCTGTCACATCTCTAATTTTTTCCAAAAACATGGTGTCGTTACACTATTGGTATAGTCTGATACCGTACAGCCGTGTGTCAGAATCTGTATCGGGAGCCAAAAAATGGTATCTGTGCAACATTATTTAGAATTCACATCACCGCAAAGCCCGTAACGCTCTTAATGAGATTACAAGACGATCAAACGCGCCCAGGAGGTTGCGGCGAGGAGCCTCGCGTGCCTCGTTAATTTCACAGAACAAATATTTTAACACGCTTTTTGACTGCCACTCTGTCTCGCCCTCATCCCAGGCTCTGCTGAAGGAGGTCTCAGAGTGGAGGAGAAGGGAAGAAGCCAACAACTGTCTGAGGAGGAGGTTTGAGGAGTCCCGACAGGATTTGGAGGGAGTGCTGAAGAGAGCGCAGGACTGCTTGGGGGAGACAGGAAACGCTGAGGAGTTGCTGAAAAAACACACGGTGAGTGCACCTCTTAACTTACTTAATTATGCACACTAGGGATGACATCAGAACAATCTGATTGGACGCTTCTCAACTACTTTGAGACAATGCCTTGACATCATCGCAACATCATTGCTTTTCTTGCCTTGACATTTTAACTTCTCGAAGTCTTTTTATTTTCCTTTTGTCATTCAGGATTTTTTAAGCCAACTTGACCAACGTGTACTCAGCGTCTTTCTGAAGGCATGTGATGAATTGACTGACATTCTACCAGAAGAGGAGCAACAGGGTCTGCAAGAAACAGTCCGCAGGCTACACAAACACTGGAAGGTCAAGGAGTTAACATGTTTTTCCACTTAAATTAATTGCAAAAATCTGACTCTGGGGTGCCATAACCGACACTTCATTAACTCAACTTTACCACGTAGTCTTTTATGTGCCTTGCCACACGGGACTCTACATATAAATTACTTGAAGATTGACTTTCTTTGGTTTTTTTGTGGGGGTGTGGGGTTCTTGGATGCATTAACTCAAACAAGCAAGCTTGCTAAGTTGTACTGTACATCCTAGTGTGGCAGAATGCAGCCCAAATAGACTGGAATTCTTAATTTTTCACAATTATTAATAGTTGTACACTAAGCATGTGCCGGTATGATAAAAACCACATGTGTATGACTCATATCATGTTTACATTTAACACACACACTCTCTCTCTCAACACAGACAGTCACTAGTTAGAAAAAAATACAGGCTGTATTACGAAAATGTTATTTTAAACAGATGTTTACAGTGGCGGAAGACTTAAAAAAACGTGGGCTAATATTAGAGACATGCTAATTAGCCTTGTTATCTGCCTCGTTAACAGGCTTACGTTATAGTATGCTTTACCACCGCTAGACACACTAAACACACTGGAGTTAACTCTCGTAGCTAGTGGGAAACGTTCATGACAGCGTTTAATCATCTTTATTTTGTATAATGTGACGTGTGGTCACGTAAATGCGAAATCATATTGGAGGTATTGCGTCCTCTGGCAGCCACCCGCCGTAAAAATGTTTTACATGTCGGTTGGTCTTCCTCTTCTAAGCCACGGCCGTCTGTAACTTTTTCGAAGCCGAAGTATTCCCATACCAGCGATTTCATTTTCTTCGATGGGTTAAAAGTTCAGGAGTTTCACCTCCTCCAGCCATCGTGTAGCACAGCTGACTCACTGAAACTGAGCAATAACTGGGGGAGGAGGGTTGTGCCTTGCAGCTGCAAGCAAGGGAATTCTCCCTGCATTTTTGGGACATGAAAAATAGCTAATATGACGGAAAATTTTAGAGGTTGTGAAACCGCGACGTTTTCATACCATGATATACCTTGAAACTGGTAACCGGCACATGTCTATTAAACACACACTGCCACAGCAGGAGGTCCATCTGCGCAATTCTAGTTACAAGTTACTATATCAAACGTACATGAAAAAATAGCCAAATACTGTATATTTTCAAAAAGTACTGTAATATTGTACACTAGGTAAATGTGAATATGTATAGGTTTAAATAAAATGATGTATGAAATATAGTATTGAGGCATACTTGTTAAACCTAATGAGCTAGAATTCACACTCAAAAATAATTTCTGTGAATTATCACAAAGGAATACAACTGTAAAATCAAACATACAAAAATCACACAAAATTTATGTAAGGGAATATATAAAATTACTTATAACTATAAAACAGAAAGATAATCTAAAAAATAAATATCATAATTTTCGGACTATAAGCCGCTACTTTTCCCCTTCATTTCAAATCCTGTAGCTTATAGTCCAGTGCGGCTTATTTGTTGATTCATTTGTGTTAATATCTAACACTTTATTTGAGAGCGGTGTCATAAAACAGTCATAATTATGACATGACACTATCATGGGCATTACTGTAGGTGTCACCATGCAAATTACGTCACAACTCCATTTATGTCCAGCTCGGATCTTTTACACTATTCAAAAGTGAGATCATTTGCTGGATAACACTTTATGACATCTATTATAAGCATTCATTAATGCTCATGACCGTGTCATGTCATAATTATAATTGTCTAATGATAGTCTTATGGCGCCACTGGCAAATAAAGTGTTACTAAATACCATAACTAGCAATTAATGAAACAACTGGAACAGGAACTGAAGCAATAGTTAGCACAGAAAATGAATTTGATTGTTATTTACATCTGTAGCGCTGCAATGCATGCTAGGAGACATGTTGGACAACAACAGTGTTGACAGCAGGCGGCAGCATAGGTTGACTGTCTCCCCCTAAGGAGCAGTGATGCAGCCAATTGGTTCAAAGCTTCATGTGGGTTCATTTGGTCTTATAACAGTCGTATGATGCCGCTGTCAAATATAGTGTTACCGGTTAATATCTTTTGGTGTAAATATCCCATAATACAGTAAGGACAGCTGCGGCATATAGTCAAGTGCGGCTTATCCATGAACAAATGCTGTTTTCGTGTCAAATTTGTTGGGTGGCGACTTATAGTCAGGTGCGCCTTATAGTGCGAAAATTACGGTAAATAATATATAAGGAATGAGTATTTTCACAAGTTTGTAAACATGCGCAATAAAATATAAAAACAATTGCCTCATCTAAAAATCATTTAATGCTTTGTCACAGGACATTCAAGGCAAAGTGCCACCTCACCTGCTGCGTCTGAAGGTTGAGGTAGAACAGAGTCGAGTAGATGCTGTTCTCCATGAGTGCAGAGGAGAGCTGGACAGGGAACTCCAAATCTTGTCTGCCTCCTCCTCCAGCGAGCATGTGATCAAAGAGCACAGAGTGAGCATCTCTTAGCAACAAAACTACCGGAAAAACAATTCCTGTGCTCTGCAACGCTTGTTCGTTCTTATCTGCAGACGTTCTTCAGGGAACGCAAACCTTTGGCTGCCTGCAAGAAGCGCATTAGGAACATGGAAGATCTGTGTCACGAGTTGCCTGACAACGATGCGGCTTATCGAACGCTGGAAGCCACCAGGAGGGCCGTAGAGGACGTGACGGAGCAAATCAGGAGTACAAGCATCCAGCTGGAGCAGCATCCTGATCAGTGGAAAGAATGGAATGATAGGTGTGCATGAAATTCAAAGAATGTTATTTTTCTTCTTAAAATTCCATGATTTAATTCATTTGCTTGGATAAAATTAAAATGTCTTTGATGGTTAATGCTGCCTGGTCAAAAAATATATAGCAAGTGAAGTAGGGGGATACCTAAAAGTACTATAATGCAGTATTTAGAGTTCTTTACGTTCGTGGTTCTAGATACAGTGGTACCTCTACTTATGTACGTCTCCACATACAGAATTTTCAGGTTAGGACACGCTTTAACAGGAAAATATTGCCTCTTGTTATGAAAGAAATTTCAGGATACGAAAGACAAAAATACAGTATGGCTGGTACTCGCAGCTCCAAGAGTTGACTGAATGTAAGATACATATAGCTGTTCTGCCATTGGCTGTTGCCTAGCATTCCCGGCATCCAGTTGCCGAAGACGGATCTCTACTGTAAGTGTGTGTATCCCAACGTCCTCTTCATTTGCCCCTTTACAGCTTTACATGAGTATCTTAACTTTTATTCTTAACTCTATTCTTGCTTTTTTATATTATGCACAACTGATTTGATGTCTATTGTGCAATAATCTAATTGTAACATGTATTTGTTACATGTTTTGATGCATTTTTATGTATTATAAAAGCTTTGTCTGAATTTTGGGGGGGTTGGAATGGATTAGGGCATTTACATGGGCAACATGTCTCTAGTTACAGAATTTTCAAGTTACGAAACTACTTCAGAACCGAGGGGGTAGGTTTGCATAAGGACGGAAGGGACATAACACTACCAACTTTTCAGGATGCTCAAATTGTCTCCACCAACTTTCAAGCAACCTTATAACATAACTCATACAAATGAGTTCAGTTATCAAGGTTATTTAGACTGTCTTCCCATATTTTGTAAGGATAGAATTGACCCTACCAATAATAAGTGAATTATTTTCATTGTGTTAAGACTAGGGCTGTCAAACGATTAAAATTTTCAATCGAGTTAATTACAGCTTAAAAATTAATTAATCGTAATTAATCGCAATTCAAACCATCTATAAAATATGCCATATTTTTCTGTAAATTATTGTTGGAATGGAAAGATAAGACACAAGATGGATATATACATTCAACATATGGTACATAAGGACTGTATTTGTTTATTATAACAATAAATCAACAAGATGGCATTAACATTATTAGCATTCTGTTGTGATCCAGTGATCCATGGATAGAAAGACTTGTAGTTCTTCAATGATAAATGTAAGTACAAGTTATAGAAATTTTATATTAAAACCCCTCTTAATGTTTTCGTTTTGATAAAATTTGTAAAATTTTCAATCAAAAAATAAACTAGTAGCTCACCATTGTTGATGTCAATAATTACACAATGCTCATTCATTGTGCTGAAACCCATAAAATCAGTCGCACCCAAGCGCCAGCAGAGGGCGAAAAAACACCAAAAAACACAAGTAATCTGTTTGAGCGGGGCATGTGCATTAAATGCGTCAAATATTTTAACGTGATTAATTTAAAAAATTAATTACCGCCCGTTAACGCGATAATTTTGACAGCCCTAGTTAAGACACATTTAATTTTTGAGACACATTTATCTGTTTTCACTTTTCTGAATGTGCCGGTCCATTTTTTCCCTCTCAAATGCACTTTTGATTTCCTGATGACTTGCATTTACTTAAAATGTATTTGTTTATTTTCAACATTATTTATTTTAAAATATTTTTATTTGTAGCCTATGACAACTCATACATTAATAATCATAGTCGAGGTAAAAAGTATGTAAGTATGTTCAAATATTGCAATTTAAATTAGCGAATAAAATCCCGATATACAGGTATATTCTGGAACTTTTCAAAATGTTTCCTTTGTAGTTTTTGAAAGCAAAGGTTTGGATCGAACAGTGTATCACCTGACCAATACACATGAACGTTTTTATAAGGCAATACAGATTTGTGATGCATTTATTAAGTAGCCGAACAAATTAATTAGGTTCATATTTGTGAGAAATGTAGCCCTGACCCCCATTCACCCAATCAGTTTGGTCTGAAGGAATCTGACCTTTTAGCCAGATTGCCGGAATCACGGCAGCCGAAGCCAGAACCGAGCTAGCGCAATTCCAACGACCTGGGCCAGCGGAACTCCGACCACGCGTTCACCTTATTCTTAACCTGACTCCATTTTGAAAGCTGGAAAAAGGCTTCGAAACACAAGTTGACAGGTCTACAGCGATCAAACGGCAAAGCAAAACAGCAAAGAGACCCAGGTTAGGATGCAAACTGGATCCAGGATCACCATATCACAAGTCAACAAAAGGTTCCCGGGAAAAATGACAGCAATTAGTTAAACATTCAGTCTTTAAAGGCTCTGGTGTGGTGGGCTGTGTTTAGGATTATTCTCTGTTGTGTGTTGGGCGGGAGAGTTTCGGCCACTACAGTTGTCAGGGCAACGAGAGTTAAGGATTTTGCCATCCTCGGTGCCACGTGAGTGCTGAGTGTTCACTCCTCGGTCGCAGGTTCCTCCATATCAGATGTTCCCTTTGGCAAGACAAGATGTCCCACCATTTGTTCTGGACTGTCCGTAAGAGCTCATTAGGGGATTTGGTGGTGCAGACGTGGGCTTGTAGATGTCTTGCCTATCACCTGGTTGTCAGCGTCAATCTTGCTCAGTCAGCTGCATGACGCGCGCATTAGGCTTCCGGGGTCAGAAGGCGTCCGGTATCTTTCTTTCCTTATCTACCCTTTGTCTTGGCGCTGCCAGTTCTAATCATTCCAAGTCCAACTGTTCATGTTATGAACTATATACTGCTTGTTTTTCTTAAACTATCATATAAATGCTGTTTATTTTATATTGGGTGTGTTAGAGTAATACAAACAGTCAAACAGTAAATACGAGAAAAGATACTATTCCCTGATTGATTATATTAAGTGTGTTAGAGTAATACAAACAATAAATAAGAGAAAAGATACTATTCCCTTCAGGTCTTATTAATATCCCGTCCCCAGCAAAAAATGTTCATGCAGGTTATGCTGTTATACCGTCCCCACTGATGTTGAGACCAAACCTATGTCCTTGTTCAGAACCAATTAATTTCGTAAGTACTGCAGTAACTGTTTTTCCCCTTGCAGATTTTGTGAGCTTTCCGACTGGCTGTCATCGCAGAAAAGACACATAAAGGATACCGCAAGAGCTTCCGGCCAACAGAAAGAAGTTGATATGGCTGTGCAAGTGAGCAAAAATGTTGTAATTTGCATCCATAGTGCTGTAGTTCACAACTAGAACAATAACAATGTGGTCCCATAACGACTATACATGCGCATTTGAAAGTCTAGGTTGTGGCAACAGTTTGTTGATCTTGAAATTGATTTTAGGCGTTGCGAGAAGCTGGTGACTCCCGAAAAGAAAGCCTTTTGTGGCTTCAGAGTCAGCTCTCGAGCCTGACTGATGTAAGCTCTGAAGTGGAGATTAAAAGGCAGCAAAATGCTCTGACCAAACTTTCAGCTGACTTTGAGGAGCTGTTGTCCTCACTGTGCCAGGTATTGATTGATTGATTGATTGATTTTTTAACCAACACGCCCTACCTCTACTTCAGTTTGACCCCTTTGCGTTCCTTCCTTCCAGGGAGATGGTCAGGGTTCAGGTACATTCCAGATCGAGGAGCTCACAGAGGAGGTGCTGGGCGCTCTGGAGGAGGTCCTGAGAGCGGGGAAAGAAGCCGAGGAGCAGGTCAGCAGGATCTTGGATGCTGAGGATGTGAGGGAAGCACAGGAACTTTTCCTAATTCATCAGGTAGGCATACAGATTGGCCTCAGATGAAGCTTTAAATAAAGCAGGCTCATTATTTGACAGAAACAAGAAATTGCCACTTTTTTAATTTTCTGCTTTTCTGGTAAATTTGACAAGCTGATACCAGACATTAAATGTACAGTAGCCATCCTACTGTGCGCTCAGTCCCACCCACTCAGCCGCAGCAGTATGGACACACACAAATAATGTTTATTGTGAATTTGATAGTATGAACCTGCATCTTAAAGTAGCATTTTTTTGCGTGTAGACAAAACATAATAATATATTTTTGTGTTTATTGCATATATTACATTGCAGCAACACCTAAAACAACTCCAGGCTCTCAGAAGAGAGGCGGATCTTTTAGTGTCCCACTTGCAGCAGCTCCATTCGGGAGAGGCATTGAGTTGCTCGGTGCATGAGCTAGAGGAACGTGTCCGAGAAACTGACTGCCAGTTCAGCGCCAATGAACACGGCCTGCAGGTAATCCAAGCCTGTGTGTTTTCTTCAGACGTGATCATTTGTGCCACTACTCTGTCAACACACGCCCTGCCGGGATCATCGATTGGTCCACATCTAGGCTTAACCAGCTATTGATTGTTTTGCGGTTTGGTAATGTTGTTTGGATACTGTCAAAGCCTGTTTCAATCTGGGAGAGGAACATTCAGACTGGTTGAAAATTCTGATTAAACTTTTTTGTCTTCCTTTTCAGGTTTGTGTTACATTTTAGTAGTCTAAGTTATCTCTAAATTATCATATTTGATCTCTAGGCCACTCTGAGCTCTTGGCTGAATTTTGAAACTGAGTGGGAAACACTTCAGGTGTCTATAGGTGACATTACAATTGAGCTACACAAAGAGCTTATATTCAACAGCCTTGACAGCCTGAGGAGTGAACTGGATCACACCAAAGTATGTACATGACCACATATGAATATATTTTTCATACACTCACTATTTCTCTTCTAATAAGTCTATTTGATTGAAGGAGCTATTCATCAAGCTTGAGGACTGTTGTGTGAGAGCAGACGTCCTCCTGGAGGAGGCAGCGGATCTGCAGCTCAGTCCTAAAAATCAAATTGCAGTACTACATCAAGCCCAATCGACTAGGGAAGCAGTCCAGCAGCTTCAAGACCACCTCAACAAAAAGTCAGTCACTATAAAAGCACTAATATTTTTACCTTATTTGGAGTATGCCCTTCTTAAGACATTCCGTGATCTATTTCCCTCCAGTGTTGTCAAGCTAGAGAGGACGCGCTCCTCATGGGAGCACTTCAACAACCAATCTGTAATGTTCTCGTCATGGATCAATGAAAACCAGAGAGCTTTGGATGATATCAAGCATACCATGCCCTCAGATCACTTGGACGAACACATCAGCACTGTTGAGGTGTGTAAACTGGTCGCCGATAAAAAACGAGGCACATGCAGACATTAACTTTTAAATGTATGTCCTACACTTTTGGCACCCCTGCAATTCTGACAGATAATGCTCAATTTCTCCCAGAAAATGATGTCAATCACAAATGCTTTGGTAGCAAGATCTTCATTTATTTTTCTTGCAATGAAAAAAACACAAAAGCGAATGGGAAAAAATGAAATCATTATCATTTTACACAAAACTCCAAAAATGAGCCGGACAAAAGTATTGGCACCCTTTGAAAAATCATGTGATGCTTCTGTAATTTGTGTAATTAACAGTACCTGTTACTTACCTGTGGCACAAAACAGGTGGTGGCAATAACCAAATCACACTTGCAGCCAGTTAAACTGGATTAAAGTTGACTCAACCTCTGTCCTGTGTCCTTGTGTGTACCACATTGAGCATGGAGAAAAGAAAGAATACCAAAGAACTGTCTGAGGACTTGAGAAGCAAAATTGTGAGGAAGCATTGGCAATCTCAAGGCTACAAGTCCATCTTCAAGGACCTGAATGTTCCTGTGTCTATCATGCGCAGTGTCATCAACAAGTGTAAAGCCCATGGCACTGTAGCTAACCTCCTCAGATGTGGACAGAAAAGAAAAATTAACGAGAGATTTCAACGTTCATTTCAAGATTGTGCGGATAGTGGATAAAGAACCTCGACTAACATCCAAACAAGTTCAAGCTGTCCTGCAGTCCGAGGGTACAACAGTGTCAACCTGTACTATCCGTCGGCGTCTGAATGAAGACGGACTCTATTGTAGGCTCCCCAGGAAGACCCTACTTCTGACCCGGAGACATTAAAAAAAGCCAGGCTGGAGTTTGCCAAAACTTACCTGAGAAAGCCAAAAACGTTTTGGAAGAATGTTCTCTGGTCACATGAGACAAAAGTAAAGCTTTTTGGGAAAAGGCATCAACATAGAGTTTACAGGGAAAAAAACAAGGCCTTCAAAGATAAGAACACGGTCCCCACAGTCAAACATGGCGGAGGTTCCCTGATGTTTTGGGGTTGCTTTGCTGCCTCTGGCACTGGACTGCTTGACCGTGTGCATGGCATTATGAAGTCTGAAGACTACCAACAAATTTTGCAATATAATGTAGGGCCCAGTGTGAGAAAGCTGGGTCTCCCTCAGTGGTCATGGGTCTTCCAACAGGACAATGACCCAAAACAACACTTCAAAAAGCACTAGAAAAATGTTTGATAGATAGCACTGGAGACTTCTAAAGTGGCCAGCAATGAGTCCAGACCTGAGTCCCATAGAACACCTGTGGAGAGATCTGAAAATGGCAGTTTGGAGAAGGTACCCTTTAAATCTCAGAGACCTGGAGCAGTTGGCCAAAGAAAAATGGTCTAAAATTCCAGCAGAGAATTTTAAGAAACTCATTGATGGATACCAGAAGTGGTTGTTGGCAGTTGTTTCATCTAAAGCAGACATGTCCAAAGTCCGGCCTGGGGGCCAAATGCGGCCCGTGGTCAAATTTCATCCGGCCCCCAGCCTCTGTCATAAAATCAATAACGTCTGGCCCGCACACAGACTTAATAAATATGTCATCAGTACTGCAACCAGCATATGAAGTAGCTTACACACGAAATGCTGCTCCTCATTTACCCACTAAAAGGCAGCAGCACTTTAACCCTTTATTGCCAAATGAATCACATTTGATACATCAAAAATTTCTAATTTAGAATTTTGACATTTCTTTTCGGGAAAAAAAAAAAAAAGATGGATGCAAGTCAACACATGCATCTGTAGGTTGCATGAGAAAAAAACATGATTTAGCATGGATATTAGAGCGCTTATTACACATATTCATTTTGACTTTTCTTTTTACAAATTTGAAAAATAGGTTTCATAAGGACCTTATTTTTTCAAATTTTGGGATTCTCTGATAATTGCTTCATGTTGCAGGTATTTAAGGGTTAAGCAACATTACTCCGTGTGACCCATTACTTCCATTTTCTAAAATGGTGACAATTAACAAAAAAAAAAGAAAGTTGACTGACGGATGACGCTTCAAGGATAGGTGGAAATTAGACTATTTCTTCGCTAAAATACGCAACAACTGTGTCTTGCCTCATTTGGAAAGAGACAGTCGCTGTTTTTAAAGATTTCAATGTGAGGCCATATTTCCAAACAAGACAAGCTGACATGTACGACAAGATTACATGGAAGATAAGCAGTGGGAAATTGAAGTAACTTCAAGCTAGTTCAATTTCGCAGCAGTAGTCTTTCGCAAGAGCCTGAGAGTTGAAAGAGAACGCCACAAAGGCTAGTTGTGAGATTGTTGAAATTATTCATTTAAAAAAATAATAAAGCAAATGCGACACACTGAATTGCTTGCTAAATTTTGCTTAAATATATTGTTCTACGTAAAAAGGATGTGAGCCAAGGTCGGCCCCCCACATTTTTACCACGCCAAATCTGGGCCCCTTTGCAAAAAGTATGGACACCCCTGAGCTAAAGGTTGTGCTACCAAATATTAGGCTGAGGGTACCAATACTTTTATTCGGCACATTTTTGGAGTTTTGTGTAAAATGATAGTGATTTTTTATTTTATTTTATGATTTTTTATCTTTTTCTCCTTTGTGTTTTTTCATTGAAAGCAAAATAAATGAAGATAATACTACCAAAGAATTTGTAATTGCAATCATTTTCTGGGAAAAATTATCTGACAGAATTGCAGGGGTGCCAATACTTTTGACCGGCAATGTATACATATAAACCAAGGGGGAAAATGATCTGTCTGCAAAATTATAAATAAAGTCTGACCACTTTTTATTAATCTGTATATTAAACTTGGTGACACGCGCAGACTTCAATCTGCCTATCCATCAATAAAAGATTACGTTTAATTTAACATTGCATAACTGGGTCAATCCTGACAGGATATAAATTGATACAAGTAAAGGAAATGCAAGAAGTCCTTTCCATGTAATAACTGTGTCAATCATATGGAAATGAGTTCGCGAACTGTTTACGTCGCATTTAAAAAATCTAAAAAAACGGGTAATATACCTTCTTCTGTCTGTACAGACAGTAGCAGAAAGTTTACAAGAAAGGAGACCCACACTTTTCCAAATGGAGGAAGACTGCGAAGCACTGTCTAGATTTGTGACTCCTGGGGAAACCAGATGTATTCGGGCGCTGCTTGACCAGATGAGGTGCTCCTGTGAAGAATTGACAGAGAAAACAGAAAAGTTATCAGGGCAGCTTAAACAAAACGTCGCTGACAGACAGAGGTGTAGCGATAACCTGGATCAGGTATATGTTAAAACAGAAATGAGTGACTGGTTCGTTTTTTCAATTCCATAATGGGCTTTTTTGCAATTAGGTCAAGAAAATGATGAATGATCTGAAGGAGAAACTCGACACTCCTGTTACATTTTGCACATCCTCGTCACAGACATACAAGAATCTACAGAGTCACTTGGTAAGTACATAAAGATAAGACAAAATAGATGTGGTAGAACTCTCAAATTGGGGTAACGCCACTGATAATGGATGGACAATCTCATTCTATTCTCCTTCCAGGAGGTGTGCCAGTCAGTTGAGCAGCTGAAACCCAGACTTCTGGCTTTGTGTTCAGCTGTCGGAAGCCTGGGAGAGGGCAACAAGTTGGAGGAAGAGGTGCCTCACCTCCACAAACTGCGAGAAGAGTTACTGGAAAAGGCTGAACAGAAACAATCGGCACTAGAAAGCCTTCTAACGCTGTGGCAGAGGTATTTGTTCAAAATTTGGTCTGAGTTTTCTTTAAAAAAAAAAAACTCAAACCTGCAATTTGGACAAGAATGTGGCGTCCAGGTGGATGGGGGCTTTGCAAGGCAAAGGCCGTTCGTAAAATTCCTTCTTTTTTTTATTATTATTTTTTTAAATGTCATTTCTTCGGCGCGCCACACAGCCCAAACCGTTTGACCACCATCACCGTTCAAGTATCAAAATGACCAGAATTTTCGCTCAACCCAGGGAATTTTTCGAATGACCCGCAAAAATTTTCCCTTCACTCTTAACCGCAGGTTTTTTGGGAAAACAAAAATTCAAACTGTATCAAGCCCTACAATTTTTGACCAAATTGCATAATTTACACATCAGAAATTCCAGGACGGTAAGGGGCATAAGGGCTGTAGACAAAATTCGCCAAAAACCTGTCCAATGGGATGTCATTGACAGCCATTATCATCCAAATTTCCCATTCATTTTCAATGGCAGGAAAACCTAAGTCCTTGTGATTTTTCACCATTTACCATGTCAGCCCATTGACTGGCGCCCAAGTAAGTCGATGCCATTGACAGTCATGCCCGTCCACGCCATTGACGGCTATGTACGTCCAAATTTCCCATTCATTTTCAATCGCAGAAAAACCTGTGTGGTTGTGATTTTTTACCAAAATCCTACCATTATACCTCATTGACATTGAATTGGCGCCCAGGTAATATGATGCCATTGACAGCCATGCCCGTCCACGCCATTGACGGCTATGTACGTCCAAATTTCCCATTCATTTTCAATCGCAGAAAAACCTGTGTGGTTGTGATTTTTTACCAAAATCCTACCATTATACCTCATTGACATTGAATTGGCGCCCAGGTAATATGATGCCATTGACAGCCATGCATCAGGACGTGTCCCCGAAATGTCCCCCCAAAAAAGGAAATGACCTGATATCAACAAGACGTGTCGCTGAAATGTCCCCAAATCAACAAGAAGTGACTTGATATCAAGAGGACGTGTCCCCAAAATGTCCCCAAATGAACTGGAAGTGACTTGATAGATCTGTATCTACCACAGCAAAGCCCCAACGTAATTTCTCCAGAAATTGCAGTTTCTAGTTGAAAATAATGTATTACCGTATTGACCTGAATATAAGACGACCCTGATTATAAGACGACCCCCTCTTTTTCAAGACTCAAGTTTGAAAAAAGACTTTTTCAACACCAAATAAATTTTTATACAGTAAATAATTACAGTACATCTGAAACAAATGATTGTAACAATATATTTTAAAGAAAAAGCATGTTATTTTGCCTCATTCAAATCTTAATATCCGAACATTTAAATATGTAAACTAAAGTGCAGTCACATTCGTAAATGAATGGCTTCTGGTTTTTGAAATGTAAATAAACCAATCTATTGTGATAAAACAACAAAATTGCAATAACTGCATTAACTATGAAAGTCAAGTCTAACTGTAACTGTAGTTTGAAACAAATCTGAATAATGAAACATTGCAACCAAATAATGCAAACTGGTTAAACTAATAGCTGAGATCTGTCATGACAGAACATCGCTTCAATGATATCTGGCGCCATCTAGCGTCGTGAATGGGGAGATTAGCTGAGATCGGTCATAACAGAACATTGCTTCAATGATATCTGGCGTCATCTAGCGTCGTGAATGGGTATAATGTCTAGAGCGCGAATATAAGACGATCCCCTCTTTTTCAATCTTATTTCAATGCAAAAAACACCGTCTTATATTCGGGCCAATACGGTACTTTTCCAGCTGAGTGTGTATTATTACCAAGTTGGTTGTCCTTGTAGATGCTACAATATGTGCTCGTCTGTCAATGTTCATTTGAAATAGTTAATAAAACCTTTATTTATTTATTTTGGAAGTAACATTTTTTAATTTTACAGATGAAAAAATCTTTAGTCAACGTCGACCAAAGTTAGACGAAATTAGCCTTGAGTTTTCATCAACAAAAAATAGACAGACACATTTTGAGATGACTAAAATATGCCTAAGACTACATAATAGTAGTATCTTCCAAAAGACTAAGACGAAAATTAAAAAGGCTGCCAAAAACAACACTGGTGGAAAGTAATTTTGGCTTACTGTATTTACTGACTGACTCTTTCTCTGCAACATACTGTATCTAATTATGATTGTATGAGCACTGCCATTTTTTTATTGCTTTCGGTTCAGACCCCCCTCCCTTTTGTTCCCCAAATGAGCGGTGTCTTATCTTTGACTGCATCTTGTCTGGAGCGCAGTCAGCCGTCCTGATTTCTATTTTAATAACACGCTTTTGTCATCATTGTTTTGTTTTCGCCCGAGCTGAAGTCTGCATTCTTTGTTTTATTCATGAGGAAATGATAATGACCCTGTCAAATGGTATATGAGGACTGGCATTCTCCCAGTCTTATGCATGTATTTTAAGAAGTGGATTGAATTTGAAAGTTTTATTCAGTCGGTTTCCTCCATCTTATCTGCTAACCGCGTATGCAGGGGTAGCATACAATATAGCAAACAGTTGAGCTTTTGTCAGGCAGAATATTTGTCTGATTTCATATTGGTTTGCCCCTTACCTGACTGCTCATTCAGATATTCGATTCTAATTCACAGATTTGAAAAGGAAAATTCAGCTATAAAAAGCTGGCTAGATGGTTGCGAGACTGTCTGCAATCCAGCTGACGAGTTGCTCTCTTCAGACAAAGTCAAGCTCACATTGGAGCTCCAACACATCCAGGTATCTTTTGTTTAACTATTCATCACTGCGGTTACTTTTTGCTGTCCCGACTCAGCCACTGCATTTTGATTCTATAGGAAATACAGGCGGAAACCCCCTCCAATGACGCTCTACTCGAGGGTCTGTTAAATTTAGTGCTCTGTCTTTATCCGTCTGCCCCTGAGGCTCGAGTCCAAGAGCTAAAGGATGATCTCACCCAAATGCAGGAGAGATACAACTCACAGAAGAACAAAATGAAACACAGGTTCATTTAATGATTTGTGCATTGTATGACTGAAGATGTATAGAGGAAGGACTTACATGCATTATCAATATTTTGTCAGATCTGAGCAACTAGAGTGTCAGTTGTCCCAGCTGGAGCTTTTCAGTGAAGCGCTTCTGACACTGAATCAAAAGAGTCAAAACTTGCTGTCTGTCTCAAGAAGCTCTCTTCGGGTTGACGTTACGGATCTCAGCAGTGTCTTGACAGAGGTCAAGGTGAGACTTTGTATCTCACGTCTTTTGTTCTGGTTGTGTAACCAAGGGCGTAACATAACACTACCAACTTTTCAGGATGCTCAAATTATCCACACCAACTTTTAAGCAACCTTATTTGCATTATATGAGTTTGAATGAAGGACTAAAAACTTACCTTTTTCGAAAAGCTTACTCTGGCTGTCTAATTTTTATCTGATTTGTATCTGATTTTATCTGTGTTTCTGTCTGTTTTGCTTTTATTCTTTTATTCTTAGTTTTTTGTTTGTTTTTTTATATCGTAATGTGCACTTTGAGATTTGTTTTTCAAATGTAAAGTGCGTTATAAATAAAATGTATTATTATTATTATTATAGTCAGGTATCAAGGTAATTTAGACTGTCTTCCCATATTTTGTAAGTATAGACTTGACCCTACCATTATTAAATGAATTATTTTAAATATGTTCAGACTTACCCTTTTCACTTGGCGATGGGTAAAGTTTCATCCAATCATCTCCCAGAAGTGGCAATAGCAACTAAATTTAGTGTATTTATTGGTTTAGAGACATGAATGCATCATGTCCTTCAGCAGCATGCTTAGGTCTGAATGGGTTAAAATGTATTTGGTGGAAAACACTCCAGGTGACTTGAAGTTCCCCTCTGAGACCCCTAATTTGGCCAAATTTTAAAATTGTCCTACATGCATGTGTGATACATTATTGGAAAGCTTAAAATCTCAATTTTCTGGGGGAAGAAAAATTTTGAACAGGAGGGCATTTAAAAAAAAAAAAAAATTAAACCCGTAAACCCTAACTCGAGGTGAGAGCATGAGAGAGCATAATTAAAGACACTGTGATTTTAACAAGATATTATGGCATACTTACCTTTATTCGATCGAAGTACTCAGTGTAGCATATCTCACAGAGTGTCAAGACACACCTGTGAATTGCCACAGTCGGACTTTTTGGGGATTTTATGGGTAAAACACGGTAATATAACAAGGGTCGCAATGCAGAAATCGTGGACATAAAGAAGTGGTCGAGATTTTCTTTTTCAAATACCCTTTTAAACATTTTATTTTTTAAATTTTTGTTTGTTTGGATCGATTATTTATCATCTAAAATATCGGGGAAAATGTGACAGTAACAAAAAAAGTACAATTCAGCGATAGTTATGAGGTAGACATCCGTGACCTATTTACAGAGACTATTTTTTGTCATTGTGATGTAATTTTTTTTTTAAAGTTTAAAATATGCGAGTGAATAATTTGATGAAGTCGTTTTTTTTTGTTTTTTTTTTAAATAAATGTTAGACATCAATGAATGATTCTAAGCTAAAAATGATAGACATTTTGAATAGTAAATATAATTGCGGCACGGTGGCTTAGTGGTTAGCACATCTGCCTCACAGTTCTGAGATCAAGGGTTCAATCCCGGGCTTCGGCCTTCCTGTGTGGAGTTTGCATGTTCTCCCCGTGCCTGCGTGGGTTTCCTCCGGGAACTCCGGTTTCCTCCCACATCCCAAAAACATGCATGGTAGGCTGATTGAACACTCTAAATTGTCCGTAGGTATGAGTGTGTGCGTGAATGGTTGTATGTCTCCTTGTGCCCTGCGATTGGCTGGCAACCAGTTCAGGGTGTCCCCTGCCTACTGCCCGTAGTTGGCTGGGATAGGCTCCAGCACCTCCGCGACCCTCGTGAGGAAAAGCGGCATGGAAAATGAATGAATGAATGAATATAATTACTTACCTTGTCTGTAAACGGGGGTCTCCAGGGTAAAACGGACAAATTAAAAATAGTTCAGGGGCTTAATGCGCCATGAAACTGCTATGGCAGCATATTGACATATTGTTGTCTCAAACACAAGAGTTCTTTTGGCCTAAAATACAGCAGTTATATTTTAAAGACGGGTGCAAGAGCAGAAACTGCTTTTTCAGCCTTGTCTGTGTTTTCCGCCACTTATTTAATTTCTACATTATTTATTTAGAAATATTTTATTTGCAGCTGATGCAGACATTTTTTTCAGATAATCATAATGGAGGTAAAGAGTATTTCATTTTTTTTGGGGGGGGGGGGGCTTAGCTATGCTTGTGGACAAAAGTAGTCGTGTTTTACAAGAAGGAAGGCTACATTTAATTTATTTTTGTTATACCTTGACTAAGAATTTTTTTCCAGTTACATTTAATTTCGTTATTTAGACAGACAGTGCTGAAGGTCTTAAGACAAATGTTTATTTTTTGCATTCTGGATAGTTAAGAGATTGTTAACAAGTTTGTATTTGTTGTGTATGTTAACGTGATTTAAGTCATGATCAAATATTGCTATTTAAATTTGCCAATAAAATCCAGAAATTTACAAATTCATTGTTGAAGTTTTCAAAATGTTTCTTTAGTAATTTTTGAAAACAAAGACTTGAGTCAAACAGTGTATCACCTGAACCAATACACCGGCAAGTTAGTATACAGTCATGTGAAAAGATTGGTACACCCCATTAAATATTCAGTTCTTTATTAAGAAGTGTTGGCATATCAATGTCTGATCTTGCTTTTCTTAATATCTGGGAAAAAAAGTGATTTCATTGCTGGTAAACAGCAAAAATTAACATTGTTTTACTCATTGAACCAAATATATCAACAAAAATGCATATTTCTAACTGAGGAAAAGGTTAGGACACCCTATCATCTAATAGCTATTGTTACCCCCTTTGGCTGAAATAACTTCAGTGAGACGCTTCTTGTAGCCATCTACCAGTCTTTGACATCGGTCACTCCTCAACGCAGAATACTTTTAGCTGTGAGATGTTTGAGGTGTTTTATGCATGTACAGCCCGTTTCAAGTCACCCCACAGCATCTCAATGGGATTAAGATCTGGGCTTTGACTCTGCCATTCCAGGACTCTCCATTTCTTCTTTTCAGCCAGTTCCTTGTGGATTTGGGTCATTGTCATGTTGTAGGGTCCAGTTTCGCTTCAGCTTTAATTTTTTTCACAGATGATCTTACATGTTCCTCAAGCACCCTCTGATACACGATAGAATTCATGGTGGATTCTATGATGGTGAGTTGGCCAGGTCCTGTTGAATCAAAGCATCCCCAAACCATGACACTTCCACCTCCATTCTTCACAGCTGTATGCTGTATTGGGTTTACGCCAAACCTCTGTCCTCTGTTCTGGTGTCCAAATAATTCTATAGTTCTAAAAACATTATTCCAGAAGTCCTGGTCTTTGTCTACATTCACTCGGGGGAACTTCAGTCCTGCCTTCATGTTCTTCTTGGAGAGAAAAGGTTTCCTCCTTGCACACCTCCCATGAAGGTTAAACTTGTGAAGTTTTTCTGATTGTACAGGCATGCACTTTCAAATCAACAGTCACAAGAGCCTGCTGTTGGTCCCGTGATGACATTTTAAGGTTTTCGGAGACTTCTTTCAGCATCTTGCGATCTGCTCTGCGGGTGAACTTGCTTGAATGGCCAGAACTGGGCATGTCGACAGCTGCTTTGAATGTCCTCCACTTGTAGACTAGTTTCCAAACAGTAGAATGGCTGGTTTTATATTCTTTTGAGCTCTTTTGAAATCCATTACCAGACTCACAAGGGTCTACAATCTTATTTCTGAAGGCTTCAGACAGCTCCTTTGAGCTCACCATGGTGTTTTCTCTCACTTCAAAAGTCAGGGACACACCAAACTAAACGTGAGGTTTAAATAAGGAATGCCTCCTTAAAAACACTGGCTAACGATGTTCTAATCATGTGCACCTGATGTGATACACCTATGTGTGATTTTAGCTCTTTTAAGTAGGACTGAATGTTGGGGTATCTTAATTCATTCCTCAACAGAAATTGCATTTATTTAGAATGACATTTTACAGTTTTGAAATAATAGTTTAGTTCTATTACTTGAATCTCTCATACGGAGCCCCCCAGGTGCCAGGGTAGAAAAAATAAAAAAATCACAGCTAATCTGTACCCACAGATTACTAAACTGTACCCACAGTTTACGAATCTGTACCCACAGATTACTAAACTGTACCCACAGTTTAGCAATCTGTACCCACAGATTACTAAACTGTACCCACAGTTTAGCAACCTGTACCCACAGTTTACTAATATGTACCCACAGATTACTAAACTGTACCCACAGTTTACTAATCTGTACCCACAGATTACTAAACTGTACCCACAGATTACTAATCTGTACCCACAGTTTAGCAATGACCCGGAAACTGTAGTCACCAATGTTTGGCGGGGACTCCAAACGTGGAGGGACCGACCGAGCAAGCACCTGCACCTTTTGCCCTCGGCGAACAAAGGGGTTTTAAAAGGTAACTATTGCACATTTTCTTTGGTAGCCGTCTACATTTTCAGGTGTCATCAATCAATATGGCATGTTGTGTGTTAGTAGCCGCTAATGTGGCTACTAAAAATAGCTAACTCACAAATGAACACTACTTGAATTAAGCACGCACGGACACGACAGCAGCACAGAAAATGTGCAAATACAACATACCATATTGATTGATGACACCTGAAAGACGCCTACCAAACAAAGCGTCCAATAAGCGTCCTTTTAAAACCCCTTTGTTCTTTCGGAGGGCAAATGGTGCAGATGCTTGCTCAGTCGGTCCCTCGGTGTTTGGACTCGTAGTCCCCGCCAAACATTGGTGACTACTGTTTCCGGGTCTTTGCCAAACTGTGGGTACATATTAATAAACTGTGGGCACAGTTTAGTAATCTGTGGGTACGGATTAGTAAACTGTGGGTACAGTTTAGTAAACTGTGGGTACAGATTAGTAATCTGTGGGTACAGTTTAGTAAACTATGGGTACAGATTAGCTATGATTTTTTAATTTTTTTCTATCATGGCACCCGGGGGCCTTCGTACTCTCAAGATTGTTAAAATTGATATTAAATATCCATATGACCAAATATGTGTCCTATTTTTTTCACATTACTGTAAATCAATACATTTTTTTTGCATTGATCATTTAGCCTATCAATGAATTAGGTTCATATTAGTTAGAAATGGCTGACTCTGACTCCCGTTCACCCAATCTGTTTGGTCTTATCAATGTCCCGTCCCTAGCATAAAAGTGTATATTCAGGTTATGCTGCTATATTGTCCCTATCAATGTTGAGACCAAATCTAGGCCCTTGCGTCTAACTCTCCTACACTGGTTTCATTAGAAATCTGAACAGAAACAGCCCTGCTGGACAGTTTATTAGCTACCCTCCTGTCTGCTTTGCTTTGGGGTTAACGGGAATGTTTCACATTCTAATTCCAGGAGCACGAGACTCAGATAAAGGCCTATTCTTCACTAATAGAGGCTCTCCAACAAAGAGAATCAGCTCTGCTTCCACACTCCACCCCAGAAGCTAAACAGCAGCTCCAGACGAGGAGAGAAAATTGCCTACAACCCTTCACTGAATGTGAACACCTGTTGCTTCTACGTAAAAAGAGCCTATCTGATTTAAATATCTTCCTGGACAAGAGCGAAACCGCAGTCCAGGCTGTCGGTCAACTTAATGCATCTATGGGGAGGGAAGGGAGCTGGGATCCTTCCAAAGCTAAAGAGCTCCACAACCGCTTAGAGGAGGTCACAAGGGACGTGGCCCAGCTTGAGGCTGAAGCTTTAGGGTTGGACGCGCAGCTGACCAAGGCTCACCTTCACCTTTGTGCCTCGAATGACGCAACGTCTTGCAGTGCCTTGACAATGGCCCTTATTACATCCTTGGAGGAGGCACGAAGCAGTTTGGGATGGAGGCAAAGTGAAGCGGACGCTCTTAAGGCTATGTGGAGCTCCTTCAACGGGAGGAAGGAGGAGGTGATGAAGAATTTGGAGAAATTGCAACTTAGAATAACACACGAGATGGTCAAAGAGAGCTCTGTGCAAGCATTTCAAAACAGGTACAGTTGATTGATTGTTTGTTTGATCGCAGTTGAGTCTGGAATGTGTCCCCTGAGATTTAGGGTGTTCACTGTTACTACCCAATTGTTATTATCTCCCAGGCTGTGTTACTTAGGCCATCTGGAGGATGAGCTCCAGTCTCTTCATCAGTGCCATGAGTGGTTAGATGAAAAGGGAAACCAGTTGGCCCAGAGGGACACTGAGCAGGCGGGGTTGGCCCTCGGAGATGTTGATGTCGTCATGGCTGCATGCGACCATGTCAGGACTCTTATTACTAAAAGGTTAGCCGGAAATAACAGAGCACATCATTGTCTTTAATTTGAATTCTGAAGAGTTGAACATAAGCTAAGACGTAGAATCCTTTTTAACTTAACAGCAGAGTTTCTTCTGGCATTCAAAATAGTACTTTAACAACATTCAAAATAGTACCGCAATTTTCGGACTATAAGGCGCACCTGACTATAAGCCGCCACCCACCAAATTTGACAAGAAAATGGCATTTGTTCATAGATAACCGCACTGAACTATAAGCCACAGCTGTCCTGACTATCATGGGATATTTACACCAAAAGATATTAACCAGTAACACGTTATTTGACAGCGGCATCATAAGACTGTCATAAGACCAAATGAACCACCATGAACCAGTTGGCTGCAAAGCTTCATTGCTTCAAGAAACTTTATTTGGCAATCACTGCTCCCTTGGGGGAGATGGTCAACCTCTGCTGCCACCTGCTGTCAACACTGTTGTTGTCCAGCATGCCTCTTAGCTTGCATTGCAGCGCTACAGATGTAAATAACAATTAGAATTCATGTTCTGTGCTAATTATTTCTTCAGTTACTGTTCCAGTTGTTTCATTAATTGCTTTTTATGGTATTTGGTAACACATTATTTGACAGTGGCTCCATAAGACTGTCATAAGACCATCATAGTTATGATGTGACATTGCCATGAGTTTTAATGAATGCTGATGACTGATGTCATTTTGTGTCATCTGGCAAATGATCCCAATTTTGAATGGATGTAAAAGATCTGAGCTGGACATAATGTGACATAATTTGCCGGATGACACTTAATGACATCTGTCATAAGCGTTGATTCATTCCAATGATAGTGTCATGTCATAATTACGACGGTTTTATAGCAATTTTATGACGTTGCTGTCAAATAAAGTGTTCCCTATTAACCCAAATAAATCAACAAATAAAGTCGCACTGCATTATAAACCGCAGGATTCAAAATGAGCGGGGTGGGGGCTCATAGTCCAAAAATTACGGTACTTTAACACAGGCAAGCTGTAAAACCAAACATCAATCAGCTTTAGCCTATTTTGCAGTGGTTACTATTGTACTATGTTAGATTATCAACTGTTAGCAATTTAGCATGATCACAATATTTGTTATATTACTGCTGAAATTCAACCGAATTCACTTCCTACATTTAAATTATTTGCTCAGCATTTCAATTCAGCATTCAGTCACTCATTGTACAAAAAATGCTTGTTGGTCTTATATTCTACCATTTTTCTGTTTATAGTCAGGAACAGAGCCAAGGAGTACTAGACCTCCTGCACCAATACGATCACTTGAAGTCAATACTAAGTACTTGTGTGGAGAAGGCCCACGCACTTGCTCATAACCTGCCTGATCACAATCAAAATGCTGAAGAGGCTAGGAGAGCCTTCTCACAGGTGAGGGCTGCTTTGCCATGAACCACCAAATTTGTGTTCATACTGATAAAGGTTTTACTTGTGTTTAACATACAATACCAGTGGTAGTTTTGTAGACATTTTTTTTTTAAATTTTAAAATATTACTTGGCATTTTTATAGCACAAGCAGCTGCAGGGTGAGCTCAGAGAAAAGCAAGAGGACATGGATAAGCTCATCAGTACAGTGGAAGACCTGCAAAGAGAACTGGAATTCATTCCTGACTGTGACTCAAGCCTCATTCACAGAGACATGGATGTGTTAAGGGCACAGTGGTTAGAGGCAAGTCACAAAAATATTCTAAATAATTTCTAAAGCTGTCATCTGTGGTGAGTTTGTATCGTAAAAGTGTAGCTCCATGAAATAATTCATGAACAGTCAATACAATAATAACAGACCTAAAAAAATATTTTCCCCAACAATAGAATGTGATTTATATTTGTGAGACTTGTTTACCACTCAGATGCTTCTACTAATAAGCCTGAAATATAAACAAGTCCTGACATGTTGTCATGTGTTGCTGTCGTTCTCACCTTGGGATTAATTCCCCAGTGAAAATTCATGCACACAGTTTTTATCCAGTAGTCCACTATAGTAATCTTCCATTTTGATTGGCAATCTTACAATGTATTCATTATTATGAATGATAATAATAATATGAATGATAAGTAGGGGTGTGACAAAATATCTAAATGGTGATATATCGTGATATTTTGTATCCCAAAAGGTTGATATACTCTTGCCATGAATCGATATGTCGTTGGGGCGCTAACAGATCACTTTTTGTTCATTTTAGGGCATTTACAGGTCACTTTCTGTTGAGTTTGAGTCGTTGCCTATTCAGTAGGGGTGGTTCGTAGGTAGGTCAATTCCTGTTCTGTAACCCAAAATGTGACCCATAAATGCCCCAAAATCATAAGCGGAGTTTAGGCCCTGTCCGCCTCCCTGGGCCGCCGCGGCCGCGGCTGCCCCCCGGCCGGCGGGGTCGTTGGCGGGGCCTCTTGGGGCCCGCGGGGCCTAGGGTGAGGCTTGCTGTCCCTTGCCGGTGGGGTGGACGCCCCCTGGTCGCCGGCGCTTGGTGTGGCGCCTGCTCGGGGTGCGGGATGGGTGCTCGGTGGGTGGGAGGGGGGTGGGCGGTCGCGGAGGCGCCGTGGGTGGTCTGGGGCGAGGATTGATCGGGGCCCTGACGCTTCTTCCGCCCTGGGGCCGGTGGTTCTGGTGGACGGGGCCACGCCCGCGGGAGCCTGCCTCTTAACTCACGCACTTCTCACTTCGGCACTGTAAATATTTTTCACCCTGGCACTTACATGCTCATACATTTCTCCGGGGAGAGTTGGGACGGGGCTTTACAGTCCCAGCCCGACTCCCCCCTGTTTTTAATGCACCACACACCAAGGTTGTGGGATGGTTGGGACCTGTTTGGGGGGGGGGCCTCACGGCTGCCTCCTCACCACAGGCCCCGCCATCCCTGCACCTTTTTTAAATGCACCACACACATCATACTCCACAGGAGAGCTCCGGCAAAGGGCGGTGGGATGGGCGGCTGGACAGAAACTCCATGCTGCGGTCCCACTGCCCCAAGCCAAGCTCTCCTATTTTAATGCATACATTGCACTACCCTCCCCTCACACCCCCATCACGGTGCTGGGTGATGGCTGCCAGTCGGGAACCTGGCAGCCACAGTAATAGGGTGGTAGGTGGGTCCCACACTTTTTCTATATGGCATGGCTCCCGGGGTGTGGCCTCCTCTCTGCCTCGGCTGCCGGCCGCGGGAGTGGGTTGGGGGGTCTGGTCTCCGATCTTGCATCGCCCCGTGGCAGTTCCTGGGCGTTCTCCTGCCTCCGCCTTCCCCTCTCTTCTCTGGCTGGGCATCCGCCCTGCGCTCCGTCGCGGGTCGCTGGCTGGGCGCTGGTGTATCAGCGGGGTGTCGCCTGCACCGGCGGGGGACCCTGCCTTGCCTGGGGCTTGGTGGGCCGCTGGGGGTCCCGTGGCGTGCCGTGCCGGTTGGGGGGCTGTGGCTGTGGCTCGTGGCCCGGGTGGGCGGGCGGGGGTGGGTGTAGGCGTGGGGTTGGTGATGCGTCCCCTCCTGCCATCCCTGAAGGCCGGTTGATGGGCACGCGGGTGGCCCGGGGGACCACCCTGGGTCCCGGGGGGGGGGACGGTGGCTCCTTTGCTGGGCGGCGGGAGGAGGGATGGGCTGCGCATGGACCCCATCCCCCCGCCCGCCCTCCCTCCCCGGGCTGGCTGGGTGGGGGCCGTGGCCCTGGGTTGGCGCCCGCGCGGTTTCTCCGCCCGTCTGCGTGGCTGTCGCGCGCCCAGTGGGGCTTGCGTGCTGCTGGATGTGGTAGGGCATGCTCGGGTTGGGGGTTCCGGTGCCGGGATTGGCGATGCGGCGGCGTAGGGTTGGTCGCCAACGGGCTTACACTCATAAGAGATTCACACGATTACTGGGTTCTAGATCACAGAACTGATTTGTGTACACTCTACCCCTTTCAATCACTTAGCTTATAGTCTTATAGACACCCCCACCCCCATTCTCCTCTTTCACTGGCCAATAGGCCCCCACATGGTGTAAACCGGAAATACATCTCGCTGACGATAGCACCAGCATATTAGTAACTAGTTTAGATGTTCAATGTATTTCTTGTTGTTGTTTGTGTATGTGTTTCTTTTCTTCCTTCTCTTGTATTTCTTTTCTTCTGTCCCCCCATAATCCCTTCCTGTTCGCTGCTTTGTCATAATAAAAAGGTATTTTGAATGATCACAATGGGAGTATGTCAGACTCTCAATGTGAAACATTAAAACTGTTCAGAATCCGGGCACTTAGACTTCCATTCTCTGTGTCAAACAGCTGAACAGGACAGGTTTAAATAAAATTAAAAAAATTAAAAATAAAAAAAAGCGGAGTTTAGGGGGGGGGCAGGCCCCCCGGTGGCCGAAAAGTGTCATCGTATGCAATTGTCTTTCCTATATATGTATAAAAGTTGTGAAGCATTAAAGCAAACAACAAAAATAATGGAATATAGATATATAGATATTTTTATAATGGGTCTAAATTATTTTCCAAACAGATCATGTGACTAGCACCTGAGACGGTCATTTGCTTTCCATATTTAAAAAATAAATAAATAAAAAATAGGGGAGGGCAATTTTATTTTTCAAATGTTTTTTTCTTTGTTTGAAAATATTTTGGGGGGATTGAAGTAACTTTTGGGGGGATTGAATGATTTAGACACAAATGTCCTACCCATAATATGTCCCAAAAACCAATAGGATTGCTAAAATCAAAGAAAATTCTTTTAATTAAAATTAAGTGTTCAAACGCAAATGCAATATTTTTTTCGCATTCAAAAACTTTTTTTCTATGATTGAATTTTTTTTTTTTTTTTTTTTTTTTTTTTTGACTGAAGGGATCTTTTGTTTGAAAATATATATTTTTTGTTTGAAGCAACTTATTTTTTGATTGAATAATAAAGACACAAATGTCCTAGCTAAAATGTGGCCCAAACGCAAAACAACATTACTTCAATCAAAAAAGTTGCTTCAATCAAATAATAATGAAATAAAAAATGGACTTCAAACAAAAAAAAAAAAAATCTGAGAAAAATAGCTTTCAAATGCATTTTTTGGAGTTTCATTTATTTTTTCATTCAAGCACTTTTTTTTTTGTGATCGACTAAGAAAGACACATCTACCTTCATATGGCTCTGCGCAGGGGATACAATTTTTGACAGGGGTAACTACATTGGCACGACACAGACGGGCGTACCATATTCAATGGATGACAATCTTGGCGAAAAGTATAGCTGTCCTAAGCAGCCTGATTTAGAATTCCTATCAAGAATGATGGGAAACAAAAAACACTCATTTTCAACTCATTATTATAAATATTCTTGTAAGTTAATTTTATTGCTGACACTGCGTTTTGGGGTCATCAACATGTTGTGCCCCCCCTTGCCCAAAAGTCAAACTCCGCCTATGCCCAAAATCAACAGGAAGTGACTAAAAATCAACAGCAAATGGCCTGAAATGTGCCCAAATTAAACTCATTATTTGCCGTTGACTGCCATAGACGTCCATTTTGTTTGAAGTGGGAGGGATGTTCATCTACTGCCACACTCCCAGCTCAAACGGATTGGACGTCTACTAGTAATAAACCCATTCTAATTCACAGGAGAAGGATGAAAATAGCTTCTTTTTTTTTGTTTATTAGTTGTTTTGTGGAATATCCTAGAATGATTTCCTGACCAATGTATCGATAATTGTCGTATCGCCGTATCGTGAGGTCATCGCTATCGTGAGCTTTGTATCGCAAATCGTATCGTGAGGTACCAAGAGGTTCCCACCCCCTAATAGCATACAATTTGTCACGGGAAAATGATGGATGTGGTTCCAACCTATTAATGAAAGTACTTTTATTATTATTGTTTTGTTTCCGTCAGACTTCCGAGAGAATACAAACTAACACTGAAAGATTAGGCTACTGTGTAATCCTCTGGGATGACCTCAAGCAGATGGAACAGGACATGAACCAGTGGACCATCACCACCTCTTTCGCTGACCTCACCAACAATGTCAACAAACTGAGTGACAAGGATACAGAAGCCCGCCTCGTCACCTTACAGGTCAATTCTTATGACAAACCATATGAGAATAGTATGTGTGACTTTTATGATGTACTCTTATGTACAGGCTGAAATTGAGAAGAGGGAGCAGTTGCTGGACGCACTGCAGGGGAGAGTTGGTGAACTCAAGGAGCAGACTAAACTGGTGGAAACGCCCTTACAAATGCAGGTCAATATGCTGCTGAATAGAAAGGCTACAAAAACACAAGTCTCCAGAACTTCTAACGATGATTGTTTCTCGTCTCCTCTGGATTTAGGTTCTCGGGTCAGAGCTAAGGACAAAGTTGGATCATGTTCAGGTGGTGTTCGAGAAGGCCAAACAGAATCTGACCTATTTTACACTCCAAAAGCAGAAACTAGAGGACCTCATGTCCCAGATGACCAAGCAGCTTGAAAACATTGAGGGTTCCTTGTTGGATCTCAATGAGACCACCTCCCCGGAGGCTATTGGTGCTATTCAGGCATGCATACACCAAAAGCTTGTTTTCTCAACTTTTTAGATCAATGGGGGTTCACTGTATATTATTATTTTACGCAGCGTCTGCAGGATGATATTGAGCAGCAGAAGATAGACATGGACTCGGCCCGAGAGGCTCTAAGCACCTTATGCAGGTTGCATCCAACTCAGGAGCTCTCTCACCTGTCCGCTGACGTCACAGTGGTTGCCCAGCGCACCGAAGCGGTCGCACAGCGTTGTGCCAAGGCCAGGGCCAGCCTGCAAGATATGCTGCATCTCCACTTCAACCGTGAGAAAGAACACTACACAGTTTATTATAGATTCTTTATGCAGAACGACTTTTAAATAATCATATAGACCCTACCCACCGACGTCACAAAACCACGTGCTCGCTGTATGGTTCCGCCCACTTGTCCGTCATTTTGTCTCTGTATTAGCATTGGTTTCAATTGATCAAGGAATTTAAAATGCATTTCATGGAAGACCCGGTGCTTTCTGATGCCGTAAACTCACTGGATGTGTTGCATAAAAGGCGTTATGTGGAAAAGCTTCGTTCTATACAGTCGCCAGATCCATATTTGATGCCCAAATCGATGTTTTTCGACCCACTGTCTTCGCCCTGTCTGCCTGACATCTGCTACGCTGATATTTACAATGATCTTGTCCACACAAAATCAGCCTATTCTCACGAAAATTTGAAAAACTTCAAGAGCTTGGAAGCTTATAAATACTTCGTTGCTGTTTGGGTGAAACAGGTCCTCGTCCACGAAAATTCGGCAGGAATCTATCTTGTGCTTGGAAAGGTGAGTTACGAAATTTTCAATTCAAAATCTTTTGTTATTGCTAACATCCACTGTCAAGTCTAATGTAGTTCATGTCGTTTGTCAATGGAGTTAAGGCTTTTAATGTTTATATGGTTTAGCGATAGCACTCTCACTACATACATACGTGTATGTTGTCGGCGATTAGCCTAGCAATGATCTTAATTGTGGTTATTTGTCAGCCCAAAACCCTCTAAGTATATCTTAAATGCATCTTACCGGATATAAAATGACTACTACATAGTCTGTGGTGATTTTTTTGGTGCCCAGTTTTCACGTCGCATTGCAGCCGTACATTTCGCTCTCCTCTTTGGATCCCTCGGAATACGGTAAAACTTCAAGTCTCTCCTTCCATCTTCTCTGTTAGTGCAACCAACAGCCACACATGCCTTCACCATTTTGATTATTAATGTTAAGGAGCAGAAAAACACGCCGTAAATAGGAGGAATGTACGTAGCCGTAACAGGTTAACACTATGTTTTGACGGACAATTGGGCGGTGCCATTCAGGAGAGCGGAGTTGTGACGTCACGTGGGTAGGGTCTATACAGCGGGGCAAATAAGTATTTAGTCAACCACCAATTGTGCAAGTTCTCCTACTTGAAGAGAATAGAGAGGCCTGTAATTGTCAACATGGGTAAACCTCAACCATGAGAGACAGAATGTGGGGGGAAAAAAAACTAGAAAAGCACAGTATGATTTTTAAAGAATTATGATTTTTAAAAAATTTATTTGCAAATCATGATGAAAAATAAGTATTTGGTCAATACCAAAAAGTTCATCTCAATACTTTGTTATGTACCCTTTGTTGTCAGTAATGGAGGCCAAACGTTTTCTGTAACTCTTCACAAGCTCTTCACACACTCTTGCTGGTATTTTGGCCCATTCCTCCATGCAGATCTCCTCTAGAGCAGTGATGTTTTGGGGCTGTCGTTGGACAACACGGACTTTCAACTCCCTCCACAGATTTTCTATGGGTTGAGATCTGGAGACTGGCTAGGCCACTCCAGGACCTTGAAATGCTTCTTATGAAGCCACTCCTTTGTTGCCCTAGCTGTGTGTTTAGGATCATTGTCATCTTGAAAGACCTAGCCATGTCTCATCTTCAATGCCCTTGCTGTTGGAAGGGGATTTTCACTCAAAATCTCTCGATACATGGCCCCATTCATTCTTTCCTTTACGCGGATCAGTCGTCTTGGTCCTTTTGGAGAAAAACAGCCCCAAAACATGATGTTTCCACCCCCATGCATCACAGTGGGTATGGTGTTCTTCGAATGCAATTTAGTATTCTTTCTCCTCCAAACATAAAAACCTGTGTTTCTACCAAAAAGTTCTATTTTGGTTTCATCTGACCATAACACATTCTCCCGGTCCTCTTCTGGATCATCCAAATGCTCTCTAGCAAACCGCAGATGGGCCTGGACGTGTACTGGCTTCAGAAGGGGGACATGTCTGGCAGTGCAGGTTTTGAGTCCCTGTCGGCGAATTACTGATAGTAGCTTTTGTTACTGTTGTCCCAGCTCTCTGTAGGTCATTCACTAGGTCCCCATGTGTAGTTCTGGGATTTTTGCTCACCGTTCTTGTTATCATTTTTACGCCACGGGGTGAGATCTTGCATGGAGCCCCAAATCGAGGGAGATTATAAGTGGTCTTGTATGTCTTCCATTTTCTAATAATTGCTCTCACAGTTGATTTCTTTACACCAAGCGTTTTACCTATTGCAGATTCAGTCTTCCCACCCTGGTGCAGGTCTACAATTTGTCTGGTGTCCTTTGACAGCTATTTGGTTTTGGCCATAGTGGAGCTTGGAGTGTGACTGACTGAAGTTGTGGACAGGTGTCTTTTATACCGATAATGACTTAAAACAAGTGCCATTAACACAGGTAACGAGTGGAGCCTCGTTAGACCTCGCTAGAAGAAGTTTGACAGCCAGAAATCTTGCTTGTTTGTAGGTGACCAAATACTTATTTTCCACTCTAATTTGGAAATAAATTCTTTAAAAACCAAACAATGTGATTTTCTGTTTTTTTTCCCTCCACATTCTGTCTCTCAGGGTTGAGGTTTATCCATGTTGACAATTACAGGCCTCTCTAATCTTTTCAAGTCGGAGAACTTGCACAATTGGTGGTTGACTAAATACTTATTTGCCCCACTGTATTTGTGCCAAATTAATCAGTTAAATCATCCAACTAATCTTACACGATCCATTTTGTCTGGTCACATTGGAGATTAGCATCAGATTTGTGTTGATTTTCCCCCAGAGCACACTTAAGTGGCACGCACTCTATTGATAGTCAGTATCTGGCGCATAAGTGCACTCTCTTCTCTGACACACACCTGTGCCTCGCAGAGTAATGTTGCTCTTGTCACATTTGCTCCCAAAGGAGTCATATAGGGCTAGTTGCCAGGGCAACCACGTGAACACACCTACCCCTCCAGTCTGCATCAGCGCCGAGCTTTCACTTTCCAGTTCCTTCCGTTTCTCAAAACAGAAGAGTGGAGTTATTACAGCTTTGCTTTTCATGTGTGTGTTTGTTATTTTTGTCTTCCCCTGAAGCAGAGCTTATCCAAGAATTCCACTCCTGGCTTTCTGGATTGAAGTCGGAGTTGAAAGAATGCTCAAATCAGTCGGGAGACGTGTCCGTCCTCACAGCAAAGTCGCAAAGATTGAAGGTACTGTTCAAAGGTTTTTTTTTTGTTTCCTTACTGTTAATACTGCCGGGCAAGGAACGGCCTATGGGTCATATACAATCTTACACAAACGTTTGCCCATCTTTGCTGTCGGGTATTGACTCAGATACTGTTTAATTTTGCGGTGAATGCAGCTAGTGGATTCAATTCAACTATAATAATCTCTCTGTCCTTCCCTCCTCCGTACACAGTTGACAGTATGGACATCAGAGGGCGAAAAGCGTCAGTCTCGGGTATGTGAAGAGGCAGAGAGGCTTCACCTCCACCTGGCAAAAGCGGCTGTAACACAGGTCCAGGAGAACCTCTCGTCCTGTCAGAGAGAGTGGAGGACCTTTCTGGATGACTGTTCCCAAAGCCAGCTAAGCCTAGAGGAGAGTATTCATCTCCTCAAAAGGTGAGGAACAGCTTTTTAGTGAAGGTTTTTCAAATGAATAAATACTCAACTCCTCTCTGTAGCTTTGAGAATGCTGTAGAGGGTGTCAGAGAATGGCTTAGGCAGATGAAGCTCAACCTCAACAAGGAGTCTCTTGTTGGGGTAGACAACCAGCAAGGTGCCCCTGACACCAAGGAGGAACTGGATAGGGTGGAAAGCCTTCATAAGGAGCTTATAGCGAGACGGTACTAGCTTTTAGTTCATAAGCTTCCTTTGATCAAATGTTAAGTAGTCACATTGAAATGTTCTCTTTTAGAGAGACTATTGAGCGTGTCATCCAGGACGCCCAGTCCTTGTCTGAGGCAGGACGCGGGTCCGGCGGTGAGGTCCGATTGGCGGGCCAACTCCAAATGGAGCACCAAGCTCTGCTCAAAGTTGCCAGGGGGAAGCTGCGTGGCTGCCAGGAGAACCAGGCTTTTGGGGAGACTCTGCAAGGGGTGTGGGCGTGGTTAGAGGAGATCCAGGAGAAGCTGGGCACGGTGGACAGCACCATGGGTACTAAGAAACAACTGGAGCAGAGGCTGGAGACTGTGCAGGTAATGACCAATGACCATTTTACTGCCATTAAACATATCCAACACTGGAGGACGCTGTTTCTTCACTTGCCCGAAATCAGGATTCTTCCAAGTTTTTTCATCGTGGCTCCTTTTGTTTGCATAGGATATCCTGCTTCTGAAAGGAGAAGGCGAGGTCAAATTGAATATGGCGATGGGTAAGGGAGAGATGACTCTGCGCGGCTACAGCACCGCCGCACAGGAAGCGGTGCGTTCGCAGCTCCAGGAGATGGAGGATGCCTGGGCCACTCTGCTTGTGACCACTATGAGCTGCCACAGGTACTACAACCTGTTTAAATTGCACCTTAGCTCATGTGTATACCATTGCAGTTTTCAAATAGTTTTTCTCTCTCCTCTTGAGTTTTTTTTACGGAAAATTATATCAAAAAGATAATCGGAATCACAAAAAAACTATTGGCTCCCATTCAAGTGGAACCCGAAAAGCGCCCCTCGCAAAAACATCTCCATTCACACCCATTGGCTTTACTATAATCTAAAAATACATACTCAATGGGTCGTATAGACTCTCCCCAAAAAATCCATTGATGGCTGTTATTTTCGACCAAAAACCAACAGGAAGTCGAGCCCAAATCAACACTTTCCAATAGGACATCCAAAATACATACCCAATGGCTCCTATAGACCCCCCCCCCCCCAAAATCCATAGGTGGCTGTTATTTTTGATGAAAAACCAACAGGAAGTGGACCACCAAATCGAAAGAAAGTGACTCAAAATTGCCCCAAAATCAACAGGAAGTGACTCGAAATCAACAGGAGGTGAACTGGGAATGCTCCAAAACCAACATGAAGTGTCTCAAAGTAAACAGGTAGTGACCTACCGGAGTTTACTGAATGCAGAAATTGCATTTTCTAGTTTATAGAGTGATGTTATATCAGAGAAAATTCTACCAACTGAGTATATATTTGACTCAAGCAGATTTAGAGGCCGTTTACATGCTGATGCTGCAACACGACTGTGTCGCGGATTGGCCTCGCCATTACACGGTGACCGTGAAAACGGAAGGCGAAGACGCAAACTTTTGATTCCAGCCTCCAAAGCGGAACGATTCGATTGCGGGGATTGCTCTCCAACCATATGAATAACGTCAGCACTCGCACATGTCATTTTGGGCATGCGCAGTCGCTGCTAGTAAACATTCAAAACAGCGAACATGGTGGAATGTCGACTTTAGTTTACTCTTTTTATAATATTCTTAATTCAAATTAGACATATGCCGATTACCGGTTTCAAGGTATACCGTGGTATGAAAACGCCAAGGTTTCCAAACCGCAAAAAGTTTCCATTGGACCGTCCCTAAGGTATTAGCTATTTTTTTATGACCCAAAAATGGAGTAATCCCTCACTTGCAGCTGTAAGGCTCAACCCTCCCCCACCTGTTGATGCTCTGTGTCAGTGAGTCAGCTGTGCTACACGATGGCTGGAGGAGGTGAAACTCCTGAAGTCCGTGGTATGGAAATACTTTGGCAATAGAAAAGTTACAGATGGCCGAGGCTTAGCGAAGGAGGGCCAACCGACATGTAAAACATGTTTGCGGAGGGTGGCTGCCGAGGAGGCAATGCCTCCAATATGATTTCACATTTATATAAAATTAGAGGTTAGTAAACACTGTCATGAATGTTTCCCACCAACTACGAGAGTTAACTCCAGTGTAGATAGTGTGTCTAGCAATGGTAAAACATGTGGCGTTTTTTTTTCTCTGGCAACTGTCTGTGTTGAGAACGTGTAATGTACACGTGATACGAGTCATACACACGTGCTTTTTATTAAAAATAATTCAATTATTTTTGTTCTGATGGTAAAAATGTTGAGCTGTGGGATTAGGCTCACCTAAAGGACTGCATTTATTTTAATTGTATTTAGTATTGTTTTTTTTTGTTTGTTTTTTATTTATTTGAACTTAACATAATACTTATGTTCCAATTTACTGATATGTTTTGAAAAATAAAAATCCTGTTCAATGGAAAAAAGTTTTATTTTATTTTATTTTATTTTAAACCCAGATATCGCAAAGCAACACAGAGCTGTAATTGCAATACCGTGAAACCGTGATATTTTAGCTTAAGGTTATCGTACCATCAGAATATCATACCGGCACATGCCTAATTCAAATATATTTTATGTTCGTGTTTTTGTGCCTTTTGAAGCAAAAGAAAAACATTGGTAGATGACATTGCGTCGAGTAGGTGACTGTGTTGTCTTCCGGGCTGAGGAGGTTGTTGTCAGGGAAGTGCATCATTGGCTGTTACCTTGTAAAACTGCTCTGCCCCCTACGGCCTGGCATGAATACTACATTGTTCTCACCCAGAATTGTGAAATCGTTCGAATGGAAATGGAACCAAGACGGACAAACATGAAATGTGTCGTATTCTCGGAGCGTCACCATGTAAACGGCCCCTAAGTCATGTTCATAGCATGTGTTTAAATGTTTATACAATGTGAACACAGTGTCGAAATGCTCTCTTTTTCTTCTTAGTCGTCTCGAATGGACTGTGTCTCAATGGACTGAGTATCTGGAAAATGCGACGCAACTCCGGCGCTGGATGGAGGCAGTGGAACGTGAGGTGCGCGCTTCCCTCGCTCCGCAGCCAGGTCCCAGGGAGAAGGCGTCTCAGCTGGAAAGGCTGCGAGCCCTACTTGCCGATATGGAAGACCATCAGCTGGCTTTGTCCAGTCTAGAGGAAAAAGCCAGAGAACTTTTCAAGAAGACAGGCGACCCCAGTTTTAACCACGGTGCTCGAACGCAGCTGCAGGTGCAATTTGATGAGCTGGCAGCTTTGGTGGAGGTGCGGAGGACATTAATGACATCATAAGTACTAAATGTCAAAAAAAATATCATGTTTAATATTTTTTGTGGGTTTTCACTAGGGGAAAGTACGCCTGGCACAGAGTTTGGTGCTGGAACATCAGGAATACTTGGAGGCTGTTCGAGAGCTCACAGATTGGCTAATTACTGCAGGGGAGGAACTTCAGCATTGGTCGGAGACATCTGGAGATTCTGCCTCTATCCAGAAGAAACTACATGAAGTGAGGGTGAGAATCAGAAATCTGTTCAGTATTATTAAAACATTTTTCTCCAACCTGATATTGATGTAAAAAACTGGATTTTGGTTATTTTGACTGTGATTTGCTAGGGACCAGTAGTTACCTTCAACAAGAACACGTGCTATAGAAAATGAATGGATGGCTAGTCTCATGTGTGACTTAATCACTTTAGTTCTAATCTGTTTCTATGGTAACTGATTGTCTAATCCTGTTTTCATAATGGACTATTATGGAAGACAAGGTATGTAGGAAATTATAATAAATGCAGCACAGGTAGTTCCATAGTCATAGATTTTTTAAAAATCCTCCTGAGGCATATTTCACTTCTAATAAGTTGGTTTACTAGCCCGTGAATTAAGGTAAGGGAGAGCAGTATGCAAAATAAATGAACAGGCAAATTGATTTACATTTTAATTTTCACGCTCGGATCCTAATTATCACATAATAAATTAGTGTTTGAGGCGGACGAGTGTGAATGCAAAGAGACACACACTTCATGATGGTGCTGAAACACTCACACCAAAAGAAGACTTTATAAATAGCATCGAATGCTCTTCCTCAGTTTGCACTTTCTGCAACCACGGTTTCCTTAGCAACTTTGCCTTCTCTCACTCTTCAGGAGCGTGTGGAGTCTCGACTCTTAGAAGGCCGCGAGCGCCTCGGCATCGTGCGGCGGACCGCAACGGCGGCAGCGGAGCACACGGCAGCGGGGGGTTGCGAGGCCATGGACCGGCAGCTGGGGGCGCTTTCTCAGGCGCTGGAGCAATGGGAGGGCGCCGCTCTAAGGGCCAGAGACGGCCTAGAGGGGGCACTCGCCTCTGCCGCCGCCTCTGAGGAGGAGTACGAGTGTCTGAGCTCCCGGCTGGAAGGCGATTTGAAAGAACTGGACGCTCGACTAAGAGGGTGGAGCCAGGAGCTGACTGGAGCCGAGGGGCGGTGCAATGGCGAGGAAGCGGTGACGGGATGGCAGTTAGCTAAGGTACTGACTGTTCAGAAGTGGGGAGAACGCGTTACATTTACTTGAGTAACTTTTTGACACTTCAAACGGATTGAACGTCTATGGCTGTCAGTGGCAGCCAATGCTAGGCGACGAGGTAATTGTAGGGCATTTCAGATCATTACTTTATTGATTTTGAGTCACTTCCTGTTGATTTTGGGTTACGGAACAGGAAGTGGCCCGGGAATCTCCCAAATGAATAGGCAGCGACTCAAACTCAACAGGAAGCGACCTGTAAATGCACTAAAATGAACAGAAATTGACTTGTCAATGGCCTGAAAAAATGAAAGAGTGCTGTGAATGCTCTGGTTTCGAATGAATGAACAATCGTTCGACCCTCCCAGTCTAAATGGATTGGGCGTTGAGCGCCATCAATGGCAGCCATAGAGTTACCTGAGACACTATTATAATTGAAGATTTTGATAGCAACTTGTTGGTTCCTTTTTTTTTTAACATTGACACCTTTTTAAAACGATATCTCGATTCTTGGCAGGTGCATATCGATAACCTTTTGGAATACAAAGTATCACGATATATTACTAGGGTTGTTGAGATCATGTTTTTTTGCTCCCGATCCGATCCCGATCGTTTTAGTTTGAGTATCTGCCGATCCCGATATTTCCCGATCCGATTGCTTTTTTTTTTTTTGCTCCCGATTCAATTACAATCATTCCTGATAATTTTTCCCGATCATATACATTTTGGCAATGCATTAAGAAAAAAATGAATAAAACTCGGACAAATATATACATTCAACGTACAGTACATAAGTACTGTATTTGTTTATTATGACAATAAATCCTCAAGATGGCATTTACCTTATTAACATTCTTTCTGTGAGAGGGATCCACGGATAGAAAGACTTGTAATTCTTAAAGGATAAATGTGAATTTGTATATTGTGACTAAATATTGCCATCTAGTGCCTTTGTTGAGCTTTCAGTAAATGATACTGTAGCCATTTAACTTCTGCCCAAATGCATGATGGGAAGTGCAACCATGACTGTACGTCGTGGTACCAATTGATATATCTTCTCTGCGTTGGGAAATAACATAGGGTGTTAAGAAAAAGATCAACTGCTTCCTATCTTCCCCACACTGCTTCCCTCGATTATTCTAATCATTGGGAGGGGGATTGTAAGGCTTTAGCCTTTTAAAAAAAGGCTCTAAAGGCTGCCAAAAGTCACTCTACTCATTGCATACTGCCGTTTAGCACTATATACTGTATGGGTAAAACGGTGCCAGTACAGATTGAATGCGACAACGCGTGAGTGGGTCGTGCAGCGCATGCGTTAATTGCGTTAAATATTGTAACGTGATAAATGTAAAAAATATTAATTCTCGCCGTTAACGCGATAAATTTGATAACCCTACCTTAAGCTTAAACTAAAGACGCTGGAAGAGTGTTGGAAGATTGTAACATATTATGCCTGTAACGTTAAATACAATTAGAAAACAATTTAATTTAAAAAAATATATATATATATATTAAAAAAGGCATGTCTGATATTTTTTTGCCGATTTCGATACTTTGAAAATGACTTCCCGATCGATCGGGACAGCTCTATATATCACCATTTCGATATTTTGTCACACCCCTAGTACAAGCAATATTTATTAAGGATTTAGTGTAGGTTTTCGGGCTGTGGAACAAATTCATGGAATAATAATGTTTTTTTATAGGAAAATCCTGCTCGCCATACGACCATTTTGACTTACAAACAAGGTCCTGGAATGAATTAACTTCGTATGTAGAGGTACCACTGTATTATGAATTTAAAAGGATCATATCTCCAGTTTTCTGTGGTCAGTCAGTCCAAATAAAAATGAGAAGTTTAAATCCGCACTTTCGAGTCATGTTAAGGGCAGCGCTCGATGTCAAATACTTCATTTTTTACGGTGCTTTAAAGACTCCACATGATTGAACAGGCTGGCGTCATCCTAGAACGGCAAGCTGATTGGTGTAATGGAGTCATGTGATTATTTTTGCGACGTCTCATTGGTGAAATTAGTAGCGCTACTCTTGGCATCGCTGACAAAAAAATAAATTACCGTAATTTCCTGAATATAAGGCGCACCCGTGTGTAATGCGCACACCAAATTTACTTGTAAAATCTAGGGGAAATTATTGTACCCGTCTATAAACGTGCACCCTAATTTTAGCACCAATAAATAGAAGAAGACAAGAAAACAGAGCTCGTGTACAGATACAGAAATGTCATTTTACTGACTGGTGAAACACAGCACAAGCATAGCACATTGGTAGTTCAAAACATTACCGTAAACTGACAATATTTACTGTAATAATATGATTTGACAACTTCTCCAACTTACCAGAATCTAGGAGAAAACAAAACAAATGTGACTTTTCTTTTAAAGGCTGCTGTATAACTTGCTCGTTTCATCACGATGAATAAATGTTTCTTCCATGGATTGATACGGTGAAATGAAAGTGAGAATGTACCGGTAAGTCGGAAATCTGTGAGAGCTCATCGCTGTCAACACGATAGTAACAATAGGAACTATTGTTATTTGGGTTTGAGTTTCCCGAGGGACCGATATAGTTGACGGACACAGGAAGTCTGTGTGCTTACGTTTGATATGGTCCGAGTTGCGGAGCTGCAATAAACGTCGACTCAAATGAGTTCAAGAAACTAAATTCTGTCCTTTATGAAGAGTGAAAAAAGCAGGATTTAACACAGACGAAATCATTCAGCCAATTAGAGTGAAGTATTATTGAAACAAAATGGTGATGTCACGTACCGTAATGGTCGGCAACGGGTCGCCGCATACGTTTCTTCAACTCAACGTGGCTGTGTCAATTACAAAAAAAATCGGTTTATATATATATATATATATTTCTGTCTCCATCCATATACCCGTTTATATTGTGCACCATGATTTTACAAGTTGATTTTGGGGGGAAAAAAAGTGAGCGTTATATTCGGGAAATTACGGTAATATGCAGACTAAAGTGGAAAAATGTAACGATTCATGTGTAGCCCAAAGTACCGGAGTAAGAGTAGCGTTTTTTTTGTGTGTTTTTTTTTCACAATCTATTCAGGTAAAAGTAAAAACTATGGCTTAGTAAAACTACTCTTAGAAGTACATTTTTCTCAAAAAAGTACTCAAGTAAATGTAACGGAGTACATGTAAAGCGTTACTACCCACCTCTGCGTAAATGCCCCAAAATGAACTCATAGCTTGGCATTGGCTGCCAGTGACCGTCCTAGATGTCCGTTCCATTTGAAGTGGGAGGGATAGCAGCGAATGAACGAACGATTTTGAATGTCTTTTGGCGAATTAGATTGACATTGCAGCATATTGAAACTGAAACTTAATAGGACAAAATAATTAGTAATATGTATAACATCCACATACTGTACCATGAATGCTATGAAATGAAAATGATAATGTCGGGAATAAGTTAATGCCATTTATTGGGACACATTTTTAGCATTTAGGTTGTAAATGTAGGTCAGTGCTTCTCAAGGCCTTCCCGGCCCTAACGGCTCATTACTAGAATTCATTATATCAGAATTGTCCTACAATTGTGCATAGCTTGGGTGTATGTTAGAATAATGATAAACTGAACTCCGATTTGGGTTGAAAAAGCTGTATTAATTCTGGCAAAGGTGATTAGAATTGTCAATTGGAATATACACACACGAAGCACAAAGCACTCTCCTTTTCCCCAGCTGCAATTACTCATTTCTTTTGTCAATCAGAAAGAAAGACATTAGTCTGTAAATCAGCTTTACTGAAACAACCAGGCAGTGACAGCTACAATCCAATCACTCTCCCTCATTTCCCACCCATCGTCCCCCCACACACACTGACTCCATCCCCCACAAGTTTACCTTTGGCAACGACCTCATGTTGTCATTGACATTTTTGATTGTTTTTCGTGGTAGGATTAGGTGAAAACTTTGTAGCATGTCAGTGCCAATTCAGCATTGTTTGAGCTAATGTATGTTTGTGTGATTATTACTTGAATAACTTAAAACTTAAATTTGTTTGACTGCATTTGGAAGAAACGCGGCCTCGTGGAATGGTGACGTGACTACCGTAATTATCGGACTATAAGCCGCTACTTTTCCCTGTCATTTTAAATTCTGCGGCTTGTTTGTTGATTTATTTGGGTTAATACGTAAGACTTTATTTGACAGCAGTGTCATAAGACTGTCATGAGAGCGTTTTAAACATGACATGAAACTGTCATGGGCATTAATGAATGCTTATGACAGGTGTCATTAAGTGTCATCCGGCAAATTTTTAGTCTAACTCCGTTTATGTCCAGCTCGGATCTTTTACATCCATTCAAAAGCGAGATAACTTGCCCTTGCTGAGATAACTTAACACTAAATGACATATGTCATAAGCATTCATTAAAGGTCGTTTCAAACTAGTTGAAGCCTAGTGTGAAGGGTTTAGTGGCAACCCATTCATTGTATATGTGGGAGCGGACTTGTCGGTGAAAGTAAGCGGTGGACGCCCATCTTGGGCGGAACGGCAAGTTTGAATAAATTTGCTTCGAGAAGCGGAGGCCAAAATACAAGCTTGCTCTATTTTCAAAGCGCCGCCACACTGATGTCAACAATGCATCCAATAGCAGAAAGGCAGGCTTCCTTATATCTGTGCTATCAGGCTGTTTCGGCAGACGGATATACGCAAATCACGGCTAACGAAACCTTGATGAATGCACTTTTTTAAAGTTTCCCAAGCTCTGGGACACTCGAAAAATGACTCGCATACCTCTCCTTGCTAAGCTAAATGGTACCTTGATGTGCGTTTGTGAGGAAATGTAGTTCACGAACAACAAAAAAAGTACCGTAATTTTCGGACTATAGGACCCTACTTTTTTCCTTCATATTAAATCCTGCGGCTTATAGTCCATTGCGGCTTATTTGTTGATTTATTTGGGTTAATAGGTAACACCTTATTTGACAGCGGCGTCATAATACGGTCACAATTATGACATGACACTATCATGGGCATTACTGAATTACTGAAGACAGATGTCATTAAGTGTCATCCGGCAAATTATGTCACTAACTCCATTTATGTCCAGCTTGGATCTTTTACATCCATTCAAAAGTGAGATAATTTACCAGATAACACTAAATGACCTCTGTTATAGGCATTCATTAATGCTCCTGACAGTGTCATGTCATAATGATGACAGTCTTATGGTGCCACTGTCATATAAATTGTAACCAAATACCATAACTAGCAATTAATGAAACAACTTGAACAGTAACTGTAGAAATAATTAGCACAGAACATGAATTTTGATTGTTACTTACATCTGTATTGCTGCAATGCATGGTAGGAGGCATGTTGGACAACAACAGTGTTGACAGGAAGGTCGCAGCAGATGTTGACTGCCCCCCGCCCCAAGGGAACAGTGATGGCCAAATGAGGCTTCTTGAAGCAATGAAGCTTTGCAGCCAATTGGTTCAACGCTTCATGGTGGTTCATTTGGCCTTATAATGCTCCTGTCAAATAAAGTGTCACTGGTTGATATCTTTTGGTTTAAATATCGCACAATACAGTGAGGACAGCTGTGGCGTATAGTCCAGTGCAGCTTATCTAGGAACAAATGCCGTTTTCGTGCCAAATTGTTGGGTGGCAGCTAGGGTTGTTCCGATCATGTTTTTTTGCTCCCATTCCGATCCCGATCGTTTTATCTTGAGTATCTGCCGATCCCGAAATGTCCTGATCCGATTGCTTTTTTTTTGCTCCCGATTCAATTGTAATCATTCCCGATAATTTTTCCCGATCATATACATTTTGGTAATGCATTAAGAAAAAAATGAATAAAACTCGGACGAATATATACATTCAACATACAGTACATAAGTACTGTATTTGTTTATTATGACAATAAATCCTTAAGATGCCATTTACATTATTAACATTCTTTCTGTGAGAGGGATCCACGGATAGAAAGACTTATGACTTTGTATATTGTGACTAAATATTGCCATCTAGTGTATTTGTTGAGCTTTCAGTAAATGATACTGTGGTCATGCCCAAATGCATGATGGGAAGTGGAACCATGACTGTGCGTAGTGCTACCAATTAATATATCTTCTCTGCGTTGGGAAATAACATAAGGTGTTAAGAAAAAGATTAATTGCTACCTTGCTTCCCCACATTGCTTCCCATGATATTTCTAATCGTAGGGAAAGGGATTGTAAGACTTTAGCCAATTAAAAAAAGGCTCCAAAGGCTGCCAAAAGTCACTTTACTGATTTACGCTGCATTTTGTCTCTCTATATAGGTAAGACGGTGCCAGAGGTTGCGCTAGACATTTTCGTTGTCTGTCATTTTGACTGACAGGGTCATAAAAATCCGGTCATAATCTATTTTTACCCGTCACCTAAATTTTTAAATTGATAATGATGACATATTCAATAGTATTTAGTTTTCATTCATTTTTAATTAATATTGTAACGCTTGCTTGGCAGGAAAAAATTAGACACGGAAGTCGTGGTATTTTTCTCCCTCTTTTTACTCTGCTTACCGCCAACAACACCAACAAAACAACAACTCCGCCCCCAAAGAAAAAGAGGCAACTATATAGACCCCAATCACCAACGTCACACAATGATCTTAATTGTGGTTGTCAGCCCAAAATCTTCTAAATATATTTTAAATACATCTTACCAGATATAAAATGACTACTACATAGTCTGTGGTGATCGTTTGGTGCCCAGATTTCTTGTCGAATTACAACAGTCCATCTCGCTCTCCTCTTCGGGTCTCTCAGAATATGGTAGAACTTCAAGTCTCTCCGTCTATCTTCTCTGTTACTACAACCAAACGCCACACACGCCTTCACCATTTTGATTATTAATGTTAACGAGCAGAAAAACACGCCGTAATAGGAGGCATGTACGTAGCGGTAATGTGTAAACACGACGAGCTGACACAATATGGCGGCTCCAGTCAGGGGGGCGGAGTTGTGATGTCATGCGATTGGGGTCTATACACAGGCGGCAATCTAGTCCACCAATTGGATGACGCGCTGGCATACCGGGTGCACCAATAAGAACCTCGCGTTGATGTGTCAATCACGGTGCCGCCGCCAGACCCCGGTGACGCTACAATATTCTGACAGAATAGCCAACGACGTCATGCATTAAGAGAGACAATAGCTAATTAATATGCTCACTCGCCACCCTGTGGTCTGGGGTGTGAATTGCAACCTGTCAAAATGACGGACGGACTTCAGTTTTTTCCGTCACCGTTTTAAAAAACCGGTCAACGACGGAAAATATTGGGTTAACGCGACCCCTGGACGGCGCCATTACAGATTGAGCGCGACAATGCGTGAGTGGGTCGTGCAGAGCATGCATTAATTGCGTTAAATATTTAAACGTGATAGATACATTTCTAAAAAAAATTAATTACCGGCATTATAGGGATAAATTTGATAACCCTACCTTAAGCCTAAACTAAAGACTCTGCATGAGTGTAACATATTATGTCTGTAACGTTAAATACAATTACAAAACGATTTAATTAAATAAATATATATATTAAAAAAAGGCATGGCCAATATTTTTTTGCCGATTCCGACACTTTGAAAATGACGCGATCGGAACATCTCTAGTGGCGGCTTATAGTCACGTTCGCCTTATAGTCAGAAAATGACCCTACATTTTCATTATAATTTAGACAAAAGGTTTAGAATTAGTCACGATACTTGGAAATAACTTTTTCTGAACCAATTAGGAAATGGTGTGTCTGGATCAGGATGGCAGATTCTTGTTAAATAATTTTTGGTGTCTAGCCTTGTAATGACAGAATAGCAAATTGATAATGACCGAGAAATAGATAAGGATCAGGAAACGGCATCCCTGGTGAATGCTTTTCAATTAAATTTGTTGTACAGCTTTTGTACTCCTCAAGGACAAATGGATTCACTTTAGATCAGAGTTGAAAATGGCTTTCAATTTTGAGGTGTACTTGTAAAGGCTAGCCATGATTTGATTAGCGTCACTTGTTTGAACTGACATGTGCGGCGCTTCTATCTTACCTTTCTGCCGTTTGCAGGATGTTTACAATTTGACTTCTCCCTTCCCAAGTGTTAACACCCACCCTCGCGCTGCCCCCCTCGAGCCTCCTTGGCCGTGTTGTCAAAAGCTCGGCGAAGAGGAGGAGTCAGTTCCTCCGATGTACTCTCCTCCTCTTGCCTCCCTCTGCTTCCTCATTTTTATTTTTTTGCAGTAGTCCTGCATCTGCGTCGGTTGACAGCTGAATTCCGCTGGGAGAGAGCGTGAGAGAGGAGAATCAGAGGCGGGATAGGAGAAGGAAGGGAGCGGGAGGGAGGGATGTTTATTGGTCATACGTCAGAGAGTGAGGGAGGCTGAACATATTTCACGGGACAGGATTTTATGATCGGCCGAGTGCAGCGTGTGAGGCGCGCTGAGGAGAGCGGGAGGACGTTGCGCTTACCTCCTTCCTGCCTCTTCCTCGCGCTTTCGGGAACAGACATGCTTTTGTACGAGCTGCACTGTGAGTATGTGTGTGACGATCGAGCCCTGGTGTGAATGGGAATGTGAAAGCGCTTATTGACCGTCGTGGCGAGAGCACACTGATGCAGCTGCGCTGTGTTTTGTCTTGTTTAGGACATATTGGAGGGCCTGCAAAGCGTTGAGCCGATGGCAGAGAAGTTGAAGAGTCAACTGAACGAACTGGTGCAACACTCCAGAGACTTGGGCTCCCATTCTGAGCGTGTCACCTCTCTCATCAAGCAACACAACAGGTGAGGAAACAAAGTGTTTCGGGCATGTTGTCCATATGTTTTGGGAGGAGTTTTGAGAAGAGTTGCTGCATGTGCTAATGTGTACGAGAGAGAAGATATCGTCACTGCAGAAGAATTTTCAGCAGTATACCAAATTATGAAGCAGCACCGAAGTGCACACATAGTGTCAGTGCCTTGATTATTAGTTAGCGGTACATTGGTAACAGTCTCAAGACTCAGGTTTCTCGGAATCAGGGTGGGATGTGCTGTTATAGGCATGAAGACTACTAAGACCTTCCGGAGCAATCAGCAGGTTTCATTCCATTCGCGTTTAACACCGACACATTTGTTGGTGCAGGTCACCTACTACCTGATGCACAAAGAAAATTCAATTCAATTCAATTCAATTCAATTTTATTTGTATAGCCCTGGATCACAACAACGTTGTCTCAAAGGGCTTTGCAGAGGCAATACTGATACACAATCAGAAACAGCAAATGAAGCAACAAAGGTGAATAAATAAATTCAAGTCCTGAGTATCCCCCATCCTTAGGCCCTCCATGTCGGCAAGGAAAAACTCCAAAAACTCCAGAGTCTTCGGGAGAAGATGAGAAACCTTGGGGAGTACCACAGTCAGGAGAGATCCACTCCCAGGACGGATAGACAGGAAGCCCCAGGACCGCTAATGGGAATTAGCAGGCGAAGTTACAGTCCGTAAAGATGCAGTGGAGTAAAGGAACAAGAAGAGGTCCATCTAGCCAGATGAGACGGAGGTAGCAACGAGGACATCCATCCAGCTTGGGGTCCGGACAGTCAGGAGGCTGCAGCTGAAAAATAGCCTCTCCCCAGAGGGGAGGGGGGAAGGGGAACACCGGGTGACTAGTGATGAAGAGACTAGACAACTAGATATTAACTTTGGAAAATAGAAATAAAGTAAGATAAGTGGTAGGTAGAATGAGAAAAATGAGATAGAACTCAGTGGCTGTATTTCCCCCAGCTTTATAGCTTCTAGTGCAGCTTAGACTAAACTTTGAGTCTACTCCGACTTCAACTAGCCTGACCATAAGCTTTGCTGAATAGGAACGTTTTTAATCTAATCTTAAATGTGCAGACTGTCTCGGCTTCTTTAATATTAGCTGGAAACTGATTCCATAAAACAGGGGCTTGGTGGCTAAAGGCTCTAGCTTCGACGGTACTTTTAGAAACCCTAGGAACTACCAGTAGACCTGCATTCTGAGAGCGGAGTGTTCTGTTGGGGCGATATGGTAAAAATGCTTTGCTCAGTGAAAGGTTGACAGATTTTGGAAGGGAGATTCCGCCCAGATCATGTGACCCACCTCTTTCAAGAACATGTTTGCTCTAATTCAGAGGTGTCCAAACGTTTTGCAAAGGGGGCCAGATTTGGTCTGGTAAAAATGTGGCAGGCCGACCTTGACTGACGTCCTTTATGTTGAACAATATTTTTACGAAAATTTTAGCAACCCATTCTGTATGTCACATTTGCTTTATTATTTTTTTTTTTAATTACTAATTTCAACAATCTCGCAACTAGCCTTTGTGGCGCTCTCTTTCGACTGTGAAATTAAACTAGCTTCAAGTTGCTTCAATTTCTCGCTGCCTATCTTCCCTGTAATCTTGTCGTACATGTCAACGTGTCTTGTTTGGTAATATCGCCTCACAGTGAACTCTTTAAAAACAGCGACTGTCTCTTTGCAAATGAAGCAGACGCAGTTGTTATGTATTTTAGTGAAGAAATATTTCAATTTTCACTTATCCTTGAAGCGTTGGCCGTAGCAGTCAACTTTTTTTTGTTGATCGTTGCCATTTTAGACAATTGGAAGTAGAGGGTCACATGGGGTAATGTTGCTTAGAATGCTGCTGTCTTTTAGTGGGTAAATGAGGAGCAGCATTTAGTGTTTAAACTACGTCATATGCTGGTAGCAGTACTGCTGACCAATTTATTAAGTGTGTGCGGGCCAGGCATTAGTGATTTTATGACAGAGGCTGGGGGCCGGATGAAATTTGACCACGGGCCGCATTTGGCCCCCGGGCCGGAAATTGGACATGTCTGCTCTAATTGGATTGCAGGTAGTCCCCAGGTTAGGAATGAGTTCCATTCCTGTGCTGGCGACGTAACCCGAATTTCCACGTAAATGGGAATTAAACCTTTAAATATTGCCCAAATTACAAAATAACTATTCAAAAACATGCATTATACGCAGTGTTGTTAATAACGGCGTTAGAATTTAACGGCAATATTTTCTACAGTAGTGAGATATCTAATTAATTACTTTTCTCATCTTGGCAGCGCTGTTACCGTTACTGAGGCGGGAAAGGCGTGCGTTACTATGCGTTACGATGTTGGTTGACTGACGCGAGAAAAGTCTGAAAAAGACGGACTCACGGAGACGAGAGAGTATAGCAGGAGTGGGGAGGAGGCAAGGGAGTGTGACGCTGTTGCAAACGTGATGCTACTATGCTAGGTGGCTCCAATAATACCTGACTGTAGCCGATAGCCTACAAACTACGCCCACATGATGCTTCGGTAGATATCACATATAGACAGAACTAGATGCAAATGACAGACACGGCGGCATTAGCAGCATGTATAATAAAGAACTAGATGCGTTAGTAAACAGCTGATGACATAATCAAATGATTATGTCATCAGCAACCTCTCCAGAAGCCTGATAATGATCCTGATTATTTTGATTCAGGTGTGTTGGAGGAGGGAGACATGGAAAACACGGCAGGAAAGTGGCACCGAGGTCCGGATTTAGTGAATCCTGTACTAGTACATCCCTAAAATATACCTACCAAATTGCATTGTGTTCCATCCCCAAATAATGGAAGAATAAATCAAAATGATAGTGTACACACCAACAACAACAACATGAGCGGAAGCTTGACAGGCCTACAGCCTGAAGAAAAAAAAAAAAAAAACGTATTTAAATTTCGAAGTACAATTCTCCTTTTTGAAGGATTCACTGTAGTGACCTCTATGTTAGTTGTCAAAAAGAAGCAGCTCATGTGAGGAAGTCACACATTCCAGTCACATTGTAACACAAAAGACACATCGTTATGTCTTGCTCTTCCGTATACAAGCATTTGTACAAAAGAAGCCTCCTTTCAAATGTATGCCTACTCGTTGCCTTCTTTCTGATACATCAACATAGTACGTTGCTTTTTTTTTTTTTTTGCCAAAAAGTCCATGCGTCATCTGTTCTTTCGCGTTAGCATCAGAATGAGAAACGTTAATATCAAATGTTTTTGATATTGCTTTTCACTCCGCATACATTTATCACATTGCAAAATGCCTCACTATCAGAAAACATCAAGATATTAGTTCATCATTCACTCTCTTGAGAGGACTGTGTAATGACTAACTGTTTAACATCCTTGTTTTATCATTAACAATGACAAATGGGGAAAAATGTGGAGGCTTGAACAGTCAGATTTAGTTTTGGATAATTGTGTGAGTGTGTGCACGTGGCCAGTTTAAATTGTGAGCTGTGTCAAGCAGTCGGTGAAAGTTGATGGAGCCACCAGTTGCCAAGCGACATGCAGGCTACACCGGTGCGTGTATGCTGTGGTTGTTTAGGCCTGTGGCCTTCTCTTCTATGCTTTGGGCTAATGGCGCTCTACATGCATTTTGAACACTCTTTGAGGGGAATATTCAAAAGCGTTCATTGCAAAGGATTCAAGGAAATCATGGCGTGGGAATGGTTAATAAATAAATTAGCCAGGCAGGTCGAAAAGTGCCGAACGGCTCGCTCAGAAATACATTTGCAAAAATAGCCTGATAAATTTAAACCTTTTGGTTGTTTGTTTAAAAACTGAAACATGTTTTTCTGAATGTGTAATAGACATCAAATATATTAAAAAACACTTGCATGTGAGCCACAATCTGGATCGCATACGTACATTTTGTCACAAAACATGTGCGTGCACACTATCCCCACGCAGGTTTACTGACATACACGTGAATATGTAATGATTCTCTCTGCGCCCGATTTGGAGCAAAACTCCCACTCCTGCCTTGACCTTCCCCATTCATGCATATGCATGGGTGGGAAACATGTTCTTCCCTAGCCTGACACTCATCACATTCATCTTGTATATTCCCATTCATTGAAGGATGCCAAACAGTTTATTTTGCAAAATAGTATTATGTGCCACCTGTTTTACATCAAGAAGGAATGGATGGAATTAGTACTGCAACAATTAATCGATTAACTCGAGGTATTCGATAGGAAAAAAAAAAGATTTGGTTAAATTTTTGCTGCTTTGAGTATTCGCTTAATTAAGGTGGCGTTGTAATGGTTTATTTTGAAAGTGTTTGTATTTTGTATAATTGATTTGGGTGGATACCATAGGTGGGGAGGGTAGCCAAAACTTTTGCTTCAAAATAATATTACTCAAGTAAGAGTAAAACTAGTCATCCAAAAAATGTGCCCAAGTCCAAGTCAAAAAAGTATCCAGTGAAAGGAATACTCAAGTAATGAGTAACATTTTGAGTAACTGCTTGTTTTTGTTTGATTTATATACATATTTTTTAAACAATGGTATTTTTTTCTTTCAGCACAACAATGAACCGTTGTTATAATGATACTGTACAATAAACCATTACAAAACCACATTAAGCCAAAGAAATTACAAAAAAAAAAAAAAAAAATATTAAACTGAGAAAAAAAAAAAAATGAAGCATTATTTGTCCAAAGAGCATGACTTTCCTGTCCTCTCGTGGAGAAAATAGTTCCTAGTTTGAGTAGTGAATACTTTAGTTCCTTCATAGTTACTATTATGAAATTAAAAGGATCATATCTCCGGTTTTCCATAGTCAATCGGTGCCAAATGAAAACTATGAGACAGTTTTAAATCCGCGATTTCGATTCATGTTGAGGGCTGCGCTCTATGTCAAATACTTTATTTATTACGGTGCTTTAAAGACGCTTGATTGAACAGGCTTGCGTGATCATAGAACAGCAAGCTTGCGTCTGATTGGTGTAATGGAGTCATGTGATTATTGTTGCGACCTCTCATTGCTGAAATTAGTTGCGCTACTCTTGGCAATAGCATCGCTAGCAAAAAACAAAACAAAAAACATTGAATTCCGGCGAGAGAGAAAAAAGACAAGGATGAAGCATTATTCATTAAAAGAGCATGAGTGCCCTCTAGTGGAGAAAATAGTTTGTAGTTTCACTAGAAGTTAGTTGCATTAACGTGATGTGCAAACTTCACATTCACAATTACAATTATGGAATTAAAAGAATCATATCTCCGGTTTTCTGTGGTCAATCAGTGCCCCAGAGAGAAGTTAAAATCCGCGCTTTCAAATCATGTTGAGGGCAGCGCTGTATGTCAAATACTTCATTTTTTACGGTGCTTTAACGACACCATGTGATTGAACAGGCTGGCATGATCATAGAACGGCAAGCTTGCGTCTAATTGGTATAATTGGGTCATGTGATTATTGTTGCGACGTCTCATTCATGAAATTGGTAGATCTGCTCATGGCATCGCTGGTATAAAAAAATCTTTTAATATGTAAAAAAAAAAAACAAAACAAAAATGTAACGACTCTTGTATAGCCCAGAGTAGTGTAGTAAGAAAAGCGCTTTTCTTCATAAATCTACTCAAGTAAAAGTAAAAAGTATGGCTTAATAAAACTACTCTTAGAAGTACATTTTTCTCAAAAAGTGACTCAGGTAGATGTAACGGAGTACATATAACAAGTTTACTACCCACCTCTGGTGGATATACTGCCTTCAAGTAGCAACAGTGAATATGACATAATTAATTTCACATGGTTGAATCATGCTGCTCCCTGGTAAGACCAACAGAAGTTTTTGTTTGAGCTAATGTTTTTTTAATACATTCGTAATTTAGTTTATAGGTATATTTAGCCATTTTTTTGTGGGAATGTGTTTGAACCATTTTTTAAGAGCATTGTAAAAAAAAAAAATAAAGTTAGCATTTTTTTAGCATTTAAGCTAGCGGACTTTTGGTATGTAAGTTACCCAATTGGTCTTTTGTTGTACTTAGAACCTCATTTATTCATTTTTTTTATACCGTTTGAGGTATTTTAATGTTTTATGTTCCTTATCCTATTCCCGATTACTCGCTTGTTCGAATTAACTAGGTCATCGATTAATCGACTACTAAAATTATTGATAGCTGCAGCCCTGAATGGAAGTCAGGAGCATGTGTGCCTATTACCGTAATTTCCCGAGTATAACGCACACTTTTTTGCCCCAAAATCAACTTGTAAAATCATGGTGCGCATTATACACTGGTACAGGGATAGAGACAGATATATATATATATATATATATATATATATATATATATATATATATATATATATTAAGACCGATTTTTTTTTATTGACACGGCCATGTTGTGTTGAAAAAAAACGTATGCAGCGATCCGTTGCCGACCACTACGGTCCATGACGTCACCATTTTGTTTCGGTAATACTTCACTCTGATTGGTCGAATGATTTCGTCTGTGTTAAATTCTGCATTTATCACTCTTCATAAAGCACAGAATTTAGTTCCTTGAACTCATTTGAGTCAACGTTTATTGCAACTCGGTAACTCGGACCATAACAAACGTAACACAACACAGACTTCCTGTGTCCGTCAACTATATTGTCCCTTGGAGAACTCAAACCCAAATAAAAATAGTTCCTCTTGTTACAGTAGCGATGCGCTCGTTCCGATTTCCGACTTCGGTCCTCACTTTTATTTTACCGTATCAATCCATGGAAGAAACATTTAGTCATCATGATGAAACGATCAAGTTATACAGCAGCCTTTAAAAGAAAAGTCACATCTGTTTTGTTTTCTCCTGGATTTTGGTAAGTTGGAGAAGTTGTCAGATCATATTATTACCGTGCATATTATCAGTTTACGGTAATGTTTTGAACTACCAATGTGCTATGCTTGTGCTGTGTTTCACCAGTCAGTAAAATGACATTTCTGTATCTGTACACGAGCTCTGTTTTCTTGTATTCTTCTATTTATTGGTGCTAAAATTAGGGTGCGCGTCATACACGGGTACAATAATTTTCCCTAGGTTTTACAATTAAATTTGGGGTGCACGTTATCAGTGTTGTTAATCTTACTGAAAAAAAGTAATTAATTATAGTTACAAATTACTTCTCCCAAAAAGTAATTGCGTTAGTAACTCAATTATCTGAATGTAAGAGTAATTAGTTACTTGGCAAAGTAATTGGTGATAATTACTTTTTTTTTTTTCCTCAAAAAAAAAAAAAAAAAAAAAAACATTGGCCACACTATGTGAAGTTTTTTGGTACAATTGGCCCGAGCCAAATTCTTTACCCTAATTTACTCTTTACCATGAATCAACTGTTAAAAGTTGTTAGAATTGCTCCCATTATTGCATTAGTTCCCTTCTCTCTACTTTCGACATATGAAAGTTTTAAAACTGTTTCAGCATTTAAAGATAGATTCAAGGCAAGATTTTGCCGATTTAGAAGTATTTTATATAAAAAGTTACTTAGGTTCGCTAGGAAGGTTCTCTACAACAGAGCCGTCCTAAAAGTCTACTGCTTCAAGATGGCGGCTGTCTACTAACGCATTTAGTGCCATGTCTGTCATTTTGCATCTAGTTATATCTATGTACAGTACATGTGATATCTACCATGTCTACCATATCTACCATAACATGCGGGCGTAGTTTGTATGCTATCGGCTACAACATGTATTATTGGAGCTACCTAGCATCGCGTTTGCTCGGCGTCACAACTTTCTTGCCTCCTCCCATCTCAACTCGTTATATTGTAACGCCGTTATTAACAACACTGCACGTTATACACGGGTGCGCCTTGTATTCGGGAAATTACGGTATCTTGGTCAGTGAGAGGAAACACTGTATAATGTCAGTTTATGTTATCGTCGAAGAGATTACATCCCACCCTTTATCATGTAATCATACTGTTAGCTCGTCGTTAAATATCCCTGTCATGTTGTCTTTACGTCACCTTTTTCCTCGCAGCATCTAGCTGTCACCCCTTATATTATCACCCCTCTGAACTCTTGCCCCGCTCATATGTCGCCTCTCAGCCCACACTGATGCTGTACCCCATCCCCCACTCTTTACCCCCATTGCTTCCACTTCACCCACTTTTCCATCTCTCCACCTGCGTGTTTCTCATCTCCCAGCCACAACACCCGATTTTATACTGTAAAGACAATACTGTATGTACGCTATTGATCTATGTTTCTCTTTTATGCCGCAGCCTCAGCCTCCGCGCATCTAGGGAGTGCCAAAATAAGGAGCGCCTGTTAGAGCAGCGTTTCCGTGCCGCCCTGCGAGACTTTCAGCAGTGGTTGGTCAACGCTAAGATCTGCACCGCCAAATGTTTCGACGTGCCGCAGAGTGTGGCTGAGGCCTCCACCGCCCTGCTAAGGATACAAGTAAGACATATCTCACATGCAATTCTACTCTTACTAATTATTTGCTACCATTTAGCAACTAATCTTCAAAAATACTCTGTAGTATGACTAAAAATTTTGGATTATATAGGTCTGAAAATTGTGTTCCATGTTCTCGCGAAGTGCAAAATCACAATCAAAAGGATTTGTGGTCTCATTTTGTTTGTTTTTGCAATTTGAGCAATTTTAGGCTTTATATGGAGAGAGTGTACACATGGCCAAGAGGGATGCTCTTTTTTGGAAGCTCCTCTGTGAGCGTCCTCGTCTGTTTTTTTCCCTCTGAGAAGCTGGCAGGTGTTAACATCCTGGCAGCCTTACCAGAGTACCCCAGGGCCCCTGGCTAAGAGGCAGGTTGTTGTCTGTGAAGGTACATGTCCCGGCATTCTCGGTAATTACCTTCCTCCTAATTACCTTACTGCTTCTGTCACAATAAGGAAATATATTTATTAGCACCCGGTCACGTGATAATAACAAGCATTTTGGAGCAGGGCTATCTATTTTTGTCTTAGTCTGAGTTGGCGTGCATCCTCTTTAGAAGTTGTTTTTGTCACCGAGTCTATGGCGGCGGAGAAAGAGAGAGCCAATGTTTTATTTATCATTGACCTGGTGAGGAATGTGGAACAATGTTTCTGCATGGCTGACCTCCAGGAGGGCCTATCAGGGAGGGGCGGAGACGTTTTAGCTGGATATTTGCACTGCGTCACCTTTGATTGGAGGTGTACACTGACACTATAGCAGGGGTGTAGAGATACAGTATAAACGTGAGACATTAGAAGACAAAAAACAAGGGTGTGTGTGTGTGAGAGAGGGAAAGATGCGCTGACTGCACAGATGGTGGAGCGGTCCCTGCTGCGCTGCTGTCATCGTCTGAGCTTCGAGGGAGGGGTGTGTTGTGCATGAGTCTGCGTAGAAGAGCTACAGTATGTTAAAAAATAGAAAACACTTGACTTCTCTTATCCACCTACGCCGGTCAAGCTCCTCCTTGTGCCCACGCATAAGGAATCCATAATGACTTGGACTAATTGCTGCATCTGACAGTGGAAAGTGAGAATGCCGGACGAACAGACCAGCCGCCATGTGTGCACCAATATTGCGTTAAATTAGCCACAATGATGGAAGAAAAATACATTTCACATTGATTATCAAGGGGAATATAGTCCAGTGTAGACTCACTGGTCTCTTTTTGTCGCTATTTTGTGGCATGTCTATGTTGACTTGCCACTGACGAATAAGTACATTTTTCAACAGGTAGATGTGGAAGAAAACTAATGATGTATAAAAGCATATGAATTACATTGTTGCACCTCTTTGGGATCAGCACAGTTTTTGAGTTGAAGATAAAATAAAAGTGTGAATCTTGGCTTAGCCATATTAGATTCTCAGCCAAACTTTTAGAAGTTTGGTGTTTACTCTAAATTGAAATGTGAATCAGAAACTAGGTATCTCTTTTGCCATGTATGAGTGCAACAATAACACTATGTACATGGAGGTAGGTAAGTATCTGAACACCCTGCGATTTTGCAAGTTCTCCTACTTAGAAATGATGGGCGGGTTTGAATTTTTCATGGTATGTGCTTGTCCACTGTGAGGGAAAAAAAAAAAAATCCAGAAATCACAATATATGATTTTTTTAAAAACAGTTTATTTGTATTATACTTCTGCAAATAAGTATTTGAACACCTGAGAAAATCAATATTTGGTACAGTAGCCTTTGATTACAATTACAGAGGTCAAACGTTTCCTATAACTTTTCACCAGGTTTGCACAGACTGCAGCAGGAATATTGCACCACTGCTCCACACAGATCAATCAGGTTTCTGGGTGTTCACTGAGAAACACAGAGTTTGAGCTTCCTCCAAACATTTTCTGTCGAGTTCAAAAATATCAAAAATAGACCCTTAGGTAGACATTTGTAAAATTACCCAGAAATAAAGAGAGAAGACACTCAGTTTTCTTGGCCAAGGAGAGCAAAAGAGTGACTAGCCAGAGGAATGGTAGATTTCTCTGTCCAGTCACCAAAATTGATCTAAAGAAAAATCCTCCTTGGTATTTTTATTTAGAGGTTTGTCCTAATACAAAATGGGTGCCGCCCTGAGGGAGGGGGAAGCAAGCTAGAGACACCCATGTGATTTTGATTGGATATGTGTATGCATGTAGGTGGAACTAAGTGAGTACACGTGTGTAAGCAAGGGCTCATGTAAACAATGGTCAAAATGACCCAGACACTTCAGTTATGCAACGCTGCGGCCATGGAAGATGTCCTCGGATGGAAAATTGTCCTCGAAGGTCTAGACTAAAGTCCAGACGCCAGGTGCTGAAGATGTCTCGGAAGGTCTAGTTACGCAATGATGCGGCCATGAAGCAAGGCCGTTGTCATCCCGACCCTCTTTTACTCTTTGTAACACTTAAGCATTATACTACAACCTAGTATAGCAAGGAATAATCATTTACTGGTTATATCAATAAGAAAAATATGGCAATATGTATTATTTATGGTACATACTGTGTGAGCACAAGCAAATATTCAATCAATCAATCAATCAAACAAATATTTAATCAATCAAACCTCGATAATTACCTCAACATTTTCTATTGGGTTTGGGTCTGGAGACTGGCTAGGGCCCTCCAGAACCTTGATATGCTTTTTACAAAGCCACTCCTTGTTAATTCTTGCTGTCTGCTTCGGGCCATTCTTATGTTGGAAGACCCAGTCACGACCCATTTTCAATGCTCTAATTGAGGGAAGGAGGTTATTCCCCCAAATCTCCCAATACATGGCCCTGGTCATCCTCTCTTTAATACAGCGCAGTCATCCAGTCCCATGTGCAGAAAAACACCCCCAAAGCATGATGCTATCACCCCCGCGCGTCACAGTAGGGATGGTGTTCTTGGGATGGTAGTCATCATTCTTCTTCCTCCAAACACTATGAGTGCAATTAAGACCAAAAAGTGCAATTTTAATCTCACATGACCACATGATTTTCTCCCATGACTCCTCTGGATCATCCAAATGGTCTTTAGCCAACTTAAAACGGGCCAGTACATGTGCTGGTTTAAGCAGGGGAACCTTCCGTTCCATGCATGATTTTAAACCATGACGTCTTAGTGTATTACCACAGTAACCTTGGAAATGGTGGTCCCAGCTCCTTTTTGGTCATTGAACAGCTTCTCTTGTTTAGTTCTTGGCTGATTACTTAGCATTCTTAGGATCATTGAGACCCCACGTGGTAGATCTTGCATGGAGCCCTAGTCCGAGGGAGATTGGCAGTCATGTTTAGCTTCTTCCATTTTCTAATAACTGCTTGTGACGGTGAATGTTGGATTAACTTTTGTAAATAATCACTTTTGCACTTTGTCACAGAACACTGCTTGTTATTTGTTGGGAACGTCGTTAATAAAAACACTTAAAAACCATCATTCAGCTTCGGTTGCCATTTTTGGGAGCAAGAGCCCCGCCACACTGCTCCAACGGTAGATGTTATACAGCCTTGTAGAGGTCTACACTTTTGTCCCTGGTGTCTTTGTAAGCTTTTGTTATGACCGTGTTAGTAACTGGAGTCTTACTGATTCTATGGGGTGGACAGATGTTTATAAGCAGCTAATCGCCTCAAACAGGTGAAAAAGTCAGACTCAAAAAGTCTACCTCCACTCCACTTGTTCGTTGGACTTTTTAAAGGCAACTCACAGGTCTTTGAGGCTCACAATTCTCACTGATAGACAGGTGTTTAAATACTTATTCGCAGCAGTATAATACAAAAAAAAAAAGTTTAAAAAATCATACACTGTGATTTCTGGGGTTTTTTTCCCTTTAGATTGTCTCTCACTGTGGACAAGCACCTGCCATTAAGATCTCAAACCCGGCTATCATTTCTAAGTGGGAGAACTTGCAAAATTGCAGGGTGTTCAAATGCTTCCTTTCCTCACTGTATATATATATCAGAAAAAAGAATAGTGTAAGCAGTTGTCACTCATTCCTTTCACTTTCATTCCCTCCTCTTACATGTGTTAAGCAGCTTCTTTGTCTTTTTTGTTCTTTCATCTTTGTTGCATGTGCCTCCCAGGAGTTTTTGAGTGACAGGGAGCATGGGCAGGCCAGACTGAGTACAGTGGGAGCCAGCGGGGAGCTGCTCATGGCGGTGGTGTCCAAAGAGCGGGTAGAGGGGATCAAGGCCAAAGTGGACAACGCCAGAGAGGACTGGAAAAGCCTGATGAATAACCTTCAGCTTAGGGAGGATACTCTCAAGGTGGGTTTAAGTTGGCTCCAGATGGTACACGTCACTTAGTTGAACACACAAAAACACACGAAAGCTTTGAAGTCGAGTGAAACATTTGCAGCTTATGCTTGGATGAGTATCACTTTTAACATATTCCTTTTTTTAGGTGCATCTCAAAGACATTGACTATACCGTATTTTTCGGACTATAAGTCGCAGTTTTATATAGTTTGGCTGGGGGTGCGACTTATACTCTGGAGCGACTTATGTGTGAAATTATTAACACATTATGATATCATTTCACATGTTATTTTTGTGTTTTGGAAAGACACTGATGGTTTGGTAAATTTGTTAGCATGTTCTTTATGTTATAGTTATCTGAATAACTGTTAACATACCGACCACGTTCGCATTTCGTTGTTCATGCAACATTATCATACTGTACACTTATTCATCATGTTGTTTTCTATTATATTTTTATTTTAAATTGCCTTTCAAGATGACATATCTGTTCTATGTGTTGGATTTTATCAAGTAAATTTCCCCCAAAATGAGACTTATACTCCAGTGCGACTTATATATGGCGGAAAACACTCAGGTGACTTGGAGTTCTGCTCTGAGACCCCCAATTTGGCCAAATTTCAAAACTGTCCTGTATGCATGTGTGATACATCATTGGAAAGCTTAAAATCTCCATATTCTGGGGAAAGAAAAATTTTGAACAGGAGGGCATTTAAAAAAAAAAAAATTTAAACAGCAAAACCCTATCTGGAGGCAGGAGCACGCGAGAGCAGAATTAACGGACGCCATGACTTTAACGAGATATAATCGCGTACTTACCTTGTGTCGATCCAAAAACTCCATGTAGCGTGTATCACTGAGTGTCAAGACACAGTTGTGAATGCTCACAGCTGGATTTTTGGGGGATTTTATGGGTGAAGCATGGCAATAAAACAAGGGTCGCGATGCAGAAATTGCAGACATCAAGGAGTGGTCGAGATTTTCTTTTTCATATATTTACCCCTTTAAACGTTTTTTTTTGTTTGTTTGTTTGGATCGATTATTTATCATCTAACATATAGGAGAAAATGCGACAGTAACAACAACAAAAAAATACAATTGAGCGATAGTTGTGAGGTAGATATCCGTGACTATTTTACAGACGCCATTTTTTTCATTGTGACGTCATTTGTTCAAAAGTTTAAAATATGCAAGTGAATAATTTTTTAAAGTGTTTTTTTTTTTTTAAACGAAATATTAGACATCAATTAATCATTCTAAGCTAAAAATGACAGACATTTTTGAATAGTAGATATAATTAATTACCTTAATTCTATGGCTGGATTAAAACAAAAGCGGTTGCGCGACGTCTGTAAACGGGGTTTTTTGAGGGTAAAACGGACAAATTAAAAATAGTTCAGGGGCATAATGAGCCATGAATCTGCTATGGCAGCATATAAACATATTGTTCTATCAAACACAACAGTTGTTTTGGCTTAAAATAGAGCAGTTTCTTTTAAAGAGGAGTGCAAGAGCAGAAAGTGCTTTTTCAGTCTTGTCTGTGTTTTCATATATAAGGGCTGTCAAACGATAATTTTTAATCGAGTTAATCACAGCTTAAAAATTTATTAAGCGCAATTAATCGCAATTCAAACCATCTCTAAAATATGCCATATTTTTCTGTAAATTATTGTTGGAATGGAAAGATAAGACGGATGTATACATTCAACATACTGTACATAAGTACTGTATTTGTTTATTATAACAATAAATCCACAAGACGGCATTAACATTAACATTCTTTCTGAGAAAGGGATCCACGGATAGAAAGACTTGTAATTCTTAAAAGATGAATTTGAGTACAAGTTATAGTAATTTTAATAGTTTGTATATTGTGACTAAATATTGCCATTCAGTGTATTTGTTGATCTAAACTTAATGTTTGAATAGAGTATTAATTTGCATAGCTATTTTGATTGGGAATGCCAGATCTCTTTGCATTGAGGGCTTTTCTTTTTGTGAACATTATTTTATTTTTGAGAGATAGGAATATTATTTTTGTTGTGCTTTCACTAAATGATACTGTAGCGACTTAAATGTTCTTAACTGCCCAAATGCATGATGGGAATTTGAGCAACCATGAGTCACAGTGGTTGCTGCAACTGGTATATCTTCTCTGCGTTGAGTACAATACATGGTGTTAAGAAAAAGATCATCTCCAAATATTCTTCCCCGTGTTGCTTGCCACAATAGTTATAACAATTGTGGAAGAGATGCCACTGCATATTCCATTAAATAGCACGGCTCCAATAAATGCCTGCGTTACCAATTCACCCTTCTTGGTAATTGGCGGTGCTATGGACCGGCGATTCATGTTGGCTCGTTGTCGTCTGTTGGCTCAGTTCATCCGATTTCCTCCTGAGGAAGACGGCGGCGTCCATATAAACACAGAGAGGCGTTGGATGGCTTTTTGTGGGTACTTTTATTGACAAAACCAAAGAATGTGGGGGACGCAGCACTTGAGCCTGCGCTAACTGCGCACTTTCTCTACTCTCTCGCTCGACCATTTTCTTCCTCACGGCTCAATCTGACAACGCCGGTCACATTGAAGATAACAACCCCTTGGCGGTTGCCGGTAACACCTGCGTCCACTCCACATGCTTGTCTCTGCCCTTAAATCTCAATATACTTCAAACGGCGCCATTGTAGTCTGTTCGCGGCAATGCTTGAGTGGGTCGTTCCACGCATGCGTTAATTGCGTTAAATATTTTAACGTAATTAATTTTAAAAAATTAATTACCGCCCGTTAACGCGTTAATTTTGACAGCCCTTATATATATATATATATAGAGAGAGAGAGAGAGAGATATAGATATATATAGATATATATATAGATATATATAGAGAGAGATATATACATACTGGACTGTCTCAGGAAATTAGAATACACAATATTCTAATTTTCTGAGACAGTCCTGTATATTGTTCTATGTAAAGGACGTCAGCCAAGGTCGGCCCCCCACATTTTTACCACGCCAAATCTGGTCCCCTTTGCAAAAAGTTTGGACACCCCTGCTTTAAATGGTGGATTAATGTACAGGACTGTCTCAGAAAATTAGAATATTGTGTATTCTAATTTTCTGAGACAGTCCAGTATATTTGAACAAAAGTTCAATAGTTGTTTTATTTCGTAGTTCCACTCAAAAGGTTGAACTGTGATACATAACCATGAAAGATAAAAATTGAACTAATATTGTAATTCATTATGATGCGCTGCTAAAGTGTGTGTGACATCACACAGTAGTTGAGCAGCACTATTGGCACCATGAGTTCTATCAATCAATCAAACTTTATTTATAGAGCACTCTTCCCTCAATAAAAACCAAGGTTAATAGACACCCACCCACAAACACTCACCCACACGAACCAGCATCGGCTGGCCTTTACAGCGTGTGGATTAAACGAAATGACTATACAGAGGTTCCGCTTTCTGAAGATTAATAAACTGCCAGGAAACATCATCAATGAGGGGAAACATTACGCTGGGTAGGGTTGGGTAGTTGTAAAAATAATTTAATTCCAATTCAAAAGAAGTACTACGGGTCAGGAGCAATAGAGCAACATGAAAAAAAGGAATTCACCAGAGTAAACAAAGGACAACAATGGTTAAAATCCAACATTTGCTGTTCTTTTTCTTCTTGGCATTGAACAAAAGCTTTGTTTGAGGAAAGCCATGTTTTGTTTTGTTTTCATTCCATTGACATTGTCACACGGAAGTGACCGTTCTGTGTCAACAGGTCAGTTTTGAGCTCCACTCTTTAGGGATTGTACCACTATGGTAGGTACACTAACAGACAGCATAGACAGTTAAACAAACCAGATTCTTTGGTATTTAATGGAAACCCCGAAAATAATTTACTGCTTGGATACATAGCTGAGGAAACCATGTGGTATGTTAAATGTGTGGTTTGGCTTTTGACATGAATGCAGTTTATTGTCTTTAATTTATTTATGCTGCACTGCTGGCCAAAAGTATTGGCACCCCTGCAATTCTGTTAGGTAATGCTCAATTTCTCCCAGAAAATGATTGCAATTACAAATGCTTTGGTAGTAATATCTTCATTTATTTTGCTTGCAATGAAAAAACGCAAAAGAGAATGGAAAAAAAATAAATCATTATCATTTTACACAAAACTCCAAAAATGGGCCAGACAAAAGTATTAGCACCCTCAGCATAATACTTAAAAGCACAAACTTTAGACAAAATAACTGTGAACAACCGCTTCTGGTATCCATCAATGAGTTTCTTACAATGGTCTGCTGGAATTTTAGACCATTCTTCTTTGGCCAACCCGTTCAGGTCTCTGAGATTTGAAGGGTGCTCTCTTCAAACTGCCATTTTTAGATCTCTCCACAGGTGTTCTATTGCATTCAGGTCTGGACTCATTGCTGGCCACTTGAGAAGTCTCCAGGCTTTCTCTCAAACCATTTTGTAGTGCTTTTTGAAGTGTGTTTTAGGTCATTGTCCTACTGGAAGACCCATGACCTCTGCGGGAGACCGAGCTTTCTCTCACTGGGCCCTACATTATGCACCAAAATTTGTTGGTAGTCTTCAGACTTCATAATGCCATGCACACGGTCAAGCAGTCCAGTGCCAGAGGCAGCAAAGCAACCCCAAAACATCAGAGAACCTCCACCATGTTTGACTGTGGGGACCGTGTTCTTTTCTTGAAAGGTGGAAAAGCGCTATATAAGTATAACACCATTTACCATTTACCATTCTTTGCAGGGTTCGTTTTTTTCCCCCTGTAAATTCTATGTTGATGCCTTTTCCCAAAAGCTCGACCTTTGTCTCATCTGACCAGGGAACATTCTTCCCAAACAGGTGCTGTTAGTTACACAAATTCGAGAAAAAAATTAGATAAGCATCACAGGATTTTTCAAAGGGTGCCAATTAGAGGCATGCGAAATTTCCGATTCTTAGATTATCGCGATTCGGCTGTGGAAGATTAGAGAACGATTCACAAACATCCAAATTCTGATCATTGAATTATACCAGGTAAAGCAGTACTAAAACACAGCGCGGTCTTCGGGACGCAATGAGGAACGGACCGAGAGTAAATATCATGTTCAACTCATGCCGCTAGATAAAAAAAACAATAATACATGACTGCGGCCGACAACTGGTACAAACAACACCCAGCTGCTAGTTGCTACAAACATACGGCCACATACGGCTATGGTAGATATCACAGAACTACAGACGACGGCAGCGTTAGAACATTAATAGAGAAGTAGATGTGAAATGACAGACTTGCCGGTGTTAGTAAACAGCCGCCATCTTAAAGGAGTAGACTTATCTAGAAGGCTCTGTTGTAGCGAACCTAATTAACTTTTATCTAAAATACTCCTAAATCGGCAAAATCTTGACTTGAATCTATCTTTAAATGATGAAACAGTACATATTGAAACTAGAAAGAAGGGAAATTATGGAATAACGGGAGCAATTTTAACAGCTTTGACGGTTGATTCACAACATTACATTAATTGAATGTAGTTTAAAGCTGTTGATTAGGAATGGGGACTTTTAGTTACTGTTTTTAACTGTTAACTTGATACTGAAATATTAGTTTGGTTTAGGCTCAGAGGATTTTTTAACAATTTTGGAACTAATGTTACAAAATATTAAAAGCAGCTAATAGTTTGGGGGATGGGTGAAATCAATAATTAATTCATAATCTAATCCAGGGGTGTCCAAATTTTTTGCAAAGGGGGCCAGATTTGGTGTGGTAAAAATGTGGGGGGGCCGACATTGGCTGACTTCCTTTACGTAGAACAATATATTTAAGCAAATTTTAGCAAGCCATTCTGTGTGTCACATTTGCTTAATTATTTTTTTAAATGAATAATTTCTACAATCTCGCAATTAGCCTTTGTGGCGTTTTCTTTCGGCTCTCGGGCTCTTGTGAAATACTGCTGCTGTAAAATTAAACTACCTTCAAGTTGCTTCAATTTGTCACACGTATCTTCCCTGTAATCTTGTCGTACATGTCAGCGTGTCTTGTTTGGTAATATTGCCTCATGTTGAACTCTTTAAAAACAGCGATGGTGTCTTTGCAAATGAGGCACAGTTGTTGCGTATTTTAGTGAAGATATAGTCCAATTTCCACTAATCCTTGAAGCGTCGGCCGTCGCAGTCAACTTTATTATTTTTTTGTGGATTGTCGCCATTTTAGAAAATTGGGAGGGTAGGGTCACACGGGGTATGTTGATGTTGTTTAGAGCAGGGGTCCCCATCTGCCGGGCCGCGGACCGGTACCGGTCCGTGGCGCATTTGCTACCGGGCCACACAGAAATAATAATTTAATAACGACCGCATTCTGGCCGAATTAAACCTGTCCCCCTGCTTAACACACCAATATCCCTGTCTACTCTAGATATAATACTACGGGATAGATTACAATGTCGTCATAGAAATCCATTGATTGGACTGCTAGCAGTACATCTTGTTTGTGTATATAATATATCTATGTGCGCTTGTCCTCGATAATAAAGTATTACTAGGCCGCGGGCGGAGCACATTTCTACCTGGAAATAATTAGCCCCCACACGAGCGAAGATGACTGGAAAACAGACGTCTTTGGAGATACTTTTACGGCGAAAAGGGTTCCTGACGAGCCTACAACCTCGAAGACCCACGAACTGCGAAGGAGTGGATTCGTGACACGTTTGTGAATAAACCGAGTGATTCGAGCATGTCTGTGCAACAGGAAGATCAACTTTTTGAGATCGCAAATGACGGTGACCTTATTAAACGTACATTTGAGACAACAACTCTACCCAGGTTCTGGATTAAAGTCATTCCGTAATATCGTGACATCGCTACAAGAGCATTGAAAACCTTGCTACAATTTCCAACATCGTATCTTTGTGAAGCGGGCTTCTCAATTAATGCTTAACGACAAGGCGAAGTGGTAAATGGTGAGAGCGGTGTGCAGTTGTTCTGTGCAGCTTACATGGCAGGATGTATCTGAGGAGAACTTTTCTACAAGTCATTCCATGATCAAACGTAAGTTAATATTCCTTTCTTTCAAGAAAGTTTTTAGTGTTTACTTTGGAATCGCTGCATTTGCACATTTTGCGGCTATGTTTAATGTTACGCGCATGCTCAGAACCGCATTGTTGCAATTTTTGATGGGTTGCAAAATTTGTCAGAACACCGGTCCGTGAAAAAAAAAACCAAATAACACCGGTCCGTAGTGCACAAAAGGTTGGGGACCCATGGCTTAGAGTGCTGCTGCCTTTTGTTGGGTAAATGAGGAGCAGCATTTAGTGTGTAAACTACTTCATATGCTGGTAGCAGTACTGCTGACCAATTTATTAAGTCTGTGTGCGGGCCAGACGTTATTGATTTTATGACAGAGGCTGGGGGCCAGATGAAATTTGACCAAGGGCCGCTTTTGGCCCCCGGGCCGGACTTTGGACATTTCTGATCTAATCTGAGCCTCTGAATCGTAATCGAATCCTTAGGTGCCCAAAGATTCCCACCTCTAGTGCCAATACTTTTGTCCGGTCCATTTTTGGAATTTTGTGTAAAATGATAATGATTTTTTTAAAATTCTATTCTCTTTTGTGTTTTTTCATTGCAAGCAAATAAAGCAAAAAAGATATCACTATCAAAGCATTTGTAATTTTCTGGGAGAAATTGAGCATTATATGACAGAATCGCAGGGGTGCCAATACTTTTGGCAAGCAGTGTATGTGTAATGTCTCTCCCAGTCTAGCGACATGAATAATACTAAAACTTGATCGATTGTGTTCATCCTATGTCCAGAACTTGCGGTGTCAGATGACAGATTTCGAGGCCAGCGCCGAGCCCCTTCAGGAGTGGCTAAGTGGTGCCGAGGTCAGAGTTCAGGAGAGCAGCACTCGGCTGCATGACCTCTCAGCCAAGAAACAAGAGCTGGACAAACTGCAGGTAATTACTTAGACCCCTTCATTTCAACGGTCTCATGTGTAACTCCCAGTTTGTTGTTTGATCAAAAATACCGTAAAAATCCCTAAACCAACATCTGTCTGCTTCTCTTGTTGAACTTCTATTGTTCCTTGTGAATCAGTGAGCTGATTTTTCAAGGGCATCGAATACTTGTAACTCCCCATCAGATAAACTCCCCTTAAGTGTAATCTGAAATCAGCTGGGAGAAAGAAGACCTAATTACATTTGTTGAGCACCACTGGATCAAAATAGAGCAGCGGCTTGACATAATAGTCACAGGCAAAGTCGGGGAAACTAATTAAATCCCCTTCTGTCAAAAGCCCTTTTTTTTCTTGCACGCGATAACAGAATCTGTCACGTCTGGCAGGAACACAAAAAAAACGAGGGGGTAGAGCGGTGAGATGCGTTAAAAAGACAAAGCTGACAAAGGAGGGGGAAATATATCAAGCACATCGCAAAGCTCTGCCTTATCACTGTTGATATTTTGTGGTATTTACTCTGTCGCCTTTGTCTGGCCTGACAATCAATTCCATGTTTCCTCTCAGCACCTCAAGTACAATACAATATGTGCACTTTAATACCTTTTTCATTCCCTGGATTTTACAGTATTCGGATTGTCTAACTTGTCTTAATAGAAAATTTTGACATTTCATGAGAAAAATTCTTCTGGGAAGACTAACAAGGTTTTAATAGGAAAGCTTGACATTTCAGAAGTGTGTGAATTGTTTGGTGCCTTGATTGTGAGGTCACTGATGTTGGACGTTAGAGAGGGTTTAGTTAAACTAATTAAAGGAAAGCCCGCTGGATATGTTGGGTGATGTGCCCGAACGATAAAAATAAATAAATAAATGAATTTACTCTAAAATGCTAAAACATAAAAAAAACGTAAAATACGCGTAAAAACAGTGAAGTGCTTCCTTAACTGTTCATATTACTGCAGATTTTTTAAAACTGAAAATCATGGTCAAAAAAATTTAATATTGTAGTTTTTTTTTTTTTTTTACATTGTGATTCATACGTAATAGGTTTTGACGATGGGGACATATTTGCACTCCTTTTTTCGTTTTAACCCACACTTGCATCGTGGCAGTCAAGCGTGCTGACTATTGAGCTACTGAAGAGTTTGAGGAAGTGCTGTGCATGTAGAAGGTTAGGAACACCGTGCTCCCCGAGAACTTAGATATTAGCTCAGTAGTCAGGACGCTCGACTGTCACTGTGATTACGCAGGTTCAATCCAAGAAAGGGAGTGCAGCGACGTCATTAACATTCCACTTACACATACATACTTTTTATTATGAATGTGCCGATCGCATATTTTTGCACCCAAGTCTGAGTCACCCGATTTTAAGAATCTGCTGATACAGAGTCCCGATCCGATACCGAAAAAAGTTTTTTTTTTTTTTTGTTAAAATAAATGTCCAAATATGTTACTGTTCATTTCAACAAGAATAAAGTAGAAAAATGCTTGTCTTTATATGTTACTGTCCCACCGTGCCACATTCATAACGTGAATTCTTTTTCAACAAGAATAACGTAGAAAAATGCATGTCTTTATTAAATGCTTCATTGAGTGAGTCCACACATGCTGCAGAGAACAGCCTCTCACTTACACAATGAGTTGCCACAGCACACTTATGCAAGTTTAACGATGACTGACAGATTTGTGCCGTTTATCGTAGAGCTACCAAGCAGGGCTGCAGCTATCGAGTATTTTAGTAATTGAGTATTTTACTAAAAATTCGATCAATTAATCGGATTAAACTTTTTTTTTTTTGTTAAAGAGAAATTAATAAATATACATGAGAAAATAACATTTCACTTATTAATGAACCATTTTAAGACAATCAATGTCTTTATTTTAGATGTACATTGAAAACCACTAACAATTGCATCTTAGATGTGACAAGGAAAAAAAAACAACAAATTCACTGCTTTCACTCAAAAAACTTAAGATCTTATCCAAAAAATTCTTATTTCTTACCAAATAATGTCATTACACTTGATTACACACATCACTTAAAAGTTGAGGTGTTTTTCCCACTTTTTCAATTGAATTTCCATTTGTGTCAAGCTATTTTTAAGTTCTAGTTAAGTTTATGTCTAATTTGTAAGTCCTGGTGGGATTTTGAGTTTTTGCAGTGTTCAAAATAAATGTATGATACTTGCTGTATTGGAGCACATTACGCACCAGTGCTACTTTGGGTTTTATCCATCAATGACTACCGAGCTAAAATTGACTGTTAGCTTTATTATGTTTTTATTTTACACCCTCATCACTCTACAGCGCTATATTTTTACAGATTAAATAAAGCCTGTTTGAAAGACACGTTAGCCACGCATCGATAGTAGTCATAATTAATAGAAACCTAGCCCTCCACAGGGCTAAGGTTACGTTAGCAAGGAACAATAAACTTAATTTTATTTATTAGCGCTATGTTAACTTAATTTTACCTTGTCCTGACTATCGCTCCTCCGCTCTCGGAGTAAACGGGGTGCCATCGGTGGAGCGGGGGTAGTGTTATGCAAGCGCTGTCTTAGAGTGAATACATGAAACAGTGTTCGCCTTGGTCACCAGCTTGAAATGTTCCCACACTTTTGACATATTCTGCTTTTTCTCGGGGCCTTTCTCTTCGCTTTTGTCGGCTTCTGCGTTGTTACCTCTTTATTCATGCGTGGTAGAAATCAAATTTATCCGCCGACTCTCTCCCTGCCGCATTAAAAGTAGTACGGGCAAAACGTCACGCTTAGAAGTTGTATTGAGTTCATTTTGCCTAGACTTTTAGATAAGTTGAATTTTTCTTTTGCCAGGTAATTAAATCACCTACTATTGTCTCAGATAAAAGAAAAATTCGACTAAGTCATGCTTAGAGCTGGCAAAATTAAACGATATCCTCGAGGCGGAGAAAATTCCTCAATCAATTTTTGAAATCAAGTTACTCGAATTATTCGAGTAATCATTTTAGCTCTATTACCAAGCTTCTCTGGCAAGATCAAAGCTACAAACATGTTGTTCATCGCTAACATTTAAGTACCAAACGCAAGCTGGACAGTTTGGGCGCACTGCTTAGTAGGAGAGAGGGTGAGAGGCTGTGGCGCTGTACGAGGTAGAAGCAGAAAAAAATAAATTTTTTAAATTAAAAACCCGATCCTTTTGTCACCCAATTCCGACCCTCTGAAACATGGCGCGATGGGCCCGATTTCCGATCATGTGATTGGATCAGGTCATCCCTACTTTTTATATTTGTTTGCAGTAAAACAACAGTTAAAATCTAGTTCTTTTTACGCTAACGTGATGTTGATTTTTGTTGTTAGCTTTCACGTTTTTTTAAAGATACAATTCCGGCAACCACAGCCTTGTTTTACATTTGTTTTCCACATTGTATCTAACCACTGTCTCCACGTGTTTTCTTCTCACTCTTCTTTCCAACTGCACCCCAGCATGTCCTGGAAGAGCTAGCAAGTCGCGATGCAGAACTGGGCCGGCTCAGGGAAAGAGCTCACGGTCTATGGGAGGGTCAAGCTGCCGGCAAGGGCTTCGTTCACCGAGTGTCCCAACTCTCTGCACAGTACTTGGCTCTTAGCAACTTGACCAAGGTAACGAATTCCGTCATTTCTTGCCATCTTTCTTTTGAAATTTTATCTTCGTATCACTAGCCGCCGTTTACAAAGCAATGTTTCTGCAGCCTTATCAGCCCATGAAAGGGCATAGGCTTTGTTAGCTTTTACCCTAAAATGTCAAACATGTGAAATGTGGCGGTGCGGCAACGGCTGACCTTTTCTGAGCCCTTATCAAATATGTTGACTGATTGTAGTGCCTTGAGATAACTACGTTGGGCGATTGACTTGATAATATTTCGATCCTGCTGATTGATTATTTCTCTGGTTCTCAAAGTGTGATACGATTACCACCATATGTACGCATGCTCCCCCTAGTGGTACACAACACACTGGATGACTTAAATAAATGCTGTAGCAAATGTAATCAGTTACAGTGCAAATCAAGCATTTGTATTCAATTTAAACTACAAAATATTCCAATGATATGTTTAAGATCTGTTTCTTTTCAAATATTTACAAACAACTGCAGGGCATTTAACTTAATCCTTAGGTAAATTGCCATTTCATTTATTTTTCTAAAATCTAGGTGTAGTGTTAATGCTCAAATTGTGGCATATAAGAATATCTAAACCTTTGCAATTTAGCACCATGATGTTCATAGGTAGCATAGGCATGTACTAGTGTATTTGTTCTTTTTGTTTGTTCTTCTCTTCTGACTGCGTCCTTCCTTTCTGTCCCCCCATAACCCCTTCCTGTTCGCTGCTTTCTCCTTATTAATGAAACATATTAAACAACCACAATGGGAGTAAATCAAACTCCAATGTGATAAGTTAAAACTGCTCAGACCATAAGGACACTCATATTCCTATTCTCCTTGTCTAAGCAGCTGAAAATGACACATAAAAACTAGGGCTATCAAAATTATCGCGTGAACGGGCGTTAATTAATTTTTTAATTAATCACGTTAAAATATTTGACGCAATTAACGTACATGCCCCGCTCAAACAGATTAAAATGACAGCACAGTGCAATGCCAACTTGTTACTTGTGTTTTTTGGAGTTTTGACGCCCTCTGCTGGCGCTTGGGTGCGACTGATTTTATGGGCTTAAGCACCCATGAGCATTGTGTAATTTTTGACATCAACAATGGCAGGTTACTAGTTTATTTTTTGATTGAAAATTTTACAAATTTTATTAAAACAAAAACATTAAGAGGGGTTTTAATATAAAATTTCTATAACTTGTGCTAACATTTATCTTTTAAGAACTACAAGTCTTTCTAGCCATGGATCGCTTTAACAGAATGTTAATAATGTTAATGCCATCTTGTTGATTTATTGTTATAATAAACATATATATATATATATATATATATATATATATATATATATATATATATATATATATATATATATATATATATATCCATCTTGTGTCTTATCTTTCCATTCCAACAATAATTTACAGAAAAATATGGCATATTTTATAGATGGTTTGAATTGCGATTAATTACGATTAATTAATTTTTAAGCTGTAATTAACTCGATTAAAAATTTTAACCGTTTGACAGCCCTAGTAAAAACGAATAAATAAATAAAAGCTCTGCCTTTTTTTCCCCCTGAATATTTCGGTCTCCTTCCCCAACATGTTTTAACTCCTCTAAATTCTGTGCAATTCTCTACAGGAGAAGGCCTCCAGAATCGAACGCGTGGTAGGAGAGCATCGCCTCTTCTCTCAGGGTCTTAAAGAGCTCCAGGAATGGGTATGCGAGGCCCAAACTGTCCTCAGCACTTGGACGTCCACCACCTCTGATAAAGCTGTACTAGAAGACAGAATGTTACAGCTTGAAGTAAGCAGGATCAAGACCAAGTAACACCTGTACAGGTAACTCCAAAATTGATATAATTTTATTGTTTCTGCTTGTGTTCAGGCCTTGCTGGCTGCCCGTCAAGAGCGAGAGATCCAACTAAAGATGCTGCTTACCAGGGGAGAAGCTGTCCAACGAAACACGTCGGCTGAGGGCGTACCAGTGATTCGCAAACAGATTCAGGACCTCAAGGACTCATGGGACTCCTTACTGTCTTCCTCTATCAAATGTAAAAGGTTGTGACTAGTTTCACATGCAGTGTGCAACCATCCAGGAGAGCTACTTGTGGTTTTAAGCTGTCTTGTTTATAATTTGTGTTTATTTGTGCATTAACAGCCAATTGGAGGGCGCCTTGTCACAGTGGACGAGCTATCAGGAAGACGTTGGCCACTTTATGCTCTGGATGGACCGTGTCGAGGAAACACTGAGCTGCTCAGATAGGCAGTACTCGGAGATGAGAGACAAGACAGCAAACCTAGGGAAGACTAAGGTATTAAGCATTGTTCAAGACTAAGTATTTTGTCAAATATTTTTAGTCTTCACTTGTGTATTAATGTTGAGATTTAGCGTCTATGTTTATGGTTACCTTAATTTTTCGGACTATAAGCCGCTACTTTTTTCCCTAATTTTGAATCCTGTGGCTAATAGTCCAGTGCGACTTATTTTTTTATTTATTTTGGTTAATTGGTAACACTTTACATCGACTTCATAATGTATTGACGGGGCGCGGGGCCGATTCATAGGGGGCCAATCTCCGTCAAAGCTGACCGAGTGGAAACACAAAGAGCTTTTTCCGTTGAAAATTCTTGTGAATAAATGCTTAAATCCCTGAATTCTTTATAGATACGGACGTAAAACAGTCTCGATCGTTGGTTAGAAGCAAAAAAAAATGTGCTGGTAGCATTTATTTTACGTAAATATTGCAAGCTGTGAGGCTAGTCAATTAGGAAATTAGCAGCCGCCATATGTAAACAAAGAGCTTTTCCGCTGAAACTTATTGTGAATAATTGCTTAAATCCCTGAATTCTTTACAGATATGGATGTAAAAGAGTCTCGATTCTTGGTTAAAAGCAAAAAAAACGTGCAGGTAGCATTTATTTTACGTAAACATTGCGAGGTATAATGCCAATGCTGTAGCTAGCTGTAGCTGTATGCTAATTTCTCCCATTGATTTTTTTTCACAATGTTTCTGACAAGGATCAGGGAACAAACGGTCCCAATATTGCAGTGCTCATAGCAGGTTTATTGACAATGATCTTGCGAGGGAGAAGTCTTGGCTTTTGGTGAGGCGCGGAGGGCTGTTCAAGCAAGACGAAGACTCAAGCGGGAGGCGTTCCAGATCCGGTCCTGTAGCAGGTCGCAGACAAAAGGCAGAAGCACAGACGAGGAGCAGGCTAGAGGCAAAAAATCCACAAGGTCAAAAAGTATCAAAATCCGGGAAGACAGGCTAACTAGAATTGCTCGTATGTTGCAGTGAGGGCTAACAAACTCACAATGGAGCAGAGTGCTGTGGGTGTTTATGTAGGGAGGTTGTGGTAATGACCAGGTGTGCAGGACAGGTGTGTGGAATTAGTGCTGATGACTGGGAGGGAAAAAAAGGAAAAGACCTGGTGTGGGGCTCTAACAGTTTTAAAATGCATGCATGGAACGAAAAATATAATAATTACCTTGAATCCTTGAACAAATCACTCCTGAGACAATCCTTCATGTTTGTATGCAGTACAGCTTTAGAACTTTTTCAACCTAAATCCGGCGTTTGATCGCAGCATGTGATCGACTGCAAATAAATGAAGCGGAGTGTTGGACGGCCCCCTTCGGGAAGGCGTGACACAGTCATTGGGGAATGTGTCATGTCAGTACATTATGAAGTCTATGCACTTTATTTGACAGCGACGTCATAAGACTGGTATAAGACCGTCAAAATTATGACATGACATTATCATGGGCATTAATAAAGCCTATGACATACAGTGGGGAGAACAAGTATTTGATACGCTGCCAATGGGTTTTCCCATTGGCAGCGTATCAAATACTTGTTCTCCCCACTGTATGTCATTAACTGTCATCCGGCAAATTATGTCACTAACAACATTTATGTCCAGTTCGGATGTTTTACATCATTCAAAAGGGAGATAATTTGCCAAATGACACAAAATAATATTTGTCATAAGCATTCATTAATGCTCATGGCAGCGTTATGTCATAATGATGATGGTCTTATGGCCACTGTCAAATAAAGTGTCACCAAATTCCATAACTTGCAATCAATGAAACAACTAGAACAGTAACTGAAGAAATAATTAGCGCAGAACATGAATTTTGATTTGTTATTTACATCTGTAGCGCTGCAATGCATTCTAGGAGGCATGTTGGACGACAACAGTGTTTAGAGCAGGTGGAAGCAGAGGCGGTCTCTCTCCCCCAAGAGAACAGTGATGGCCAAATTGAACCTTCTTGAAGCAATGAAGCTTTGCAGCCAATTGGTTCAAAGCTTCTTGGTGGTTCATTTGGTCTTGATAGTCTTATGATGCCGCTGTCAAATAAAGTGTTACTGGTTGATTTTTTTTGTCTAAATATCTCGTAATACAGTGAGGACAGCGGCGGTTTATACAGTGCCCTCCATAATTATTGGATTTATAATAATTATGTGTTTTTTAGCTTCTAATAATTTTTTTTCTAAATAATATGGGACCTTAATGGAAAAAAAAAGAAAAATCCAGCCTTCAATACAAGTGCATTTATCCAGTGGGAAAAAAATCCCACATAAAGAAATAATTATTTGACATCAAATAATGTGTGTCACAATTATTAGCACCCATGGTGTTAATACTTTGTACAACCCCCTTTTGCCAACAAAACGGCACCTAATCTTCTCCGACAATGTTTCACAAGATGGGAAAAGACAGAAAGAGGGATCTTCAGCGATTCCTCTTTGCAGAATCTCTCTAAATCATCCAGAAACCTGGGTCCTCACCTCTGTACTCTCCTCTTCAGCTCACCCCACAGGTTTTCAATGGGGTTGAGGTCTGGGGACCGAGATGGCCATGGGAGGAGCTTGATTTTGTGTCTGGTGAACCATTTCTGTGTACATTTGGCCATATGTTTAGGGTCATTGTCTTGCTGAAAGACCCAGTGACGACCCATCTTTAGCTTTCTGGCAGAGGGCAACAGATTATGCTTTAAAATGTCCTGGTATTTCAAAGCATTCATGATGCCATGCACCGTAACAAGGTTCCCAGGGCCTTTGGAAGCGAAACAGCTCCACAGCACCCACCCCCATACTTCACAGTGGGTCTGAGGTGCTGTCTACACGCCAACAAGCTGTTTGGAGGCATGCACAGAGAAAACCTTTCCTCACTCACAATCATAAATGCCAACGTCTGGAGTTCGCCAAGCGGTATTGGGGCTTCAACTGGGACCATGTGCTTTGGTCAGATGAGACCAAGATTGCGCTTTTTGGCAACAAACATTCTAAGTGGGTCTGGCGTGCCACGAAAGATGCGCATGGTGAAAAGCACCTCATACCCACTGTGAAGTATGGGGGGGAGGTTGGGGAGTCAGTGATGCTGTGGGGCTGTTTTGTTTCCAAAGGCCCTTGGAACCTTGTTAGGGTACATGGCATCATGAATGCTTTGAAATACCAGAACATTTTAAATCTGTTGCCCTCTGCCCGAAAGCTGAAGATGGGTCGTCACTGGGTCTTTCAGCAAGACAATGACTCTAAACATATGGCCAAATCTACACAGAAATGGTTCACCAGACACAAAATCAAGCTCCTCCCATGGCCATCTCGGTCCCCAGACCTCAACCCCATTGAAAACCTGTGGGGTGAGCTGAAGAGGAGAGTACAGAGGAGAGGACCCAGGTCTCTGGATGATTTAGAGAGATTCTGCAAAGAGGAATGGCTGATGATCCCTCTTTCTGTCTTTTCCCATCTTGTGAAACATTATAGGAGAAGATTAGGTGCAGTTTTGTTGGCAAAAGGGGGTTGTACAAAGTATTAACACCAGGGGTGCTAATAATTGTGACACACATTATTTGATGTCAAATAATTATTTCTTTATGTGGGATTTTTCCCCACTGAATAAATGCACTTGTATTGAAGGTTGGATTTTTCTCTTTTTTTCCATTAAGGTCCCATATTATTTAGGGAAAAAAACTATTAGAAGCTAAAAAACACATAATTATTATAAATCCAATAATTTTGGAGGGCACTGTAAACCAGTGTGTCTTATCTATGAACAAATTCCGTTTTCGTGTCAAATTTCGTGGGTGAACTTGTAGTTCAAAAATTACGGTAGTCTTTTCACACTAATTGTGTTATTTTTAGAGAGACCTGCTATACATTAGCTGAAATCAGCCTTACATTCTCAACCTTTTGTTCTATACATTTCTACCTCAGGGGCTCCCAGTAGGGTTGGTGTCGCGACAATGAATGTAAACGCATATTTGTTCATTCCAGCTTCTGTATGAAGAAGTGCTGAGTCACAGTTGTCCTTTGGAGACCATCGCATCAAAGGGAGCCATCATGGCAGAACACTGCAGCACCCAGCAGGAAGTGAAACAACTCCAGAGTAGATATAGCACCCTAGAGGAAAAGGCCAAGGTATGCGTAGGTGTTTGCTTTCACTGCATTTATAAAGTTTTTATTCGTCATCTCCTATATATTTTTTGACAGAATGCAGTCAGCAAGGCCAAGAGTTTGGTACTGATCCACCAGGAGTATCAGCGAGGACTACATGTTTTTGAAGATTGGCTAGAACAGGAGCAATCCACTCTAGCTTCTTTATCCCATCCTGAAGGGAATGCGGAAACACTTGAGGAAACGTTGAAACAACTTCAGGTATTCACTTAACTCATTACCTCATTCACAACTAGGGGTGTGACAAAATATCGAAATGGTGATATATCGTGATACTTTGTATCCCAAAAGGTTATCGATATGCTCCTGCTAAGAATCGAGATATCGTTCTAAAAAGGTGTCAATGTTTAAAAAAAAAAAAAAAAAGCCAACAATAACCAACAACTGGTTACCAAAATCTTCCACCATAATAGTGTCTCAGTTAACTCTAAGGCTACCACTGACGGTGCTCGAAGCCCAATCCATTTAGACTGGGAACGTTCGTTTATTCAAAACCTTTCGGTCCGATTTTCTGGGCATTTACAGGTCATTTCCTGTTGAGTTTGTGTCACTTCCTATTCATTTGGGTGATTCCCAGGTCACTTCCTGTTCTGTAACTCAAAATGAACAGGAAGTGACCCATAAAATACCCCAAAATCAACACGAAGTAACTGAAAATCAACAGGTGAATGACCTTAAATGGCCCAAAATGACCTCATTGCCTGGCATTTGGCTGCCACTGACGGCCATAGACGTTCAATCCGTTTGAAGTGGGAGGGATGGCAGCGAATGAACATGGATTGGACGTCTACTAGTGATAAACTCATTCCAATTCACAGCAGAAGCACAATTTTCTGTTTATTAGTTGTTTGTAGAATATCCTAGAATGATTTCCTGACCAATGTATCGATAATCATTGTATTGCAATTAGGGATGTCCCGATCCAGGTTTTTGCACTTCCGATCCGATACGAATATTATTTTGCACTTCCGATCCGATACCTATACTGGCCGATACCGATACCGGCCTATCTGAGCATGTGTTAAAGTTATTTAGCCTCCTTACTTAGTTGTCAGACTCATGTTGAAAAAGGTTTTAGTACTTTTGATAACTAGGCAGCTGAATTAGGTGAGTTTGAATAACACACAACGGTTGGTAACAAGGAACTGACCTATTTATTCAGTGACAAACACAAAAAAATATAAATAACAAACAGAAATGGCATAGTCATTCAGTAAAATGTGCAAATAATATGTAAACTGTCTTAAAAAAGCAAAACACACAAACAACCTCAGTGGAAAATCCCATAAACCCCCAAGCTATTAGATGCTTTTAATGTTTCGTGCATTAGTTACAAAAATTGTATAAAAAGCATCTCAGGTTTAAATAAACGACTATTTCAGTATCAAGTTAACATTTTAAAACAGTAAATAAAATACTCAAGTCCCCATTCTGTATCAGCAGATTTAAACTACATTCAATTCATTTAATTTTGCGAATCAACTGTTAAAGTTGTTAAAATTGCTCCTGTTATTCCATAATTTCCCTTCTGTCTACTTTCGACATGTGAAAGTTTTAAAACTGTTTTGAAGAAAGATTCAAGTCATGATTTTGCCGATTTAGGAGAATTTTAGATAAAAAGTTAATTAGGTTCGCTTGGAAGGTTCACAACAGCCTACTAGGGAAGTCTCCTGCTTTAAGATGGCGGCTGTTTACCAACGCATCTAGTTTTCAATACTTCAATGTTGCGAACGCCGTCGAGTTCGTCATTTTGCATCTAGTTCTATATACATATGATATCTATTATCTACAGTAAAACAATGTTGACGTAGTTTGTAGCGGCTGTCAGCAGCAGTCAGGTATTCTTGTGTTTTTTATCCAGCGGCATGAGTTGAGCTAAAGCCGTGAGTTGAGCATTGGCATTACCCGGTTCTATGACAAGCATGAGGTTTACTCTCGGGACGCAACGCGGTCCGTTTCTCAGTGCGTCCTGAAGACCGCGCCGTATATTAGTTACGCTTTACTTGACATATTTCAATAATCGGAATTTGGATGTTTGTGAATCATTCTCGAATCTTCCACGGCCGAATCGCTCAAGGATGTAATGGCGGCTGGGCATGTTGTACCGTGGTTCTAAGTGTTTAATGGTGCGTCTTTACTCACGAGAGATAATGGCTCGTCATCCAGAATGAATTCTTCGGCAATGTCTCTTGTTATTCCCTGGGCTTTGGGACTGTCGAGTGCCAGTTTGTCACGCATAGCAAAAGTTTCTGCCAGTGTTAGTTGCGTAGGACCTTTTCTTTTTGTCTTCGGTTTTCTTAACATACTCCTCATATTGTTTGTGGTGGTATTTCGCTAAATGCTTGATTAGGTTGGTTGTATTAAAACTTCTTACAGCTTTACCACCACGCTTGACTTTATTGTGGCATATGTTGCACTCTGCCTCTTCGTCTTTGTCGTCCTTTAAGGTGAAATGATCCCACACAGCTGACATTTTTACTGATAAAGTCTCTTGGTAAATTGGGAGACGGTAATGTAAATGTAGTGTGTTGAAGGTGTGCCGTAAAATGCGGACCGGATTTTAGGGAAACCAAAGCAAAAACTGGAATGGATTATGTAAATCGGTGCGCTGGAAAACGCGGACAGGACTTTAAAGAAAAAACTGGATCGGAAGTCTGGATCGGAATTTTTCCGTGTTGGCCGATCCGATACCGATGCACATTTTTTGCCCATATGGGCGTCCGATCCAATCCAAATATCGGATCGGGACATCTCTAATTGCAATATCGTCAGATCATCGTTATCGTGAGCTTTGTATCGCAAATCGTATCGTATCGTGAGGTACCAAGAGGTTCCCACTCCTATTCACAACTATTGCCAAATCATTTTTAACTGGAAAACTCCATATAAATCTGTTCAAATGTCACAACCGTTCGGTTTCCTGTAGATTCTACAGGAGCGCTGCTCTGACGGCCAGTCACTGCTGTCGTCCGTGCTGACCAGCAGAGAGCGAGTCATCCCGTGGGGCATACCGCAGATCGAGGACAGAGCTCTTGACACGGCACAGCAGGAATGGGGGGCTTACCAAAGCAACCTGGAGGAAACCCAGATCCATCTGAACTCCATTCTGACCAGATTGAGAGAGATGGGCCAAAAGTTCCTTATGTTGGCGCACTGGCTCGAGGAGATGGAAAAAGGGGCTGACTTGAGGCCTCACCGGAGGTCAGACAGAAGCACAAAGGAGACACAGCTGAAGAAACTCGAGGTTAGTAAAATAAAGGTTGTAAAGTTAAAAGTCACAGACAAAGGAGAAGGTGTCAAATCTCCAGTGTGATATGGTCTCCTGTTTTGGTTGCAGTCGTGCCTTGAGACGGTGCTTGCACGGCAAAGCGAAGTGGATGGGCTCTGCTCGCATGCCCAGCACACTTTGGAAGAAACCGACATAAGCGGTCGCGTAAGCGTTACAGCAACCCAGCTCACTGCACGTTACCACTCTCTGCTGCTCAGCATACAGGTACCGTTGGAATCTGCTTTGGTTTTTCCAAAGTTTAATTAAAAACATTTTTTGGAATGTGTTTTTGTGTTTACTATGTAATGACAGCTTGGAAATTTTACCTGCAGATATGGAATATATTTCTCATGAGGCTTCAATTCATGCAAATTAGATTTGTTTTAAATGGATCCAAACTATTTTCTAACGAATTGCATCTGGTTGGTATCTCATGATGATAGAATGGCAATCTTTTGATGTTTGTGCAACAAACAACTGTTTTAGTTCATCAAAACTCATGTTGGCCAGTTTGCAAATGAGCTGAAGCGAAATATGTTGCAATTTAATGCTCACAGAGATGAGCCTGCCAAAGCCCACAGCATATCTACTGTAGGTAAATACAACCACACCCTGGTCAATTATTTACATTTTTTCAAACATATTTTTCCATGAAAAAAATAAAAGCAATTAGAAATAAATAACTGTCAACATCATTATTATTCAACTCTACAAGCAAAAAATTAGGTTAAAATTTTAGTTTGCGCTATCAAGTCAAATTAAGTTAACCACTGAAGTAACCATGATAAATAAATACCAAAAATGTATAATAACGCGATCAGGTAGATGCAAGTGTGTCCTTTAATGTGTTTTTTGTAATGGTTGAGGTCTTATTAACCCCTTGATGCCTGAATGTACAATTTAACAAATATAAAGCATTGGGGGAATAAATAGGTACATAAAAAGAATAATACCTGTAATGATAATTAAAAAACATATATTGAAAATCAAATTTAAAAATGCAAATACAATTGGAAAGTCATAAATTATCAAAAATTAGAAAACTAGAAAATTAATTAAAAGGAAAAACATATAAAAAGTATAAATTAGTAGGTAAAATGGAGAATTTTATTAATAATATATATATGGGATGGGATGTCTAGCACCATCAATGGTACAGAAACTTGAGGCAGTCCGTCCACTTTAAATGAATTGGACGTGTATCGTTGTCAATAGCAGGCAATCACTTAAATAAATATTTTGAATTTTTATTTTTCTACGTTTACTTACTAATTTTATGTATGTATTCCTCCAATGTTTTATGTTTATTCGTTAAATGTAAATTCAGGCATCAAGGACTTAAGCACATGTTGTCATTAAAAATGTACACTTAGTCATACTTGCCATTCTTTGTTGGGATTCCCATCGACAGTTGTATGAAAAAGTATCTGAACCTTTTGGAATTTCTCACATTTCTGCATTTCTGCATGTATCTGATCTTTGTCAAAATCACACAGATGACAAAAGCTTTCTGCTTTAACTAAAACCACCCAAATGTTTATAGGTTTTCATATTTTAATGAGGATAGTAAGCAAACAATGACAGAAGGGGGAAAAATAAATAAGTGAACCATCACATTTAATATTTTGATCAGTCTGGCACATCGATCAGGACTAATCTTGGCCCATTCTTCTCTACAAAAGCTGCTGTAGTGCAGTCAGATTCCTGGGATGTCTGGCATGAATCGCAGTCTTTACGTCATGCCACTGCATCTCAATGAGTCTGGACTTTGACTTGGCCACTCCAGAACATGTATTCTGACGGACGGCCTCAGGTTTTCCTGCAAAACCTCCTGAGAAACTTTTGAATTCATTCTTCCATTAATTATTGCAAGTTGTCCAGGCCCTGAGTTAGCAAAACAGCCCCAAATCATGATGCTCCCTCCACCATGCTTCACGGTGGGGATGAGGTGTTCATGTTGGAGAGCTGCTCCATTTTTCCTCGACACATGACGTTGTGTGTTACTCCCACACAATTCAACTTTTGTTTTAACCAGTCCACAAAATATTTTGGCCAAACTTCTGTGGAGTGTCCAAGTGCCTTTTTTTTTTTTTAACATTAAACAAGCAACAATGTCGTTTTTTTTTAGACAGCAGTGGCTTGCTCTGTGGAGTCCTCCCATGAGCACCATTCTTGGCCATAGTTTTACATATAGTTGATGTGTGCACAGAGATATTGGACTGTGCCAGTGATTTCTGTAAGTCTTTAGCAGACACACTAGGGTTCTTTTTTACCTTTCTGAGTATTCTGCGCTTAACTCTTGCCGTCATCGTTGGTGGACGGCCACTCCTTGGGAGAGAAGCAACAGTGCCAAACTCTATTTGTATACAACTTCCCTGACTGTCGACTTATGAACATCCAGACTTTTAGAGACTGTTTTGTATCATTTCCCAGCATTATACAAATCAACAATCCTTGATCGCAGGTCTTCAGACAGCCCTTTTGACCGAGTCATGATGCACATGAAACAATGCTTCTCAGCAAGACATTTCTTACCAGGTGTGTGTTTTATAGTAGGCAGGGCAGCTTTAAACCACTCATCAGTGATTGGGCACACACCTGACTTAAAATGTTTGGTAAAAATTGGTTTCAATTGCTCTTTAAGTCTCCTTAGGCAGAGGGTACACTTACTTATTCTTCCCCCTTCTGTCATTGTTTTCATGCTATCCTCATTAAAATATGAAAACCTATAAATGTTTGGGTAGTTTTAGTTAAAGCAGGCACTGTATTTTCCTCTGTGTGATTTTGACAAAGATCAAATCACATTTGATGGTGATTTTATGGAGATATGTGAGAAAATCCAAAAGGTTCAGATTCTTTTTCATACCAGTGTATTTTATTTTTCATAGAAATACATGGCTTTGCTTCAACTACTCCAAATTCAGGTCCACTCTGTAGAAACCGAGAACTGCCCTAATGGATAAATACCACAGATTAATAACAGTTTGGGTCAGTAGTTGTCAATGAAAAAAATATAATTAGCTGGATTTTAGTTGATGTGTTTGTCTGAAAGTGATAAGATTGAAAAGAACCACATAATAGGGTGTCTATAATCCTCAATGGCAGTGAAAGATTTTTTAAAACAAAACAAAACAAAAAAAAAAACATTCAACACACTGTTATTCCATCATGGTAGACTTTGTTCCATCAAATGCTGGCCTTTTTTTTCTGAAATCAACCATGAAAGCATTATTTGTTCCATTTTTTGAGGTACTTCTTTTAAGGTAAAATCAATACGGCTCCTCTATTCCAACTCCAATGAGACAATCTCACACCCTGCATCAGAAGTGCAAAAGCTATACTCGCACCTCATTGATTTTTACACCTCCAGTGACAGCCCTTTCCAAAACTTACCACAGCTGAAATCGCTTTCTCGCGCACACAAACCCGACACATGACATCCCTGTGATGTCACACGTGCATGTAATTACGCCATGTGAAGAAGTGGGAGGAGGTGATGGGCTCTTAACCCCCCCCCCCCCCCCTTTCCAGAAAAGGTGTGCACTCAGCGGTATCAGCTAATTGGACCTCCTCACCACAGGATTTTGGACATGGAGTGAATAATGCGTCAAAGCTGCAAAGAAAGCTTCACCATCCTCGTGGTGTTATTGACTCCAAATCTCAGTCAAGTGGATAATGCACACCCCGAAACCCCCTCCCAACACTCTCCCTTGTCGTACAGCAGATGAAAAAGGGGGTTGGGGAAAGGAATTTTTCAGTTTTGATGGCTGTTCACAGAGCATTCGGTCCTCGGTGGTTACAGCCTGGCGGGGCGCAACTTTGAAAGGGGAGCTCGACCGCCAAGTCTTCCAAACGCTCACAAAAACAACCTGAAGGCTGCTGTTGTTGACAATCACATGGGACATAAACAGCACAACATATCCAAATAATTAAAGCAAACTAGAAAATGCAATTTCTGGAGAAATTGCGATGGTAGCTTTGCTGTTTTGGTTGGTATCAGTGTTGTTTTTGGCAGCCTTTTAATTTTCGTCTTGGTCTTTTGGACGATAATAATTATTCGTCTTAGTCATATTTTAGTCTATGGGTGCCGTTTGTAAAGCACCACATGCTCAAAATTACGACAACATTTTCTCACATTTAGCGCCACACAGTGTTTAAAATGGTGTGAAAATTTTAGTCTCTCTTTTTTTTTTTTTTTTTTTTTGCACAATTAGATTATTTAGCAACTTAAATATTTATTTTTAAATAAGAAGTTTTGGACCTGATTGTTTAAATCCAGAACTGAATAATCTTAAACTTATATCCTATATCCTAAATGTTAAATCAGGAAACAGTCGGAACTAAATATTTAGCTTAATATGCAAATTCACATGACTGGAGACCGAAAGTAACAAAATAAAATCTGGAGCACACAAAATACTCTTTAAATAGTTTCTCCTAAATATGTATTTTACCTATTTATTGTTATTATCACAATGACTCATGTCCAAGAGCAGACTGCCACCGTTGAGTAGGTTTTATTCATTTTCAAGCAACGTAAACAGACAGTCTGAGCTGCTCCACCAGCTTTTATTTTGTTACTTCCGGTCTCCGGTCATGTGAATTTGCATATTAAGCTAAATATTTGGCCATCACTGCTCCCTTGGGGAAGACAGTCAACCTCTGCTGCCACCTGCTGTCAACACTGTTGTCATCCAACATTCCTCCTAGCATGCATTGCGGCACTACAGATGTAAATAACAATCAAAATTCATGTTCTGTGCTAATTATTTCTTCAGTTACGGTTCCAGTTGTTTCAATAATTGCTAGCTATTGTATGTGGTAACATTTTTTGGGATACTGGTGCCATAATACTGTTATAATTATTACATGACACTGTCATAAGCATTATTGAATGCTTATAATAGATGTCGGTTTGTGTCATCCAGCAAATTATCTCACTTTTGAATGGATGTAAAAGATCTGAACTAGACATAAATGGAGTTAGTGACATATTATACCACATGACACATATTGACATCTGTCATAAGCATTTAGTAATGCTCTTGATAGTGTCATGTCATAATTATGACGTTCTTATGACAGTCTTATGATCCCGCTCTCAAAAAAAGTTTTACCTATTAACCCAAATAAATCATCAAATAAGCCGCACTGGACTATAAGCCGCAGGGTTCAAAATGAGGGAAAAAAGTAGCGGCTTATAGTCCGAAAATTAGGGTAATTATTACATGACACCGTCATAAGCATTATTGAATGCTTACAATAGATGTCGGTTAGTGTCATCCAGCAAATTATCTCACTTTTGAATGGATGTAAAAGATCTGAGCTAGACATAAATGGAGTTAGTGACATATTATGCCACATGACACATATTGACATCTGTCATAAGCATTTAGTAATGCCCTTGATAGTGTCATGTCATAATTATGACGTTCTTATGACAGCCTTATGATCCCGCTCTCCAAAAAAGTTTTACCTATTAACCCAAATAAATCATCAAATAAGCCGCACTGGACTATAAGCTGCAGGATTCAAAATGAGGGAAAAAAGTAGCGGCTTATAGTCCGAAAATTAGGGAAGTTTCAGTTTCAGTCCAGTTTATTCACACATCGTATCATGGTACACACAGGAACATGGTCATATATACAAGCAGTTCATCTGATAAGATGCATGAAGGGGACACTCCGAATAAGCTATTTAAAGCTTTTAGTAGGGGGCCAGTCAAACAGCACACACATACACACACCCATACACATACCTACATACAGTTAACAATGGAAAATTTTAACATTCTGATTAGATCGGATTTGACATGTGATACCGTAGTAGTGTTATTCAAAGACTCAGCATATTAAGTATACAGTGCTGCTCGAAAGTTTGTGAACCCCACAGCGATGGTCAGATTTTTTGTAAAAAAAACTAAAATAACCTTATTAAATGTTAAGTTATACCCAAATCCACAATACTGACATTCCAAATAATGGACTGAAACAAAAGAAATAGTTATATTGTCATTCTTTATTTAACAAAAGTGGTTGATTTAAGAAAAACTCAGATATCATGTGTGCAAAAGTATGTGAACCCCTTCAGTTAATAGGATATTGTGCCTCCTTTTGCAGAGATTACCTCAACCAAACGGTTTCTGTAGTGACTAATCAGCCTCTCACATCTACTTTGGGGGATTTTTGCCCATTCTTCCTTACAGAACGCAGTCAGTTGAGAGAGGTTTGATGGGCGTCTGGCATGAACTGCTCGCTTCAGGTCCCGCCACGGCATTTCAATGGGATTTAGGTCAGGACTTTGACTGGGCCAGTCCAGAACACGAATCTTCTTCTTTTTCAGCCATTCCTTGGTTGTATTGCTGGAATGCTTTGGATCATTATCATGTTGCATGATCCACCTTCTGCCAAGCTTTAACTTCAAAACAGATGGCGTCAGGTTATGTTCTAGGATTTGACAATATTCCTCAGAATTCATGATTCCCTGGACTATGTGGAGTTGTCCAGGTCCTGAGGATGAAAAGCAAGCCCAGATCTTGACATTCCCACCTCCATGCTTCACTGTTGGGAGAAGGTTCTTTTGGTGGTATGCAGTGTTGACTTTTCGCCAGACATGGCGGTTTTGGTTGTGACCAAACAGTTCAATTTTGCACCTACATCAGTTGATGAAAACTATTTTTAATTTAGTCTCGACAACACAACTGTTAAAAAAACAAAAAAAAACCTACTGAATTAATTGATTAGGAAATCAGGTTGAAATAATAGAAAATTCCAAAATGTTGAGGGGGTTCACAAACTTTTGAGCAGCACTGTACATTGCAAGGAGGTGAGCTTTCAGTTTTTTCTTAAAAATGCAGATGGAGTGTGACATTTTCAGTGTTTTGTCCAGTTCATTCCAGATCTGTGGTCCTCTGCATACAATGCAGACTTCTGCTTTTTCCAGTGATGTGATTTTTTCTTCTGGTAGTATATGTGTGCTGAGGTGTACTGATTGGTATGAAATCACTTAATTTATGGTTTAGTTCATGGATGACCTGATTCATTATGCAAGCATTTTGAAAGTAGTTGTGTTCTTTTAGCCTCAGAAGGTGGTGTTGGTGAAATATTAATTTAGTTGGAGCATTGAACCCAGACCATGTTATGGCACGTATAACTTTTTTCTGTTGGGTTTCAAGCAATTTTAGATAGGTTGGAAATGTGTTGCACCATATGATATTACAATATTGTAAATGTGGTTCAAATAAAGATTTATACAGGGTGAGAAGTGCAGATAGTGGGATATAATGTCGCAGTTTAAAAAACAGAGCAGCATATTTTGACAGTTTATTTGTGAGCTTATTTAGTTCCAACCGTTTCCAGATTTAGCATTTAGGATATAGGATATAAATTCAAGATTTAAATTAAATATTTACGGTAGTTTTGGATTTAAACAATCAGGTCCAAATCTTTATTTTTTTTTTTAAATAAATATTTAAGTTCCTAAATAATGTTGTAAATGTGCAAAAAAAAAGTGACTCTAAAAATTTCACACCATTTTAAACACTGTGTGGCGCTAAATGTGAGAAAATGTCGTAATTTTGAGCATGTGCTGCTTTACAAACGGCGCCCCATATTAGTCATCTCAAAAGGTCTTTATCTCATTTTTGTTAACAAAAACTCAAGTAATTTTATCTAGTTTTAGTCGACGTTTGCTCAAAATATTTTTGTTTGTAAAATTTTTAAAAAGAATACTCCAAAAATAAATAAAGGTTTCCAACTATTACTAGTCAATATTGACAGACGAGCACATATTGTAGCGTCTACAAGGACTATGCCAATTTGGTGATAATACACACTCAGCAAGAAAATAGGACATTATTTTTAATCAATTATAACCACCTCGATGAATTCATGTTTAAAAGCGACAGAAATATTGATGCTGTTGTCCATGCTCTTACAGGAGACCATCAAGCAATTGCAGGAGGAGCTGAGGAGCCTTCAGGAGGCCGAAAACCTTTGCGCGTCATTCACCGAGTGGCTCGGCTCGACGCAGAAAAGCTTCACAGAAGTCACTGATACATCGGAACCACTGGACCGCAATGCCTTGGAGAAAAAGCTGAAGAAATTAGAGGTACTGCTCTCATGAAGTACTATGAGAATATGGAGTGTGTGGACCTTATTTAACACATCTTACACATTCATCTGAGTGTAAGGTATGTTTTTTTTTTCTTTTTAAATAATGCAGGATTCAATTGTTTTATTTTCAATTTCACATATTTTACCATCAGCGTATACAGTGGTATGAAAAAGTATTAGAACCTTTTGGAATTTCTCACATTTCTGCATAAAATCACCATCAAATGTGATCTGATCTATGTCAAAATCACACAGATGAAAAAACAGTGTCTGCTTTAAAGAGTATGTCATGCCCTGGGAAAATGTTAATATTCCATCATTTATCCATAAACGCATGCCTTTTGTATTCATATCATGCCACTTCGTGTAATTACACACAAGAAAATGAGAGAAATTTGGCTCGATTGTCAAGCTAAAACGACCGGCGCCCGAGATCTGGCAGATTGTGTGCGTGACGTCACTACAAGTGAAGAGAGTGCCACCGGCCACTAGGGGGGCAGTGCCTGTTTGCATCAATATAATTCCTTCTAGTGAGGGGAGAATTAGGGGTGTTTTGAGCTGTTTATGCTGTTGCATTGTGTTCGTCCTGCACATATTCCAGGTTCCCTCATGAAGAAACACCTCTCGTTGTCAATAAAAGAGAATTCAGAATTGACAGTGAAGGGTGTTTCTTCAACAAGAAAAAGGCTCAGTGCTTTAATACTGAATGGCGGCGATGATGGCAGACAATTTCGTTTCTAGTTTCAGCGACGAATCCGACGTAGAAGGACGTAACGAATGTTCATCTAATGGTGACGAGGAGAGTTACGAAGCTTTAATCGGTGTTTTAGGTTACCAATTGGACCCCAAACGAACGCTAATGCAGCGTAATGAAACAGTCATTGAGGGGAGCAATGACACTGATGAAACACCGGCAGCAGATCGTGTGGGAAACACCAATGATTTGTTTTGCATTTCTTTTTGTGAAGCTGATACACCATGACCGCAAAATAAAGTAATGCATAGAATAATTATCATTTATTGCGCTATCATAGCTTTTCGCTCTGCCAACAGACACAAATATGAATGGGATCAGAGGATTTGTTCTATATATATTACGAGCGATAATTTATACATGTGTCCAGTCCTGTATCCAATGCGTGATATTTTTTTTATCATAAAAGAGTACTCACTCTGGCCATTTCGAGCTTGGCTGCTCCCCTCCTTTGCTTAACCTTAGCCTCCTTTGCCAGTCATCGTCCTCTTTCTTGATATCTCGGGACATTTAGGTGGCTGCACGTGTATTGTAGGCACCGCATCTCCTTTGAGCAGCAATCTTTTAGCAAAACCCGACTTGTCCATAGTTCGAGAAGCTTTAAGGTGGAAAATGCGCACCGCAGAAAATCGTGCCGGAGGCTGTGTCTAGAAAATTAGCCCTCTTTACCCATGGTCTGCGTAGTCCAGCTTTTTTTTTTTCGCGTTCGGGAACTCATGGATACTATATTTCGATAAATAGCTATTTGTACACCACATAGCACAGCAGTTTTGAACCATTTTAGTGATGTTTTGGTCAAACGAACCCGAACGCTACTCTCTCGTCGATAAAAAACAATGGCACCTGGCTCCGCCTCGTCTTTCATTCACTTGTAGTGACATCCCCGCCCCATTCGGCTGTTTCCGGAACACTTTCGGAAATGTTCGTCATTTTCGATCTATTTTCGATAATTGCTCATTAATTGGATTGATTTTTTTGTTAACTTTATCAATATTCGTTATCTTGGCACATAACGGTTCTATTGATGTCTCATACCCCCTTTGCCGTTTCATACCCTTTAACCAAAACCACCCAAACATTACAGGTGTTCATATTTTAATGAGGATAGAGGGCAAACAATGACAGAAGGGGGAAAAATAAGTAAGTGAACCATCACATTTAATATTCCATGTAGCCCCCCCCCTTGGCAGCAATAACTTTAACCAGACACTTTCTGTTGCTACAGATCAGTCTGGCACATCGATCAGGACTAATCTTGGCCCATTGTTCTCTACAAAACCGCTGTAGTTCAGTCAGATTCCATATTTTTCTGGCATGAATCGCTGTCTTTAGTTCATGCCACAGCATCTTAACGGGGTTCAAGTCTGGACTTTGACTTGGCCACTCCAGAACGTGTATTCTGACAGACGGCCTCAGGTTTTTCTGCAAAACTTCCTGATAAACTTATGATTTCATTCTTCCATTAATGATTGCAAGTTGTCCAGTCCCTGAGGTAGCAAAACAGCCCCCAATCATGATGCTCGCTCCACCATGCTTAAAGGTGGGGATAAGGTGTTGATGTTGGTGAGCTGTTTCATTTTTCCTCCACACATGACGTTATGTGTTACTCCCAAACAATTCAACTTTGGTATCATCAGTCCACAAAATATTTTGCCATAACATCTGTGGAGTGTCCAAGTGCCTTTTTGCGAACATTAAACGAGCAGCAATGTTTTTTTTAGACAGCAGTGGCTTCCTCCGTGGAGTGAACAACATTCTTGGCCATAGTTTTACATTTAGTTAATGTGTGCACGGATATATTGGACTGTGCCAGTGATTTCTGTAAGTTTTTAGTAGACACACTAGGGTTCTTTTTCTACCTCTTTAAGTATTCTGCTGAACTCTTGGCGTCATCTTTGGTGGATAGCCACTCCTTGGGAGAGAAGCAACAGTGCCGAACTCTTTCCATTTGTAGACAACTTCTCTGACTCTCGAGTGATGAACATCCAGACTTTTATGTATGGTTTTGTAACCTTTCCCAGCTTTATACAAATCAACAGTCCTTGATCGCAGGTCTTCGGACAGCTCGTTTGACCGAGCCATGATGCACATCAGACAATGCTTCTCATCAAGACCATTCTTCCCAGGTGTGTGTTTTAGGTGTGGGCAGGGCAGCTTTAAACCACTCATCAGTGATTGAGCACACACAACTGACTTAAATTGTTTGGTAAAAAATGGTTTCAATTGCTCTTTAAGTCTCCTTAGGCAGATGTTTCACTTATTTTTCCCCCTTCTGTCATTGTTTACATGCTATCCTCATTAAAATATGAAAACCTATACATGTTTGGGTGGTTTTAGTTAAAGCAGGTACTATTTTTACATCTGTGTGATTTTGACAAAGATTACATCACATTACATTTGATGGTGATTTTATGCAGGAATGTGAGAAATGGCAAAAGGTTCAGATACTTTTTCATACCACTGTAAACATTGGTCAATTTACAATATTCTATGGATTTGGTGGTAAAAGTCCAATATTTTATTGCATTGTGCTAATTGTCTTTCATGAGGACTCCCAAGATTTGATGTCTATCACTTTCAATGGGAGTGAATGAGTTAGGTATCAATATTGAAGAGGAGTGTTTTTTTGTTTGTTTTTTTTTTAGTATTCGGCAGGCTTTCAAGCTTTGATGTTCAATGTGTAGGTGGCCTTAGTCTTTAAAATATTCTGTTGCCAAATTCTTGGCGGGAAGATTTGGAGCACGAAGCAACATAGCAGCACATAATATTAGCTTAGTTAACACATTTTTTGGGCAGCTTCAGCATGCCTGGCCATGAAAAATGTCTGCTGTCCAGGCTTTTTTTTCTTCCTTTTCCACATTTTCTTTTATGCCTTTCTGCCCAAATGGCAATTTTTGACAAGCAGCCCTCCTACATTAAAAATTGCTTCCATGATCAGAAGGTGCGTATCGATCCCTTGTCATTATGAAGACAAAGCAGGCTCTCTTTTGGAAAGAGGGTGAAAGATGCCCTGCTGTGATGACGAGGATAAAGAAGAGGCATCGGGTGTCGGGTGCCTGCTGGCTCAGACTCTGTAATTGATGTGGTGTAGCTCTCTTTCTGCCTCAACACGCTGCTCTGGTGTCCAAAGTAGCCACAGAGCAGCTTGGGCAAACTAGCCTGTGCATTTTCTTAACTATTTACGCCACACGGTGCGTGTTATGAACCCGCCAGTTACTCTCGTCCCGGATCAATGGAGAGCTTCTGACATGTTTCCTTCCACCAACTTAGTCATTCTCCTGCAGTGAGCACTGCAGGGCTGCTCATTGAACTGCGATGATTACACATTGATACTGAGTGTAGGAGTCGATAGCAGTGCCAAGGGTGATTACTAGGATTTGTACTTTGGTTGAGGTTGACTTGGAGCTGTCAAGGGCATGTGTATGGTCAAAAGTAAGTGGAATAATGGTGCTGCTCCACTTGCAAAGAACTAGTGCTGCAACGAATAATAGATTAACTCGAGTATTCGATTAGAAAAAAATATTCAAATTAAATTTTGTTTCTTCGAGTATTCGTTTAATTAAAGTAGGGTTTTAATGGTTTATTATGAAAGAGTTTGCATTTAATTTTATTGAATAGGGTGGATACACTGCCCTCTGGTCTGGCTCTTTACACATGGCTGAATCCAACTGCTACCTGTTAAGACCAACGTAAGCTAAGTTTTTGTTTGAGCTAATGTTTTTTTTAATGCATTCATAATTTAGTATATTGATATTTTTAGCCGTTTTTTGTGGGAATATGTGTCTGAACCATTTGTTAAGAGCATTGTAAAAAAAGCTTTAGCACTTTATAGCATTTAAGCTAGCAGACTGCCCGTCTCATCAGACCATAGGACATGGTTTCAGTAATCCATGTGCTTTGTCGACATGTCTTCAGCAGACTGTTTGCGGGCTTTCTTGTGTACCGTCTTCAGAAGAGGCTTCCTCCTGGGGTGACAGCCATGCACACCAATTTGATGTAGAGTGTGGCGTATGGTCTGAGCACTAACAGGCTGACCCCCACCTCTTCAGTCTCTACAGCAATGCTGACAGAACTCCTTTAATGTGTCACATGACATTTTGGAGGGAAAATGCAGTACTCAATTTGGACATTTAGGGATGTACGTAGTTTCTAAGGGGTGTACTCACTTTTGTTGCCAGGGGTTTAGATATTAGTGGCTATATTTTGAGTTAATTTATTTTCCCCTTAAAATAACGCTGCACACAGACGCTGCACACTTTTTATTGTGTCAAAGTGTAATTTTGTCAGTGTCGTCCCATGAAAAGATATGCTTAAATATCTGCAGAAATGCGAGGGGTGTACTCACTTTTGTGATACACTGTACGTACTGATCGTGAGAAACTCTTTGACAACTGGTCAGGCTCTCTGGGAACACACTGGCAGCACAGTGTCAGTATTCTGTGCAAAGTGACAGACAATTTCAACACATGCTAATTGTGAAGAAATACTCCTCCGTGGCAACTTGAAATTTCCTTTTATTAACATAACGTAAAAGTTAAAAAAAAATAAAATAAAAAAAAAATTGTATCGGATCAGGACTTTGTATCGGCAGATTCTCAAAATCACATGACTCGAACTTGGGTGCAAAATATGCGATCGGGACACCCCTAATATTAACACATTAATAAACACATCCCTGTTCTTAAATATAACCATTTTGACAACTCCTTATGTGTTTCAATATTTAATGTAGTAATACAGGATTGGATTACGGTAACTACTGATAAATTTGACAGAATACTTGTCACACAAACAAGGGGTATACTTTGAATAATTAATGTTTGCATGATGGAGGAGCGTTTAAGAGCCTAAAGGGCGCCCAGTGTGCAGTCCCTCATAAATAATCTTCAGCAGACCGTAATGTCTGCTACTTTATCAGGCATTAATGAATCAGCGTGGATCCTAAACGCACCATATGGACAAAATAACGTAGGCGGGTCAGACAGCGGCAGGTTAACTCGAAAGCCGAGTGAGCATTATACGACAGTGCCGGCTGAACTCGACCTTAACTGGCAATTACGCTCTTTTCGATTGTTTGTGTTCAGGTCTTATTAACGCAAACCAAGTGTTGGCTGTCTTATTAAGGCTGTAAAGATGGGAGCACAGGTGTGTCACTGCAAAGACGGGCCGTCTCGGGAAGACATAAACATGGACGTGTGCAGGCAGGCACAACATATAGTTAACACAGATAGCTGGAGACATCTCGTATCGCAGAGCTTCACTCACGCAGTAATAGAGCCATGATGAAACCTAGATGGCGCCCCATCGAGTTTGTGTTGCTGTTACCCTGGAAACACCCGCAGCTCTTCCTCCCCGTTAAGGGCTTTTATAATTGGGTCCTCCTTTCATATTATTCACTGTGCATCCGACACACGACGACCTCCTCGGACCCTACGCGTCTCCTTGCCGTGGAGGTGTCGACCTATCTGAAGTCTACAAAGCCCTTCAAACACCGCCACGCGGTGAAGGACTGAGATTTTTCAATGCCAACCTAAAAAAAAAAGGGGGATAAGATGAGTATATCTTCTGATGTCCCACGCTGAGATTTTAGAAGAATGGTGCTCATAGGAGCTTAGACGTCAAGCCATCATCTGGATCAATACCAAAGCCCACCTCCTGTTAGTTTACCATTGAGGTTGATTCAGAATTCATTCAAGTGTTTGGGGAAATAAGTTTTACAGAAAGAGTCTGTTTTTGTTTTGAAAAGATCATCTTTCAATGCTAGTGATAGACATCCAATCCATGTGAATTGGGACAGGCTAGCAGTGAATGAGTTAAATAATAGCGTACTTACTACACTTTGTAACATAAAGCAGTGTAAATTGGGGTTACTCATGCGAGCCTCGGATTTTTTTTTTTTTTTTTAATTCATTTCATTTCAGGCAGTTGCATTCGTTTTGACAAGTACAGTTCAGCATTTTTAACTGGTTTACATCACAAATAACTAGAGCTGTCAAAATTATCGCGTTAACGGGCGGTAATTAATTTTATAAATTAATCACGTTAACATATTTGACGCAATTAACGCACATGTCCCACTCAGACAGATTTAAATGTCAGTAGAGTGAAATGCCCACTTGTTAATTGTGTTTTATGGAGTTTTGCCGCCCTCTGCTGGCGCTTGGGTGCAACTGATTTTATAGGCTTCAGCACCCATGAGCATTGTGTAAGTAATTATTGACATCAACAATGGCGGGCTACTAGTTTATTTTTTGATTGAAAATTTTACTTTATTTTTTGATTGAAAATTTTACAAATTTTATTAAAACGAAAACATTAAGAGGGGTTTTAATATAAATTTCTATAACTTGTACTAACATCTTTTATGAACTATAAGTCTTTCTATCCATGGATCGCTTTAACAGAATGTTAATAATGTTAATGCCATCTTGTTGATTTATTGTTATAATAAACAAATATAGTCCTTATGTACCATATGTTGAATGTATATATCCATCTTGTGTCTTACCTTTCCATTCCAACAATTTATTTGAAAGAATATATATATAATTTACAGAAAAATATGGCATATTTTATAGATGGTTTGAATTGCGATTAATTGCGATTAATTACGATTGATTAATTTTTAAGCTGTAATTAACTCGATTAAGAATTTTGATCGTTTGACAGCCCTACAAATAACACAACAAACAAAAATGCCTGAAAGGGAGTGGGACGAAGAAAACGTATTAAATACCCTCCCAAATCAAGTTTAACATCGCAAATTTTGGAAATCATTATCTGTTAATGTTCCGATTGAATAAAGTGTTGAAAATGTGATTTTCTGGAGTACAGTGAGCCATCACTACTTTGCGCTTCAAACTTCACGCCCTCAGTCCATCTCAGATTTTTTTCAATAAAAAAAAAATAATACCGATGAGCGGTCCCGAGCCGATCGCGCAGTCTCACTCTCGCTCCCTCCTTCCCTTTCCCTGCTCTTTGTTCGTCAGGCCGTGTACTGGAGTTGTTTTTTAAAGCTAATGTTGTTGAAAGATATTTGGATTTGATCTTGCCACAGATGCTTGTAAGCCAAAGCTTTAAATCGCAGCATTGTTTAACTTGTTAAACAGTTGTTGTGGCAACTCATTGTGTGTAAGTTAGCAGTGGAGTGGAGTGAGTGGACTCAAATAGTTCGGTGGGACAGTAACATGTTTAAAAAATCATAATTATTACATTTGAAGTGTTTAAAAAAACATTTATTAAAATATTTTTTTGTTATACTTTGGGAAAAAAGGTAAAAAACATGTTTTGTCTGTATCTCTTTCCAATGCTAAATCGGAATAAATACATTGAACACACACACAAAACAAAACAAAACAAAATCCTAAAAAAAGTGTTTGTTTGTTTTTCTGGGGCGGAGGTGCGATACTTTGCGGTTTTTCACTTATCGCGGCGGGTTCTGGTCCCCATTAACCGCAAAAAAACGAGAGATCACTGTGTACGTAAATTGTAACGTAAACGTAAACTTATACTCAGGTGCGACTTACATATTTCGGCGGAGATGTTTAAAAGTGGTACTGAAAATGAAAGGTAGATTTGGAGTGAGGTTGAAAGATTTGGAAACAAGTTATCCAGTGTTATTAGGGCTGTAGTTATCTGAATAATTTATATGTTGTAAGTTATATGCAGAGGTGGCTAGAGTAGCCAAAAATTAACCAAGTTAATTTTTTCAATTTTAATTTTAAAATTAACCAAATTAATCAAGATTAGCGTTACTTCAAAATAATATCACTCAAGTAAAAGTAGTCATCCAAAAAATGTGCTCAAGTAAAAGTAAAAAAGTACAGTATTTGGTGAAAAGAATACTCAAGTAATAAGTAGCATTGTGAGGAACTGCTTACATTTTTGTTTGATTTTTTTTTTTTAAGCAATGGTATTTTTTTCTGAGCACAAAGTTATCCATATGAACTGTTGTTATAATGATACTCTACAATAACCCATTCCATAATGACATTAAGCCAAAGAGAGAGAAAAAAACATTGAATTCCGGCGAGAGAAAAAAAAGACAGAAATGAAGCATTATTCGTCCAAAAAGCATGAGTGCCCTCTAGTGGAGAAAATAGTTCCTAGTTTGAATAGAAGGGCAGTCACATCAACGTGATGTGCAACATTCACATTCACAATTACAATTATGGAGTTAAAAGGATCATACATCCGGTTTTCTGTGGTCAATCAGTGCCCCAAAAATTAGGAGAGAAGTTAAAATCTGCGCTTTCAAATCATGTTGAGGGCAGCGCTGTATGTCAAATACTTCATTTTTTACGGTGCTTTATAGACACCATGTGATTGAACAGGCTGGCATGATCATAGAACGGCAAGCTTGCGTCTAATTGGTATAATTGAGTCATGTGATTATTGTTGCGACGTCTCATTAGTGAAATTGGTAGAGCTGCTCTTGGCATCACTGATAAAAAAAAAATACAATAACATGTAGAATAAAGAGGGAAAATGTAACAACTCTTGTGTAGCCCAAAGTAGCAGAGTAAGAGTCCCGTTTTTTCTTCACAAATCTACTCAAGTAAAAGTAAAAAGTATGGCTTAGTAAAACTACTCTTAAGAGTATATTTTTCTCAAAAAGTTGCTCAAGTAAATGTAACGGAGTACATGTAACGCGTTACTACTCACCTCTGGTTATTTGTCACATTATCATATGCCTATTTAGCCCATTCTGCATTTGATTGTTTTTACTACAGTGATACCTCTACATACGAATTTAATTCATTGCATTCTTTGCTGATGTTACAATAATAATTGTCACATTAACTTATAAAGACTGGCAAACGCAGGTCGGAGGAGGACCGTCGAGATCATAGACAAATTCTGGCTGTATTGTTGAGCCAGTGCACAGACAGGCACGCTGTGCTCAAATTTTTTGATAATTTCCTTTTTAATTTCAATAGTAAGCGTCACCATTTTCCTTTTTTGACCACCTGTAATAACCTTGTTGGGACCCATATTGGTTTTTCTCACAAGAAAATCCGCCGTGCGTCCGAGTATTCGATTAGAAAAAATATTCGAAAAAATTTTGGTGCTTTGAGTATTCGTTTAATTAAAGTGGCGTTGTAATGTTTTATTTTTAAAGTGTTTACATTTAGTTTTCTTGATTAGGGTGGATACAATGCCCTCTGGTCTGCCTCATTTCACATGGCTGAATCCAACTGCCCCCTGTTAAGACCAACGTAAACTAAGTTTTTGTTTGGGCTAATGTTTTTTAATGCATTCGTAATTTACTTTATAGGTACATTTAGTCGTTTTTTTGTGGGAATATGAGTCTGAACCATTTGTTAAAAGCGTTGTGGAAAAAAAAAAACATTAGCATTTTATAGCATTTAAGCTAGCGGACTTTTGACATATAAGTTAGCCAATTGTTCTTTTGTCGTACATAGATCCTTTGATTTTTTATACCGTTTGAGGCTCATCCCAGGTATTTTAATTTTTCATGTTCCTTATCCGATAACTCGATTATTCGACCTAACTAGTTCATCGATTAATCGACTACTAAAATAATCGATAGCTGCAGCCCTAATTTAATCTCTCTGATAAAATAATATTCCCCAAAAATCTCTTCTCTTTAATGAGAATTTTTTGGCCTAAGTGTCTTTTACTGCAGTGCGACCTGTAGTCGGAAAAAGACTGTACTAGCTAAAGTTCCATCACTAATTGCAAAGAAAGCAGGGGAATATTCTGAACACTAATTCTCTCACCCAGAGTCTTCAGTTCGAACTCCACCATGGTCACAGTTTACTGAAGTCACTGAGGGAAAAGGCCGAACAGGCCGCCAACTTCCTGAACGAGGCCGGAGCCGAGAGTCTAGGAGGAGAGGTCGAAGCACGACTTTCCCAGCTGGAGGAGCTTGCGGGCTGGCTGAGGACAGAGCACAGCTTTCTGGAGCGTGCCTCGCTGCTGGCTAAGGAGTTCCAGGAGCGCTATAAGGCTCAGTCCCAGTGGTTGGTAGAAACAAAGGCTTTGCTGTTCTCCGCACCGGAGCCCAAGGCTGAGCTTTACCAACGGAGAGTGCAGCTGGCCAAGTACAAGGTGAACTTCCTAATTGCCCTGTTGCTGTGTTAGTGTCGAACCAATTCTTTTGTGTTTTCAGTAAATGCCTGATCAGTCACAGCTCTGGTGTAGCAATTGAGTGAGTTCTAAAGGCGTGTAAAGACCATTTACTGTGTTGTTTGCCCTCAAGGCTGTTGTGCAGATGGTTCAGTCCCACGACGGCTCCATCAGGTCAGTAGTGGAGAAAGGCGACGCTCTCCTGGCATCCGTCCACTACCCCTCTATCCGGGACAAAATGAATAGACTGCAAAAGGACTACACCGACCTCTCTAACATGGCTACGGTATGACCACAAAAAATGAATCGTGATCATTGTTTGACAGCGTGACTGGCTATTTGGATAATGTGTGGTTATTAGGCTCACGTGGCACATCTGGAGAATCAGGTGAGGGAGCAGGAAGCGTACCACAACGAGCTCCAGGAGGTAGAGCGCTGGTTGCTGCAGATGTCCAGCAGGATGGTGACACCCGACCCCAGCGTGAGCCGCAGCCTCGAGGCAGCTACACAACAGCTGGCTCGGCACAAGGTGACCAGACTTCGGAACTTTGTCTATCGCACACTAGTCCCCAGTATATTCACAATAAGTGACACGTAATAAAATAGTGAAAAAGTGTGACATAAACAAGGCTTGAGTTTTTTAATGCCATGCCCAGTTGACCCTTCAGCGATAAGTAAAAGGTGAGACTTTCAAAACTCACATATTGATGGGAGTGCATTCATATGTCAAATTTTTGCATGTGTCTTTAAAAAGAAGTCATGAGTGAATAAAACACAGGTGTCAAACCCGCGACCCGGGGAGCAAATCCGGCCTACCATGTTACTTTGTGTAGCCCACGAAATCATCTGCATCGACCCTCATTTTTGGTTAAAATTAATTTGAGGACAATTTCTTTAGGCTTCAATGAAAGATCAAGTATTAGAGATTCCAGATATTTTAGTTTAAATGAAATAAAAAATAAAATGATAAATGAATAGAACTATATTTTTCCTCTTTTTATTAAAAAATTAAATAAATATACAAAGAGAAATAAAATAATATTTCATGTTTTTCCTACTTTTTGAATTAACATATCTTCTGCACTATATGGCGTATCGGAGTATAAGGTACACCTTCAATGAATGGCCTATTTTATTCATATACAGTGATCCCTAGTTTTTCACGGTTAATGGGGCCCAGAACCCGCCGTGATAAGTGGAAAAACTGCGAAGTAGCGCCCTAGCCCCCACCCCCAACCCCCCATTTTGTTTGTGTGTGTGTGTTAAATGTATTCAGATTTAGCATTGGAAAGAGATACATAAAAGACATGTTTTTTCCCCAAAGTATAATTTTTTAAAAATTATATATATGGCGGAAAACACTCAGGTGACCTGAAATTGACCCCAGATTTAGCCAACTTTCAAAATTGTCCAATATGCATGTGTGATACATCATTGGAAAGCTTAAAACCTCAATTTTCTCAGGGAAGAAAAATTTGGAACAGGAGGGATTTAAAAAAAAATTTTTTTTTAATGATTTTTAAACAGCAAAACCCCATCTGGAGGTGAGAGCAGAATAACAGACGCCATGACTTGAAGGAGATTTTATCACCTACTTACCTTGTTTCGATCCAAAAACTCCATGTAGCATGTATCACTGAGTGTCAAGACACAGGTGTGAAGAAATCAAGGAGTGGTCGAGATTTTCTTTTTCATTTTCCCTTTTAAATGTTTTTTTCTATTCTTTTTTTTTTGGTTTGTTATTAAGATTATTTATCATCTAACATATCGGAGAAAATGTGACAGTAACAAAAAAAAAGTACAATTAAGCGATCGTTATGAGGTAGATATCTGTGACTTTTTTTTTTACAGACGCCATTTTTTCTCATTGTGACAGAATTTGTTTAAAAGTTTAAAATATGTGAATGAAATTTTTTTTGTCGTTTTCTTTTTTTAAACAAAATATGAGATGTCATTTATTGATACTAAGCTAAAAACGACAGACATTTTGAATAATAAATAATTAATAACCTTCGTTTTATGGCTGGGTTGAAACAAAAGCGGTTGCGCGACATCTGTAAACGGGGGTTTTCAGGGTAAAACGGACAAATTAAAAATATTTCGGGGGCTTAATGCACCATGAATCTGCTGCTATGGCAGCATATAGATATATTGTTCTATCAAACACAACAGTTCTTTTGGGTTAAAATACAGCAGTTTATTTTAAAGGCAAGGCAAGGCAAGGCAAATTTATTTATATAGCACAATTCAACACAAGGCAATTCAAAGTGCTTTACATCACATGAAGATCATAAAAATCACATTTAAATCAACACAACGTAGAAACGAAGACAAAAGATCGCATTTAATCACAGAATAAAAATAAATAAATAAAATAAAAATAAAACAAAAACAAAAACTACTACCAATAATAATAATTGAAATCAGCAATGGAGATAAAAACAAGAGGAATAGAAAGCAGGTAGATTGAAATATATAGACAGTTATAGATATGCAGTGCTAAACAAAAGTGTTTTTAGCCCTGATTTAAAAGAGCTAACAGTTTGAGCATACTTCAGACGTTCGGGTAACTTGTTCCAGAGGTGAGGAGCATAATAACTAAATGTTGCCTCACCCTGCTTGGTTCTTGTTCTTGGAACATGCAGAAGACCGGTTCCAGACGACCTTAGGGGTCTAGATGTCTTAAAGAGGGTTGCAAGGGCAGAAACTGCTATTCCAGCCTTGTCTGTGTTTTCCGCCATATATACAGTAGGGAGAACAAGTATTTGATACACTGCCAATGGGAAAACCCATTGGCAGTGTATCAAATACTTGTTCTCCCCACTGTATATATATACAGTACTGTGCAAATGTTTTAGGCAGGACACCTGCCTAAAACTTTTGCACAGTACTGTATATTTTTATCATATTATGTATATACAGGATATACTGTATGTATATATTTTCTCCAAGTGGAAGCTTCCATGATCCTAATAAAAAAAAAATATATATACAGTACTGTGCAAAAGTTTTAGGCAGGTGTCAGTACCGTATATATATATATATATATATATATATATATATATATATATATATATATATATATATATATATATATATATATATATATATATATATATATATATATATATATATATATATATATATATATATATATACACACACACATACAGTGGGGAGAACAAGTATTTGATACACAGTCAATGGGAAACCCCATTGGCAGTGTATCAAATACTTGTTCTCCCCACTGTATATACATATTGTAATAAATTGTTAAATAAAATTACACTATTGTGTATGGAGAGAAAAAAAACAACATGGCGGCCATCACAAAATAAAGAGTTTTTTAAGTTGAAAATTCCTGTAAATAAATGCGTACGTCCCGGAATTTCTATAGATATGAACGCACAACTGTCTAGATTCTTGGTTAAAAGCAAAAAAAAAAAAAAAAAAAAAAACTGGCAGTTATTATTCATTTTACGTAAATATTTCAAGCTAAAGTAACGCTAATTTTTTCCCATGCATTTTTTCCACAACGTTTCAACGTGCATGTGTGGTGCTATTTTATATAATAATTACCTTGAATCCTTGACCAAATCAGTCTTGAGGCACTCCTGTCCACTGTATGCAGTAAAACTTTTTTTTTTTCCACCTAAATCCGGCATTTGAATGCATCCTGTATTTGAGTTTATCACAATGAAAGCCACCTCAACACTCTGCCTGGGTCGGCTCCCTCTGGGAAGGCGTGGCGCAATGTCTGTAGGAGCTGTGTAGTCAACTGATGGTGAAGTCTATGGTCAAAGAAAGGGTTTGGACAACGTTTATTTCAACAATGTCGAAATGGTTCACTCACGAGCCAAATATTTGTCATTTCATTAGATAATTGATTAGTTGTGGTTTAGTCAATTAATCGCTGCAGCCCTAGTTGGCAGACATAATGGCCCTCTGAAGGAAACAACAACTACTATTTGGCTCGTGACAGAAATGACTTTGACACAATGCCCTAAATCAAGGTAGCACTGTACATACAGTTTGTGTCCTTCAACCTTCCCCTCAAGCTAATAGCTCGCGAGACCACCTCGTGTGCCGTCAATCTGTCATGACCCCCTTGTCATTAAACATCCTGACATTGCGCCGTCACACCAGTCCCGTCGTCCTCTTTTGTCCTCTGCAGGCCATCATGGAGGAGATTGCGGGCTTTGAGGATCGCTTGGCAGGCTTGAAGCAGCGCGGGGACCACCTGGTGCACGGCTGCGACGAGCGCGTGCAGAGTCGGCTGAGACAGCAGGTCCACACGCACCAGCAAGGCACCAGAGACAGCTACTCTGCCATCTGCAGCACGGCACAGAGGGTGAGTAGGACGGCAGAGGGCTTTAACTCAGACAGATAGAGAGACTGTATATCCATGACCTTTTTTCCTGGCATTCATTCCACATTCTGAAACAGTTTATTACGGATAAGCAAAGCGTTATTAGAGCTCTGGATTTATGTTGTACAGAAACCGCATTCGGCATATTTCTTAGAATTCTGCTGCTGTTTTGCTTTTTTTTTTTTTTTTTCTCTTGTATTTTAAATTCAATGGCACTATATACAAGTTAAGTGCAGTTTATATGAGTGTGCACACTTGTGAAACCACATGATCTCTGTTTATATTTACACTCTGTAAGAATATTCTCAATATTTGATTTAGTCGGGTCAAAAAGTTCTAGCACTTGAACAGGGGTGTGTAGACTTTTTATGACTACATGCCAAATGAAGCCAAAAATGCGCAGTCACACTCAACCAACATAGCATCATTCAGTGAAGATGCCAAAACAAGCACTTAATCCTAACCCAATGTGGCACCTAAACCGTCTCTTGACGACGCTCCTTCACCGCCAGCGTAGGGGGCGCGTCAGCGTCTGACAGCAGCCGCATTTAGGCGGGACCCTCCAGCCAAAGGGGCTAACTCAATCTGGACATATTAATCTCCGTATATCCTCTGTCAACAACACGGTTTTCTTGCCTGCGCCAAATAACGGCCACTGTTCGGCACTCCCTAATCCAGCGCCATTCTGCCGTTTTGGCAACTTCCTCTCTGTCATCATTACTGACCTCCCCAGACGCCGCTACCGCCGTTATTTTTTTTGTCGGCACCAATCTGGCATTGTGTGATCTAGCTACACTGCTGGCTTCTCCTCAATTTGTACCCCTCCCCAACCATTTTATCTGCCAACTGCGTTCCCGACGTAAGCTCTAATATCCTGCCTGCCACTTGCCACCATGCCGGCTTTAGAGCTTTTGCCAAAAAACTCTGGGCAATATGCCAATACACTCACTCTCCCTATCTTTTTTTCTTTATTAACATTGTCAATCTAGCTGTTTGGAGGATACGGACACCTCCACATTCAACACCTGTCAAAAACGATGCTTCATGACCACCTTTCGTGTTTTTATCATGTAATGATGCGTGAGCCCACAGACAACAATTCTAATATGTTGAGAAATGTTTCCAGGTATATCAGAGCCTGGACCATGAGCTACAAAGACATGTAAGCCTCCAAGACACCTTGCAGCAGTGCAAAACTTGGCTGACGACTGTGTCCCGGGAGCCAGAACCTCCTGCGCTGACCCCTCTCGGGCTGGAGGAAGCACTACAGCAGGTAAGGCACATATTGTACGTCTCTTAATGCTTGAATTTACATTTTAATCATTTGCTGCTGTCAGGGAAATTCAATTTTGAACTCCAAGACAAGTGTCAACTCGATAGCTCGATGAGAAATGAATCAGACCCCAACCATGGATTGCTTGCTTCGAAGGCTTTATGAACAAGACCTCTCGGGTACAGACGCAGAGCCACACACAAAGCGTCCTCTCCGCATGTGGACATAAGAGAAATACAGGGCATGCCTCTATTTATGGGTTGACATCATAGAAACAAAACCGAAACTTACTATAGCATATCCTGGTAAAAACATCTCAAGTTAAAAAAAAAACATCTCTAGTAGGGGAAAAACACCTCAAGTTATGACCTTGAACACTGGCTCTGGCTAGAACGATGATGAGCTCAGTCTGATAAGCCACAGTCGCCCATTGTATTCATTCAGGGCATTTTGGAAAACACAGGAACATAACAGTCCATATTTGGGCATATTTTGATACAGTCTACAATAGTCAAGGCTATGGGAAGGCACACTCAAACAGGTTAATATAACAATGATGCTCCATGCTACAGTGTTCTCATGCAAGCATAACAAAAGCATACAAAATATGATGTATAATGGTTGTGTTTTAAGCATGAATAAAATTCTTTCACAGCTGCCATTGACACTGATAAACGTCCAATCCGTTTTGACTGGGAAGGGCTAATGAAAGAATGTATGAATATTAACTATTATTATGAGTACTATTTTCATGGACTTATGCATTCCTCCAATGCATTATGTTTAATTGCTAAATGTAAATTCAGGCATTAAAGGATTAATTGACAAATGAATGAATAAGCAAAGTTTTTTAGGAGGTAGCATCATGCTTGAGTAGCCATTGACTTTGTGGTTCTAGGTGAAGCAAGAGCGGGCCCTCCAGGAGCAAGCTAGCACTTACCTCCAACTCGCATGCTCTTCATGTGATCTTTCACTTCTCGAGGTGCAAGAAGTGGCTTCAAGCATCCAGCAGGTCAAACTACATGTAAGCGTTCACATTTTTCTTCAAAATGGAATAAACACCTGACAACCCCAAAAAAAAATTATATTTTTATGTACAGTCATGTGAAAAAATTAGGACACCCTATGGAAGCCTGTGTGTTTTCTAACATATTTGGTCATATGGATATTTAATATCAATTTTAACAATCTTGAGACATTCAAGTAATACAACAAATAATTAAAACTGGAAAAAGAAAAAAAAAAAAAAAATTTAAATAACTTTTAGTAAAATGTAATCTAAAATAAATGCAATTTCTGTTGAATAAATTAGAACACCCCGACATTCAACCCCACTTAAAATGGCTAAAATCACACACAGGTGTATCACATCCAGTGCACAAGATTAAGACATCATTACTCAGTGTTTTGAAGGAGGCTTGCTATATTTAAACCTCACATTTAGTTTGGTGTGCCCCTGACTGTTGAAGTGAGAGGAAACACCATGGTGAGATCAAAGGAGCTGTCTGAGGCCTTCAGAAAGAAGACTGTAGATGCTTATGGGTCTGTTAAGGGATTTCAAAAGATCTCAAAAGAACATAAAATCAGCCATTCCACTGTCCGGAAAATAGTCTACAAGTGGAGGACATTCAAAACAACTGCCAACATGCCCAGGTCTGGCCATCCAAGCAAGTTCACCCCGAGAGCAGACCGCAAAATGCTAAAAGAAGTCTCCAAAAACCCGAAAATGTCATCACGGGACCTACAGCAGGCTCTTGCTACTGATGTGAAAATGCATGCCTCTACAATTAGAAAGAGACTGAAGAGAGAAAGAGAAGTTTAACCTTCATGGGAGGTGTGCAAGGAGGAAACCTTTGCTCTCTAAGAAGAACATGAAGGCCAGACTGAAGTTTGCCAGAATGAATGTAGACAAAGTCCAAGACTTCTGGGATAATGTTCTTTGGACAGATTAATCTAAAATTTAATTATTTGGACACCAAAACAGAGGACATGTTTGGCGTAAACCAAATACTTTATTCCAGGAAAAGAACCTCGTACCAACTGTGAAGCGTGGAGGGGGAAGTGTCATGGTTTGGGGATGCTTTGCTTCAGCAGGACCTGGCCAGCTCACCATCATAGAATCCACCAAGAATTCTATCGTTTATTAGAGGGTGCTTGAGGAACATGTGCCATCATCTCTAAAATATTACAGCTGAAGCGAAACTGGACCCTGCAACATGACAATGACCCAAAACATACCAGTAAACCCAACAAGGACTGGCTGAAAAGGAAGAAATGGAGAGTCCTGGAATGGCTGGGTCAAAGCCCAGATCTTAATCCCATTGAGATGCTGTGGGCTGTACATGCATGAAACCCCTCAAACATTTCACCGCTGAAAGTATTCTGCATTGAGGAGTGGGGCAAACTTTCTTTAGACCGACGTCAAATACTGGTAGATGCCTACAAAAAGTGTCACTGAAGTTATTTCAGCCAAAGGGGGTAACACTAGCTATTAGGTGGTACGGTGTCCTAACTTTTTCCTCAGCTAGAATATGCATTTTTGTTGATATATTTGGTTTAATGAGTGAAACAACATTAATTTTTGTTGTTTACCTGCAATTGAATCACTTTCTTTTCCACAGGAGAAGAAAGACAAGATCATACATTGATATGTGAACATTTCCCAATAAAGAACTGAATATTTAATGGGATGTCATATTTTTTTTCACATGACTGTATATATACATATACATACCATGTTTCATTTAATGTCCTGTTTTGTACATAGATTGAGGAGCGCATGTTGATCTGCGAGGAGGTTGCGGAGAACTGGAGGGGCATTGAGAAGCATAAGGCAGAACTGGAGGTGCGGCTGAGAGAAACGGAACAACAACTTGAGACTCTCACTAGGTGTCCTGCAGAGCTTGAGCCCAGAATTGCACAGAACCAGCTGGACAAAGCACAGGTGTGCATTTTGATTTACAGATAACTACCATTTAGTTGTCTATTTCTGGTTCAGCAAGTCATTGTGAAATTAATGTATTCTTTGCTATTGACTGCTACTGAATTCAAATTGTCTTGTTAACTCTTAAAGCTTGCAGTGAAAGACATAACAATTTCAAACTCTGTGGACCCATTACCAAGCCATATGGAACACCGTACTTTTTATTTTTATTTTTTTAAAACAGTTCTAAGCCATCAATATCAATAGCAATAGCAGTCCTCAGGTTACGACAGACCATTACGTAATTTTGACTTTACGACGCCTAAGTCGTATTGGTCACCCCAGGAGTAAGCCTCTACTGAAGACAGTGCACAAAAAAGCCCACAAACAGTTTGCTGAAGACATGTCAACAAAGCACATGGATTACTAGAACCATGTGCTATGGTCTGATGAGACGGGCGGGCTTTCTTGTGTACCGTCTTCAGAAGAGGCTTCCTCCTGGGGTGACAGCCATGCACACCAATTTGATGTAGAGTGCGGCGTATGGTCTGAGCACTACAGGCTGACCCACCACCTCTTCAATCCCTGCAGCAATGCTGACAGCACTCCTGTAACGAGTCACATGACATTTTGGAGGGAAAATGACAAGCAGTACTCAATTTGGACATTTAGTGATGTACGTAGTTTCTAAGGGGTGTACTCACTTTTGTTTCCAGGGGTTTAGATATTAATGGCTACTGTTTTCTGAAATTTCCAGGTTCGCAGTGAGTCAGTAACAGGCATACGTTTGCAAAATAGACATTGTTTATTGATTAGAAAATGCTGAATAAATGAGATTTATTGATTATAATCCCACAAGAGCAAGCAAACAAGTATCAAAACAAATGGCAACGATGACGCTAGATTTGAGTTTGTCAATCCCAGAATCCCCGCGCTACCGTTACAGCACAACCAGGTGTTCCTTTAGCAATGAAAATCGCTTACTGTGATAAATGAGCGGGAGCCAACGCTCCGGTAAGGCGGCGAAGGACCAAGCGCCAGGCGATCCGTACGTGACCCACTGGCGGACTTCACGGGTCGCCCGGAAATGTCCAGTTTATGTAGGGACGCGCCCCGCAGAGGCGGAGAGGCCAACCTCCGTCTCCGAGCGGTGCGGCCCTGCCCAATGACAAACATTAAAGCTAGTTTTGGTTCAGCCCTCTTGAAAAAGGGCTTTTCACATGGGACGAATGAGCTGTGCTGCAACAGATGCAACATATGGTAAATATTATGGGTGCAAAACAAGTTATCTCGTGAGATTCCCTTCTAGCTATGGGACCCAGGCGTGTAACTATGGGACCCAGGCGTGTAATAAAACTATGTACTATGGTATATCTCGTGAGATTCCCTTCTAACTATGGGACCCAGGGTGAATGTGCTAATGTTAGGGCACGTAATATTTTCCCCCATCAGCTACATTTTGAGTTATTTTGAGGGGAAAGTAAATGGAACTCTATTGTATAAGCTGCACACAGACTACTTTTCATTGTGTCAAAGTGTAATTTTGTCATTGTTGTCCCATGAAAGGATATACTTAAATATCTGCAGAAATGCGAGGGGTGTACTCACTTTTGTGATACACTGTAAAATTAACCCTTTCAAGGACAGTGGTCACTTCAGGTAATATCTATTCAAAGGTTAATATTAACTTAGCTCATTCATTGCTAGCCCTAATCACATGACGGACTATGTTTTGTGGTAGTTAGCAAAAGAGGAAAACGGATACGGCGACCACAAAATATTATCTCAGCAATTTGCTCCTTGGCCGCAAGTTTAAGACCCATGTCCAATATTAATATAATTTAAACATTTAAAGTCATAGTTCATGCATGAAAGGGTTAAGTACAGTGGTGAATGCTTGTACCGTCTTGTGCCACCTGATGATGTATGAGGGACTTTTTCAAATCGAGGTTTTGTCATCTCTGCAACTGGTGTTTCTATGAAATTTTCCAAAAAGTAGAGCTGACCTCTTCACTGGTAAACTGATAAAAGGTTTCCCCAAATTCTAATTTGCTCGCTTAAATAGTGCTTTTGGCACATCATATTTTATCAGCCAAGTAAAACACATAAAGCTAAAATAGGTTTCCTAATCATATTCTTCCAGGAGTTCCTTCAGCAAGTGAGGGAAAGGCAGTCAGAGGTGAGCCGCTTAATCGAGGCCATCAGTCGACTGACAGACGGAGAGGAGTCCGCCGCCCTTGATGATGTGAGGAAGCTGCGCAGAATCTGGATGGAAATTGGCCTGCGTGCTGAGGAACTGGAGGCAGAGCGAGGGGAGGACATGCAGCGCAGCGGCGAGTATCAGGAGAGTGTGACTGCTGTCGAGGAGCTTTTCCATCAAGTGTCCAGGGAGTGGGACTATCTCGCTAGGTACCTTCATCACTGTTATCTCTTTACCAATTGTTAATGTAAATTATAAAGTTGGCTAATTTTTGCATTTGTGCAGGGCTGACACTGAAAGCACAAGGGAACATCTAGAAGCTCTGAGGAAGTTGTCCAGTGATCTCATGGAACAGCGAACAACACTAGAAGAACTGCGGGAGCAAAAACAAGCCATCCTGCTTCGAATAAACCTGCTAGACAAGGAACTGGTGAAACAACAGGTAAGACAGCACCACTAAGCTCCTTGTTTTAAATATAGTGTCTTTTTAAAGGGATCCATTGATAGAAAGACTTTTAGTTCTTAAAAGATCAACGTTATTATGAGTTTAAATAATTTGATATTGAAACCCTTCTTGATGTTTTTGTTTTTATCCAATTTGTAAAATTAGTTTAACTAGTAGGTCGCCATTGTTGTTTACGTTATAGGGCGGTGGCCTCACATGGTTACGCTGCCAGGCTTCCAGAGTATGACTCTAGCGACATGAACAACCTTTTCAATTTGAACAAGAGAGGAACGTTAATGAGCATGACAGCACTGTCGATATTTCACAAAACGAGCAGCAAAAGCAAATTGAACAGGAAAGACGGAATGAGACTAGACGAGAGTAGGAAAAAAAACGGTGTTCTGCTAGAATGTTCTACACCGACAAAACGTGCTACGAGAGGCGAATTATACACCCAAAGTACTACCGTGCGCTTTCAGCTTGATTTGTTTAGATACATACAGACACAACATACTAAAGATGCCTTAAGAAAACACTTAAACGTAGTAATATCAAATAAGGGTGGTTTAAATATGCTATGTGACTAATGTGGTGAACTGATCAACAATCTGCTTTAAAGCTACCACAAGAAAACAAAATGCTTGAAATTATGAGAGGGAAACACATGCAAAAAATACCGTATTTTTCGGACTATAAGTCGCAGTTTTTTTTCATAGTTTGGCTGGGGGTGCGACTTATACTCAGGAGCGACTTATCTGTGAAATTATTAACACATTATGATATCATTTCACATCTTATTTTGTTTTGGAGTGACACTGATGGTTTGGTAAACTTGTTAGCATGTTCTTTATGCTATAGTTATCTGAATAACTCTTAATAGCTATGGCCACTTTTGCGTTCTGCCTTTGGCAATGTGTGTTCAATTGTATTATTGACTTTTTTATATTGAAATGCATGCTTTTAGTTTGTGGCACTTTCACGCCCACGTGGGGGCGCACTCGCACTTGTTTACGTAAAGAAGAGCGCTCACACGCCAGAAGAAGACCGACAGCTACGTAGCTCTGAGTGAGTGGGCGAGTTGGCGAGAGAGAAACACGGCTGCGAACCTACGTTCATTGTTTATGCTTGTAAAATATCTCTACAGAGGCAACGCCTTTGTGTGTCATCTTTTCTGTTGTTTTTGTGTTTTCCACCCGCGATCGGACACTTGGAGCCAGTTGTGTGGTTGTTTGAACGTAGTGCTAATGCTAGCGAACGCATGCTAACCGTTTTTGTCATTGCTGTAATAGCACCTAATTATCATTTATTTACGCTGATGCGACCCTTTTTGGTATCGAGGACGAAATTGATTCAGCAAATTATACAGACGTCCAGCATCGTCATTTGGTAGTTTAGCCCGCTGAATAGCCAGGACCGAGCCGTAGCGTCCTGGTGCGGACAGTTTATTCGCATTTCATTGTTCATGCACTGTACACTGTACATTTATTCAGGTTGTTGTTCTCTATTTTTATATTAAATTTAGGGCTGCAGCTACCGATTATTTTAGTAGTCGATTAATCAATGAACTAGTTAGTTCGAATAATCAAGTAATCAGATAAGTAACATGAAAAATTAAAACACCTGAGCTGAGCCTCAAACGGTATAAAAAAAAAAAAATGAACAAGGTTCTATGTACAACAAAAGAACAATTGGCTAACTTACATAGCAAACGTCCGCTAGCTTAAATGCTATAAAACGCTAATTTTTTTTTTTTTTTTTTTACAATGCTCTTAACAAATGGTTCAGACACATATTCCTAATAATCCTACAGAAAACAGCTGAATATACCTATAAACAAAACAATGAATGCATTAAGAAGAACATTAGCTCAAACAAAAACTTGGCATACGTTGGTCTTAACATGGAGCAGCTGGATTCAGCCGTGTTAAACGAGGCAGACTGCAGGGCAGTGTATCCGCCCAAATCAATAAAACTAAATACAAACACTTTGCAAAATTAATCATTACAACGCCATTTTAATTCAACGAATACTCGATGCAGCAAAATTTAATTCGAATATTTTTTATTGACCGAATACTCGAGTTAATCGATTAATTGTTGCAGCACTAATTAAATTGCCTTTGAAGATGACATGTCTGTTCTATGTGTTGGATTTTATCAAGTAAATTTCCCCCAAAAATGCGACTTGTACTCCGGTGCGACTTATATATGTTTTTTTTTCTCTTCGTTGGGCATTTTATGGCTGGTGCGACTTATACTCAGGTGCGACTTGTAGTCTGAAAAATATGGCATTTTGATGCAATGCAAAGGTAATAAAAGACTCATTAAAAACAAAAATAGTAAGTACTCGCCTGCGTAGGAGGAATTGCAGTAACCTGGTAGTATTCGTCAAGTGACAGTGACAATCTACGTCATCATCCCGAGCGTCCATTGCAGGTATAAAAACTTGGCGCCCTCACTAGGTCAAAACATGTACTAAATATTACATATTTTTAATCAATGGCAATTTTTATGTGTTTCTAACAACATAATTTAGTAAAAGAGAACAATTGTGGCTTATTAGGCCTATAAGTCTTTAAGTCCGAGGTTCCCTTTAAAAATAAAAGTACACTATCTTTAGGTTGGTCATTTGGAGCAACGCTGGGCCCAGCTGGAGTCTCTCATCCAGCAGAAGATCCAGGACTCTTCGCAAACACTGGAGGATCTGTCACGGGTGGAAACCCAGCTGAAGGATGCCCGCGAGTGGGTGGAAGAACAACGACCCGCACTGACCTCTGCGCTGAAGACCAGCCCACCGCCTGATCTGGCTCAGAGTTTCCTTTTCGACCACTTGAGCGTGTGCGTGGAGCTGGAGGCGCGCCAGCAGCTGCTCGCTCAAGCGGTGCGCGAAGCGCAGGTTGTGGCGACCAGGCTGGGACTGAGTGAGAGGAAAAGCCTGCAGGAGCTTGTTGAACAAGCTCAGGCTGAAGTGGAAGCTTTGGAGTCTCGGGTGGCTCAAAGGAGGAAGTACCTGAGCAAGGTAAATATTTAGTTTACTGTCTCCTCAAAGAATACTTGACTCCAACATCAGTGCCAACTAGGGTTGCAGCTATTGATTATTTTAGTTGTCCATTTGAACTAGTTAGTTCGAATAATCGAGTAATCGGATTAGGAACATAGAAATACTTGAGTTGGGCCTCAAACAGTATTAAAAAACAACTAAATGAGGATCTAAATACAATAAGAGAACAATTGGCTAACTTAAAGTACATAGCAAAAGTCCGCTAGCTAAAATGCTAACTTTTTTTTTTTAACAATGCTTTGGACAAATGGTTCAACCCCCCCCCAAAAAAACAGCTAAATATACCAGTAAACTAAATTACGAATGCGTTAAGCTCAAACCAAAACTTGGCTTATGTTGGTTTTAACAGGGAGCAGCGAATTCAGCCATTGAAATGAATTATGTCATATTCACTATCGCCACTAGAGGGCAGTGTATCAACAAAACTAAATGCAAACACTTTAAGAACAAACCATAACAGCACCATTTTAATTAAATGAATGATCTTAGCAGCAAAATTTCTAATCAAATTACTCATGTTTATCGATTAATCTTTGCAGCACTAGTGCCAACATAACAGCAGCAGCTATTGACGGCGCTCAGTTTTTTGGCATTGACACAACTATCTTTGATTACAGGCCTTCACAGAAAGGAATCAGTTCCTTCAAGGTCTTGGCCGGGCGCTGTCATGGATACAGCAACAAGAGAGCAAGGCCCTGATAGATGACCACATTGCGCTTCTACCGGAAGACTTGGCAAAACAAGCGGCCGCGTGTCGGAGCATCCAGAGCAGCCTTCGGGCTTACCAGAGGGAGCTGGCATCTCTCTGGGTCCAAGGTCGGGAGCTGGAAAGGGACGCTAAGGAAAAAGAGCGAGCCGAAACCCTGGAAAAACTCCAGGAACTGCAGGCGGTGTTCGAAACGGCCCTCCAGAGAACTAATCAGCGTGTCACAATCTTGGAAAAAGCCTTGACGTCCAGAAAGTATTTCCAGGTTGACCTCAACAAAACTTGCCACTGGCTCAGAAAAGCTGAAGCAATCACCTTCCCTGAACTCAACCTCAGCGATATTGAAGACAGCTCCGAGCTGCAAGATCATCTGTCCACCTTTCAAAAAGTCTTGGAACAAGCGTCGGAAAATGAGAACCTCCTTCTGATCGTCCAGAGGATAGGCCAGGAGATCCTTCCCACTCTCAACGAGATCGACCACTGCTACCTGGACGAACGGCTCAACGCCCTGCCTCAGCAGTACAACAGCATCCTGGCGCTCGCCAAAGAGAAAAAGGACAGGGTCCAGCAAATAGTCCTCGACAGGAAGGAATTCAGCACTTTTTTTGAGGTGACTCAAAGCACTGTAGAGAGACTTCAGGAGCAGTTTGACAATCTGCACAAGAAGACTATCAGTACAAATAAAGAGGAGTTTGTTTGCCTAATGAATGACTATCACAATATAAATGAAAGTTTAACACACATCAGCAGTGCCGTAAGAGAAATCCATGGTAAAAATGAGGGCTTTCTCAGTTTGGGACATTCTTACAGAGCTGAGGAGACACGTCAGCTAGTCCATCTTCACAGTTCGTTAAAAAAGAGAACCAAGAAGACACTTACACATTTGGATGAGGCCTTGAAAACCGTGGTGAAACATAACGCACTACTGAACAGCTTTGACCAGGAACTTGAGTCTGCCAAAGACAAACTGATCGCACTCAAATCAGATACAAAAAATGATGTCATGGATAATACGGCATCCTTTTTCGCCTTACTTGAAAACCTAGATGGTGTTTCCGCACAGGCCGAAGAATGTATTCAACAAATCAACAGTCTTGGCTTAAGGTTTGATCCAGCTGCCTTGCAGGAAATAACAGCTAGACGGGAATCGCTGCAATCTTTACACTCAGATGTGAAATGCTGTGTTGAAGAAAGGTCAAAGGACATTGCGGAGTGCAAAGACTTCACAAGAGAGATGGAGAAGATGTCAGAATGGCTGAAAACTGTTAAAGACACTTTGAGGGAACCACTGACCTTAACAGAAGCCAAAGTTGTCGGAATGCAGGGGAAAATGCGGAAAATTAGAATCACGAAAGAGGAACTGGAGAGTAGATTACAGATAACGAATGCCTTGTTTCATCAAGAAGAGCAAAGATTTTGCAGTATAAAAGAAACCATTCCAGTGCATATCGAAGAAATACTGAAGGACATCAGGACTTTGGGAACTGAAGTCCGAACGGAAATTAGCAACAAACAGGTAAACCAAGGCAATTAGGTTTTGAAGCAACACCAGGTAACTTTTCAACCTTTATATTTTCATGAAATTTGTGATATGTCGACTGACAACTAGTTGAATGACACCTCTTTTATATCATGAGGGGATCTGTATCGCTTTCACCGGCACTAATTAACTTTGAGGAGGGTGGCAAGAACCCTGCCTTACAAAGAAAAACACAAATGTGATGACTATTTTACGGCATACGTCACTTACCCCTTTCATTATAAAGACGGAAGTTGATGCGAGCGTATTTGCTCGAATTCTGTAAAAATGGCAGAGCAACAAAAGAGACAAAATGTTTTGTCCGAGGAGGAGGGAGGGTAAGGGAGGGTACCAGGTATAAAAGGATACTAAAGAATAAACATTGGCCCGGCTTTCAATAACTGGCGGGAGCCCCCCCCCCCAAAAAAACGAACTTGTCAATGCTGAAGAGTTTTAGCCACCATAACCCACACGGTTGCTTACCGTCATATGCTATTGTTTAGCCATAGACTTCATAATATAATGACGGGAGACTATGGGGCGCCGTTTGTAAAGCAGCACATGCTCAAAATTACGACAACATTTTCTCACATTTAGCGCCACACAGTGTTTAAAATGGTGTGAAATTTTTAGTCTTTTTTAGCTTTTTTTTTTAGCAACTTAAATATTTATTTTTAAATAAGAAGTTTGGACCTTATTGTTTAAATACAGAACTAAATATTTAATATAAATCTTAATCTTATATACTAAATGTTAAATCAGGAAAGGTCGGAACTAAATATTTAGCTTAATATGCAAATTCACATGACTGGAGACCGGAAGTAACAAAATAAAAGCTGGTGGAGCAGTAAAGTTGGTGGAGCAGCTCAGACTGTCTGTTTACATTGCTTGAAAATGAATACAACCTACTCAACGGTGGCAGTCTGCTCTTGGACATGAGTCATTGTGATAATAACAATATATAAAGGTAAAATACATATTTAGGAGAAACTATTTAAAGAGTATTATTTGTGCTCTAGCTTTTATTTTGTTACTTCCGGTATCCAGTCATGTGAATTTGCATATTAAGCTAAATATTTAGTTCCAACAGTTTCCAGATTTAGCATTTAGGATATAGGATATACATTTAGGATTTAAATTCAATATTTAGTTCTGGATTTAAACAATCAGGTCCAAAACTTCTTATTTGAAAATAAATATTTAAGTTGCTAAATAATGTTGTAAATGTGCAAAAAAAAGTGATTCTAAAAATTTCACACCATGTTTTAAACACTGTCTGGTGCTAAATGTGAGAAAATGTTGTCGTAATTTCGGGCATGTGCTGCTTTACAAACGGCACCCCATAGGAGACGGGGTGCAGGGCTGATTAATAGGGGGCCTATCACCGTCAAAGCTGACTGAGTGGAAACACAGAGAAAGAGCTTTTTACGTTGAAAATTCTTGCGAATAAATGCTTAAATCCCTGAATTCTTTTTAGATATGGACATAAAACAGTCTCGATTCTTGGTTAAAAGCAAAAAAACGGGCAGTTAGCATTTCTTTTACGTAAATATGTCGAATGTGCTGCTAGACTTTAAACCACTGTCGCGCCGCCTTATCACCACAAAAAGCTTTTCACGTTCAAAAGTCTTGTGAATAAATGCTTAAATCCCTGAATTATTTATAGATATGGATGTAAAACAGTCTCGATTATTGGTTAAAAGCAAAAAACAAACGGGAAGTTAGCATTTATGACACCAGTGCCGTAGCGGTTCATTTCGTCCATTGATTATTTTCACGTTTCAAAATGCATGCATGGTATGAAAAATATACCGTATTGGCCCGAATATAAGATGGTGTTTTTTTGCATATAAGACTGAAAAAGTGGGAGTTGTTTTATATCCGGGGTCCAGACATTATACCCATTCACGATGCTAGATGGCGCCAGATATCATTGAAGCGAATGCTGAACTTGAGTAATGTTCTGTCTTGATAGATCTCAGCTACTCTCAAGTTTAACCAGTTTGCATTATTTTATTGCAATGTTTTTCCTTATTCAGATTTGTTTTAAAACTACAGTTAGTTAGATCTCACTTTGATGGTTAATGCAGTTAGTTATTGCAATTTTTTTGTTTTATCAAAAACCAGAAGCCAGTCATTTACGAATGTGATCGCACTTTAGTTTACATATTTAAATGTTCAGATATTAAGATTTGAATGAGGCATGATAACATGCTTTTTCTCTCAAATATATTATTATAATCATTTGTTTCAGATGTACTGTAATTATTTTCTATATAAAAAATCAAAAAGTCTTTTTTCAAACGTGAGTCTTGAAAAAGAGGGGGTCGTCTTATAATCAGGGCCAATACGGTAATAATTACCTTGAATCCTCGTCCGTCCTGTTTTTATGCGGGACAGCTTTTGCACTTTTTCAACCTAAACCCGGCGTTGCGTTGGTTTTAAGAATTACTGCAAAGTGTTACTTAGCCTTAACTGAAGCTGAGTGTGGGCAAACCCCCTACTGTAGGCGTGGCGCAGGGTCTGGCGGAAGTGAGTATATAATGAAGTCTATGGTTTAGCCACAACTGGATTCATTACCTTATTACTATTCATCTTTCACACAGCTACTGGAAACACAAATGTCGTTAAATCCATCCGCTGTCGACCAGGAGATCATTACGACACTGTGCGAGTGTGTGTACTGGTCCTCATGGGAAATGCAGTTTTCCTTAATGCAAAACACCACCGCTTTTGTCCACCTGCGTCGCTAAAATCAACCAAAACTGAAAAGTTACCTAGTGTTGCTGGAATTGTCCCACACAAATTCCTAACAGAAGATAATTGAGAAGTTAACTCAACCATCTTCTGCTTCTCATAGGTGACTCTGGATCAAGCATTCAATCTGGTCCTCAGGCATCACTCATCACTGCAATGTATGCAGAAATGTCTGGATTCTGCAGCTGATTTACTCCAGCATACAACAACAGGCGTGGAACTGGAGCACCTCGCAGACTTGATGCACAACCTGGAAGAAATCGACGACCAGGGCAAAAACTTGAAGGATCTCCTTGAGGAGATGAAGACCTCGGAACACCTTGTGAATACTCAAGTGATGAGCGAACTCACTGGGGAAGTTAAAGCCATGCAACTGAGGAGTGAGGAAATCAGACTGCAGGTGGAGGCTTCCAGACAAGCTCATGAAAGGTGTTTATTTGTCCAACAATTCATTTTCTATAGAGCTCGTCTTCATTAGGTTGTATGGACTACTTTAACTAACTTTAGTCGGGCGAGTGTTTATTTATTTATTTTTTTATGTAAAAGTCTCTACATGAGGGCTTAGCAGCGAAACAGGCCTAGATTTCAGTTTATATGTTTTAAACTTTGTGGTCAGCAAGTATACTTATCCAAATTTTATCATATTTTTATAGATGTGCATCTCTCTGGGCCTGCTTCCAACAAGAGCGAGAGAGACTAGTCGAACAGATGAATGGCACCGAGAGCAAGATGGCCGTTTTCACCACCGCTAAAGCCCACAGTCTCCAACAGGCAGAAGACAAGTGTGAGAAATACAAGGTGAAAGAGACACATTTTAGAGACATTAAGTGTTATATCCTCCACCATAATAAGTGTGGGAGACTCACAATTTTTCAGTTAGTGTTATCTTAGTGTCAGTGATAACTTTTTTTCTCTTGCCGCAGTTGCTTGTGACTCACACCGACCTGCAGGAGTTCACGCTCAACGCTCTGAAGGATAAGGCGGTCGAGTTAGAGCGGCTGCTCACAGACTCCAGCGTGGTCCTCGTCAATCGTGCGTTCTCGTCGCTATGGCAACGTTGGAGTCGACTCCGCGGCGTGGCAAGAGCCCAAGAGAGGGCACTGGAAGACACTGCTCGAGAATGGAGAAGCTTCTCAGGGAAGGTAAGGAGTTCTACTGTGCGTTGGCTTATTAAAAGGATCCACAGATAAAAAGACTTGCTGTTCTTAAAAGATAAACGTTAATGTGAGTTGAAATAATTTGATATTGAAACCCCTCTTGATGTTTTCGTTTTTATACAATTTGTAAATTAGTTCAACTAGTAGGTTGCCATTGTTGTTGACAACACAGGGCGGTGACGTCACATGGTTACGCTGCCGGTTCTGTTGAACCCTTTCAATTTGAACCCGAGAGGAACATGAATGAGCATGACAGCACTGTTGATATTTCACAAAACAAGCAGGAAAAGCCACGAACAGGAAAGACGGGATGAGACGAGACGAGAGTAGGGTAAAAAAACGGTGTTCTGCCAAAATGTGCTACACCGGCGAAATGTGCTACAAGAAGCGAATTTGATACCCAAAGCACTACCGTGCGCTTTCAGCTTGTTTTGTTTAGGTGCATACAGATAGAACATACTGAAGATGCCTTAAGAAAATACTTAAACGTAGTAAGATCAAATAAGGGTGGTTTAAATATGCTTTGTCAGTGGTCCCTAACTGCTGGGCCGTGGACTGGTACCGTGGCGCATTTGCTACCGGACCGCAGAGGAATAAATAATTCATTAACGACTGCAAGCTGGCCTATGGCTCTTGACACATAAATATCCCTGTGTACTATATAGATCAGTGGTGTCCAAACACATAGGGCCGCAGTGGGTGCTGGATTTCATTCCTACAAAATAAGATGACATCTTTTCACCAATCTAGTGTCTCACAAGTGCAATCAGTTGATTGCAGTCAGGCGCTGCTTGTTTTAGCACAAACTTCATTGGTTAAACTGTCTGCTCGATTGGTAGGAACAAAAACCAGGACCCACAGTGGCCCTTGCGGACAGGTTTGGACACCCATGCTATAGACACCAATCAACAACGTCACACAATCACGTGATCACTGTATTGTGCCGCCATATTGTTCGTCATTGTGTGTCCGTATTGTCAATGATCGTAGTTTCTAAAGGTGGATTCACTTGCAAATTATGGAAGTCCCGGTGCTTTCAGATGCTGTAAACTCATTGGATGAGTTGCATAAAAGCCGTTATTTGGAAAAACTTCGGTCGATCCAGTCACCAGATCCATATTTGATGCCCAAACCGATGTTTCCTCCCGTCCGGTCCCGTCCCGTGCGTCAGAGCTCGTCCCGAGACCACAAAATTTCCAATCATACGCCAGTTTATGTCACAATGAGGAGTCGGGTACCCAAAATCGGCACCGGCCCGAATATACGCCGACATTTGGTCAGCTGAGCGTCACCGTTGTCACGATTGTAAAATAAAACTTGATCGACAATGGGCCGGTGTGTGCCGAAAAATAGCTGCCCCGCGTGAAATGTCCCCCCCTGACGGGAGCGCTTACATATAACGCTTTATTTACGTGAAAACATCAAATGTTTTCATGGACGCATTACAGTAATGGATTTACGACTGTAAGATCAGTTTTAAATAATTAAATTACACAAAATATTAGTACTGTATTTTAGTAACAAATCGTGGACTGGGCCACATAACCATCTTTGAACAGAAATGTATTAGTCTACAGGTTTTCACGACCATATCCCAATGACAATCACACAGGTATGACATTTATTAGTTCAAGCAGAGTAAAATAATACCATTTCACGGTACAAGAAAGTCGTTTCCCTGTGGGCGCTCCCGTCAGGGGGGACATTTCACGCAGGGCGGCTATTTTTCGGCACAACACCTGTTGTTGCGCTCACCTTCTTGCTGCGCGACCGTGGCGACGAGCTTCGTAGTCTCCGTCTGATGATGTCTGCGATTGTGTTGGCATCATATTGATGTTTTCGCCGCTGTCTGACGGCTGTCGACACAAACGCATCATGGACTGAGACAAACAAACCGTGCTGCTTTAGAGATTTGCCCTTTTCACAAAGGGCACACAGCAACTACTAAAATGACCGTTTATCTTCTCTGTTACTGCAACCAACCGCCACACATGCCTTCACCATTTTGATTAATCAATGTTAACGATTGTCAGGAAGGTTTTTGGGTTCGTTTGCTAGGCGGTGATTCCTTAGACAAGCAGAAAAACACGCAGTAATAGGAGGAATGTACATAGCGGTAATATGTAAACACGATGAGCTGACGGACAATATGGCGGCACCAGTCAGGGGGGCAGAGTTGTGACGTCACGTGATTGGGGTCTATAGACTAATCCAAGTAAAGATTTATACAGGTCGCCATCTAGTGGTTGGCCGCAATTACTAGGGTGTTTGCACACCTATAGCTGCCCAGCTCTAGTCAATATAAACAGTAACTTTAGCTACTGTTGGATGTGTGCTGCGGGCGTCGTCGCCTTTGGACAGTTTTTTTATGGGGAAAAGGCCACCTGCTGAGCCAGAAGAGGAGCCTACAACCAAGTCCATTCTTCATAGTGTGTGGCTAAATGCTAACAAACGAGGCAACAAAAGTGAATGCACTGAGAGCATTATACCTCATGGTGAACAGTGTTCCTAAAGCTAAGAAACCTTTCACGAATGGAGAAGAACTCATTATGCTTGCGACTATGGATATTTGCCGACAAGTTTTAGGAGAGGCCGCTGTTAGAAAAGGTTGATTCAGTGTATAGTGAGTGACATTTTCCCTGCACTTAATATCCATTTTTAGCCTCGACGTGTTATTTAATATTTACTATCATTTTCTGCCACACATTGCCGGTCCGTGAAAAAAAGGCCCACATCACACCGGTCTGTGGTGCAAAAAAGGTTGGGGAACACTGTGCTATGTGACCAATATGGCTCAACAGATCAACAATCTGCTTTACAGCTACAACAAGAAAACACAATGCTTAAAAGTATGAGAGAGAAACGCACGCCAAAATTATTTTGAGGCAATGAAAAGGTAATAAAAGACTCAATAAAAACTCAAATAGAAAGTACTCGCCACTTTTAACCGATGAGCGCATGTGTTGGACGTCTCACCGCGTAGAAGGAATTGCAGTATCCCGTCAGTATTCGTCGAGTGGCAGTGACAATCTACGTGATCACCCCGAGCGTCCATTGCATGCTTAAAACATGGCGCCCTCCGTAGGTCAAAACATTTACGAAATATTATGGATTTTTAAATCAATGGCAATTTAATGTGTTTCGAATAAAATAGTTTAGTAAAAGAACAATTGTGGCTTATTAGAGCCTACAAGTCTTGAAGTCCGAGGTTCCCTTTAAAGGAGACATCATATGTATATTTTTAATTTAAGAGAGATCCAGGTCTCTTATTAGCATGACAAGTGTTCATCAAAACTTCTCTTAAGAATTTATCAGAATCCAACACTGGTTAGCTAATGCTAATATACACAAGATTTAGGTCAAACAACTCCCAAACTATTTGCTGGCCTGTGATGTAACTCCAGGCTCCGAGCCATTTCTTTCCCTCTCCTGGCCACAACTTGCATCAAGCGCTATTTCGAGCGTGAACACGTCAGCTGTCAAGAATTCCCACAAAGCACACCGCCTAAAAAGGAAATGAGGTCAAAATAAGGGGACGGCTACTTCCTGACATGTGGCACTTTCCTGTGGTCACTTACTTTTCTATGGGCTCTTTGTTTTATAGTTCATGATGTCATTCCATGCACTAAAGGCATCTTTTGTCTGACTTTATGTTGAAGAATGGGGCTTTGTTATTAGATTAATGTAAAATAAATTAAATAATACATCTAATTTCCATGTGTGTTAAAAGCTGTTAGACATCAAAGTGTTATGCGAATGTAAGTTGTTTATTCTCTAAAAGAAATCCCAAAATAAAGCAATTTGTAAATTGTTATTTAAGGTAAATAATTAATTCTAACTTTACATGGTCTTAACTTACACGAAGTATAAATTTGTTCTCATTTTTAGATGGATAAGGTCCGCTCAGTCTCTGCGGACCTCCACAGCCGCATCCCGGACAGCACTGTAGAGAAAGCAGCAACTAGGGCGGCCCTCCAGACCCTCCTGGAGTACCATGACTCCTTTAGCCTGGAAGTGGAGAGGGAGCAGTCCATCCTTGCTCTGCTAAGGCAGCACATGCACAACCTCCGAGGGGATGAAGAAGAGGAGAAAGAAAAAGAGTCGGAAGGGAGGGCTGAGAATTGTCACCAGGAAACACAACGCCTGCAAGAGATCAGAAGCTTACAGGAACAATACGAGAGGTGGGTAACAATGTATTTTTCATAAAAGGATCAAAATGAACTTTACAAATGCTTAAGCTTCTCTCGTCTTTTCTGTTTTGAAGTCTTTTGTCCCAGGTTCGGGCCAGCAGGGTGCAAGTGCAGCAAGAGTTGAGAGAGCGAGAGGAAGTGGAAAGAGAGCTTGGCTTGGTTAAAGGCTGGATTCAAGACACTCGAGGCTTGCTGCTGAGTCCCACCGCTGACCTGGACACTCTCTTACAAGATCTAGAGGTGCTTTAATAAGCACAAAAACACACGCACACCTATCTGTACAAACCAAAGTGTTTCACTTCCGATTCTGCAATGCCCCAGACTGCGCACGGCGGAGTCATCAGCAGACGTCAAAGCGTTGAGCGGATGACAGAGGTGCAGCAGTCCAAGTACCACGACTTGCAGGCAGGTCTGCCGTCGGAGCTCAGCATGCAGCTGGCTGAGGTGGCCTTGGCTTTGGGATCCGCTGAAGACCAGGTAACATAAGTTGCATATTCTTCTTCTTCTCTCACCAACAAGCACTAGAGCACAATACATTCCGCAATAAATTAATCAGCCCTGATACAAAAAATAAAAAATCGGGCGTGTACAGTGGGGCAAATAAGTATTTACTCAACCACTAATTGTGCAAGTTCTCCCACTTGAAAATATTAGAGAGGCCTGTAATTGTCAACATGGGTAAACCTCAACCATGAGAGACAGAATGTGGGGAAAAAAAAAGCGGAAAACCACATTGTTTGATTTTTAAAGAATTTATTTGCAAATCATGTTGGAAAATAAGTATTTAGTCAATACCAAAAGTTCATCTCAATACTTTGTTATGTACCCTTTGTTGGCAATAATGGAGGCCGAACGTTTTCTGCAACTATTCACAAGCTTTTCACACACAGTTGCTGGTACTTTGGCCCATTCCTCCATGCAGATCTCCTCTAGGGCAGGGATGTTTTGGGGCTGTCGTCAACACGGACTTTCAACTCCCTCCACAGATTTTCTATGGGGTTGAGATCTGGAGACTGGCTAGGCCACTCCAGGACCTTGAAATGCTTCTTAAGAAGCCACTCCTTTGTTGCCCTGGCTGTGTGTTTGGGATCATTGTCATGCTGAAAGACCCAGCCACGTCTCATCTTCAGTGCCCATGCTGATGGAAGGAGACTTTCACTCAAAATCTCTCGATACATGGCCCCATTCATTCTTTCCTTTACACAGATCAGTCGTCCTGGTCCTTTTGCAAAAAAACAGCCCCAAAGCATAATGTTTCCACCCCCATGCTTCACAGTGGGTATGGTGTTCTTCGGATGCAATTCAGTATTCTTTCTCCACGAAACCAGTGTTTCTATCAAAAAGTTCTATTTTGGTTTCATCTGACCATAACGCATTCTCCCAGTCCTTTTTTCTGGATCATCCAAATTCTCTCTAGCGAACTGCAGACGGGCCTGGACGTGTACTTTCTTCAGCAGGGGGACACGTCAGGCAGTGCAGGATTTGAGTCCCTGGCGGCGCATTGTTTTACGAATAGTAACCTTTGTTACTGTGGTCCCAGCTCTCTGTAGGTCATTCACTAGGTCCCTCCGAGTGCTTCTGGGATTTTTGCTCACCGTTCTTGTTGTCATTTTGACGCCACGGGGTGAGATCTTGCGTGGAGCCCCAGATCGAGGGAGATTATCAGTGGTCTTGTAGGTCTTCCATTTTCTAATAGTTGCTCCCACAGTTGATTTCTTTACACCAGGCGTTTTACCTATTGCAGATTCAGTCTTCCCAGCCTGGTGCAGGTCTACGATTTTGTCTCTGGTGTCCTTCGACAGCTCTTTGGTCTTGGCCATAGTGGAGTTTGGAGTGTGACTGACTGAGGTTATGGACAGGTGTCTTTTATACCAATAATGAATTAAAACAGGTGCCTTTAATACAGGTAACGAGTGGAGCCTCGTTAGACCTCGTTAGAAGAAGTTAGACCTCTTTGACAGCCAGAAATCTTGCTTGTTTGTAGGTGACCAAATACTTATTTTCCACTCTAATTTGGAAATAAATTCTTTAAAAATCAAACAATGTGATTTTCTGTTTTTTTCCCCACATTCTATCTCTCATGGTTTAGGTTTACCCATGTTGACAATTACAAGCCTCTCTAATCTTTTCAAGTAGGAGAACTTGCACAATTGGTGATTGACTAAATACTTTTTTGCCCCACTGTACATCACTACAGTATACCTACGAAATTTTATTGTGATCTGTTCACGAATAATGAAGGAATAGCTAGAAATGTTAGTGTACACACCACCAACAACTACAACAACAACAACATTTGTGGCAACTTTACAGGCATTCAGCCTGTAATAATAATAAAAATTGATCACAATTGTCTTTGCGCCATGTGGTCCAGGTTCAGGCCCGAGAACGCGAGGTGCAGCAGACGCGGGACGTGAAAGAAGACTTCACCAGCAGATTGAAAGACATGGAGACCAAGCTAAAGACCATCACATTCAGATTTGAAATCAAGGGCGCCAGTCTGGAGGAAGCCCAAGAGGAGAACAGGGTAATCAAACTGACTGAATGAATAATTAGCAAGCAATTAACCCCTGGTAAAAATATCCAACTGAGCAGATGTTATGGTTAAGGTGATTGTTGAGGTTACAGTCTTTGAGTCTCACCCGACAAACCCCATTTTCTCAGATTCTCCGTGAGGACTGCGAGTGCTGCGCCCACACGCTGTCCGAGCTGGCGGCGGCGGTGCAAGAGTTTGGTGAGCAGAACCCTTTGCTTTGCAAGCAGCTGGGTGATGTCGTGGCCAAAATGGCCGAAGCGCAGCGCCACGCTACGCAGCAGATCCAGGACAGAAGCAACAGACTCAAGAAGGTTAGTGCTCAGAGCTTGTTGAATCCATTTTTATTTGTATGGAGTTATGCGAAAAGTACTAGTATTTTCATACACGAATTGTGACTTTTCTTTTTTCGTTTGACTCATTGGCTGCCATTTACTGTGCTAGATATCCTTTCCATTTAGATTAAAAATATAGAGGTATAAGTCTTATTTTGGGGGGAAATTTACTTGATAATATCCAACACATGGAACAGATTTGTCATTTTAAAAGGCAGTTTCAAATAAAAATACAATAGATGGATAGATAGATTTTATTAACAGACTCAACGTCCAAATTCACAACAACACAACACAGCAATACATTAAAAATAATAAAAATAAAGGAATAATAGAACAATAACAAGTGGACTTCGCTACACAACACTGGGTCTCCTAGCGACCCACATTCAAAAGGCCCGTATACCAGTGCTTGCAAAACCATGACAAGTAGCGTGTAAAGCTGTGTAAAATGTTGGTCAGGCCCAACACAATTTTTTGAATCATTCAGACGACTAATAAAATTAAACATGTATACCCTTAAAACGGACTGGAGGGTATTCACATGAGCTGCTACAAATATAACTGAAGCACAGGTCCATCTGGGCCTTTCAACAAGATTCTCAGGGAATCATTATATGCCACTTGTAGTCTCTGAAAGCTTGCTTTGTTATAATTAGACCACAGATGCACAGTGTAGAGTGGTGTACAATAGGCCTTAAAAAGGGCCACCTTGACCTCATCAGAGCACTGACCAAAATACAGAACAACATGCTGAATAAGTATACAGTATGATAATGTTATATGATGCATGAACAATGAAATGCGAACGTGGCCGGTATGTTAACGTAACATCGCTATTTAGAGTTATTCAGATAGCTATAGCTTAAAGAACATGCTAACAAGTTTACCAAACCATCAGTGTCACTCCAAAACACCAAAATAACATGTGAAATGATATAATAATGTGTTCATAATTTCACACATAAGTTGCTCCCCCAGCCAAATGATGAAAAAAACTGCGACTTATAGTCCGAAAAATACTGTATGTTAGATATGTTAATTAGGGCTGTCAAATTTATCGCGTTAACCATTGCCGCAAACAGACTACAATGGCGCCGTTTTATGCATATTGAGAGCTAAGAGGCAGAGACAAGCGAGTGAAGTGGACACAGGCATTCATTGGGGCCGCGCTATTTATTGGCAAAAGTTATTGCATCTCTTCCACAAAAATTATAGCTATTGTGGCGAGCGACGTGGGGAAGAATGACTGGAGATTATCTTTTACTTAACACCCTCTTTTGAACACAACGCAGAGAAGATATACCATTTGCAGCCACCACTGACAGTCGTGGTTGCCCAACTTCCCATCATGCATTTGGGCAAACAGTTAAGTCGCTACAGTGTCATTTACTGGAAGCACAACAAAAATAATATTCCTATCTCTCAAAAAAAAGAATGTTCACAAAAAGAAAAGCGCTCAATGCAAAGAGAACTGCCATTCCCAATCAAAATAGCTATCCAAAATAATACTCAGACTTTGGTCAAACTCTATTCAAACATTTTGTTTAGCTCAACCAATACATTAGATGGCAATATTTAGTCACAATATACAACTCACATTTATCTTTTAAGAATTACAAGTCTTTCTATCTGTGGATCCCTTTCACAGAAAGAATGTTAATAATGTTAATGCCATCTTGTGGATTTATTGTTATAATAAACACATACGGTACTTAGGTACAGTATTTTGAATGTATATGTCTTATCTTTCCATTCCAACAATAATTTACAGAAAAATATGGCATATTTTAGAGATGGTTTATTGGCATGCTAGGAAGGGACCATTGACTTGCGCTAGCTTAGCCACTCCGGAGCCCTGAAATTAATAACTAACAAACTCCACGGAATTTTTTGAAATCACCTCCACCGACTAATTAAATGCCTGCTAACTCGAAGATTAAACCTGATGTTAAAAATTCTGAACTTTCGCTTTAAGTGTCAACTTTTGAATTGGTGTCCACTGTAGTGACCGCTGTCCCTCAAAGGGTTAATGGTAGCCTATAGGGTAAACCCTTACAATTCGCGGGCGATAAATGTGCCAAAAATGTACAAATTATGGACTCGAACCCTTACCCTCAAAAGGGATTGAATTTTCGAAATACGGTTTATTCTCTGAAATAGAAAATCATAAGTGGTTCACTGTTATAAAAGAGTTATTTTTGAGTTTCACATTTTTGTGTTTTACCTAAATTGGCCGGGAAACATTTTGATTCATATGTTGTAATTAGAATTAATTCTATGTTCTCCTTTGTGTTGTCTTAATAATAACCCCGAGCAGGCAGAAAAGCAGATGGCAGAGTATCAAAGCCTGAAGGAATTTATTTTGAGTTGGGCGGAAAAAGCAGAGACTCTAGTCTCTTGTAACATCATCTGGAGTCCAGTATCACAACTACAAGAGCAAATCAGAGCATATCAGGTTAGTATTGACTCTTCCAAAAACAAGTGAAACCTCTAATCTTCCAAAGACAAAAGACTTCATCCTCTTTAATATCATTACAGGCCACAAATGTGCAGCTAATTGGAGTCTCTTACTCTTATTTCTAGTTGAATGGCAGCCTGAACAGAGTGTTCAGCACTCCTTAATTAGTACCATTTGACAGCCCGAGACGCGTCCTCCCTTTCTCTCATGTAATTTGCCCTCCTGCGTCGATAGGCGTTGCTGAGGGAGTGTCGCGGTCTCCATGGCGACCTTGAGGCCCTGGCAGAGTGGGAGGCGCAGTTGGGGGATGTGCTGGCGACCAAAGGGTGGAGCCAGCAGGTGAAGCACCTCAGTAGACAGACGGAGGAACTGCAGCTGGCCGCAAAAACTCGCCTGCAGAGTCTGCAAGATGCCGTCAAGGTAAACCGAGGAGGGTGCCTTTGAGCCATTGGTTGCAATTTGTGGTTCAGATATAATATAATTAGGGAATGAAACGTATGATTATATGGTTTCACAGATGTATTGAGCGTCTGACTGCTGTGGGTCGTGGAAAAAATGAGTTTGACACCACGTCAAGTAAATGGTGTGAAATGTTGTTGCCATGATTTTTAATGGGGGAAATTAGCGTTATCTTGTGGACTACTGTAAAAAATTCACCCCAGGTTGTTTGAATTATTCCTTAAGTGCTTGTTACAGGATGAAAAAAACTCGTAAAATAGCATTATGTGAATTAAAATCATATTTTGAGATGATTCGACAATATACCACAATTTGGCAAAACGCAGATGATGAGAAATTAGTCTTTTAATCTGCCGTTTAGCCTAGCCTGTCATTATAGCGCTCCCCAGCTGGATGATGACTTCGGCAGGCTAACGATTTCAGCTGATTTAGAATTCGGCCCACTGAGGGGGAAGATTCAGAATGGCAAAAATGCGACAGAGAGAAGCAAAATGTCGTCATTGTTTCAATCTCTACTGCCAATATTTGTACAGGATATTATTTTCATGGAATTATTTTCCCCAAATGTTAAATAAATGGTATGGTCATGACAAATAACAGTCTTGTGTTAAATGGAATATGAAATATTAAAAATGCATTTATTCAAGGCAAATACAAGGCAAAATTACTGCATAATGGTCAAAACTGATGACTTCTCTCACCTCCCGAACGGTATTTTATGCCACCGGAGTTATTCCGGCTTTTGTCATTTCCCTGCCCCGGCTTCGGAGACGGAGGAAAGAGCGTAAAAAAAACAGGAGGCGTGACAGCTAGCCGACATGCTAACCTGAACTGAGTGGCTTTTTCTGTTTTTCTCGCCTTTAGAAAACAAAAAATCACACAAAACTACCCCGACACACAGAGGCGGGGTTGATTGTCTTCACCGATCGGCCAGCCCCCGGCTGCTGCGGCCCCGATGGGCAGGCAGTGCTAGTCGCCGAGAGAGGGGAGAGAGGGGAATGTATGCCGAAAATGGCGCATTCTCGGTGGACAAACCGGCCGACGTCGGAGCGGGGGGCTGCTCGGGGCCAAGCCGAGGAAAGCGCTTTGTGGGCGGGCACACGAAGAGGACCAAGGGGGGTGGAAGTCTACTCAATTGAAAACTAGAGACTAGAGCAGGGGGCTGCTCGGGGATGAGCCGAGGAAAGTGCTCTGGGTGGGCACGCGAAGACGACCAATGGGGGTGTGCAACAAGCCGCCGGTCATTGGCCGTGTGGCCTTCTCGGTGGGCGGGGAGTATTGTCACCCACAAAATGCAAGCCACTTCGTTTGCCATGATCCCAGTATTTGACATAATATAAAACACGAAGCTTACTCACTTCCTTGTCCATCCAATGGTTCCTCGGTTGCCGAAGTTGTTTTGGCCATCGCAGTGAAAAAGGATCTTTTGGAAATCCAAAAAGCCTCACACCACTTTTCCTGGTGTAGCAACAAAAGCCTGCAGCACATTGGGCTGGCGTGACGCAAAAAATGAAGGAATTAATCCGCAAAATCTGCTTATTCCGCAGTCTTTCTGCATGCTATATAATAATGGCTGTATTGTGAGATGGTTACCTGGCTGACGTCACATTTGCCTTCTTCCTCAACCCGAGACTTGAGCCGGAAGTCACTCATTTTCATGGCGCGGGATTCAAAAAATTGAATAAATATATCGATCGCTTCCACACACATCGTAGGGGTCCATTTCATTCAGGAGCATAAAATACCACATCTAATAAGAAATAAACATGCTTTTTTGTGTCACAGGCACTTTAAAGTTTGCATTAATTTACATTCAAGTAAACATGGAATGTATATATTTTTAATGGTTTTCAATAGGACATTTTTTCCTAGATTTTTGTTATTTAGGCACGGCTTTTACATACTATTGGAGGTTAATTTAAGGCACAGAAGTTAAAATTCAAAACATTTTTTAAGATAATTTTCTCTGTAAGGTTTCTTTAGCACGTCTAATGGTTTGCCAACAGTATTCAAAAGGCCTAAATCACAACAGAAGGACAAGGACAACTGTTCTGCATGTCAGCAGCGTCGTTGTGTGGTGGTTGCTAGTACTACATCCTCATGATTGAGTACACTAATATGTTGAACCCTGCGGCAGACAGTGAGTCATGTTGCACAAATCTGACATCCATACAAGTGACTGTTTACATTTGCCTGTGGCATGTTTGGATTGGATTGAGACTGCTGACACAAGCCCCACATGACTCATGGTTACACATTTCTTTCGACAAGCATTGAAAATGAGCTATAAAACATTCTACAGTTCAGACACAATCAAGCATGAATAATATATACAGGTGCATCTAAATGGCCCTTGGACCAAGTTCAAAGATTCCCATCCCGGTCATTATATTATTTTTTTTATGCTCACTGAACGCCTTTTTCAGCATAAGATTGCATTTATGAATGTGTGCTATGAGGCAGGAATTATTCCCTTCATGCTTTCTTACTACATTCAGGTTGTCAGTTGACCTCATTCTTTGGAGTATAGCACCTTTTTGAACTGAGAAACCTGGATGAATAGGCAAACACTGCCCCCTTTAGGCTTGTATACTAGTACACTACGCTGAGTGCAGTGGTTCTTAACCTAGGTTTGATCGAACCCGAAGGGTTCGGTGAGTAAGTCTAAGGGGTTCGGCATAGGTTAAGAAACACAGGGCCCTATTTTTGTACACTGACTAAGAGCAAAGTGTTGTTATCGAACTGTTTTGAAGTTTTAAACTGGTTTGCCTCCAATATCCAGGCTTCATTCAATTTCTGTCAACTGTTCCATCTAATGCAAGGAGAAACTGGTTTGCCTAGTGGAAGGTTGACCCAAACTTTGTAAGAGGAAGTATAACAAAAAAAAAAAACATTTGCGTCATATTTTACGCTATGAAAACAGTATGCGATGCAAAAAAGGATGCAACACTAACATGAGAATGTAAACCTGACAACAACAAAAAGATTTTCCAAAATGAAAATCAACAGAAAAAGACACAATTATTTTGAGTATATTTGGAATTTGAAGTCATTTGAATAGGAATTCACTCAGATAATAGCTAAGCTACAGTCATGAGGAAAAAATTAGGACACCCTATGGAAGCCTGCATTTTTTTCTAACATATTTCACCATATGGATATTTAATTTCAATTTCAACAAGCTTGAGAGATTCAGGTAATAGAACTAAACAATTAAAATGGAAAAAAAAATTTTTTTTTCAATAATTTTCTGTAAAATATATTTTTTTGATAAATGCAATTTCTCTTGAGGAATAAATTAGGACACCCCCAAATTCAATCCCACCTAAAATGGCTAAAATCATACACAGGTATCTCAGATCAGGGTCACATGATCAGAACATAATTACCCAGTGTTTTGAAGGATGCTTGCCATATTTAAACCTCACATTTAGTTTGATGTGCCCCTTCCTTTTGAAGTGAGAGAAAACACCATGGTGACCTCAAACGAGCTGTCTGAGGCTGTTAGAAAGAAAATATAGACGCTTATGAGTCTGGTAAGGTATTTCAAAATATCTCAATAGAATATAAAATCCGCCATTCCACTGTCTGGAAAATAGTCTACAAGTGGAGGACAATTAAAACCACTGCCAACATGCCCAGGTCTGGCCGTCCAAGATAGTTTACCCTAAGAGCAGACCGCAAGATGCTGAAAGAAGTCTCCAAAAACCCTAAAATGTCAACACGGAACCTACAGCAGGCTCTTGTTCCTGTTGATGTGAAAGTGCATGCCTCTACAATCACAAAGAGACTTCACAAGTTTAACCTTCTCTGGAGGTGTGCAAGGAGGAAACCTTTGCTGTCCAAGAAGAACATGAAGGCCATACTGAAGTCTGCCAGACTGAATGTAGGCAAAGACCAGGACTTCTGGAATAATGTTCTTTGGACAGATGAATCTGAAATTGAATTATTTGAACAGCAGAACAGAGGACATGTTTGGCGTGAACCCAATACAGCATTCCAGGAAAAATAACTCATACCAACTGTGAAGCATGGCGGGGGAAGTGTCATGGTTTGGGGATGCTTCGCTGTAGCAGGACCTGGCCAGCTCACCATCATAGAATCCACCATGAATTCTATCGTGTGTCCGAGGGTGCTTGAGGAACATGTGAGATCATCTGTGAAAAAATTAAAGCCGAAGCGAAACTGGACCCTGCAACATGACAATGACCCAAAACCTACTAGTAAATCCACCAAGGACTGGCTGAAAAGGAAGAAATGGAGAGTCCTGGCATGGCCGAGTCAAAGCCCAGATCTTAATCCAATTGAGATGCTGTGGGGTAACTTAAAATGGGCTGTACATGGAAGAAACCCCTCAAATATCTCACAGCTGAAAGTATTCTGCGTTGAGGAGTGGAGCAAACTTTCTTCAAACATATGTCAAGGACTGGTAGATGGCTACAAAAAGCATCTCACTGAAGTTATTTCAGCCAAAGGGGGTAACACTAGCCATTAGGTGGTAGGGTGTCCTTTTTCCTCAGTTAGAATATTCATTTTTGTTGCTATATTTGGTTTAATGAGTAAAACAATGTTAATTTTTGTTATGTTATAATGTTTTGTTAATTTTTTTTCTTTTCCAGAGATAAAGAAAAACAAGATCAGACGTTGATAGGTCAACATTTCTTAATAAAGAACTGAATATTTCATGGGGTGTCTTAATTTTTTCACTTGACTGTATATCACTTTTGAATTTGATAAAAAAAAAATGCTTTATTATTCAATTCCAAAGGTTTCGGTGTAAGCACATGTGAAACTTGTGGGGTTCAGTACCTTCAGCAAGGTTAAGAACCACTGGCTCAGTGTATTGCTTCTTTCCCTGATGTGTGATGTGATCACTCCAGAATAAGGTCAATGTGGACACATCAGACTACATGATCCCTTTTCCATTTTCCCCTTTTTATGATCTGTAGCAAACAGAAGCCTCCCTCCCCCTTTGGACTCACTGATAAGTGGTGATTGTAACAAGGTCGCGCAGCTGTTACAGGTTAAAGCTTTTGACCTCTGTGGAACACCGGTTTTACACATATAGGTTATGTCTTCCAAAAATTACATGAAAAAATGCTTTTTTTTCCCGGCATCTCAATAAATCTATAAATGTTTCCTCAGGACGTGTTGCGTCTGGAGGCCGAGGTGAAGGGTCTCCACGCCGCTGTGGACAGAATCCATGTCAGCCTGGCGTCCCCTGATCTTAACAGGCTCAGTCTGAGGGAGCAACTCACACAGAGACAAGTAATGACGACACGCAACAAAATATCGGATGTCAATTACAGTTTAAATAGGTATCCGGCTCCTCTTCCTCAGCGTTTGTTGGCAGAAATGGACAGCTTCAAGCGTCAGGTGGCGGCTGTGCAGCAGTGTCAGAGCGCTCTACGACTTCCGGAGGAGGTGGTTGCCGGTCTGGCTGTCTGCCGCACCGCACAGAGCCTGCAGCAGGAAACCAGCCAGCTGCAGCACACCACCATCCAGCAGTGCAACATACTACAGGTAAAGGGCATTCATTCTATTAAACTTTTCAAAATTACTTCCATTAGGTGTCCTTGTTTAGAAATATTACACCAAATTACTACATACACTAACACATCATAATTCCAATATTTTTTTAACAGTAATTTTGATTGCGCTAACAAAAAGCACTGAAAATACAGGTTCCATTAGGACTATTTCATACATATCAATAACAACCTTGGCTCTCTTGAAAAGTTTTATATGAATTCAAGTGATTATTATTATTAGGCTGTTGCGTCCAAAGTAATACGTGGTGTCCCAGCAGTCTTTCTCAAGATATCTTGCTTCTCGTTTGAGACCTTTCAGACTGGTATTATCCTCCAATCCTCTGCTTCTGGGCTGATTTACCTTTAAGCTCATTGTGGTGAAGATTAGTTATCTAGAGGAAGGGTCCTTGAGGAACGTGGAGGACAAACAACTCAAGCATCAATTGAAAATGATTAAAAAGGGAATGAAACGATGGATATGTCTGTGTTCTTTGAGAATTAATTTTCTAATGGAAAATAGGCGCCTATCCTCAAAGGTGGGAAAAGTGAAATAGGAGTGCTGATGTACAGTGGGGCAAATAAGTATTTAGTCAACCACTAATTGTGCAAGTTCTCCCACTCGAAAATATTAGAGATGCCTGTAATTGTCAACATGGGTAAACCTCAACCATGAGAGACAGAATGTGGGGAAAAAAACCCAGAAAATCACATTGTTTGATTTTTAAAGAATTTATTTGCAAATCATGGTAAATGGAAAATAAGTATTTGGTCAATACCAAAAGTTCATCTCAAAACTTTTTTATGTGCCCTTTGTTGGCAATAACTGAGGCCAAACGTTTTCTGTAACTCTTCACAACCTTGTCACACACTGTTGCTGGTATTTTGGCCCATTCCTCCATGCAGATCTCCTCTAGAGCAGTGATGTTTTGGGGCTGTTGTACGGCAACACGGTCTTTCAACTCCCTCCACAGATTCTCTATGGGGTTGAGATCTGGAGACTGGCTAGGCCACTCCAGGACCTTGAAATGCTTCTTACGAAGCCACTCCTTTGTTGCCCTGGCTCTGTGTTTGGGATCATTGTCATGCTGAAAGACTCAGCCACGTCTCATCTTCAATGCCCTTGCTGATGGAAGGAGATTTTCACTCAAAATCACTCGATACTTGGCCCCATTCATTCTTTCCTTTACACAGATCAGTCGTCCTGGTCCCTTTGCAAAAAACAGCCCCAAAGCTTGATGTTTCCAACCCCATGCTTCACAGTGGGTATGGTGTTCTACGGATGCAATTCAGTATTCTTTCTCCTCCAAATACAAGAGCCTGTGTTTGTACCAAAAAGTTCTATTTTGCTTTCATCTGACCATAACACATTCTCCCAGTCCTCTTCTGGATCATCCAAATGCTCTCTAGTGAACTGCAGACGGGCCTGGACGTGTACTTTCTTCAGCAGGGGGACACGTCTGGCAGTGCAGGATTTGTGTCCCTGGTGGCGCATTGTGTTACTGATTGTAGCCTTTGCTACTGTGGTCCCAGCTCTCTGTAGGTCATTCACAAGGTCCCCCCGTGTGGTTCTGGGATTTTTGCTCACTTTTCTTGTTATCATTTTGACGCCACGGAGTGAGATCTAGCATGGAGCCCCAGACTGAGGGAGATTATCAGTGGTCTTGTATGTCTTCCATTTTCTAATAATTGCTCCCACAGTTGATTTCTTTACACCAAGCGTTTTACCTATTACACATCAGTCTTCCCAGCCCGGTACAGGTTTACAGTTTTGTCTCTGGTGTCCTTCGACAGCTCTTTGGTCTTGGCCATAGTGGAGTTTGGAGTGTGACTGACTGAGGTTGTGGACAGGTGTCTTTTATACCGATAATGAGTTAGAACAGGTGCCATTAATACAGGGAACGAGTGGAGCCTCGTTAGACCTCGTTAGAAGAAGTTAGACCTCTTTGATAGCCAGAAATCTTGCTTGGTTGTAGGTGACCAAATACTTATTTTTCACTCTAATTTGCTATTAAATTATTTAAAAATCAAACAATGTGATTTTCTGTTTTTTTTTCCCACATTCTGTTTCTCATGGTTGAGCCTTACCCATGTTGACAATTACAGGCCTCTCTAATCTTTTCATGTAGGAGAATTTGCACAATTGGTGGTTGACTAAATACTTATTTGCCCCACTGTACGTAAGCCAACATATGAAAAAAAAAATAATTAAAAAAAAAACTTGTCTTCTTCAGGAGGCAGTGGTGCAGTATGAGCAGTATGAACTGGAGGTCAAGAACCTACAGAGGTTAATAGAAGAAGCCCACCGTATCATTCAGGACCGGCCTGTCTGCACAAGCAACATTAAAGAACTGCAGGCACAAATACACCACCACGAGGTGAGTTTATAACTTTGCATCATGTTAGCAGTAACACATGTTTTGAGAGAAAACCCACACAAGCAGGAAGAAAAAGCTTGCAAATTCAAACAAATAAGAAATATGGTTGTGGTGTTATCAAATCAGAGCAGTAACAAAAAGAGGGGAAACAGGAAGGGGGTTTCCTGTACTATTCGATCATTATTTGGTTACAGGAAATGCACTGCGAATGTATGTACTACTACTCAGATTTGAATCTTTACAAAGACATTATGAAGACTTTTTAGTAATATGGTGGCTGACTGGTTAGAACATCAGTCATGCTTTAGCTGAAAATGTAATCAAATATATATACTGGACTGTCTCAGAAAATTAGAATACACAATATTCTAATTTTCTGAGACAGTCCTGTACATTAATCCACCATTTAAAGCAGGGGTGTCCAAACTTTTTGCAAAGGGGACCAGATTTGGCGTGGTAAAAATGTGGGGGGCCGACCTTGGCTGACGTCCTTCACATAGAACAATATACAGGACTGTCTCAGAAAATTAGAATATTGTGTATTCTAATTTTCTGAGACAGTCCAGTATATATATATGTGTATATATACATACAAGCTTGTACACTGTTGGACTCCTTGTATGCATTTGTGGGGGGAAAAAATTTAAAATAAGCATTATGTTTTCACTTAAATACTCGTGAATGTTAAAACAACAATCCATTGTTCGTCACTTTTAAAAATAAAAGCAAAAATCAAAGTGCAAACATAACAAAGAGATAAAACTAGTTAACTCAGAGGCCAAAAGAACCTGTTCTACTTTTTTTCTGCACATGGTGCAAGTTGGATCATTGCAAGCAATCACAATCACACAACTAGTAAACAAATGTGTACCTACTTAAACTGCTGGCAGAAAGGTGAAAACAAATCACTCCCACTGTTCATAGCTGAGAAATTACCCTACACTAGACAGGAATTTTCAGTGCAAAGGCAGAGAGCAGGGACAGGTTTGTTCACATCTCAACTATAAGATGTCGCCATTGTGCTTTTAATAACATCACTAGATACAGTTAAAACAACAAGAAAAGCCTAGCAAAAGAAAACACAATTCAACTACTGGAACTACAATATTTTCAATGAAACAAATAGTGGCATACAGCAATACCATAAAACTGATGAAATAAATGGCTTCAGATTCATTCATTATAGGCCTGAGCAATACTGGAAATATATTTTCAAAACCAAAGCCGCTAGTGATCTAAAACCAAAACAGGCACCTCTCTTAGGCATATATGATTCTCAATGAGCAGCGACATCAAAAAAATTCAGTCGTTCCCTAATAAATCTCGATAATTTTTTAAAACAATTTTAACAAAACTTAAAATGGCTATAAAACTCAAATTTTACGCTAGATGCACAAAAATGCAGAGATAATTACCTATATTTTCAGGATCAATAGCAATATTTAACATAACATCTGTAAGTTTTTGCCCAAAATAACAACTTAAATTTTTTTTTTTTGATTTAGTGCAAATTTTCAACAGCGAATAAATCCCTGAATTTTCACATCAGAAACATAACACTTGAGAAAAGCATGCAGAATCATCTTAATTTTACTCAACAAAAGCAAAATTTTGCATTTTTCTGTATACAATCACAACTTATTTAGGTTGAATGCCGATGTTACTGTTGCCTCAGCACAGAGGCACGTCTTGCCCGCTATCTGGCCCTAGTTGTTTTTAGATTGAAATGTTACATAAAATAAAACATGTAAAAGGCAGGTTTTTGTATGGACTCAGCAATGTCTAAATTACTACTTTTTTGACAAAAAACGGGCAGTTGGCCGAAAATTACCTGATCATTTGAATGTAAACTTGCGCCACTGTGTATGGATACAACATGGCGGCCATCACAAAACAAAGAGCTTTTTAAGTTGAAAATTCTTGTAAATAAATGCGTACATCACGCTATTTCTGTAGATATGAACATACAACAGTCTAAATTCTTGATCCAAAGCAAAAAAACGGGCAGTCATTCATTTTACGTAAATATTTCGAACTGAAGTTACGCTAATTTTTTCCAAGCATTTTTTTCACAACGGTTCAAAGTGCATGCAAGGGGCTATTTTATATAATAATTAACTTGAATCCTCGACCAAATTACTCTTGAGACACTCCTTCCTGCTTGAATGCAGTAAAACATTCGTCCTTTTTCCACCTAAATCCGGCTTTTGAATGCAGCGTGTTTGAGTATATCACAGTGAAAGCCAAATGCTCTGCCTGGGTCGGCCCCCAACGGGAAGGTGTGGCGCAATGTTTGGAGCTGTCTTGTCAACTGATAGTGAAGTCTAGGGCTGCAGCTATCGATTATTTTAGTCGTCGATTAATCGATGAACTAGTTAGTTCGAATAATCGAATAATCGGATTAGGAACATGAAAAATTAAAATACCCGAGCTGAGCCTGAAACAGTAAAAAAATAAAAAAATAAAAAATAAAGATTTATGTACAACAAAAGAACAATTGCCTAACTTACACAGCAAAAGTCTGCTAGCTTAAATGCTATAAAACGCTCTTAACAAATGGTTCAGACACATATTCCCACAGAAAATGGCTAAATATACCTATAAACTAAATTACCAATGCATTAAAAAACATTAGTGCAAACAAAAACTTAGCTTATGTTGGTCTTAACATGGAGCAGCTGGATTCAGCCATGTGAAATGAGGCAGACTAGAGGGCAGTGGAGCCGCCCAAATCAATAAACCTCAATGCAAACACTTTCAAAATAAACCATTACAGCACCACTTTAACTAAACGAATAGTTGAGGCAGCAAAATTTAATTAGAATCTTTTTTTCTAATCGAATACTCGAGTTAATCGATTAATCGTTGCAGCACTAGTGAAGTCTATGCTCTAGTCATACTGTACTTTATCAGAATATGGCTCATGCATTGATCTGCAAAAATTGGCAACTTCCGGTTTAACCACAATCATTGGTTCCTGATTCTTGAGTTTGTACTTTTACAATAAACATTTCAAGCGTTCTTGTTCTAAACACCTAAAAAGGAAACATTTCCACCAATATAAACACACTTTCAAGCATATGTAAGCATGCCTCAGCCCCCCACTCATCAGAACTGCCAAGCAGTCAGTTGCCAATGATTAAATTCAGTGAGAATACAATAAGACTCTATTGACTCCCATTGAGATTAAATTGATGTTTTCATATGCTGTCTATTCGAATTAAAGTACTGAAAAAAGAAATGTCGCATGCCATTATGAAGCTGGCCCGCACATATTTTGACTTTATCTGATGATGCTGACTCATTTGTTGATGGTTGGATTCAACTGCGGTATTCGAGGCCAACTTTGTACACTTGGATAATGATGCGGCAGTTTGAACCCATACCGCAGGGACTCGGGGAAAACTGATTCCTGGAAGCGTGTGATTATATTTGATGTTATTTTCAGCTTTTTGCTTGCTTCGCTTTCTTGCAATCTCCGAGCTCTCCATCACGGCAGCTCACTGATGCCTGCGGTTGGCCTCTTAAGCCGAGCGCCTCGCCTCTACCGCTGGCCTAGTTAGTCACGTGACCTGATTATATGTGCGTTGACCATCTGCGGCGCTCGGGGTCGAGGAGGCGGAGTAGAGAAGAAGGAGGGGTTGGCCGCCATTCATTCTCATACCGCAGTTGAAACCTGACACCATCTTTGTCACTCCTCCAAACACTCCCTCTTATTTCGTCTGCTCCCTTTTGTTAGAAGGAATCCGCCCTGAGGATTGGCGGAGGAGGAAGCAAGGAGGCGGCAAGCGCTGACATCACTTCCTGTTTTTCCTTGCACTTTTTTTTATGAAGAGTCTGAGGAATTTTGAACTCAATCTCTCTCTCTCTCTCAACCAAACATCCTCCCTGTTTGCTCGACCGCCGCTCTGAGTCATATAACAGTTCTCGCCTCTGATTGGCTCAGAGATACAGAGGAGAGAGAGAAAAGCAAGGCTGCTCTTTTTCTATGCAACCACTTCGAAAAGCCAGAGGTTGGGAAGGGAGGAGAATGTTTAGATTGCTTCTCAGTCGGCATGCGAGTTTTGCCGTGTTAACCGGGAACTAGCGATCCACCCTCTCCTGACCTCGGGGTGGGTGGCTTCTCTATTCCGGTGGCTATGTTGTGACAGGAACTGGCCCAGAAGATCCGCGGCTACCAGGAGCAGATCGCTTCGCTCCACTCCAAGTGCAAGATGCTGACGGTGAAGGCCAAGCACGCCACCATGCTGCTTACGGTCAGCGAGGCGGATGGCCTTTCGGACGAACTCAGCGACGACGACATGCCCGGCACCGGAGGAGCCGGCGACAAGGAGCTTCCTGCGCACCCCTCTGTCGTCATGGTGAGTGGCCGAGCCCCCGCATGCATCTCGGGTGACTGCATGTGTGAGTGATGACATCCTCTACGATAGAACAATCATTTAAAAGTGGTTACTTCTTGTAAAGTAAGCTATAACTGCAATACAAAAGTATTAACACTGTTACCCTTTGTTTCATAGAATCCTCAATTGTATCTTGGATAAGATTGCTTTTCAAAACGACAAATACAGCATATGACATTCACTCATGCTCCTAAACCTAATTTGAAAAAGAAAAGTAGTTTTACCTGACCTTAACATGAAAGATACGAAACTGATAAAAAACAAAACATATTTTTCATGTATTTTATCCAACAATTGTCAATAGAGAATCCATCTTTATCTATACTTTGGTCAAGTTTTTTTTTAAGTAATTATATCGTAATCAAAGTGTAATAGATGTGGCTAATCTTTTTCCTGATTACCAATGGGATAGCCTATGAGCTGTCAAAATAAACATTTTTTACACAATTAAATTTTACTTTCTTATGCAAAGTGATAAAATAATAAATAGTTAATTGTACAGGTCTGTGCATGTTATTTTTTTAGTTGTAAAGGGAACCTCAGACTTAAAGACTTGTGGTCTCTAATAAGCCACAATTGGTCTCTTTTACTAAAATATGTTATTAGAAACACATAAAATATTGCCATTGACTTGAAAATTTATAATATTTAGTAGGGCTGTCAAAATTATCGCGTTAACGGGCGGTAATTAATTATTTTTAAGTAATCACGTTCAAATATTTGACGCAATTAACGCCCATGCCCCGCTCAAACAGATTAAAATGACAGCACAGTGTCATCATGGCCACTTGTTACTGGTGTTTTTTGTCTTCCTCTGCTGGCGCTTTGGTGCGACTAATTTTATGGGTTTAAGCACCATGAGAATTGTGTAATTATTGACATCAACAATGGCGAGCTACTAGTTTATTTTTTGATTGAAAATTTTACAAATTTTATTAAAACGAAAACATGGAGAGGTTTTAATATAAAATTTCTATAACTTGTACTAACATTTATCTTTTTAGAACTACAAGTCTTTCTATCCATGGATCGCTTAAACAGAATGTTAATAATGTTAATGCCATCTTGTTGATTTATTGTTATAATAAACAAATACAGTACTTATGTACAGTATGTTGAATGTATATATCCGTCTTGTGTCTTATCTTTCCATTCCTACAATAATTTCCAGAAAAATATGGCATATTTTAGAGATGGTTAGAATTGCGATTAATTATGATTAATTAATTTTTAAGCTGTGATTAACTTGTTTGTTTTGATCTACGGAGAGCGCCATGTTTTATGTTTGCAATGGACGTTCGGGGTGAAGACGTAGATTGTCACTGTCACTAGACCAACACTACCGGTGTTCTGCAATTCCTTTTACGCGGCGAGATGTCCAACACATGTGCACATTGGTTAAAAGTGGTGAGTACCGTAATTTTCGGACGATAAGCCGCTACTTTTTTCCTTCATTTTGAATCCTGCGGCTTATAGTCCAGTGCGGCTAACTTGTTGATTTATTTGGGTTAATGGGTAACACTTGATTTGACAGCGGCGTCATAAGACAGTCATCCGGCAAATTATGTCACTAAGTCCATTTATTTCCAGCTCGGATCTTTTATATCCATTCAAAAGTGAGATAATTTGCCGAATAACACTAAATGACATCTGTTATAAGGATTGATTAATGCTCATGACAGTGTGATGTCATCATTATGACTGTCTAACGACAGTCTTGTGGCGCTACTGTCAAATAATGTGTTCCCAAATACAATAACTACCAACTAATGAAACAACTGGAACAGTAACTGAAGAAATAATTGGCACAGAACATGAATTTTGATTGTTATTTACATCTGTAGCGCTGCTATGCATGCTAGGAGGCATGTGGGGCAACAGCAATGTTGACGTTGACAGCAGGTGGCAGCAGAGGTTGGCTGTCTAAATGAAGCGTCTTGAAGCAATGAAGCTTTGCGGCCAATTGGTTCAAAGCTTTACGGTGGTTCATTTTGTCTTATGAGAGTGAGGACAGCTGCGACTTATCGATGAACAAATGTAGCGGCTTATAGTGCAAAAATTACGGTACTTACCATTCGTGTTTTTATTTATTCTTTTATTACCTTTTTATTGTCTCAAAATACTTTTTGCATGTGTTTCCCTATCATACTTTTAAGCATTGTGTTTTCTTATGGTAGCTCAAAAGCAGATTGTTGATCTGTTGACAACATTTGTCACGTAACGTATTTAAACCACCCTTATTTGATATTACTACGTTTAAGTATTTTCTTAAGGCATCCTTGGCATGTTCTGTCTGTATGCATGTAAACAAAACAAGCTGAAAGCACATGTGTCAAATTCGCCTCTTGTAGGACCTTTCGCCGGTGTAGCACATTTTGGCAGAACACCGGTTTTGTCATACTCTTGTCTCGTCTCAACGCGTCTTTCCTGTTGAGTTTGCTTTTGCTTTCGTTTTGTGAAATATCGACAGTGCTGTCATGCTCATTAATGTTCCCCTCTGGTGCAAATTGAAAGGGTTGAACAGATGACGCTTTTATGTCGCTAGAACCATATTCTGAAAGCCCAGCAGGGTAAACCAGTGACGTCACCGCCCTGCGACGTCAACAACGGCGACCTACTAGTTGAACTAATTTTCCAAATTGTTTAAAAACGAAAACATGAAGAGGGGTTTTAATATCAAATTATTTTAATTCATAATAACATTTATCTTTTAAGAATTACAAGTCTTTCTATCCGTGGATCCCTTTAACTTACTTCCCACCTAAAGGTTATAAATTATCTTAATAATATATTTATAAATTTGAGAATCACATTGTTTTTCAAATTTTTCTTTTACACACATAAAATATACTGAATCTCATATTTAAGAATATATTTAAATTTTATTGCTTTGACTTTATTGCTCCATTTGCACGTGCGTGTGTGCGCACGTGCACATTTTTGTCTGTTTCATTCATTCGCCTGCTGTGTTTGCACATCTCCTGCTACCGTGCACGACCCACATTCCGTGGCCTTGTCACTGCTGTCTGCAATGCATTGTGCCAGGAAACAAGATATCACAGCACGTTTTTTTGTGTGTAAGCAAGCGGCACGCCAGCATGATAGTCTAGTCGTCAGGATCATCGACTTTGTTGACTTAGCCGCCGCGCAGCTGAGAGCAAATTTTTGCATGCCGGTGTCCTGCATTGCACCACATTGCATCATAAAACCCGGGAAAGCGTCCCGCGTATTTTTAACAAAGACTTTAGCCAAGTTGTGAAGTGCCAGAAAACAGTGCAGTTAGGCCTTGGCTCACGTTTCAGCTGTGTTTCTCTACTCATGCATGCATGCAGGCTGGCTTTTAGACAACTGGGACAATTCTAGAACAGCTGATGCCACTCATACTCTCTCTAGACATGGTATGCTTTGGTGGTCAGTACATTCAATGTTAAAAAATGCTGTGTTTTTCTTGTTTATCGCCGTTATAAACACTGAAATGCCGTTTTAGAGGACATTTGATAGTTAGAAACACATTATTGACTACAATTGCTCACAGCAATCTAATGAGATGGATTTTGTTAGTTTTTTGTTTGACTTGATTGCTCCCCTCGCAATTATTAAACAACCCGCCGGCAACCTGCTCAACCTGCCCTTCCACTTTGATTTTAAAGCCTATTCTCACTCTTCCCTTCTTTTTTCTGTTGTCTCACTATTTCATTTGGCTTTGTTCCTTTCCTATATGTCCCACTTTTCCCCCCTTCCGCCTGCTTCTTTTGGTGCGGTATGGTCAGATGACAGCAGGCCGCTGCCACACACTCCTCTCCCCTGTGACCGAGGAGTCGGGGGAGGAGGGCACCAACAGCGAGGTCTCCTCTCCCCCTACCTGCCGCTCCCCCTCCCCTGGGGCTAACGCTGACGCTCCTCTTAACCAGGTACTGCCAACCCGTACCCTGAAACCCCGCCGTGCTCACCCGCTAACCCTGCTAGCGCTTCACGTCATCACCCTCCATTTAATTTATTCTGATTATTCACACCAATTTACGTATTGAATATCTACCCTATACATGGCTATGACGCCCATTGACATTGATAGACGTCCTGCTATCAACTGCTGCTGACCCGCCCCCATTCAAAATGGATTGGACCTCAAATGCGTTAAGGGGTGCATTTAAGATATATTTACCACGAGCCATACTTGGTGACTACTGTATACAGTGGGGCAAATAAGTATTTAGTCAACCACTAATTGTGCAAGTTCTCCCACTTGAAAATATTAGAGAGGCCTGTAATTGTCAACATGGGTAAACCTCAACCATAAGAGACAGAATTTGGGGGGGGGGGGGAAACAGAAAATCACATTGTTTGATTTTTAAAGAATCAAACCGCAAATCATGGTGGAAAATAGGTATTTGGTCAATACCAAAAGTTCATCTCAATACTTTGTTATGTACCCTTTGTTGGCAATAACAGAGGCCAAGCGTTTTCTGTAACTCTTCACAAGCTTTTCACACATTGTTGCTGGTATTTTGGCCCATTCCTCCATGCAGATCTCCTCTAGAGCAGTGATGTTTTGGGGCTGCCGTTGGACTTTCAACTCCCTCCACAGATTTTCTATGGGGTTGAGATCTGGAGACTGGCTAGGCCCCTCCAGGAACTTGAAATGCTTCTTACGAAGCCACTCCTTTGTTGCCCTGGCTGTGTGTTTGGGATCATTGTCATGCTGAAAGACCCAGCCACGTCTCATCTTCAATGCCCTTACTGATGGAAGGAGATTTTCACTCAAAATCTCTCGATACATGGCCCCATTACTTCTTTCCTTTACACAGATCAGTCGTCCTGGTCCCTTTGCAGAAAAACAGCCCCAAAGCATGATGTTTCCACCCCTATGCTTCACAGTGGGTATGGTGTTCTTCGGATGCAATTCAGTATTCTTTTTCCTCCAAACACGAGAACCTGTGTTTCTACCAACAAGTTCTATTTTGGTTTCATCTGACCATAACACATTCTCCCACTCCTCTTCTGAATCATCCATATGCTCTCTAGCGAACCGCAGGCGGGCCTGTATGTGTACTTTCTTCAACAGGGGGACACGTTTGGCAGTGTAGGATTTGAGTCCCTGGCAGCGCATTGTGTTGATAGTAGCCTTTGTTACTGTGGTCCCAGCTCTCTGTAGGTCATTCACTAGGTCCCTTTGCGTGGTTCTGGGATTTTTGCTCACCGTTCTTGTTATCATTTTGACACCACGGGGTGAGATCTTGCGTGGAGCCCCAGATCGAGGGAGATTATCAGTGGTCTTGTATGGCTTCCATTTTCTAATAATTGCTCCCACAGTTGATTTCTTTACACCAAGCGTTTAACGTATTGCAGATTCAGTCTTCCCAGCCTGGTGCAGGTATACAATTTTGTTTCTGGTGTCCCTCGACAGCTGTTTGGTCTTGGCCGTAGTGGAGTTTGGAGTGTGACTGACTGAGATTGTGGACAGGTGTCTTTTATACCGATAATGAGTTAAAACAGGTGGCATTAATACAGGTAACGAGTGGAGCCTCGCTAGACCTCGTAAGAAGAAGTTAGACCTCTTTGACAGCCAGAAATCTTGCTTGTTTGTAGGTGACTAAATACTTATTTTCCACTGTAATTCGGAAATAAATACTTTAAAAATCAAACAATGCAATTTTCTTTTTTTTTTTCACATTCTGTCTCTCATGTTTGAGGTTTACCCATGTTGACAATTACAGGCCTCTCTAATCTTTTCAAGTAGGAGAACTTGCACAATTGGTGGTTGACTAAATACTTATTTGCCCCACTGTATAAATAAATACCTTAAATAAAAAGTTATATAACAGTGTATATATAACGGCAGTTTATTGCGAATTTGAGCATTTTATGGTTTTCCTGTTTTGTTTTGGTTTTATTTTATAGAGTATAATTCTGGTAACCATAGCTGCCAGTATTGTTCCATAAATTCAACATCTCTTTTACAGTGTAAATAAATACTGGGTTTTCGGAAATTCTTTTGAGTTGTATCTTTCAAAGTAGCTTCATAAGACTTTGGTCAGATGCTCGATTGAAAACAACATCAGTTGTCATAGATCACATTTGCTCGTGCTGACACTAAAGTGACTTCATATTGGTTAATATGTACACTCTATAATATCCAAGTCTCTCCTGTGATTGGTTTTAAATCTATTCCTTTCATTTAATAATTTTGCACACACCCATGTTCCGTACCACAGGGTCGCAGTGGTCTGACTCGAGCCGCCCTCCAGGAGCTCTACGACCCTTCTATGGAGACCAGCACCGCCAACCTGGATGACCTTCAGAGATCATGGGAAACACTCAAGAATGTGGTACGTTTTAAGCCAGCCACTTTGAACAGCAATCACACTCAGTCATCGTCATCCTTTCGTCGTGCCCTAGATAAGCGAGAAGCAGAAGAGTCTGTACGAAGCCCTGGAGCGACAGCAACACTACCAAGAATCCCTGCAGTCCATTTCCACCAAGATGGAGTCCATAGAGGCAGCGCTCGGCGAAAGCCTGGAGCCTAGCAAGAGCCCTGAGAGCCAGATGGCGTCACATCAGGCCTTGATGGACGAGATTCTGATGCTGCAAGATGAGATTGGCGAGCTGCGGACGTGCTTCTCGGAGGAGCTGACGGACGGTGATGGCGAACCCGCCGACCAGCTGGCCCTGCAGTCCACCCTCACCGTGCTGGGAGAGAGAATGGCCACCATCAGGATGAAGGCCTCTGGAAAACGGCAGCTGTTAGAGGTGAGATTTTCTGATCTCACACATTTTAACAAATGAATGGACTTAAATACAGCTGCAAATGTGAAACCTTTAACGGGGTTATCCAGGAAAAACTCAGCGAGCAACTGGAGGAACAGCGTCAGGAACAGGCGCTTCAGCGGTACCACAGCGAGGCCGAAGAGCTGGACCACTGGCTGCTCAGCACCCGCGCCACCCTCAGCTCGGCGCTTCACCTCCAAAATGAAGACCTTGACATGGAGGAGCAGCTCATCGACTGCCAGGTGAACAGTCCCTTTCTTTCTTTGCTGTTCTTTTATACTACAGTGGGGTAAATAAGTATTTAGTCAACCAGTAATTGTGCAAGTTCTCCACTTGAAAGTATTAGGGAGGCCTGTAATTGTCAACATGGGTTAACCTCAACCATGAGAGAAATGATGTGGGGGGAAAAAACTGAAAATAACATTGTTTGATTTTTAAAGAATTTATTTGCAAATCATGGTGGAAAATAAGTATTTGGTCTATACCAAAAGTTCATTTCAATACTTTGTTATGTACTCTTTGTTGGCAATAACGGAGGCCAAACGTTTTCTGTAACTCTTCACAAGCTTTTCACACACTGACGCTGGTATTTTGGCCCATTCCTCCATGCAGATCTCCTCTAGAGCAGTGATGTTTTGGGGCTGTCGTTGGGCAACACGGACTTTGTTGATTTACAGTTGTCTTCTCTGCTATAATAATAACCAACGCAGCCCCGTGTTCAATACAAAACCTTCCTACCACAACAAAACAAGTAGGAACTAATATTCACATAGGAACTACATTTATACAACATAAAATATACAACATAAAATATACAATATAAATGAATACTACATCACATTTGTAAAATACAAACACATAATAAAATAAATAATAGCCCATTTAAATAAAATACACTGAAATGAGCTAAAACACCTGTAATAAAATAATAATAATACACAGATCCTGTTTACACAATTAATTAATTTCTGTGTGGCGCTTTAACTTGAGAAAATCAACCAATAAAGCTTTTGAAAACCGTTCATAAGAAAAAAATCATTGAGGCATTTCATTTGTAAAATAAATGTTAAAATCTTTGTCATTGGGATTGCTTTTCTGTTTAGCACAAGACTTCTTTTTTCTTCTTTCTTCAGAAAGAAAGCTGACCAATACGCGGGGTCTGAAAGGCAAATTGTTGTTGGATTATTATCTTTAAATACATGCTACTTTTTGAGCAGGATTCTAGCTTTGTATAGGCTACTGTTCCTGTTGTTGAAAGCACAAAAGTGTGTAATAAACAACTAGCACACTTATATTTTGCATTTTGTTTTCTTACTGTACCAAAAATGAACCGAGCCGTGACCTCAAAACCGAGGTACGTACCGAACCGAGATTGTTGTGTACCGTTACACCCCTAGTTTACATATTTAAATTTTCAGATATTAAGATTTGAATGAGGCAAAATAACATGCCTTTTCTCTCAAATATATTGTCATAATCATGTTTCACATGTACTGTAATTATTTTCTGTATATAAATTAATTTGATTTTGAAAAAGTCTTTTTTTTCAAACTTGAGTCTTGAAAAAGAGGGGTTCGTCTTATAATCAGGGCCGTCTTATATTCGGGCGAATAAACGGTAAACGGGCCAATAAACGGTAAATACTATGTTAAAATATCTACTTTAGAGTCTTACTTGGGGCTGTAACCGGAGTCAATTTCGGTTATTTTCTTTTATTAACATTATATTACCATAATTTTTGGACTATAAGCCGCTACTTTTTTCCCTCATTTTGAATCCTGCGGCTTATTTGTTGATTTATTTGGGTTCCGGGAGAACTGATTGCGAGAGTTGGTGGTGCAGACGTGAGCTTGTCAGGGTCAATCTTGCTCAGTCAGTTGCATGATGCACACATTGGGCTTCTTTGATAAGAAGGCGTCATGTATCTCTTATGCCCTATATTCTGCTTGTTTTCCTTAAACTATGATTTAAGTGCTATTTATTTTATATTGGGTGTGTTAGAGTAATACAAACAGTCAAACAGTAAATACGAGAAACGATACTATTCCCTGATTGATTATATTAAGTGTGTTAGAATAATGCAAACAGCTAGACGGTGCCTACGAGAAAAGGTCTATCTCCTCCAGTCCTATCCCTAAAACAGTTCCTAAACTCTAATCCTAACCCAAATACATATGTAAAAATCCCAATATTGCATCAAAGTGACACAATTTACTAAATGACACTCGATGACATATGGTATCACCCAAATGAAATCAGAGTAGTTCTATACTAGTATGTATGGTCGCACATACACAGCAAGTTCCTTTACTGCCCTTGCTCTTCCTTTTTCTATGGTAACATCACAACATGGGCTCATATTAGAGCTGCTAATATTAAGACGTCAACATAAACCCTATAATTAGCTAAGAACCACCTCTCTACAATAGGAACATGCACAACTGTGTTTGTGGTAGTCAGGGGAGGTTAAATAAGATGATTAGAAGATCACATATGGCTCCTGTCCACCCCCCTGTGTATATCCTTATCTCGTGGGGGGCAACCCTGGCTAGGACAATAGACTAATAACACAGACCAACATGTACCTTAAAACGAAGAGTTGAAATGAAATTTTTGTATCTGTTTGGCTGAATAGGAAAAATGACATTTTTCAGTTTGAATTATAATTGCGTCTTTTTGCGTTAAAGACCAATTCTGAAGCTCCTTGTATTTTCTCAGAGTGGCAGTAGAAAATGGAAACTGCTGAATAGAAACACTTTGTGTTGTGTAGGAATGTTACAATTGCAGCCAAGAGCCCTTAAATGACGCTCCAACACTAAGCCTTTGTTTTTTTTGCCGCGCAGAACATGTTGTTCGAGATCGAGCAGAAGGTGTCGTATTTGTCCGAGCTGTCGGTGCACAGTGAGAGCTTGCTCCTGGAGGGTCGAGCCGAAACAAAGGGAGAGGCCGAGCAGCTCACAGTCAAACTGCAATCCCTGAAGGACAGCTTGCTGGAGCTGCAGCAGATGCTGCAGGACAAGCAGGTGGACATACAGGTGAGCGGATGCTATGTTTGAAAGTTTTCTTTGAAGGTGCACATCTCCAGTTGTATTTCTATTCTGTAGTCGTATTTTTGAGTTGTTGAATCTGCTGAGTTAAGGGCTCTTGATACTCAGTGGGCCCAATTAACAGAGCAGGCCATTTGAGCCTCCGAGGCTGTAATCTCTCCATCCATTTTGCATGCTTAACCTTTTTCATTTTATTCATGAGAGATGACAATGCTCATTACTGTTTGCCTCATTAAGCCTCCTAGAAGTAATTCAAGTGCTACCACCTCCTAACGCTCCTGTCGGCTTGGGGGTTTTTTTTGCCCCCAGGGTTCCTTGCAAGAGCAGGATGACAGTGAGCCCGACTCATCGCTTTCACAGAGCCCCAACGTTCAAGATTGGCTCTCTCAGGCTCGATCGTCACGCACGCAGCAGCACCACGACAACCTGCTCAGACAGATGGTAAAGGGATTTGAGAATGTGTGTTTAAACTCGACCCGTGGCTAGCACAATCCTGGTTTCGCATGATTCTAAACATGACAATAAGCAAGCATCTAATTGACGCCCTTCTTCAGATTTTTTGTGTATAAACAAAAGCTTTGAAAAATGATAAGTTAACTCACAAATTAATTAACGCAGTTGAATATTTTAATCACAGGTTTTAATTCTGTTGTCCTTTTTTGATAAATTTTTGTATTAATATGGCAGTACATTTAAAACTGCGATTTCTGGAGAAATTACTATAGGGCTTTGCTGTGGTAGAAAAGACCCACCCAGTTGATTTGGAGACATTTGGGGGACACGTCCTGTTGATAACAGGTCACTTACTGTTGATTTGGGCACACAGGTTTTTTTGTTGCCATTGAAAATGAATGGGAAATTTGGACGTACATTGTCCTCAATGGCATCGACTTACATATGCGCCAATGGAATCCAAGTACATTGGCATCAGTAGAATCGACATACATGACCGTCAATGGCATGGACGTGCATAGCCCTCATTGGCATCTGTGTGCATGGGCGTCAATGCAGTGTAAATGCCAATGGAAATTAACGGGAAATTTGGACGTACATGGCCGTCAACGCTATGGACATGCATGGCTTTGAATGGCCTCGACTTACTTGGGCAGCAGTTTAATGTCAATGTGCTGTCATGCTAAATGGTCAAAAATCACAAGGACCTATTGTATGTTTTCCTGCCATTGAAAATAAATGGGAAATTTGGACGTACCTGGCTGTCAATAGCATCCCATTATAAATGAATGGGACATTTTTTGGCAAATTTTGGGGGAACCATAAGTATTTGGCAAATTCTGTATACAACTTTTATACCACTTAACATCCTGGACTTTTTTTTTAATGTCTAAATTATGCGATTTGGTCAAAAAAAGATTTTAAAAAATTTCAAAAAACACACGTTTACGGGCAAAAGGAAAATTTGTGGGGGCTCATTCAAGATATTATCTGTGTTGCGCGAAAATTCTGGTCATTTTGAAATTCGAATGGTGACGGTCGGTCAAACATGTTGGGCTGTGCAGCGCACCAAATAAACACCATTCAAAAAAAAAAAGGAGTTTTACTATCTGGGCTAAAGTTAGCTATAAACTACTTTTGAATATATTATTGGATTCTGTGCAATTAAGCGTGATTAACTATTTTATTTGTTGCTCACCCCCAGTCAAATCAAAAAATGATTGCTATAATCCACAAATATACAATGTACATTTTACACAGAATAAAATAATTTTATGATTTATGCTTATAGGAGCTGCAGCAGCATGTAGCAGAGCAGAAGAAGCTGCTTCAGTCAGTAGCCAGTGTTGGGGAAGACTTAATTCATCCACAGGTCACCACAAATGGGGATAGGTACTTTCTCACCTTTTCTTTTTTTTTCCAGTTTACTTGCATTTGCTAATTTAATTAATCTCGTTGTATTCTTTTGTTTAGCAGTGAGGGATCTCATCCCGTGGGAGTGTTGCTGGAAGCAGAAAGGTTTTCTCAAGGGGACCACTTGAGACATCGCTGGGAGAACCTCAATAAAGATCAGAGCACTAAGCTGCAGCTTTCTCTTAACACGCTGGAGCAGGACCAGTTTAGCCCAGTATGACCTCTTTACATTGCGGAAAAGTGAATTTCAATTTGATCAGAGAGGCAATTCTAATGCGAAATGTGTGTGCAGATCATCCACCGGTCCCGTCTGACCAGTCCCAGCATGGTGTTCCGGGGTGAGTCCAGCAACCAGGACTGTCGCTCTCCCACAGCTCTATTCGAAGCCTGCAGCCAAACTCTAGAAAGAATCACAGAAGAGGTAAAAACGATTACTCCTAACCCAATTTTCACTCTTTTCAGTCACTTTTATAAATCGCTTTGTTCCTCTTGCAGGCAGAGAGCGGCGACAAGAAGATGTCACTCTCTTCGCGTGGGGTGGCAGTCCAGCAGAACCTTTACGCTGCAGTGTCAGCCGCCTCAACCTGGTTGGACACTGCTGAGAATGAGATGCTCTCGGGGCCGGTGCTGCTCTCTGAAGACACTGAGACACAGCTCACACATCTTGAGGTGACGTGGAAGAAACGTGACTCACAAGAATACAGTCCCTGACAAGTCTTGTCGCTTATCCATTTTGTAGAAACAACTGCTAATAACCTGACTTTTAATTATTCAATTGGTTTCAGAAATGGCTCATATGAAAGCTAAGACCCTCCCAAATGATGTTGAATATACAAAAATATATTTGTTTCACTGAAAAAAAGATTTATCAATTAATGAAGACATAAAGGTCAAATTTTGGCAAGACAAAAGTTTTGTCGCCTACAGACAGTAGTGTGAAAATTGAACAAAAAATGTACTTCAAATACAAAAATATGTTACATAACATAAGATAATTAAGTAGTGGTGCTGTGAGATCCAAATTTAATATTTCTGTTTTCTGAGTAAATCCCGGCTCCATGCAGTCTCCAGTAGGTCTCCTGCAATATTTGCGGCGACTGTGGTGTAATTCAATGGAAGATTCATCTGAAAAATCCACCTTTTGCCACAAAACGGTGAAGTTTGGTGGTGGCAAAATCATGGTCTGGGGTTACATCCAGTATAGGGGTGTGCGACAGATCTGCAGGATGGAAGGCAACATAAATAGTCTGAAATATCAACAAATCTTAGCTGTCTGTTACATTCCTAACTATAAAAAGGGACAAATTCTGCAGCACGATGGTGCTCTGTCGCATAATTCAATCTCTACCTCAAAGTTCTTCAAGGCAAAGAAGATCAAGATCCTCCAGAACTGGCCAGCCAGGTCACCATACATGAACAGGATGAAAGAGGAAGCATGGAAGACGAAACCCAAGAATGTTGATGAACTCTGGGAGGCATGCAAGACTGCTTTATTTGATGTTCCTGATGACCTCATCAATAAATTATATGAATCCTTGCTGAATCGCATGAATGTTGTCCTTCAAGCCCATGGAATTCATACAAAATATTAAATTTGGATCTCACAGCACCACTACATAATTCGCTTATGTAACATATTTTTGTATTTGAAGTACATTTTTGTTCAATTTTCACACTACTTTCTGTAGGCGACAAAACTTTTGTCTTGCCAAAATGTGACCTTTATGACTTCATTAAATGATAAATCATTTTTCAGTGAAACAAATATATGTTTGTACATTCAACATCATTTGGGAGGGTCTTAGCTATCATATGAGCCATTTCTGAAACAAATTGAATAATTAAAAGTCAGGTTATTAGCAACTGTTTCTACAAAACGGATAAGCGACAAGACTTTTGTCTGGGACTGTAGTTGAAATGTGTTCAAATACTCAAATCTTATGCTTTATAACAACCTCATGAATAATTTAATAATTCTGTGCTGTTTTCTCCCATACAGAGCACCAATAAAGATTTGAAGTTGATGAGCAGAGAGGTAAACCAGTGCAGAGACCTGCTAGGTGGTGGGGCGGGCAGACTCTGCGGAGGGGAGGAGCGAGCCTTGATGGAGGACACCCTGGAAGGTCTGCAGGAGAGGATGGGCCTGCTGGACTCTACCCTTGAACAGCAATGTGACACCATGAGGGACAAACTTCAGGAGCACTTAAACTTCCAGGTAAAATTCTCTTTATTGAAACTCTTGATTCTGTTATCATTGTTTTTTTTTTATATGCACAGTAGCCTGTTGTGTTTTAACTTCAACACCGCTTGCTCTGTGTACCAGAATGAACTCAGAATGCTGTTCACGGCTTTGAGCGAGAGTAAGAATCTGCTGCTACAGAAGATGGCTGCAACAGCGGACCGGCCTGCAGCCAAGCAGATCGAGGTTTGAAAAAAACACTTTTATTCATGCGTCAAATGAAAGTAAATATCGTAGAATTGTTGGACACAACAACAACTATTCCTTTTTGCATCTGAAACCACATACTCACAAGCCACTACATTAGCTCTTGAATTGACAATAGAATATAGTGTTTATTATCGAGGTAGTTTTAATGATGTCAAAGTGCATAAAATCATCCGGAAAGGCAATATTTTATTTGTTTGGCTACAAAGAAGGACAAAATATTGGAAAAAGCTCTCAGTGCAATCTAGCCCAGTCCTGATATAACGACTCCATTCCACAAATTCAGTGATTAATTTATATTTCATGATAATGTCACAATATTAAAGCTGCAGATACTGATAACAGGAATGTGTGTGTGTGAACATTTTTTGGGGGCGAAGTGCACTCGCAAAAAAACTTGGCAAGTTATCGGGAACAAAAACGAAAACATATGTAGATATAGCCCTTTTTTTAAAAACTGTTTTTCACCAAATAGAAAATATGTAATAATCAATAAAATACAGAAAAATATTACAGTGATCCCTCGTTACTTCACACTTTAAACTTTGCGCCCTCAGTCCATGGCAGATTTTTTTTTTCAATTAAAAAAAAAAAAAAAAAAAATGCAGTATTTACATGGTCTCTCGCTCCTGACGCTTTTCTTGGTCAGGGAGTGCACTGGAGTTGCTTATTAAAGTTAACGATGATTGACAGACATTAAGGTTTGATCTTGCCAAAGGCGCTGGGAAGCGTCAGCTTCAAAGCGTCGCATGCATCAATCATCGTTTTACTTGTTAAAGAGATGCTGTGGCAACTCATTGTGTGTAAGTGAGCAGCTTGGGCAGATTTGAGTGGACTCACTCAATGAAACATTTAATAAAGACAAGCGTTTTTCTACTTTATTCTTGTTTAAAAATAATTCGGTGGGGCGGTAACATGTTTAAAACTCATAATCATACTTACTACAGTTGCGAAAAACGAGGGATCACTACGTATAAAATATATAATTGTTTATTTTCCAATTATGTTTATTTTGTCATTTACAATAAATCTATTGACCAATCATATTATGAAATGTATCAAGAGAAAAATCAGTGAAAATTAGATAAATTCGCTTTAATGAACCAATTTTAGTTTTTCAAATATTTTAGGACTCTTCTGTGCTGGTAAATGCTGGGTGGGCCTGTTGAAAGAGCAGGGGATTCCTGCTGTATATTGACATTAATGGATAATATTTGCAATGTCAATATTTGCAGACATTATCAGAGGTGGAGGACAGTCTGAGGGAATTTGAGCAGAGGGTAACCGAGCTGAAGACCAAAGCTGAAGGGCTCCAATCTGACCGTCTCTCCCATCAAGAACTCCTTAAACTACAAGTAACGCAAAAAACATGGAAAAAACAGACCAAATTCATTTTTTATGGCACTGTTAATGGGTGTTTGTTGCACAGGACACATATGAAGAGCTGCTACTGATGGTGGGCTCAAGACGTAGCGGCCTAAACCGGGCCCTTTCTCACAAGGCTCAGTACGAAGCGGCACTCAGAGATCTCACGGATCTGGTTGACACGGCTCAGGACAAGATGGCCGCTGACCAAAAAATGACTGTTTCCTCGGTTGTTGAGGTCCATATGTTACTAGACAAACACAAAGTAAGTTGTCTTGAAAAGCAGTAGCACTTAGTTTAACTGCCATGTTGATAATATTTCACGTTTTTCCTCTTCAGGAGTTCTTCCAGAGTCTTGAATGCCACATGATCCTCACTCAGACCTTCTACAGCAAAGTTTCTAGTTTGGTGACACCGCGAGAAAGTCAGGCCCTAGAAGAGGCCATGTCTTTAGCACACAGTGTCCTCAAACAGGCCCACAGGAGGGGGGTGGAACTGGAGGGTATTCTAGAGGTGAGAAGAAGCAACCGTACCCCAAAAACAACCACTAAGAAGGTATTGATGAGCTTGTGTCTGTCAGTCATGGAGCAGGCTTGTGGAAGACTACCAGGCTCTGTGTAGACAGCTTGAGTCTGTCGAGTGCAGCATCCCCACTGTGGGCCTTGTGGAAGAGACTGAGGAGAGACTTTGTGAGAGGATCAGTCTCTACCAGGTAAGGCAGCCAAACCAATGGGATGAAAATCTGGGATAACACGTATTAGCATATGAAGTTCGTCTCTCAGCATGACACTCATGTTCTCCTCGATTTTAGCGTCTGAAGGCGAGTCTAACCGAACATCAGCCCCAACTGTATCAGGTCCTTGAAGAGGGCAAAAGGCTCCTTCTATCTGTCAGCTGTTCGGACTTGGAACACCAGCTGACCCAGCTAGGAGAACACTGGCTTTCGTCAACCACCAAAGTCAACAAGGAGCTACACCGCTTCGACTCCACACTCAAACACTGGAGCAGGTCAGACTTGAATGGGGGAATTACATTTCATACTTTGTTTGTGTGTGTGATTTTTATGGTGTGAGAGCCCTATTTGAATGCAAAGGATTGTATATATATATATATATATATTAGGGCTGTCAAACGATTAAAATTTTTAATCGAGTTAATTACAGCTTAAAAATTAATTAATCGTAATTAATCGCAATTAATCGCAATTCAAACCACCATAAAATATGCCATATTTTTCTGTAAATTATATATATTCTGTAAAATAAATTGTTGGCATGGAAAGATAAGACACAAGATGGATATATACAGTGGGGAGAACAAGTATTTGATACACTGCCTATGGGAAAATCCATTGGCAGTGTATCAAATACTTGTTCTCCCCACTGTACATTCAACATACGGTACATAAGGACTGTAGTGGGCATTTCACTCTACTGTCATTTAAATCTGTCTATGCTGTCCTCACTCCAAAGCGTCTACTTTTTCCAAAGCTAGACAGCTAGTGAACGACGCCTTAATAATTAGACTTCTTCCTTTTTCATCTGATTTATTAATAAAATAGCCTCAAACCATTGTCCTCTTTAGACCGTCATAAAACTACAAAAAAAAAAGTACACAAGCCTTGCATTAGCAACAACGTTAGCTTAGCACGCTATACAGGTTCACTAAACATAAACAAAAAGCGTCTCATACAAAAAATAGAACATTTCGCTTACTAACATAATATGTACATTCTTTACAACAACCATACTTACAGACAAATCTTGTCCAAGGATCATATAAGCACAACATTACAACATAGGCGTCAGCCCGAGACGTCGTGCAGCCATATGAACTGGCAAGAAAAAATTAAACCATGTCGCAAAGCGACCACAAGAGTTCGCTGTTGTGCTGCAGCACAAAAAGCCTTGCTGTAAAACTTACCAAAAGGCAGAATACTGTCTGAGCGGGACATGTGCGTTAATTGCGTCAAATATTTTAACGTCATTAATTTAAAAAATTAATTACCGCGCGTTAACGCGATAATTTTCACAGCCCTAATATATATATATATATATATATATATATATATATATATATATATATATATATATATATATATATATATTCATGGCAAATGAGAATTGGCCAATTTGGAGGCCTGAACATGCTCAAAAACACACCAAAACATGCACATACTGTACATGCGGCTTTGCGTAAATTTTGTTAATTTTGCAATTTTGCGAAAAAATGTAATGAAATGGCTCAGTGGCGTACCCCTTGAAATTTTATAAAAGGCCTCTCTTATTAGGTTTTTTTAACATGGAGCGATGAAATTTGGGGATAAGTTGTGCAGAACTGCTTCAAAATTTCTTTTGCTCCCAAGTCCAAACAGGAAAATCAGGTATTTTGGATCGAATGTGAAAGTTTTATCAATTTACAGGGTGCACGTTTGAGACCTTGGCTTCTAGGGAGTTAGTTGGACCTGCCTTAAAATTGGTGTGACTGTTCATGAGACACATGAGAGATGAGATCTTAAGTTATCAAAATGGTGAGTTTTTATTCATGTGCCTGACCTGGGCGGGGTACCAAAGTTGGCCATTTTTTTTGGCAACACACCAAATTCAGTAAAGGACTAACTCTTTGATACAAGGTGCAATCTTTTTCATATCTGGCATGTATGAGAGGTATCCCGGCCTGAACAAGACTGCATTGAAATACTACCCATTAGGCCAGGTGCCCCCTAGTGGGAACAGGAAACACCTTTTTTTTTTTTTACTAGACAGGCTCCTCCTCCAAGGGAAAAATATCAATTGACCTCAAACCTGTCTCAGGGGAGCCTTAAGACATGTGTTCAGGTGCCTGATGAAAAATATTGAGGTTTCGTTAAAGCGGAGGGGTCCAAACAGGAACGTGAAAAAGACCGTTGCCATTTTGTCTCAACCCAAATTTGAAATTTGAACATTCATAACTTGGCAGACATACAACATATCTGCGCCAAACTTCCCGTGCTTGGTGAGAGTCGTACCCTGAAGGGTCCTGTAGGGGTCATTTGCATCAACTCTACAGCGTCAACTAGTGGCAACAGAAGGGTCACTCATTTTACTGATACATGTCCAGTTCTTTTCAGATTGGTCATTGTAGTTTCAAGACCTTTTGTAATATTACACTTTAAGGTCCATTTCCATATGTCGGTTGCCGTGACGACCCTTTGTACCCCATTAAAAGGAAGTTCATTTTTTTCAGGGACTTAGGCAGTTTATAGAGTCATGGAATTTGGCACACTTGGCCGAATTAGCCCAATTAGAAGAATAATTTTGGTTTTGAATAAGGGCGTGGCTGCACAGCTCAGTAGCGCCTCTTTTTTTTGTAGCACTCTCTCCAACAGGGTTTTTTCTCCTAGTTGTGTGAATGTATTTCTAATCCCCAAAAAACAGACAAGTTTTGAGCATGTTAGGTTCTCATGAGATGACGAGAGGGGGACGATCTGTCACCACCCAGACCTGCGTGCCGACCGAGTTGCGCCAAATTGCGAGGTCCTGCTTGCGGGCCTAGTTGTTCTTATTATTTCCCACCACTGACGCTAACTCGGCTAAATTTTATAGCCTTTTTTTCCCCCCCGTGTCTTTATCTTTGTTGTTTACCCACTCTAGGTACCAAAGGGAGTCGGCAGAGTTGAGCAACTGGTTGCAGTTGGCTCTGGATAGACTTGAGTTTTGGACAACGCAGTCGGTCACCGTGCCTCAGGAGTTAGAGACAGTCAGGGATCACCTCTGTGCCTTCCTGGTATGTTTATAATAGACTAAACTTCATAAATCCAATCACTTCTGTAAAATGCTTGCAAAGATCAGAGTTGAATCCCCAGTCCTAAACACTTTAAAGCGTTAACAAGTCAGATGTTGGCTCAGCATTTATTGCATCATACTGAAAGTCACTTGGACTTCTTTCAGGAGTTTTCCAAGGAGGTGGATGCTAAGTCATCCTTGCGTTCATCTGTGCTGAGCACGGGTAACCAGCTGCTGAGACTGAAGCGGGTAGATACAGCTGGTCTGAGGACAGCCCTGGGCCAAGTGGAGACCCAGTGGGCCGAGTTGCTCACACGTATTCCCGTCGTCCAAGAGAAGCTCCATCAGGTCTGTAAAAGAAGATAATGCTCCTTTCTCCGCCTCTGATGTCATCACAAGGGCGTAGGTTTGCATAGGGACGGTAGGGACATAACACTAGGGTGACCATATTTTGATTTCCAAAAAAGAGGACACTCAGCCCGGCCTCAAGATACTTGAATTTTACTCGAAGTTCACTCAAAGATGCCTATATCACTTTAATATATTTAAAGTGTGCCCCCTCACTCTGGATGGAAAAATGCAGTTTGAAAAAAAATAAAAATAAATAATGACAAAAAAATACATAATATATATAGTATAATGCAGACCCATGAAAAAGTAGTCCAGTCAATACACATACACACAGTAGGCTTATAAATTACCATCACGACAATTGACCTTGACAAATTGTTAGTCCCATTCAATTGATATTCTTATTCAATGTTCTAGATTGCACACAAACATAACTGAAATAAACTGACAAACTATTCAACCCGCATGTTTCCAAACGTAGCAGTTCAAAACTACGTTTCCCATAATGCCTAGCGTGGTTTAGCTTACTGATAGCTAGCTGAGGCAAAAATCAAACTTTGCTATAAATGTTTACAATCATCGGCAGCGCAACGATGCGACACCAAACGGGATTTTACAGTCAAAGCTCCGACAGAAGTCAACAGTTGTCATTATATACGTATTTATCGTAAAAATATATAACAACTGGGCAGGCGTTGTGGCCAAATCATCAACCCAGTAGATGGCGGTAATGCCTAATGATAGGGGTAAACTGCCAACAAAAACAAGAGGAACTACTTCTTCCCTCTCTACTACTAGGAGCCATGTCATCGCATGCAGGCGCTGCCACCCAGTGGCCGGAGGGATTCTCTTCAAATTGGTCTCGTGAAAAATCATAAAAACCGGACATTTTTATGAATTTATAAAACCCGCCCGGATGACGAGGATACTACGTGAAAGAAGGACTTGTCCGGGCAAAAGAGGACATTTGGTCACCCTACATAACACTAGCAACTTTTCAGGATGCTCAAATTGTCCCCACCAACTTTTAAGCCACCTTATATGCATTATATAATGAGTTTAGTTATATAGGTCATTTAGATTGTCTTTCCATATGTTTTAAGGATAGAACTGACCCTACCATTATTAAGTGAATTATTTTCATTATGTTCAAACTTACTGTGCCGGTCCATTTTCCCTGCTCCGGGCCTTTCGAAGAAAGGAATGTTAGAAGTTTTTTTCGGCCAGCAGCAGCCACTGTTAGTAATTTAATAATACGTCAATGTTGTGGAGGGGAGAAAAACACCACTACTTTTGCTACTGAAAGGTCAACCTGCATTAGTTAGCATAACGTTAAACTGTGTGAAATTGCTAACCTGCAAAACCCAAGTAGGAAGCTCCATAGAGAGAAGTGTCCTTCTGTTTGTTTGCGACTAACGTGAATTAAACTGTGAGAAATGTAGTAAACTCTGCTGGAAGCTATAAAACTAGAAAAACTTTAGCAAAAAGCTGTTTAGAGAGAGAGGGGTGCTGCATAACCTCATTTGTTGCTCACACAACACAATATAGTCATAATTAACTATGTACATAAAAAAATTGGGATTCCGCGAGCTACCCACACTAGCGTTGCGATCGACTAGTCGATCGTGATCAATGTGATGAGCGCCTTTGATTCATCGTATCAATTAATTAGGTTCATATTTGTGAGAAATGTAGCCCTGACCCTCGTTCACCCAATCTTTTGGGTCTTATTAATATCCCATTCCCAGCTAAAAGTGCATGCAGGTTATGCTGTTATATTGTCCCTACCAATGTTGAGACCAAACATACGCCCTTGTATCATCATAACTGTTTTGCACCTTTTGTCATTTAGCTGCAGATGGAAAAGCTAGCGTCACGACACGCCATCGCCGAGCTCATCAGCTGGATCTTGCTTATGGAGAATATAATAAATGAAGACCAGGACAAAATAGCTGGAGCTGTAGGCTCAGACTTTGTCCAGAACTTCTTGCAAAAATATAAGGTAAAAAGAAAACACATTCAGTTCCTTTTTCTCAATGGTGTGTTGTATTAAAAGACAGAGTAAACAGGCAGGAACTTTTTTCTTTTTTCACAGGGGTTCCGTATCGACCTAACCTGCAAACAGCTGACTGTGGATTTTGTCAATCAGTCGGTACTGCAGATCAGCAGTCAAGATGTTGAAGGAAAGCGAAATGATAAAACCGACTTTGCCGAAAGCCTGGGAGCTATGAACAGACGATGGCAGATATTACAAGGGCTCATCACCGAAAAGGTAAGCTATGTTTTATCCTCTTCTGTCAACTGCATTGACTTGGCATTGAATTGTCTGGATTTTTTGTGTGTGTTCTTTTAGATACAGCATTTAGAAGGACTTTTGGAAAGTTGGATCGAGCATGAGAATGGAGTGCAGGCCTTGAAAACATGGCTGACACTTCAGGAGGAGAAACTGAAGAAGAGACATAGGATAGAGGATGTTGCGTCAGTGCAGAACGCACTGAAAGATTGTCAGGTAGGTTTATGCATCTAATGTAATGTAAATGTATAACTGAGCAGCAGTAAATGTTTTTGTCCTTCCAGGAGTTGGAAGAACTTGTGAAGGAGAAAGAGAAGGATTTAGAAAAGGCTGAGGAACGAGGAAACGCGCTCATCCAGGATAAGAAAGGAGAAGCATGTGCTGTTGTCAAGGAAACCCTGAAGGAACTCAACCAATCCTGGACTCATTTGGACCGCATGGTAAGCTCCTTCATTAACCAATCATTGATTTGCTGTCTTTCTGTGCTGTAATTAAGCGTTACGATCGCAGATAAGTCAGATGAAGGTGAGCTTGCGTTCGGTGCTGGAACAATGGACCTTGTACAGACGTGCCGCAGAGGAGATAGATGGGTACCTGATGGAGGGTCGGTATTGTGTGTCACGCCTGCATCTCATCAGTGGCTCCTTGGAGGCTGTGCAGCAGCAGGTAGAGAGCCTTGAGGTGAGTGCAGCACAAACTGGCACACAACCTTTCGTGACTAGTGTCATAGCCAGGGGTGCACATAATTTTTTTGCCCAGGTTCTCAGAGGAGGACCTGGAGATGTGACTTGGTCCTCATTGAGCTTGATAGCCGACCCGCCTGTTGCCATAAATTTATGACAAGCTTTACTTAGAGCCAATGAACTTTAACCTCATTGAGCTTGATAGCCGACCCGCCTGTTGCCATAAATTTATGACAAGCTTTACTTAGAGCCAATGAACTTTAATTATATTAACAATTAATGCTTGATTAACTATCAACTGGCACAACAAAATTGCCATTACTTTGAAGTGAAATGTAAAGAAATAAACATAAAAGCACCAATTCAAAATAAAGGGCATTATGCGGCTCCCACATTAACTCCAAGCCTTTTTAAAAGTGGGATGTCCTCCTCATAAGACCTCATTGAACGTGCATGTTTAGCTTTGTAAAATGCGAGCAAAAACACGTTTGTCAGTGCATGTCGCTGTTCATTACCTTTATTCCGCCCTATTCCGCCACATGTCCATAGGGCGAGTGGGGTCCTGTTTGACATCGATAGTTTGCTTGATTGCCACATGCTCTCTGTTTTTTTCGTGCTTTTCAAAGTTTGGATGGCTCAAATTCTTTGACCCTACATAAAATGCGCTGCTCTTATTGAAGACATTGGGATTCTCACGGCACATTTTGTAACGCATTTCCGTGCGACCATCATTTGCTTCTAGCCATGGTACCTCCTGTAGCCACTTTTGAGCAAAAGTCCTTTTTTTCGGTAGCTCCGGTGACGTCTCTGTCGTCTGTCTGTCTTTTGACGGGGGCGGGGGAACATGGAAGTAATTACTCAGTGTGGCCTGCCTCTTCGACATTTTGAGAAGTTATTTTCTCGTGTCCGCCGCAAATACAGTGGTCAGCCATCGGTACGCAAAAGCGTATGGAAGCCGTTGAGGGCCAGCGCGTTTGTCTACGTCCAGTACGCATGCGGGCATGCGGACCACTTATGTGCAACCCTGGTCATAGCTATTTAAAGGGTACCATGGATAGAAAGACGTGTCATTCTTAAAAGATAAATAAAATAAGTTATAATAATTTGATATTAAAACCCCTCTTCATGTTTTTGTGCTAATTAAATTTGTAAAATTAGTTAACTAGTAGGTCACCATTGTTGTTGACGACGCAATGCACTCTGGGCAGTGACGTTACTAGGCGGCGCTGCCGGGCTACCACAGTCTCAAAAAAAACAAAAAAAAACAAAACAGTGTCACTCTTTGGCTACATAAAGATGTCGTCGGTTCTGCCCTTCCAATTTGAACTTGAGTGGACAAGTGATGAGCAGGACAGCACTGTTGATATTTCACAAAACGAGCACAAAAGCAATTAAATGAAGGTCTCCCAACGGGATTCAAACCAGCGTTTCCCGTGCGAAAGACAGGCGCGTAGACCACAGGACTATACTTCCACGTAATGTTGAAGTCATGATTTTCCTTATATAGCAATTGCAACCCACATGCGTTGTCTGTCTGCAGTATAACCTGAAAGCGAAACACATCTGAAAAGAAAGTGCAGCTTGCTTGACCACGGAATTAGAAAATGTGGCTCACTTCAGACAGCAAGCAGACAACAATAACAGAGGGATTGCGTAAAAGGGTTTATGGAATACACACAAAAAAACAACAACACGTGATTGCGAAAAGGGAGACACAAAAAGCGACCGTGAAAGTAGGTCGGAATTTAAAAAAAAAACAAAAAAAAACAAAGGAAAACCACAGTGAGTTGCAGACAAAGGAGAAAAAAACAAGGCAATGATGCAACTAGAAACGAAGGGATATACAAACTGTCAAATGGCAGCAAGTCAATTCTCGGCAAGCCGCCTAGGATCGGTTTAAAGACACTGCTGATGAGCTGGAATTAGATGCAGGTACGACGTTGGGAACGCATCCCACAACTCAGTAACAAAACAATCTGACCAGTAGCAGAATGTGACAAAATAATGCCAGTTGTTATAATAGCTCTCCGCTTGCTAGCTAGCACAGCTATTCTCCAGTCCAGCCCAACCGCATCATCAGCGTGCATTGCGCGCGTAACACATGGCGCCCTACGTCGGTCAAAAAATCCACTGAATATTAAAGATTTTTAAATCAATGGCAATAATATAAGTGTTTCTAATAACATATTTCAGTAAAAGAGAACAATTGTGGCTTATTAGAGCCTATAAGTCTTTCAGTCCGAGGTTCACTTTAAGGAAGTAATTCACGCAAAAAACTGAGAAAAAGTAGTCAAGTATTTTATTTTACAAAGGAGTCCAGAATACAACAACATTTTAGGAATTTGAACCTTTAAATGTCTGATAAGGATAATTCTTGTCAAGATCTGCTGAAGGTTAACCAGATTTCTTCTTTGATGTACCACTTAGAACCTGCAAGAGGAGATGGACAAGCAGGAAAGCAGTCTACTCAAGTTTGGCTCAGTAACCCAGCAGCTTCTCACCGAATGCCACCCGTGTGTTGCAGAAACACTTAACAGAGCCCTGCGAGATGTCAACATGAGGTGACACACCCGAAAATAAACAAAAAAAAACATTCTCTTTGCATTATTAAAGCGGAAAGTCTAACCTTTGCTTTAATTTTCTCAGGTGGAACGATCTACTAGAGCAGATCTCAGAGCAGCTCAGGAGCAGTAAAGCCTTGCTGGGGCTGTGGCACCAATTCAAAGAACTCTTTAGCACTTGTGTGAAAGCCGTGGAGAGGCAGGAAGAGCGTGCCGACAGCCTCCTGAAGAGCGCCACCGACAGGGACATAACAGAAGAGGAGAGTAGTGCCTGGATAAAGGACTGTGACGTGAGTACACAGGGTACAAGGAGACTATAAGGTTGCCTCAGTGGGAGTCCAGACAAAACCGTTACGTGTCTCATTCTGCTGATTTATTACAGACCTCGTCTTTGAGAAAAATAAATGGCCCTATTCCCTCTCGGTGCCTGAATCTAGTCAACGTCCAGTCGGACAAAAGCCTTTAGAGAGTGGAGAGACAGGCCCCTGATTTACACAACAGGGGTCATCCCATGTCCTGCTGGGCTTGCGTTCCTTGCTGGGGGATTTTTTTGGAATGCTCGCCTTAATACTCTTACCAGACTCTTTAATGTTTTCAGCTTGTATGCCAGCTAAGATGAGGCTCACGTGAAGGTTGTTTGGTTGTGCTGATGAATTTATGCAACATTCTATGCTATTATTCAAACTATTATACTAGTACAGTCCAAAGGCGTAGGTTTGGTCTCAACATTGGTAGGGACCATATAACAGCATAACCTGCGTGAACACTTTTTGTTGGGGACAGGACATTAATAAGACCATACAGATTGGGTGATATGAACCTAATTGATCTTTGCAAAAGAAATGTATTTTACTTACTTTCTTATGTATTGGTTCTGGTGATACACCGTTCGATTCAAACCTTTGTTTTCAAAAACTACTAAAGAAATATTTTCAGAACTTGCAGAATAAATGTCTGGATTTTACTTGAAATTTAAAGAGTAATATTTGAACACAACTTAAATTACATAACGTACACAATTCAAACGTGTTAATAATATCTAAACTATCCAGAAATACAAAAAATAATCATATGGGGGGGGCGTGTCATCAGACAATCAAACGTGCGTTTTTGGGAGAAAAATGGACTCTCATTGGCCAAGTGAAAAGGGATAAATGTAAGTCTGAACATAATGAAATAATTCCATTAATAATGGTTGGGTCATTTCTCTCCTTATAACATACGGGAAGAGAATCTAAATCACCTATATGACAGAACTCATTATATAATGCAAATATGGTTGCTTAAAAATTGGTGGGGACAATTTGAGAATCCTGAAAAGTTGGTATTGTTATGTCCCTACCGTCCCTATGCAAACCTACGCCCTTGGTTTAACTTGTCATTTGTTACTATATATTTATAATGTAGAATACTTTTTTTTCCATAGTTTGAAATTACCACACATGATCTATACTTGTATTACCCTATAAAAACTATGGCTTGACTTCCACCTATGTCACTGGTATTACAGGATTGTCTTGGTGAGCAGGATTCTGTGCAGAATTCCCTGCAGCAGCTGCAAAATTTGGGAGAACAGCTGAGGAGCCGAGTGGACGCCTACTCGTTTGCTGCACTGCAGTCGGACCAAATGTCACTGACGTATCGCTTGTCGGCTCTACCGCCCTCGTTACACAGGCAGCAGGAGGCATTGCAGGTATGTAGCGAGCACTTTGCTACAGTCTTTCCTGCACCTGAGAATGTAATTATTTTTGCTACATGTCTATTTCCCAAAATATATTGGTGCGTATGTGAATATGAACATGAATGGGAGGTTCTCACATGAGGAAGTGCAGTACATTTGCCATATTTGACATATTTGCTGCCACATCCAATATGGCGGTCATACAGCTGTATTAAATATTACACACCACGATAAGACATCCTATTTGTATATTTTTCTGCACCCTGATTTTTTTAAAATTCATTTTAATTGACTAGTGTGGAAGTCGGGCCTGCGAGGGCTTCAGGGACCAGTTGGACACACTCGTTCAAACGGACACCGAGGCTGCGCAAGTGTTGAAGGAGGTCGAGCAGCTTGGATCTCCAGCACTTAATGATATTCAAACACGCATGGACAAATTAAAGGTACAACATTTGTCTCTCTCCAACGACGTTATCTTAATCAGAATTGTAAATGACCTTGCATTGTTGTTGTCAGGCTCCCTTGTCCAAGCTGAGCAGTCTCTCGCCAGACTTGGAGCGTGTCAACGTGGTCATGTATCGACTACCGCTCAACGACGGAGACTTGAAGCGTCTGCAGAGTCTCAACCGAGCATGGACGTCTCACTCTGCGCTGCTCAGCGAGAGGTTCAGGTACGCCTCTTTGCAAATGCACATCTACTTTGTGTTGATCCCCTACTGTAGCACTAAAAAAAAACATGTTGTTTCTCCAGTAAACTACAGGCGGCACTGCTCCTGCACCAGACTTTCCTGCAGAAGTGCGAAGCCTGGATGGACTTCCTCTCTCAGGCAGAGAACAAACTGGCTGCCGAGATTTCGGGCAACTACCAGAGTCTGCTGGAGCAGCAAAGAGAGCATGAGGTCAGATATGCACTATATTTTTGTGGCTCGTGTCCTTAAGTCATTCGCCGCCATTGACCACGATAGACGTCTATTACAGTGGTATGAAAAAGTATCTGAACCTTTTGGAATTTCTCACATTTCTGCAGAAAATCACAAGCAAATGTGATCTGATTTTTGTCAATATGTAAAACCAGTGTCTGCTTTAACTAAAACCATCCAAACATTTATAGGTTTTCCTATTTTAATGAGGATAGCATGCAAACAATGACAGAAGGGGGAAAAATAAGTAAGTGAACCGTCTGCCTAAGGAGACTGAAAGAGCAATTGAAACCAATTTTTACCAAACAATTTAAGACAGGTGTGTGCCCAATCACTGATGAGTGGTTTAAAGCTGCCCTGCCCACTATAAAACACACACCTGGTAAGAAATGTCTTGATGAGAAGCATTGTGTGATGTGCATCATGGCTCGGTCAAAAGAGCTGTCTGAAGACCTGCGATCAAGGATTGCTGATTTGTATAAAGCTGGGAAAGGATACAAAACCATCTCTGACACTATGAGTTCAGCGGAGAATAACAAGATAGGTGAAAAACAACCCTAGAGTGTCTGCTAAAGACTTACAGAAATCACTGGCACAGTCCATTATCTCTGTGCACACAATAACTACATGTAAAACTATGGCCAAGAGCAAGAGCCACTGCCCTCTTAAAAAAACGTAGTTGCTTGTTTAATGGTCGCAAAAAGGCACGCAGACACTCCACAGAAGTTTTGCAAAGTATTTTGTGGACTGATGAAACCAAAGTTGAATTGTTTGGGAGTAACACACTACGTCATGTGTGGAGGAAAAATGGAACAGCTCACCAACATCAACACCGCATCCCCACCGTGAAGCATAGTGGTGGGAGCATCATGATTTGGGGCTGTTTCGCTACCTCAGGGCCTGGACAACTTGCAATCGTTAATCGAGGAATGAATTCGAAGTTGATCAAGATGTTTTGCAGGAAAACCCGGTTCCACATTATGCTCATTAAAATATGAAAACCTAAAAATGTTTGGGTGGTTTTAGTTAAAGCAGACACTGTTTTTTCATTTGTGTGATTTTGACCAAGATTAGATCACATTTGATGGTGATTTTATGCAGAAATGTGAGAAATTCCAAATGTTTCAGATTTTTTATACCACTGTATTAAATGGGTTAACTCTAGATGGCTGTTGCTAATTTGAATTATGCAAAATAATATTTATTAAATTATTATTTGGCTGTTTTGATCCTTCAGCTATGAATTTGAAAAAGTTTGTCACTGGATAGACTTCCAATCAGTTGTGACTGTAATCATTTGTACATCTATCACCGTCAAGGCAGCCAATGAGTTAAAAACTTTTATGAAAAAGGAGTAAGGAACGAAATAAGGAGTGTATATGTTTATGCTTTTTTACAGTTGTTCCAGGCTGAGATGTTCAGCAGCCAGCAAATTCTTTACGCCATTATCAGCGATGGCCATGGTATGCTTGACCAAGGACAAGTGGATGATGGGTAAATACACTTATATAACATCTTATCACTTTAAACCGAAACTGTTATAATGACAGAATGTTAGATTTATAACGCGCTTTTCAATGGACCCAAGGACGCACAGCAGTGACCCCAAGAGTGAAAATCATAGACTTTAAGTACTAAAATATAAAAAGACATAACATGGGCGGAACTTACTGTACTGCCGGGGGTGCGACCTCACCCGGTTTGTGGGTGTAAAATGGCCGTGGTTGGGTAAGGAGGGGGGCCAACAGAAAGGTAAGATGATGCGCGGAGCTGTGATATATATGTGTTAAAATATCTCTGCAAGCCGCTTGGCTGGTTGTCTGGAGGTGCCCGCAAAAAAATTTCCACTTGCAAACAAACACACCCCGGATGATCATATTGAGGATCCTGCAAATAATTGTCCCCTAGCTCTCCCCCCATTGGATGGTCCACTCGGGAGGGTCACGTTCATGCTCATCGCACCTGGGCCCCGATCACAATTGTACTGAATCATAGCAATAACAATCTAATATATTGTGTTTATGCTTCAACAGGGATGACTTTAGTGTGAAGCTTGCTTTGCTGGCCAATCAGTGGCAATGTGTTGTGAGGCGCGGCCAACAGCGCAGGGGCATCATCGACAGTCTCCTCCATCAATGGCACAGCTACCACGATATGTCCGAGAAGCTGATGCGATGGCTCCAAGATGCGGCGCGCGAGCTGGATGGCCATCACCCGGGAGGAGAACCGCTCGCTCTGCAGCAGGCCAGGAACCTGCTTGATCACGTACAAGTATGTATTGATAACACAGAGGCAATACTAACTCAAATTTCTTGTATGCGTTTAATAATCCAATACTAAAAAAAAAAACCACCCGATTCCTAACCCACCGTAGACTCCCTTAGTTAACCTCTACCCCCTCGGTCCGCTCTCCCTGTCCCGGCTTCTGCAGCTACGCGAGCGAGTCCTCCAGAGGCAGCAAGGAGGCTACATTGTGACGGTGGAGGCCGGCAGGAGCCTGCTGCTGTCGGCCGACGCCCAGGCCGAGTCCACGCTGCAGACGGAGCTGATGGAAATCCAGGAGAGGTGGAGGCACGCACACCAGCGACTGGACCAGCAGAGGAAGGAGCTGCATTCTCTTCTCAAGGTCAGAAAGTTGCGGTTCGCTTAATTTTTTCTTAATTTAACCCTTTTAGTATGATTTGTATATTGGGCTACCTACGTGTGCAACAAATTACAAAAGTGTTAGAATAACTGTGAAGTTAAAAAAATATGAGAAAACATTGTGACATTCCAGAGATTTAGGTTGTAGTTTGGGTGGTTTATAGAGTAATAATGGGGTAAATACCTTATAATATAACGTAGTAGTCCAAATTTGCATATATGAGAGAAAAGGTACAACATGCATTACATGACAAACTTATTAAAAGGATCCACGGATAGAAAGACGACATAAACATGTCATCTGTTCAATCCTTTCAATTTGAACCCAAGAGGAACATTATTGAACATGACAGCAGTCACAGCCCTGTCGATATTTCACAAAACGAGCAGCAAAAGCAAAATGAACAGGAAAGATGGGATGAGACGACAGTATGACGAAACCGGTGTTCTGCTGAAATGTGCTACACTGGCTAAATGTGCTACAATAGGCGAATTTGACACCCAAAGTACTACCATGCGCTTTCAGTTTGTTTTGTTTAGATGCATACAGAAAGAACATACCAAAGATGGCTTAAGAAAATACTTAAACGTAGTACTATAAAATAAGAGTGGTTTAAAAATGCTACGTGTCTAATGTGGTCAACAGATCAACAATCTGCTTTAAAGCTACCACAAGAAAACACAATGCTTAAAAGTATGAGCGGGAAACACATGCAAAAAGTATTTTGAGGCAATGAAAAGGTAATAAAAGACTCAATAAAAACATAAATAGTAAGTACTCGCCGTATTTAACCGATGGGCGCATGTGTTGGACGTCTCGTCGCATAGAAGGAATTGCAGTATCCTGGTAGTATTTGTCGAGTGACAGTGACAATCTACGTCCTCACCCCGAGTGTCCATTGCGCAGATAAAACTTGGCACCTCCATAGGTTGAAACATGTACTAAATATTATAGATTTTAGTAAAAGAGAGCAATTGTGGCCTACAAGTCTTTAAGTCTGAGGTTTCCTTTAAAGGTGGCAATCCAGCTAAAGTAATATTTTTTGCAGAATATGGTTGTCCAAAAACATGAAAACATAACATAAAAAACATTTTATAATGTTATCTGATAATATCAACATCGGTTTTTCATTACCGGTTTTGGGCCAATGTGCATATTGTGTCAATCATATGTTATATGGCAGGGCCTTATTGGCACTTTGCACCTGGACTGATGTTTGCACTATTTTGATTTTTAACTATAAATACAGTGGTGCAATATAGCCACTTTTTCCATAACTTATATAGAATATTTAAAAAACCTTGAAAACCTTGAAGTTATTGCAATTATCATTATTAAAGCATCCAGTGGGGCGTCACAATACAATTATCCGTAATATGTTATGTCCACGACCGCATAAACTGGTATTGCTTTGATATCAGCAGAGATGGGTAGTAATGCGTTATATGTACTCTGTTACATTTACTTGAGTAACTTAAGAAAAATGTACTTCTAAGAGTAGTTTTACTAAGCCATACTTTATACTTTTACTTGATTAGATTTGTGAAGAAAAAACGCAACTCTTGCTACCCAACAGTCGTTACATTTTTCCTCTTTATTTTACATATTAGATTTATTAATTTTTTGCCAGCGATGCCAAGAGTAGCTCTACCAATTTTACCAATGAGACGTTGCAACAATAATCACATGAAACCATCACACCAATCAGAGTTCTATGATCACGCCAGCCTGTTCAATTACGTGGTGTCTTTAAAGCACTGTAAAAAATGCATTATTTGACATGGCCCCGTCCTCAACATGACTCGAAAGCGCGGATTTTAACTTCTCTCCCAGTTTCTATTTGGCACAATTGATCACGGAAAACCGGAAATATGATCCTTTTAAAATTTATAATAGTAACCATTCACTCTTCAAACTCGGAACTATTTCCACCACTAGAGGGCACTCATGCTCTTCGGAAGAATAATGCTTAATTTCTGTGTTTTTTTTTTCTCACTGGAATTCAATGATTTTTTTTTTTTTTTTTTTTTTTTTTAATTTGTTTGGCTTAATGCAGTTATGTAATGGGTTATTGTACAGTATCATTATAACAACAGTTCATATAGATAAGTTTGTACTGAGAGAAAAAAATATACCATTGATAAAAATTTTTAAAAATCAGTTACCCACAATGTTGCTCATTACTTGAGTAATCCTTTCACTGGATAATTTTTTACTTGTAGTTGAGTACATTTTTTGGATGACTTTACTTTTACTTAAATAATATTATTTTGAAGTAATGCTACTCTTACTTGAGTAAAATTTTTGGCTACTCTACCCACCTCTGGTTATCGGTTAAATCAGTGTTTTTCAACCTTTCCCGAGTCATGGCATGTTTTCACATTGAAAAAAATCTCGCGGCACACCACAAACCAAAAAAAGTTCCGTATACTTACTTAGTGTGAACTTGAGCCTGTTTAGATGAACTCAAAAGCGTTATCCTGGCAGGAATCTTCATCAACAGCTCTCAGTCTCTCTCTGTTTTTTATTTTTTTTAATAGCAGTTAGGCTTGAAAAGCTCAGAACTATCAGACAGGGGGACTTTTGCAATGCCCGATCAGGACGGAGCATCTCTCGCTCACAATTGCTTTGCAGACAGGTAGTATTATTGTTCTGCCACAGTATGGAACTTTTTGGATTTAGCAACAAGTTCACCAACAAGCTAACTAGCTTTGATGGCTTTCTCATTTACCTTTGTAGTTTTTCTTAAAAAAAAAAAAAAAAAATGTTTTTTGCAAAATCGTCCATAGTTTGAAGCGACAGGTGTTTCATTTGGATATGACGTTTAAACTTGTTTGGCACCATGGTGCTGTTGGATAGCGACTCGTGTCGCATTCAAGGACTGCTCGGATTTCTAGCCATCGGCCACCTTACTGTCCTCCACAATGTGTTGGAATAAACACAGGGGGAGGATTGACGGTCATCACATATGGATGAAAATGAAAGGACACTTTCGTGTATATGGACACTTGACGAGTCTAATCAACTGATGTACAGTAGACGTGCTGGGGTCCACATTGTCGCGGACAGCAAGGTGGCTGTTGGCTAGAAATCCGAGCAGTTTTTTAACGTGACACGAGCAATACCTCATCTGTACACGACCGAGAACTTATTACATTCTCCTTCCTTCCTACTGCAACTCCTCCCGACAATGTTATAAATAAAAATAATAATAATAATAAAAAAGCAAGATTGGATCATTTCTCGCAGCACAACTGACGATCTCTCACGGCACACCGGTTGAAAAACACAGGGTTAAATGGTCCATATCGTATAACTATAATAACACTATGTGTTCAAAAAATGTAGATGAAGAGAAGCTACTTCATGCTGGTATTCTGCAACCCACCTCCAAAATTTTTAAGACTATGTGTATAGTATTTATTTTAATATATAAGAATATTGTTTGCTGACAATTACTGAGAGTTACTGACAATGCACAAATGAGCTGTTTAGGTCATTATCAATAACATCGTGAAAAGGAGTGGAATTGCTTGCGTGTGAATTTAAAATCTGCAGCTCTAGAATTGTTTACAGTGGGGCATATAAATACTTAGTCATCAACTAATTGCAAGTTCTCCCACTTGAAAATATTAGAGGGGCCTGTAATTGTCAACATGGGTAAACCTCAACCATGAGGGACAGAATGTGGGAAAAAAAAAAAAAAAAAAAAACTGAAAATCACATTGTTTGATTTTTAAAGAATTTATTTGCAAATCATGGTGGAAAATAAGTATTTGGTCAGTACCAAAAGTTCATCTCAATACTTTGTTATGTACCCTTTGTTGGCAATAATGGAGGCCAAACGTTTTCTGTAACTCTTCACAAGCTTTTCACACACTGTTGCTGGTATTTTGGCCCATTCCTCCATGCAGATCTCCTCTAGAGCAGTGATGTTTTGGGGCTGTCATTGGGCAACACGGACTTTCAACTCCCTCCTCACCCCGTGGCGTCAAAATGATAACAAGAACGGGGAGCAAAAATCCCGGAACCACACGGGGGACCTAGTGAATGACCTACAGAGAGCTGGGACCACAGTAACAAAGGCTACTATCAGTAACACAATGCACCGCCAGGGACTCAAATCCTGCACTGCCAGATGTGTCCCCCTGCTGATGAAAGTACACGTCCAGGCCCGTCTGCGGTTCGCTAGAGAGCATTTGGATGATCCAGAAGAGTACTGGGAGAATGTGTTATGGTCAGATGAAACCAAACTAGAACTTTTTGGTAGAAACACAGGTTCTCTTGTTTGGAGGAAAAAGAATACTGAATTTCACCATACCCACTGTGAAGCATGGGGGTGGAAACATTATGCTTTGGGACTGTTTTTCTGCAAAGGGACCAGGACGACTGATCTGTGTAAAGGAAAGTGGCCTAGCCAGTCTCCAGGTCTCAACCCCATAGAAAATCTGCGGAGGGAGTTGAAAGTCTGTGTTGCCCAACGACAGCCCGAAAACATCACTGCTCTAGAGGAGAGCTGCATGGAGGAATAGGCCAAAATACCAGCAACAGTGTGTGAAAAGCTTGTGAAGAGTTACAGAAAACGTTTGGCCTCCGTTATTGCCAACAAAGGGTACATAACAAAGTATTGAGATGAACTTTTGGTATTGACCAAATACTTATTTTCAATCATGATTTGCAAATAAATTATTTAAAAATCAGACAATGTGATTTTCTGTTTTTTTTTTTCACATTCTGTCTCTCATGGTTGAGGTTTAACCATGTTGACAATTACGGGCCTCTCTAATATTTTCAAGAGGGAGAACTTGCACAATTAGTGGTTGACTCAATACTTGTTTGCCCCACTGTATCTAGAACCCAGATAGATTTTTTTTTAAATCATGGGGGGAATAACTAATTTATAATTAGACAAGGTGCACATACTCCTAATTCCTAATTGAGTATTAGTTGCACAACATGACTTTAATTTCAAATTATTGCAGCGTGCTTGCTTGTCTACCTGTGATTCTCTTCTACTTTGCTGCGACATTCCTTGCCAAATATGATCCTGTTTCATCCTCCAATACACCCCTATTCATGTTCTAAAAATAGCTTTCGCCCTTCGGAGCGGAGCGTTCTCTGCCCGCTGCCACTATTTTGCCTTCTCATCCTTGCTTTTATGCTGCGTCTCATGCGTAGAATTGGGAGCGATGCGAGAAAGGCATCGACGCCTCGCTGGAGAAACTGAGGGCCTTCAAGAGGAAGCTGTCTGCGCCATTGCCTGAGCATCACGATGAGCTGCACGCCGAGCAGATGAGATGCAAGGTGGGTAAATAATACCGGGTTACTGCTTGATTTCTAGTGGGAGAGAAGTAGAAAGTATGTCATTGGTTTTATGGTTAATAGAGAGCGTATGCTCATGTTTCATGCATCACACGTTCTCACTCCATCAGGGGAGGAGCTGAGATTGAAAGGAGGGGGCAGGGTGAAAAAGACAGAGGGGGAGCATGTGCATGCACAGAGTGCGGGTTGGGGTTTATGGATGCATACATAAATCTATGTGTGTAAAAGTGAGGCAGTCTCCATCACAGTGACTGAGGACGCAGGGGGCGTGCAAGGTGATGTTGCTTCTGTTAGGCTAGAGCTAGTATATCGCGACAGGATGCATCACTTCTCTCTCCAATTTGAAGGATAATATCAGACCGTTAGTGATCGCTAGATTCGGATAAGGAGCTTTCGACGGAGGTTTTATCATTTTCATCATCTCGTGTCCATACAGGAGCTGGAGAACAGTGTGGAGGGGTGGAACGATGACCTCACTTCCTTGTACCTCCTGAGGGATGCTTTGGTGGGCGTGGTCGGAAGCGATGACATCACGCTACTCCAGGAGCGCTTCCAGCTGCTCCAATGCCAGTGGGAGGAAGTGTGCCACCAGGTACAGTTATAGCCATTTCTTTTGTTAAAAAATATTGAACTGTCATATTTTAATTTGTTTTTTTATGGATCATTCAACAGTAAAGTTAAAAGTTAAAAACAAAATTTAAACTCTGAATTTTATTGATTGCAATGAAATAAATTATTTTTTGTTCAAATGAAATGGATTTAAAAAAAAAAAAGATATTCGAAAGGATGTATTTGCTATTTATATGATATAAAATTAAATTGATTCCACATTTTATGATATAGGTTTAATTATACAGATATTTTCTTTATTTTTATATTGATACATTTTTAGTTCAAGACATCTGTGTCACATGGAGAATTGCATTATATTGTCGTATTCAACGTCATTTACTTTTTCCCCTGTTTTGATCATACAAGACTCAAGCTCTTATTTTTGTATGTATATTAGTGCTGTCAAATTTATCGCGTTAACGGGCGGTAATTAATTTTTTAAATTAATCACGTTAAAAGATTTGATGCAATTAACGCATGCAGTGTTTCCCACAAATGAACGAGAACGTTTGGGCCCGCCACAGTCTCGTTTGCCCCCCCCCCCTCCCGCCGAGAAAAAAAAAAAATAAATAAATAAAGATAATAATCAGATGCGTCAGTCAGCCTATTACACAGCTGTAGCCCACTCCACTCTACTACCAGGTAGTAGAGTAGCATTTTAGAGTAGTATTTTATTTATTTGTTTATTTAAGAGACCCAAGGGGAACGAGTAGGAAGAGTGGGAGAACGAGCGAGATAGCGAGAGATAGCGGTCGCATGTCTTCGCAGCCCGCTGTTATTTTGTTACTGTTTTTCTTTATTATTGTTACCACAATCAAGTGGGTAAGCAAATACAGACTTCTCTCCTTCCCCATATGCGGGGCATTACAATAGTTTGAATCGGACTTTTCGGCGAAAGTGAGCGGTGGACGGCCGTCTTGGACGGAAAGCAAACTTTGATTGAACTTGCGCGGAGAGGCGGGGCCGAAAATAAAGCCTTGCTCTATTTTCAGAGCGTTGGTCACAGTAAAATATTTATTAGTTCAAGCTAAGTAAATGATACATATTCACGGTACAAGAACGTTGTTTCCGTGTCCATCGACTGGTAAGAAAAGGCTGTTTGTACGAGTGACGTGTGGGCGCTCCCGTCAGGGGGGACATTTCGCGTGGAGTGGCTATTTTTCGGCACAACACCGGCGCGCCAATTTCAGACAATTACGGCTGACGAAACTTGGATAAATCCCCCCCCCCCCAATTTCGCGAGCTCTGGGACACTCGAAAAATGACTCTCATACCTCTCCTTGCTAAGTTAATGGTACCTCGATGTGCGTTTGTGTGGAAATTTAGTTCACGAACAATGAGGAAAAAACTATTCACCTTCTCACCGAATCAAGTAAAACTCTTTACACGGCTATTAGAATTCCCCCAGTCCTGTAAATGGGTCAGTTGACTGAAGGACTGTTATTGTTGTGGTAATGTAGTACTTATGAGGGTCAAATAAAAAGGAAAAAGGAGGACTACGACGGCGGTCTGAAACCCGCGGCTCTCAGGCCGCATGCGGCTCTTTAGTGCTGCTTCGGAGCTGGGGTTTTTTTGGGTTTTTTTTTTTATGGAAAAAGATGGGGGAGGGAAATATATTTTTTGTTTTAATAGGATTTCTAGGAGGACAAACATGACACAAACATTATTTCAATTCATTAATATTGTAATGAAGTTAAACTTGTGGTGGCATCGTACAACAGAGTAGTCACGTGGTGCGCTATAGGATCCACTGCAGGGAAAATAAACATTTAATCATGAAGGCTAATTATATATTTCTAGCCAACTTAGTCATTTTTATAGTAGGCTAATATAGCTAGTATTGATAATTATAAGGCTTGTACAAGGCTTTTAATTTTTTGCTGCTCCAGACATACTGTATCATTTTTTTGGGGGGGGTCAAATATGGCTCTTTCAACAGTTTGGGTTGCCAACCCTGAGTCACTACGAGATGTAAGTTGTACTATTGCTACGAGAAAAAAAGTCGCATTATTACATAGGGTAACGTAGCTGTAATCAGCAACGCATTTTACATACATGTACCGTAGCTGAGAGCTATAACATTAGCCTAGCTAATGAAATATTTCAAATATATCTTTGTTATGGTTCTTCTTGGGGGGGGAACGCCGTGGCACGACATGGTGTGGCTGTCCGACTCCGATGCAGCCTACCACCACAGTTTCAAAAAATCCTATGGTCAGAGACCCTCCCACCACAGTCTCCTAAAATCCTGTGGGAAACACTGGCATGCATGGAATGACACGTTCATGCGTTGCCTCAAACAGTGTACAATGACGCCGTTTTAGCATATTGAGAGCAAAAGGCAGAGAAATGCGAGTGGACACCAGCATTCATTGGACAGCGCCTTTTATTGGCTTAAGCTTTGGCAACTCTTTCACTACAAATATAAAAATTGTGGCGAACAACGTTGCCCAACTTCCTATCATGCATTTGGGCAGAACAGTTAATTCGCTACAGTATCATTTAGTGAAAGCACAACAAAAATATTATTCCTATCTCTCACAGGAGATGATCTTTTTCTTAACATGCTTAATTGAACACAACGAAGAACATAGTGTTTATCATTTGCAGCCACCACTGACTTTGCCCAACTTCCCATCATGTATTTGGGCGGAACAGTTAACTCGCTACAGCAATATTTAGTGAAAGCATAACAAAAATAATATTCCTATCGCTCAAAAAATAATGTTCACAAAAAGAAAAGCACTCAATGCAAAGAGAACTGGCATTCCCAATCAAAATAGCTATGCAAAATACACATAAAACTTACTCAGACTTTGCCTTGGCTGGAGCTCTAATTAATTTAAAACTCGCCATTGACACCTTGTGGTGTATTTCAATCACTACCTTACGTAGTTAAAGACACTGTGGAAGAACGGCAGGGAACCCATTTGACGTCTCGCTCAGCGACGTCAACAATGGCGAGCTATTAGTTTATTTTTTGATTGAAAATTTTACACATTTTATTAAAACGAAAACATTAAGAGGGCTTTTAATATAAAATCACTATAAATTGTACTTAAATTTATCTTTTAAGAACTACAAGTCTTTCTATCATTGGATCCCTTTAACAGAAAGGATTTTAATAATGTTAATGCCATCTTGTGGATTTATTGTTATAATAAACAAATACATTACTTATGTACAGTATGTTGAATGTCCGTCTTGTGTCTTATCTTTCCATTGCAACAATAATTTACAGAAAAATATGGCATATTTTAGAAAAATGGTTTTAATTGCGATTAATTACGATAAATTTTTTTGCTGTGATTGACTCGATTAAAAATTTTAATCGTTTGACAGCCCTAAGGTATATATATATTTTTTTAGTAAGCAGCGCTCATTTTATTCAGTTTTTTCCTTGGACTGATTCTGAAAATAATTGTGAATTCCCTTTTCATGTTTAAGTTAAGTGTTTTTTTGACAGTATTTTTTAAAATGTTGAGTTTAATTAGAAGTGACCTTATCTTTTGAACCTGATAGCTCTGTTCACCTACCTTTGTGGAAGATTTAAGGATCTGAAACAAATAGAGGATGTCGGGCGACCTCTTCAACCTTTCAGTCTCTCCTGAAACTAGTCCCAACTGTCATTTTTGCATGTGTTTTCCATTGAATGTGTTGAAATGTCTTTCTTTGTCTGCGTCGTCAGCTCTCCCTGCGCAGGCAGCAGGTAAGCGAGAAATTGAACGAGTGGGCCGTGTTCAATGAGAAGAACAAGGAGTTGTGCGAGTGGCTCACGCAGATGGAGAGCAAAGTCTCTCAAAATGGAGACATCAGCATTGAGGAGATGATCGAAAAGCTACGCAAGGTGATCCTGCCGCACGGTCTAAATTCACATTACCGTAACATCCTCCTCCTCCGCGTGTTAACCAGTTGTTGTTTCTACATTAGGACTATCAAGAAGAGATTAGCGTGGCTGAGGAGAACAAGCAGCAACTGCAGCAGATGGGACAGCGCTTGGCCCGGGCCAGCCAAGACGGCAAAGCAGCTGACATAGAACATAAACTCAGTAAAGTCAGCGAGCGCTGGACACACCTACTCGACCTCATTGCAGCAAGGTTGGTGTCACCTGTAGTCAGAGGCGTAGCAAGGGTCCCCGGGGGCCCCAGGCAACAAGCAACATGGGGCCCTTCGAGCGTGTGCAAGTAAGGGGGACTCTGCTCGAAATGCGCACCTTACGCCTATTCTCGCTCCCAGAATACGCAGCGCTTGTGACGTAGGACAATAACAGGACTGGTTGTTATGGAACCCATAACAAGGAACCTTGCTAAAAGGAGTATTAAAATTGCTAATAAAATCGTTTAGGATTATTTGATACACTGCCGATTTTGCTGGTTTTCCCACTTGCAAGCCATGTAGAGGTCTGTAATTTGTATCATAAGTTCTCTTCAACTGTGAGGGACGGAATCTAATACAAAAATCCAGAAAATCACATTGTATAATTTTTAAATAATAAATTTGTATTTAACTGCATGAAATAAGTATTTGATACATTACCAACTAGTAAATATTTTGGCTCTTAGTTCTTTTTTAAGAACCCCTCCTGTTCTCCTCTCATTACTGGAAATAACTGCACCTGTTTGAACTTGTTACCTGTATAAAAGACACCTGTTCACATGCTCAAACAAACAAACTCCAACTTCTCCACAATGGCCAAGACCAAAGAGCTGTGTAAGGACATCAGGGATAAAATAATAGACCTGCACAAGGCTGGGATGGACTCCAGGAAAATAAGCAAGCAGCTTGGTGAGAAGGTAACAACTGTTGGAGCGATTATTAGAAAATGGAAGAAGTTCAAGTTGACGGTCAATCTGCCTCGTTCTGGGGCTCCATGCAAGATCTCACCTCGTGGGGCATCACTGATCATGAGGAAGGTGAGGGATCAGCCCAGAACTACACGGCAGGACCTGGTCAATGACCTGAAAAGAGCTGGAACCACAGTCTCGAAGAAAACCATTGGAAACACATTACACCGTCATGGATTAAAACCCTACAGCGCACGCAAGGTCCCGCTGCTGAAGCCAGTGCATGTCCAGACACGTCTGAAGTTTGCCACTGACCATCTGGATGATCCAGAGGAGCAATGGGAGAAGGTCATGTGGTCGGATGAGACCAAAATTGAACTTTTTGGTCTAAACTCAGCTCGTCGTGTTTGGAGGAAGAAGAAGGATGAGTACAACCCCAAGAACACCATCCCAACCGTAAAACATGGAGGAGGAAACATCATTTTGTGGGGCTGCTTCTCTGCCAAGGATACAGGACGACTGCACTGTATTGAGGGGAGGATGAATGGGGCTATGTATCGCCAGATCTTGGCTGACAACCTCCTTCCTTCAGTGAGAGCCCTGAAGATGGGTCGTGGCTGGGTCTTCCAGCATGACAACGACCCAAAGCACACAGCCAAGGCCACTAAAGAGTGGCTCCGTAAGAAGCATCTTAAGGTCCTGGAGTGGCCTAGCCAGTCACCAGATCTGAACCCGATAGGAAATCTATGGAGGGAGCTGAAAGTCTGTGTTCCCCGGCAGCAGCCCCGAAACCTGAAGGCTCTGGAGAAGATCTGCATGGAGGAGTGGGCCAAAATCCCTGCTGCAGTGTGTGCAAACATTGTCAAGGACTACAGGAAACGTTTGGTGTCTGTAATAGCAAACAAAGATTTCTGTACCAAATATTAAGTTCGATTTTTGTGATGTATCAAATACTTATTTCATGCAATTAAATGCAAATTTATTATTTAAAAATCATACAACGTGATTTTCAGTTTTTTTTTTTTTTTTTGTATTCCGTCCCTCACAGTTGAAGAGAACTTATGATACAAATTACAGACCTCTACATGCTTTGCAAGTGGGAAAACCAGCAAAATCGGCAGTGTATCAAATACCTGTTCTCCCCACTGTATATGTTATATTTATCTTATAGAGTATTCGACGAGGAATACGATAGACTCATTAATAAATTTTGGGGAGAAAAATCACCATTTCTTTAAGTAGTCACATGAACAATGAGTTGGCCTGTGAAAATCAACGTAAAACAACTCGACAAGGACTTTCCAGAGAGCACTTGGTGAGTCACTCTTTAAATATTCATGTGGTATTAATAGCTGATTGGACTTTCTTAAACATGTATAATCTACGTGACATGGTTAGTGCTGATTGGGATTGATAACAGAATCCTTAGATAATCTGCCAAATGATTCCATGGTATTGAAACACTCCATACACTTGTCGCTGCGACAGTGCAGTAAAGCTGTGTGTGCTAAATCTATTGGCCCTCTGGGGCCCCTTGCCTTTGCCTAATGGGAGGCGACGCCTCTGCCTGTAGTTGTATCTGAAAAAATGACACTTTGGCATGCGTAGTTCAATGAATCAAACTTTTTTTCATCATGTCATGTTGAGCTTGTACTTAAAAACCTGCAATTAATCTTTCTCCATTTAAAATGTTATTCCGTAATTAATCCATTCATTCCTGCACCCTCAAAGCACTGAAAATGTATTATTTTTATAGGGAAAAATGTAGGATTGTTTTGTCCATACTTGTTTTTCCTATCTGCGGTATTTTTGTGGTTGTTATACCTCAGGGCACCTCACGATGCGATTTTTCATACAAGGCTCACAATAACGATTATCTTACAATATGGCGATATCACAATTATCGATATGTGGGTAAGGAAATCATTCTTCAAAACAACTAATAAACATAATGGTAAATGGTAAATGGTGTTATACTTATATAGAAACAAGCTATTTTCATCCTTCTGCTGTGAATTGAAATGAGTTTATCTCTAGTAGACGTCCATTTTTTTTCATCCGCTGCCATCCCTCCCAATTGAAAATGATTGGACATCTATGGCCGTCAGTTGCAGCCAATGCCAGGCTTGATTGAGGGTCACATTTTTTTTTAGGGCATTCACGGGTCACTTCCTTTTAAGCAGAGGTGGGTAGAGTAGCCAACCATTTTACTCAAGTAAGGGTAGCGTTACTTCAAAAATATTACTCAGGTAATAGTAAAAGTTGTCATCCAAAAAATACAAACATAAGTGTAGCATCATTTGTCCAAAGAGCATGAATGCTCTCTGGTGGAGAAAATAGTCCCTGGTTTAAATAGTCAATAGTTCCTTCATAATTACTATTGTGAGGTTTTTTTTTTTTTTTTTTTTTTTTAAACATGTCCTGTTCAGCTGTTTGACACAGAGAATGGAAATCTAAGTGTCCGCTTGGTCTGAACAGTTTTAATGTTTCACATTGAGAGTATGACATACTCCCATTGTGATCATACAACATACCTCGTTGTATGTTGTAGCGCAGTCCATCCCTCCTCCCGCCGCCCACCCGGCCCGCGAGCCACAGCCCCCCAACCGGCACGGCACGCCACGGGACCCCCAGCGGCCCACCAAGCCCAGGGCAGGGTAGGGTCCCCCGCCGGAGCGGGCAACATCCAGCTGATACACCGGCGCTCAGCCAGCGACCCGCGTGAAATTAAAAGGATCATATCTCCGGTTTTCCGTGGTCACTCGATGCCAAATAAAAACTGTGAGAGATGTTAAAATCTGTGCTTTTGAGTCATGTTAAGGGCAGCGCTCTATGTCAAATACTTCATTTTATACGGTGCTTTAAAGACACCACATGATTGAACAGGCTGGCGTGAACAAAGAACGGCAAGATAGCATCTGATTGGTATAATGGAGTCATGTGATTATTGAAGCGATGTCTCATTGGTGAAATTGGTAGAGCTACTCTTCACATCGCTCGAAAAGAAAATCTAATATGTAGAATGATGAGGAGAAAATTTAACGACTCTTGTGTAGCCCAAAGTAGCAGAGTAATAGTAGCGTTTTTTCTTCACAAATCTACTCAAGTAAATGTAAAAGGTTTAGCTTAGACGTATATATTTTTTTCCGAAAGTTGCTCAAGTTAATGTAAAAGAGTACATGTAACGCGTTACTACCCACCTCTGTTTATAGGTCCCTTCCTGTTGGTTTTGGATTACTGAAAAGGAAGTAACTCAAAAATCTCCCCAAATGAATAGGAAGTGACTCAAAATCAACAACTGCAAATGCCCTAAAATGAGCAAGAAGTGACCAGTAAATACCCACAAAACACACTCTGGTTCCAGTACCACTGACAGCGCTTGACGTCCAATCCAGTCAAAATGAATTGGATGTCTCGTACCGTCAATGGCAGCCAGTGAGATAATCTTAAAAGTATTCCAATGGAAGATTTTAGTAGCAACCTGTTGGTCCCCCCCCCCCCTTTAAAACTGTATATTGATTCTTGGTGGGAGCATATCGATAATGTTTTGGGCTACAAAGTAGGCCTGAACTCTATTGGAAAAAACTACTGTGGCGATTTTTGGGGGGGGGGTTGCGATATATTGCGATATTATATTGCGATATTTTAAAAAAAATATTATTTTTTTTTCAAAGAAATTTTCACTAGATGACTTGAATAGCTGTTTGTAAAGACTTTGGATGACTCACCATCACCACAGTGTACAGTGATCCCTCCTTTTTCGCGGTTAATGGGGACTGGAACCTTCTGCGATAAGTGAAAAACCGTAGCGCACCCCCCCCCAAATCTTTTTGCTTTGTTTTTTGTGTGTGTTTTTTGTGCTCAATGTATTTATTCAGATTTAGCATTGGAAAGAGATACATATAAGACATGTTTTTTTCACACTTCTCCCCCCAAAGTGATTAAAAAAATGTATATAAATAAATGGTTTTTAAGCACTTCAAATGTCGTAATTATGATCAGTTTTAAACATAACTGTCAAACCAAATCATTTTTGAACAAGAATAAAGTACTGTAGTAGATAAATGCGTGGCTTTATTAAATGCTTCTGTTTATCTACCTTAGCTGTGACCTTTGGAGTGACATGTAGAAATTTCAAACTCCTCATGATCACTTCTGGCATTTACATGTCTCCAACGTCTCCACACACACACACATTCATTCCAGTGCGGCTTCCTTGCAGAAACTGTTTAACAAGTTAAACGATGATTGACAGATTGCTGCCCGGCTTCTTTGGCCAGATCAAAGCCATCGTTAACTTTAGTAAGAAAGTGCCGCAGTGACTGAGAGGAACAAAGGGCTGGGAGAGGGAGGGTGTGAGGCTGTGCGCAGAGCAGAAAGCAAGGCGTATGTGGATTAAAAAATAATAAAAACTATCGCACATGCTTGCGATGGGACTATCGCGCACGCGCACATCGCGATGGCGATGTTTAAACGATATATCGTTCAGGCTTACTACAAAGTATCGCGATATACTACCATTTCAATATATTGTCATGCCCTTCATCTTAACGGCACATTCCAGCAAACAAGTGATATTGTCCAGTGCGGCTTGATGGTGGTGTAATTAGAGGGTTTCTGCTGGGATGTGTGGACTCGTGTGTTTTCAAATTTGTGCTTATATCTCAATCCATATTATTTGCGTCGATCGAATTGGTGCAACAAAGTTTCGGACAAGTGTGTGAATAGTCAGACATTTGTGTGAAGTAAAACTCTAGAATCCAGCCCCCCCATCCGGCTGTTGTCTTCTCCAGCCTTTCAGGAGGAGTGAAGCAGGGGAGGACATTCTGACCTCACACAGACAGCTGCACTCTGATTGTCTACTTCTCTCGTGACATCGCAGGGATATTAGCATTGAAGCAATAGCTGCAAATATATTTTGTGCATACCAACTTTTGTTCATTGCACTGCCGTCATTCTGCAAGGCTTCCATAGCTTTGCCATGTTTGTTTCCTCTTAATATTCCATCTACCTCTTTAGCACATGCCTGTGACTGTCAGTCCACATTTAGAAACAGCAGCACTTGTCACTCCAAACACAACCCCTTCAACACACACTTCTTTTTTTTTAACCATGGCGAACAACAGTTGATAAGTCACACTTGTGCCACCTCACTACACAACACCAGCTGCCCCTGCCCCACCCAAGGCAAGCCCACCCCTTCAGCGGACACTCTTTGGGAGAAAGTCCCAACACACAGTCGAAAGAGAGAGCGGTTTGCACTCAGACGAGGAATAGCGCTTCTTTGCTAAACGGAGTTCCTGGGAATCTTGCACCCCCATGGTTTTGGATTTAGGAACGGATAAAATGGCAGAAAGCCCGATCGAGGATCTGCCACACTGCGACTGCGATGTCAACAGGCAGGACAAACTCGCCAAGCTTTTCTAATCTGCAGTGTTGTGCTGTGTGTTTTATCCAGACAGTATGCACTTGGAGCTTAAGTGATTTAAATGGTGATGAAATACCAAGTTTGAGCCAAGCATGAGGGATAAAAGTTAAGGGGATGTTCCATTTTTATTTATTATCACGGCATGCAAAAGCTGTTTTATTCAGAAAAGGTCTGATATGCAAGTATTGCCTTTGTATAATTTTTACAATATTGCATTAAATACTTTGGAAGGCATGTTATTATGTTTATAATAACAGCATAACCTGCATGTACACTTTTTGCAAGGGACGGGACAAGTAAGTCCAAACAGATTGAGTGAACGGGGGTCAGGGCTAGGGGTGTGACAAAATATCGAAATGGTGATATATCGTGATACTTTGTATCCTAAAAGGTTATCGATATGCTCCTACAAGAATCGATATATCATTTTAAAAAGGTGTCAATGTCCTAAAAAAAAAAAAAAGTTGCTACTAGGGTTCGTCCGATCATGTTTTTTTGCTCCCGATCCCGATCGTTTTAGTTTGAGTATCTGCCGATCCCGACATTTCCCGATCCGATTGCTTTTTTTTTTTTTTTTTTTTGCACCCGATTCAATTCCAATCATTCCCGATAATTTTTCCCGATCATATACATTTTGGCAATGCATTAAGAAAAAAATGAATAAAACTCGGACGAATATATACATTCAGCATACAGTACATAAGTACTGTATTTGTTTATTATGACAACAAATCCTCAAGATGGCATTTACATTATTAAGATTCTTTCTGTGAGAGGAATCCATGGATAGAAAGACGTGTAATTCTTAAAGGATAAATGCGACTTTGTATATTGTGACTAAATATTGCCAACTAGTGTATTTGTTGAGCTTTCAGTAAATGATATTGTAGCCTGTTATGTCCCAAGGACGGCTCGCGCGCGGCGCAACATAAAACAAGCCACACAAATGTACGGGTGGACACAAATTTATTTACACAACAATCAAACTCGCAATGAATATGTACAGAATGCCGACGAAGCGTGACTTCAGGGTAAGCCCAGGCCAAAACAACAAACAAAAGGAACTACACTCAAACCCCACCCGCTAACAACCTGATCATGTAAAAGGAACAAAGAAAAGACAGCTTTTAACCTAACTTCCTACTCCATACAAAACAGGAGAAAACAGGTTGAACAGAAATGGCGACTTACCCTTACTTGCTTCAGTGCTCTTATTTACAGTGGTGAACAAAAACGATCCAATAACGAATAAACACAAAAGACCTCACCGAAAAAAGCGGGAGTGTATCAAAGTAGCGATCAAATGCAAACGAGAGTGAATGGCGAGCAAATAGCTGGCGAGGAGGACCGCGGCAGAATGCTGTCAAATGCGACCTCCTAGAGCGTTGACAGCGGCAGGTTTAAGAAGCTTGGCGCCTTTTTCCGTGGCCAATCAGTGGCTGTGACGTCGTCGGTCCGTCCTGCGTCTATCAGCTGTCGTCACAGTGGGAGGGGAAGCAGCCAGCTGGTGGAGGCGACAATCAGCTGACTGGAAGAATCTCAGAAAATTAACTATTAAACGGCCAGGGCCGTCACATAGCCATTTAACTGTTCTGCCCAAATGCATGATGGGAAGTAGAACCATGACTGTGCGTAGTGGCACCAATTGATATATCTTCTCTGCGTTGGGAAATAACATAGGGTGTTAAGAAAATGATCAACTACTACCTTTCTTCCCCTCATTGCTTCCCACGATATTTCTCATTGTTGAGAGAGGGATTTTAAGGCTTTAGCAAACTAAAAAAAGGCTCCAAAGACTGCCAAAATTCACTCTACTCATTTTATGCTGCCTTTTAGCTCTATATATAGGTAAAACGGCGCCATTATAGATTGAACGCGACAATGCGTGAGTGAGTCGTGCAGCGCATGCGTTAAATATTTTAATGTGATTTTTAAAAGATTAATTACCGCCATTACCGTGATAAATTTGATAGCCCTACTTTAAGCCAAAACTAAAGACTCTGGATGAGTGTAAGACATTTTGTCTGTAACGTTAAATACAATTAGAAAACGATTTAATTAAAAAAAAAAAAAAAAAAATTTAAAAAAGGAATGTCCGATATTTTTTTGCCAATTCCGATACTTTGAAAATGACGTGATCCCGATCGATCGGGACATCTTTAGTTGCTACCAAAATCTTGTTTAGGGCATTTCCAGGTCATTTCCAGTTGACTTTGAGTCACTGCCTATTCTTTTGGGTGATTCCCATGTCTCTAACACAAAATGAACAGGAAGTGACCTATAAAATACCCCAAAATCAACAGGAAGTAACTGAAAATCAAAAGGTAAATGACCTTAAATGGCCCAAAATTACCTCATTGCCTGGCATTGGCTGCTACTGACGGCCATAGACGTTCAAACGGATTGGACGTCTACTAGTGATAAACTCATTCCAATTCACAGCAGAAGCTTGTTTTTCTGTTTATTGTTTTTAGAATATCCTAGAATGATTTCCTGACCAATTTATCGATAATCGTTGTATCACCATATTGTCAGATCGTTATCGTGAGCTTTGTATCGCAAACCGTATCGTATCGTGAGGTACCAAAAGGTTCCCACTCCTAGTCAGGGCTACATTTCTCACAAATATGAACCTAATTAGTTGATAGGCTAAACGATCAATGCAGAATAAACCTGTATTGACTTTTACCAACTTTCATACGAGTTGGGTCAGGTGATACACCGTTTGATTTAAACCTTTGTTTTCAAAAACTACTAAAGAAACATTTTGAAAACTTCCAGAATAAATGTGTGGGTTTTATTAGCAAGTTAAATTATATTAGGCGGAAAACACTCAGGTGACTTGAAGTTCCGCTCTTAGACCCCCAATTTTGCCAAATTTCAAAATTGTCCAATATACATGTGTGATACATCATTGGAAAGCTTAAAATTTCAATTTTCTGGGGGAAGAAGAATTTTGAACAGGAGGGAATCCATAAAAGATTTTTTTTTTAAACAGCAAAACCCTATCTGGAGGTGAGAGCACGCGTGAGTAGAATTACAGACGCCATAACTTTAATGAGAAATTATTGTGTACTTACCTTGTTTCGATCCGAAAACTCCCATGTAGCATGTATCACTGAGTGTCAAGACACAGCTGTTAATGGCCACAGCTTGATTTTTTGGGGATATAATGGGTGAAACGGTGTAATAAAACAAGGGTCGCGATGCAGAAATGGCAGACATCAAGGAGTGTTTGAGATTTTCTTTTTCATATATTTACCCTTTTAAAGTTTTTTCAATTTGTCTTTGTTTGGATCGATTATTTATCTAACATATCGAAGAAAATGTGACAGTAACAAAAAAATACAATTAAGCTATAGTTATGAGGTAGATATCTGTGACTTTTTTACAAACACCATTTTTTTCATTGTGACGTAATTTGTTTAAAAGTTTAAAATATGCGAGTGAATCATTTTTTAAAGTCGTTTTTTAACTAAATATTAGACATCAATTCGTGATTCTAAGCTAAAAATGACATAATGAATTATAAATATAATACCTTCGTTTTATGGCTGGGTTGAAACAAAAGCGGTTGCGCGACGTCTGTAAATGGGGGTTTCCAGGGTAAAACGGACAAATTAAAAATAGTTCTAGGGCTTAATGCGCCATGAATTTGCTATGGCAGCATATAGACATATTGTTCTATCAAACACAACAGTTGTTTTGGATTAAAATACAGCAGTTTCTTTCAAAGAGGAGTGCAAGAGCAGAAACTGCTTGTCTGTGTTTTTTCGCCATTAATATACACAATGATTAAAACTTGTTAATAACCTGTTAACTATCCAGGAATGCAAAAAATAAAAATTTGTGTGTCTAAATAAAATAAATATAACTGAAAAAAAGTAAATAAAAATGGAGCTGTCCTCCAGATAAAACACTACTGCTTTTGTCCACAAGCACAGCCGAACCCAAGGAAAAACTGAAAGCTCCTTTGGGCTGCTTTACATGGTTGGCAAAGTCAGACAGTTTAATGTTATGTTAACTCTGATGCAGGTCGACCTTACAGTAGCAAAATAAGTGGTGTGTTCCCCACCTCCACAACATTGACGTCTTTTTACATTACTTACAGTGGCGGCTGCTACTGCTGGCCGAAAAAAAACTTCTAATATCCCTCCTCTTCGATAGGGGCGGTATGTTGTCGACATCTTTTATTTCTGTCAGAGCTGTGTGTGTGTGTGTGTGTGGGGGGGGGGGGTGTTGAAGTCATCAGCCAATCAAACGTGTGTCTGAGGGAAAAAATGGACTGACATATTCAGCCAGTGAAGTCGTTATATAATGCAAATAAGGTTGCTTAAAGGTTGATGGGGACAATTTGAGCATCCTGAAAATTTGGTAGTGTTACGTCCCTACCGTCCCAATGCAAACCTCTACCCCCTTGTTTCAGGATCAAATTGAGCATGCGCCTGCCTTGGAATGAAAGGAATTTTGATTCCATTTTGTCAACTGATGTTACTAAATTACGAAAAAAGTAAGTTCTCTGGTACTGTTTGCATCAAGTTTTACTGTAGGTTTGCACACAAGTGCTGAGTTGTAGGTGAACAGGGTTATGGCGATTGATTACTTGTTTTATAGGTTAAGGTGTTGATTGTCATGTTAGGCTGATAGTTGCACACATTGTGGATTGGTGTCTTGCTATGAATTTTCTGCAGTTTGGCCTCATTGTATTATGTGGAAAAAGTGCTTAGTTAAGTGTGATCAAACAGACGAATTTCATATTAACATAATGTACTCTGGCTTCCTCTCACATTCCCAAAACATGCATGTTGGGTTCATTGAATATAATGAAATTCTTCCTCTGTCAGGGTGAAGAAGTTACGGGAGACCCTGGTGGCTGTGCAGCATTTGGAGAAAAACATGAGCAGCCTGCGCTCGTGGTTATCTCACATCGAGACTGAACTGTCCAGACCCATCGTCTACGACACGTGTGACGAGCAAGAGATCCATCGGAAGCTCAACCAGCAGCAGGTAAAATCCCTGTCTTGATTTGGAAGTAACGTTTTAAAATTCAATATTTTAAAGTTTTTTTCTATGCTAGAATTTTCAGCTGTGTGCAGAAATGAGCGTGAACAAGCACTTTTTTTTAGGAGCTGCAAAAGGACATAGAGAGGCACAGCACAGGCGTAGCGTCCGTGTTAAACCTTTGTGAGGTGCTGCTGCACGACTGTGACGCGTGCTCCACTGAGACCGAGTGTGACTCCATCCAGCAGGCCACCAGAGGCCTGGACCGACGCTGGAGGAACATCTGCGCGATGTCCATGGAGAGAAGGCTCAAGTCTGTGTCTTGAAGTAGTCATCACAGAAATATAGCAATCCTGTTGTTGTTGAAGCTGACCAATGTGATGATGGGTGTTTTTGCACAGGATTGAGGAAACTTGGAGGTTGTGGCAGAAATTTTTGGACGATTACTCACGCTTTGAGGAGTGGTTGAAGACTTCAGAGAGAACAGCAGCAATGCCCAACTCTTCTGGGGTCCTCTACACTGTTGCTAAAGAGGAACTCAAAAAATTTGAGGTGGGCTATCTGCATGATCTCATGAAATGTGCAAAAGTTGGCTCGAGGATTGATAGTAACTTGAGTTAGACGGTTTTCCATTTATGAGCTACTAACTTGCGTGCTAAAATTTAACAAGGTTCTGATTAGGCATGTGCCGATATGATATTCTCTCAGTATGATAACCTTAAGCCAAAATATCACGGTTTCACAGTATCACGGTATTGCAATCACAGCTCTAAAATGTGTTACTTTGAAATTTAAAAAAAATTTTTTTTTTTTTTTTTAAACCTTTTCCATTGAGCAGGATTTTTATTTTTCAAAACATATTGGCAAATTGGAACATAAGTATAAAGTTCAGTTAAAATAAAAAAACAAAATATTCTCAATAATATCTCACCTAAGCCCACGGCCACAGTTTTGACCAGTAGAATTAAAAAATATATATATTTTCCATAAAAAGCACGTGCGTATGACTTGTATCATGTTTACATGATACACACACTCTCTTTCTCAACACAGACAGACAGTTGCCAGAGAAAAAAACACACTTTTTACCATCGCTAGACACGCTAAACATGCTGGAGTTAACTCTCGCAGCTGGTGGGAAACGTTCATTAAGTGTTTACTAACATTTTGTATAAATGCGAAAATCATATTGGACCTATTGCACCCTCAGCATGACATCATGTTTTACATGCCGGTTGGCGCTTCTCCTCTAAGCCGCGGCCATTTGTAATTTTTCTGTAGCCAAAGTATTGATGGGGGAAAAAGTTCAGGAGTTTCACCTTCTCCAGCCATCGTGTAGCACAACTGACTCACTGACACTGAGCAGTGGGGGAAGATTGAGCCTTACAGCTGCAAGAGAGGGGATTTCTCCACGCATTTTGGGGACATAAAAAATAGCTAATACCTTAGGGACGGTATGATGGAAAATTTTTGCGGTTTTAAAACCTCAGCGTTTTCATACCACGGTATGCCTTGGAACCGGTAATTGGCACATGTTTAGTTCTGATAGTTAGGCGTGTCTGAAGTCAGACTTTTCTGCATGTTCATAAAACACTGTAAAGCCAGTTCAGCATACTGGAAACATTGCAGGCTCATGTTACAAAACTCGTCTGAGCTGGTCAGCTCAGCTGCTGCAGTCCTTCACAGTGAACGTGCACACCAGCACTAGCTTTCTGACCTGGTCTTCTGCCATCTGTCATGTTTGCGACTGAGCTTTGGCTACAAAGCAAAAAATACACTTATCATGCTAAGTCAGAAAAGAGAAAATAAGATTCAAAAGGGAAACTAATACACCCCCATTTTGTCTGCAGGCCTTCCAGCGGCAAGTGCAAGAGTGTCTGACCCAGCTGGAGCTGATCAACAAACAGTACCGCCGCCTGGCCCGCGAGAACCGCACCGACGCTTCCTGCTGTCTCCGGGAAATGGTGCATGATGGGAACAGGAGGTGGGACAACTTGCAGAAGAGGGTGGGCGCCATTCTACGGCGCCTCAAGGTAATGACGAATGGTAATCGTAATTTTCGGACTATAAGCCGCCACCCACCAAATTTGACACAAAAACGGAATTTTTTCATAAATAAGCTGTACTGGACTGTTATGGACCATTTACACCAAAATATATTAACTGGCAACACTTCATTTGAGAACTGTATCATAAGACTGTCATAAGACCAAATATACCATCACGAAGCTCTGAACCAATTGGCTACAAAGCTTCATTGCTTCATGAAGCTTCATTTGCCCATCTCTGCTCCCTTCAGGGAGACAGTCAACCTCTGCTGCCATCTGCTGTTAAAACTGTTGTCGTCCAACTTGCCTCCTAGCATGCATTGCAGCGCTACAGATGTAAATAGCCATCAATCAAAATTGATGTTCTATGCTCATTATTTCTTCAATTACTGGTATTTGATAACACTTTATTTGACAGTGGCACAATAATGTGTCATGAGACCATCATAATTATGACATGGCACTGTCATGAGCATTAATAAATGCTTATGACGGATATGATTTTGTGTCATCCGTCAAATCATCTCACTTTTGAATGAATATAAAAGATCCGAGCTGGACATTAAATGGAGTTTATTAATAAATGTTTATAAATGGAGTGACACAATTTGTGGGATGACACTTCATAATAGGGTTGTTCAGATCATGTTTTTTTGCTACTGATCCGATCCCGATATTTCCTGATCCGATTGCTTTTTTTTTGCTCCCGATTCAATTCCAATCATTCTCGATAATTTTTCCCGATCATATACATTTTGGCAATGCATTAAGAAAAAAATGAATAAAACTCGGACGAATATATACATTCAACATCCAGTACATAAGTACTGTATTTGTTTATTATGACAATAAATCCTCAAGATGGCATTTACATTATTAACATTCTTTCTGTGAGAGGGATCCACAGATAGAAAGACTTGTGACTTTGTATATTGTGACTAAATATTGCCATCTAGTGTATTTGTTGAGCTTTCAGTAAATGATACTGTGGCCATGCTCAAATGCATGATAGGTGGATGTAACACGCCTTTAGCAACCATGACTGTGCGTAGTGCTACCAATAGATATATCTTCTCTGCGTTGGGAAATAACATAGGGTGTTTAGAAGAAGATCAATTTCTACCTTGCTTTCCCACATTGCTTCCCACGATTTTTCTAATCGTATGGAGTGGGATTGTAAGGCTTTAGCCAATTAAAAAAAGGCTCCTAAGGCAGCCAAAATTCACTCTACTCATTTTACACTGCCTTTTAGCTCTCTATATAGGTAAAACGGTGCCATTACAGATTGTGCGCGACAATGCGAGAGTGGGTTGTGCAGCGCATGCATTAATTGCATTAAATCTTTTAACGTGATACATTTTTTTAAAAAATTAATTACCACCGTTATCGGGATAAATTTCATAACCCTATCTTAAGCCTAAACTAAAGACTCTGGATTGGTGTAACATATTATGTCTGTAACGTTAAATACAAAAAGAAAATGATTTAATTAAAAAAAAAGAAATTGTATATATATATATTTAAAAAAGGCATGCCCGATATTTTTTTGCCGATTCCGATACTTTGAAAATGACGTGATAGGACCCGATTGATCGGGATGCCGATCGATCGAGACATCTCTACTTCATAAGCATTCGATTACGCCCGTGACAGTGTCATATCATGATTATGGCCGTCTTAAGAAGCAGCTGTCAAATAAAATGTTACCTATTAACCCAAATAAATCAACAAATAAACCGAACTGGACTATGAGCCGCAGGATTCAAAATGAGAGGAAAAAAGTAGTGACTTATAGTCGGGAAAATTACGGTAATATACATTTTTTCACAGCCATGTTTTTAGCTAATGTGCAAGTCTGCTTGTGGTCCCGTAGCACTTCATCAACCAAAGGGAGGAGTTTGAAACAGCTCGGGACAGTATCCTGGTGTGGTTGACAGAAATGGACCTGCAACTTACCAACATCGAGCACTTTTCCGAGTGTGACGTTCAGGCCAAGATTAAACAACTGAAGGTAGTCCTACAGAAAACGCATATTTGTTTTTTAAGCTTTGATGGTAATCTTCTCTTGTTTACATAGGCGTTCCAGCAGGAGATCAACTTGAACATGGGCAAGATTGAGCTAGTGTTCAGACAGGGAGACTCTCTGATCGAAAAAAGCGAACCCTTGGATGCTGCGGTGATCGAAGAAGAGCTGGAGGAGCTGCAGAGATACTACCAAGAGGTGTTTGGACGTGTTAACAGATACTACAAGAAGCTTACACGTTTACCTGTAAGTACACTAAGCACACATACACTGCTGGCCAAAATTATTGGCACGTATGCAATTCTGTCAGATAATAAATTTCTCCCAGAAAATGATTGCAATTACAAATGTTTTAGGAGTAATACCTTCATTTATTTTGCTTGCAATGAAAAAACCCGAACGAGAAGGGAAAAAAAAAAAATCATTATCATTTTACACGAAACACCAAAAATGGGCCAGACAAAAGTATTGGCACCCTCATCCTAATACAAAATAACTGCGAATAACTGCGAACAACCGCTTCCGGTATCAATAAATTAGTTTCACTGGGCCCTACGTTATGCTGAAAAATTTGTTGGTAGTCTTCAGACTTCATAATGCCATCCACACGGTGAAGCAGTCAAGTGCCAGAGGGAGCAAAGCAACCCTAAAACATCAGGGAACCTCCGCCATGTTTGACTGTGGGGACGGTGTTCTTTTATTTGAAGGCCTTGTTTTTTTTCCTATAAACTCTGATGCCTTTTCCCAAAAAGCTTTACTTTTGTCTCATCTGACCAGAGAACATTCTTCCAAAAACGTTTTTGCCTTTCTCAGGTAAGTTTTGGCAAACTTCAGCCTGGCTTTTTTATGTTTCTGGGTCAGAAGTTGGGTCTTCCTGGGTATCCTACCATAAAGTCCCTTTTCATTCAGACACTAACGGATAGTACGGGTTGACAATGTTGTACCCTCGGACAGGAGGACAGTTTGAACTTGTTTGGATGTTAGTCGAGGTTCTCCACCATCAGCACAATCTTTCGTTGAAATCTCTCGTCAATTTTTCCTTTTCCGTCAACATCTAGGGAGGTTAGCCACAGTGCCATGGGCTTTCCACTCATTGATAACACTGCGCACACTAGACACAGGCGCATTCAGGTCTTTGAAGATGGACTTTTAGCCTTGAGATTGCCCATGCTTCCTCACAATTTTGCTTCTCAAGTCCTCAGACAGTTCTTTGGTCTCCTTTCTTTTCTCCATGCTCAATGTGGTACACACAAGGACGCAGGGCAAAGGTTGACAACTTTAATCCACTTTAAGTGGCTGCAAGTGTGATTTCGTTTTTGTCACCACCTGTTATGTGTCACAGGTAAGTTACAGGTGCTGTTAATTACACAAATTAGCGAAGCATCACATGATTTTTCAAATGGTGCCAATACTTTTGTCCGGCCTATTTTTGGAGTTTTGTGTAAAATGTGAATGGGTGAGGAAAATTAAATCATTTTGTGTTTTTTCATTGCAAGCAAAATAAATGAAGATATTACTACCAAAGCATTTGTAATTGCAATTATTTTCTGGGAGAAATTGAGCATCATCTGACAGAATTGCAGGGGTGCCAATACATTTGGCCAACAGTGTAGTGGAATATCAGCAGTGTTCATTAATATCAGAAAGCATCTAACGTTTTTTTTTTCCTCATCTCCCAGTTGGTGGACGATGAGCTAGATGGTTCCGACGTGGAGGACGGCGCTGACCTCTCCAAGCTGCAGTGGTGCGACTCCATGCCTCCTCGCAACTCTAGTCGTTCGACATCAGGAGCCGCCACCCTCATTCGAGGTGAACGTTCTGGTCGGGACACTCCGGCCAGCGTGGACTCCATCCCGTTGGAGTGGGACCATGACTACGATCTGAGTCGTGGTCTGGACAGTCCAGAGGGACGCCACCATAGAGGGAGGAGCAGAGGACAAGAGGAAGACGAGGAATATTTGAGGACGACGACTGCAGTGCTGTCAGGTCAGTGTGTTGTGTATTTACCACATCTTGCAGTAGAGGTCGCTGTGGTTCAGCATTTATTATACTACTTTTTTGGCTGGGTTAAAATACATATGATATTCTTAAAAGTAGGGGTGTGACAAAATATCGAAAAAGTGATACATCATGATACTTTGTATCCCAAAAGGTTATCGATATGCTCCTGTCAAGAATCGAGATATCGTTTTAAAAAGGTGTCAATTTAAAAAAAAAAAAAAAAAGGCTGCCATTGACGGTGCTTGACGCCCAATCCATTTAGACTGGGAACGTTTGTTCATTCAAAACCAGAGCCTTCACAGTCATTCGGTCCGATTTTCGGGGCATGTAAAGGTCACTTGCTTTTCATTTTAGGGCATTTACAGGTCATTTCCTGTTGAGTTTGAGTCACTGCCTATTCATTCGGGTGATTCCCAGGTCACTTCCTGTTCTGTAACGCAAAATTAACAGCAAGTGACCCATAAAATACCCCAAAGTCAACAGGAAGTAACTGAAAATCAACAGGTAAATGACCTTAAATGGCCCAAAATTACTCATTGCCTGGCATTGGCTGCCACTGACGGCCATAGACGTTCAATCCGTTTGAAGTGGGAGGAATGGCAGCGAATGAACGAATGTTCATTCGCTGCCATCCTCCCAGTTCAAATTGATTGGACGTCTACTAGTGATAAACTCATTCCAATTCACAGCAAAAGCTTCTTTTTCCGTTTATTAGTTTTTTGTAGGGCTTTGTATCGCAAATCGTATCGTATCATGAGGTACCAAAAGGTTCCCACTCCTACTTAAAAGACTGAATTAAAGCGATCTCTATTGTGCTTTCAACTTCCTGTGTTTCCATTTTGAAATAATTTTCTGTTCAAATCTTGTTGTTGTTCTATCTAACATGTCAAATTCAATTTTTAATGGCATTGTTCTAGCTCCAGAAATAATAAACGTCAAGGCATACATACAAGTACAGAAAGTAAAAAAAATATGGATTGAGTCCCCCAATTGGAAAGATTTGTTATAGCAGCACGGTTCTCTGGTACCCACTTTATGAAAGCTGGATGTTTTGTTTCTCCTCTTCAGACGTAGTTATTCCCGAGAGTCCCGAGGCCTATATAAAACTGACTGAGAGCACATTGAAATCGTCCTCTGGTAGGAACCGCAGTTTATCAGGAATGTCACAGCATGAGTCCTGGTGCATGCCAGTAACTCCATACTAAAAAAAAAAAAAAGCTTTTCTAACAAGAGCCCATCAGGGGGCGGCAGCACGGCAGCTGCAAGCCACAATAATGTAGATAAGCATGCTGAGATGAATCCATTGTATTTTGAAGGACCACACATCATATCCATTTAACATGCCCATTCAGACTAATGCATGCATCCAAGCTGTCATCAACATGCATGCTCAGGTAGGGATTTTTTTTTTCTTCATGTTTTCAGCTTCTTGTGTTTTATGTGTAGGCGATCCAGGACAGCTAGAGGCTAGCCTCAGACAACTGGACCAAGCTCTGGACGCATCACGTTACCAGCTGCAGGCCAGAGAGGATGCCGTTAGCCGCTCCAGCCCTGAAGCTGATTCAACATACATGGGCTATGTAAGTCACTGGTTTGACAAATTAGCCTTCAAATTTTCAATGATAAAACCTTGAGGGTGTGAGCAAAAGGCAAAAGTGCATACAAATATATATGGTGGAAAACACAGACAAGGCTGAAAAAGCAGTTTCTGCTCTTACACTGCTCTTCAAATCTGCTGTATTTCAAGCCAAAAGGACTGTTGTGTTTGATAGAACAATATGTTTATATGCTGCCATAGCAGTTTCATGGCGCATTAAGCCCCCGACCTATTTTTAATTAGTCCGTTTTACCCTGGAGACCCCCGTTTACAGACACTGCACTACTGCTTTTGTTTTAACCCAGCCATAAAAAGAAGGTAAGTAATTAAAGATGATGCCGATCGATCGGGTCCGATCACGTCATTTTCAAAGTATCGGAATCGGCAAAAAAATATCGGACATGCCTTTTTTTAATATATATATATTTTTTATTTAAAACGTTTTCTAATTGTATTTAACGTTGCAGACAAAATGTCTTACACTCATCCAGAGTAGTTTTGGCTTAACGTAGGGCTATCAAATTTAATCCGTTAACGGCGGTAATTAATCTTTTAAAAATTAATCACGTTACGTTATTAACGCATGCGCCGCACGACCCACTCACGCATTGTCTCATTCAATCTATAAAGATGCTGTTATACCTATAGATAGCGCTAAAAGGCAGCGTATAAATAGTAGAGAGGATTTTGACAGCCTTTGGAGCCATTTTTTATGTCGCTAAAGCCTTAAAATCCCCCTCTCTACAATTAAAAATACTGTGGGAAACAATGTGGGGAAGAAAGGTAGTAGTTGATCTTTTTCTTATCACCATATGTTATTTCTCAACGCAGAGAAGATATATCAATTGGTGCCACTACGCACAGTCATGGTTGTACTTCCCATCATGCATTTGGGCAGAAGTTAAATGGCTGCAGTATCATTTACTGAAAGCTCAACAAATACACTAGATGGCAATATTTAATCACAATATACAAAGTCACATTTATCCTTTAAGAATTACAAGACTTTCTATCCGTCGATCCCTCTCACAGAAAGAATGTTAATAATGTAAATGCCATCTTGAGGATTTATTGTCATAATAAACAAATACAGTACTTATGTACTGTATGTTGAATGTATATATTCGTCCGAGTTTTATTCATTTTTTTCTTAATGCATTGCCAAAATGTATACGATCGGGAAAAATTATCGGGAATGATTGGAATTGAATCGGGAGCAAAAAAAAAGCAATCGGATCGGGAAATGTTGGGATCGGCAGATACTCAAACTAAAACGATCGGGATCGGATCGGGAGCAAAAAAACATGATCGGAACAACCCTAGTTAAAATCATGGTGTCTGTAATTCTGCTCTCGCGTGCTCTCACCTCCAGATTGGGTTTTGCTGTTTAAAAAACATTAAAAAAAAAAAAAAAAAAAAAGTGCCCTCCTGTTCAAAAATGTTCTCCCCCCAGAAAACTGAGATTTTAAGCTTTCCAATGATCACACATGCATATTGGACAATTTTGAAATCTGGCCAAATTGGGGGTCGCAGAGCAGAACTTCAAGTCACCTGAGTGTTTTCAGCCATATATATTTTTTTTCAAGGGCTAAAAAGTCATCCAGAAATACAATGGCATACGTTTTAAACTCCTCAACCGTCCCGGAAAAAACGGAAGAGGAAGTACTGTAAAAAGTACAGTACTGTGAGCCAGGATTCTATTTATTGGCTCCGGACTCACCCAGGAGCTGCTATTACCTCGTTAACGCATTGTTACATAATATTTATAAATGACATCCAGCGTCATTTGTTGCTTTATGGAACCACTTTTTAAAAAAAAAAACTTCAAAGGACTGCCTCACACAGACATTTTAGTTCTCTTACGTAGTCATAGCTTGTAACGTTTTGACAGTATGATGTCATTTTATGCCATGTTTGTAAATATCTACATTGTTAATTTTGCGCTGAAGCTGGCTATGAAGAGAACCTTACCTCATATCAAAATCGAAGCATCAGCAGAGGTGGTTGTAGGTAAATTGTACTCAAATAAGAATAGCGGTACTTCAAAATATTATTCAAGTTAAAGTGAAAGTTGTCGTCGAAAACATTTACTCAAGTACAAGTAACAAAGTATTCGCTGAGAAATTCTGAAATAGTGAGTAACTGCTGATAAGGTCTGATTTATTTGAAAAAAAACAAACAAACAATGTAATCAGACAAAAACATCGTTTTTTAATTATGGTATGTTCAAATTCTAGTACTGTATCTCTAAATAATAAACAAATTACAAGTTTGTCGAAATGTCGGTTTGTTTTGGTAGACACAGCAGACACTGCATTATGTGTGTTAACGTGATTATATATTCATGATTTCAGTGTTCAATGTGAGAAACAGTTGATTCTGCCATTAAAAAAGATTTATATATATATATAAAGAGAGAGAGAGAGAGAGAGAGAGAGAGAGAGAGAGAGAGAGAGAGAGAGAGTTAATTACAGTTTAAAGATTAATTAATCGTAATTAATCGCAATTCAGACCATCTCTAAAATATGCCATATTTTTTCTGTAAATTATTGTTGGAATGGAAAGATAAGACACAAGACAGATATATACATTCAACATACGGTACATAAGTATTGTATTTGTTTATTATAACAATAAACAAGATGGCATTAACATTATTAACATTCTCTTAAAGTGATCCATGGATTGAAAGACTTGTAGTTCTTAAAAGATGTAAGTACAAGTTATAGAAATATTATTTTAAAATCTCAATGTTTTCGTTTTAATAAAATTTGTAAAATGTTGTAATCAAAAAATAAACTAGTAGCTCGCCATTGTTGATGTCAATAATTACACAATGCTCACGCATGGTGCTGAAACCCATAAAATCAGTTGGACCCAAGCGCCAGCAGAGGGCGACAAAACACCAAAAAACACAAGTAGCAAGTGGACATTACACTGTGCTGTCATTTTAATCTGTTGAAGCGGGGCATGTGCGTTAAACACGTCAAATATTTTAATGTGATTAATTTAAAAAATTAATTACCGCCAAATAACGCGATAATTTTGACAGCCCTAATATCTGGGTTTGTTGCTTGGTATATTTTACTCAGCACAACGTCATCCAAATGAACTGTTATTATTACACTATAACCTATTGCTTGACTATAATAGGTCATAAAATACACTAAAATCATCAAATTTTACTCCAGCTGTCCTATCCCAAGAGTATGAGTGCCCTCTAGTGTGCAGTCATTCACGGATAAACATTTTTTACCCTCAAATTACAACTATCATATTTCCAGTTTGTCTATCAGTGCCAAACGAAATCTGGAAGAAAGTTTGAAATCTGCACTTTAGACTGATTGGTATAATGGAGTCATGCTATTACTGTTGCTACATCTCATTGGTGAAACTGATAGAGCCACTGTGAGCATCTCTGGCAAATTTAAATAAATCTAAAGCAGAATAAATGTAAAAAGTATCATGTACAGTATAAAGTATGGCGTGGTAGTACTACTTTTATAGAAGTACATTTTTCCCAAGTTACTCAAGTATAGTGGGGAGAACAAGTATTTGATACACTGCTGATTACTCAAGTATAGTGGGGAGAACAAGTATTTGATACACTGCTGATTTTGCTGGTTTTCCCACTTGCAAAGCATGCAGAGGTCTGTAATTTGTATCATAAGTTCTCTTTAACTGTGATGGACAGAATCTAATACAAAAAAACAGAAAATCACGTTGTATGATTTTTAAATAATAAATTTGCATTTAATTGCATGAAATAAGTATTTGATACATCACAAAAATCGAACTTAATATTTGGTACAGAAACCTTTGTTTGCTACTACGGATACCAAACGTTTCCTGTAGTCCTTGACAAGGTTTGCACACACTGCAGCAGGGATTTTGGCCAACTCCTCCATGCAGATCTTCTCCAGAGCCTTCAGGTTTCGGGGCTGCTGCCGGGCAACACGGACTTTCAGCTCCCTCCATAGATTTCCTATCGGGTTCAGATCTGGTGACTGGCTAGGCCACTCCAGGACCTTAAGATGCTTCTTACGGAGCCACTCTTTAGTTGCCTTGGCTGTGTGCTTTGGGTCGTTGTCATGCTGGAAGACCCAGCCACGACCCATCTTCAGGGCTCTCACTGAAGGAAGGAGGTTGTCAGCCAAGATCTGGCGATACATAGCCCCATCCATCCTCCCCTCAATACGGTGCAGTCGTCTTGTACCCTTGGCAGAGAAGCAGCCCCAAAAAATGTTTCCTCCTCCATGTTTCACGGTTGGGATGGTGTTCTTGGGGTTGTACTCATCCTTCTTTTTCCTCCAAACACGACGAGCTGAGTTTAGACCAAAAAGTTCAATTTTGGTCTCATCCGACCACATGACCTTCTCCCATTGCTCCTCTGGATCATCCAGATGGTCAGTGGCAAACTTCAGACGTGTCTGGGCATGCACTGGCTTCAGCAGTGGGACCTTGCTTGCGCTGTAGGATTTTAATCCATGACGGCGTAATGTGTTTCCGATGGTTTTCTTGGAGACTGTGGTTCCAGCTCTCTTCAGGTCATTGACCAGGTCCTGCCGTGTAGTTCTGGGCTGATCCCTCACCTTCCTCATGATCAGTGATGCCCCACAAGGTGAGATCTTGCATGGAGCCCCAGAACGAGTCAGATTGACCGTCAACTTAAACTTCTTCCATTTTCTAATAATCGTTCCAACAGTTGTTACCTTCTCACCAAGCTGCTTGCTTATTTTCCTGTACGCCCATCCCAGCCTTGTGCATGTCTAATATTTTATCCCTGATGTCCTTACACAGCTCTTTGGTCTTGGCGATTTTGGAGAGGTTAGAGTTTGTTTGTTTGAGCATGTGAACAGGTGTCTTTTATACAGGTAACAAGCTCAAACAGGTGCAGTTACTTCCGGTAATGAGTGGAGAACAGGAGGGGTTCTTAAAAAAGAACTAAGAGCCGAAATGTTTACTAGTTGGTAATGTATCAAATACTTATTTCATGCAGTTAAATACAAATTTATTATTTAAAAATTATACAATGTGATTTTCTGGATTTTTATATTAGATTCTGTCCCTCACAGTTGAAGAGAACATATGATACAAATTACAGACCTCTACATGGCTTGCAAGTGGGAAAACCAGCAAAATCAGCAGTGTATCAAATACTTGTTCTCCCCACTGTAGGTACATTTAACGTGTTACTCCCCAAATCAGATTGTAATCATAATTCAGTAAAACCATAATTAGATTTTTTTTCTAAAAACGTTCAACACTATGAGGAAGAATGCTTTTTTACTTCAATTCCAAAAATATTTTGTAGATGCGTCTGATGGGAGAGTGTCGCGGCAGCATAGACGCAGTGAGGGTAGTCGAGGAAGAGCTCACAGAGGACGAAGATGAACTGCCGGGACTCATCGACCCGACCACCACTGATGGTCAGAATGCAGGTTTGTCTCTTACTCTTTTGCAAACACATTGGGATCTTGACTTACGAGTGTCCCTACTTATGAGTTAGGAGCTGTCAGAAATCAAGACACCACTGTAAATTTTTCAGGTGTGATCGAGCGCTGGCAACTGCTACAAGCTCAGTCGCTAAGTGACAAGCACAAACACAAGCAGAACCTGCAACAATGCCAGCAGCTCATCTCGGACCTGCAAACCATGCGTGCGTGGCTCGGTCGCTGCGAGGCAGAACTGGGTCAACTGCGAGGCCTGGAGCTCAGCACGGACATCGAAATCATCCAGCAGAGGATCAAGAAGCTCCGGGTGGGTGCTCAAAAACAAAAAAACCTGTTAAGGAGGACATACGCTCCTTTCTGAATCTGTTTTGTCCTGTGTGGTGCTTAGGAGCTACAGAAGGGGATGGAGACCAACAAGTCGGAGGTCCTGTCCATTAACCTGAGCAGCGCTGCCTTCCTCCAGTCGGAGCCCGACTCCGAGGAGGCGTGGGAGCTGCGGAACGCTCTGAAGGAGATGAACACGCACTGGAATCGCCTGGACACCTCGCTAGAGGAGTGGAGGGAAGAGCTGCAGAGAGCGCTCATGCAGTGCAAGGTGCTGAAATAACACGCAACAAAAGAGTACCTATTCAAAACCTTCTTGGAACGTATAAACATACATATATTAATATCGAAAGACATAAGGTGTGCTGCACAAAACTTAATTTTTGTCTTTGTCTTAGCCTTTTGGACGAAAATACTTATTAGTCTTAGGCTACGTTCATTCTACAGGTCTTAATGCACAAATCCGATTTTTTGTCATATCCGTTTTTTTGGCGTGCCCATTCAGACTGCCTTTGTCCATTGAGGCCGTTCAAGTATTACGCATGCGGACTAATTCGCAGTCCGACACGCGCTGAGCAAGAAGACCCTCATGCGCAGAAGCATCAAAACAAATGACACACGTCATCCGTCATTCCAGGGATATCATATTTTGCTTTTCAAAAGGAGGACACAAATAACAGACATAAATAATCCCCGTTTAGGCTTATATTCAAAGTTTATATGGATCGATACCATGCACGCACTGTCCGTGCATGTCACACACACATACGGGCAGTTTGCCCCGACTCTCGGCCGTGTAGGCAATGTTGAAATATTGCTCACTTGGAGCAGAGAGAAAACTGAGCATTCTCAGGCTTATCCTCAACCCATTTTTATTTTTTATGACTGTTGTCAAGCCCAGCCCTTCCCCAAAAGCCGTGTTCACTGCAAGCTAGGCGCTAATAACGCACAGCTGCATCGCTACGGTATTGTCTCTCTCGCTATTTGATGACGTAATTGCTGCATGAAATCCGATTTGGGAGAGTGGACAGTACAGACCGCCGCAACAGTCTGGAAAAATGTGGCCCAGATCGGATTTGAACCATATACGAAAGTGACCCAGATCGGATTTGAAATGGTCCAGTTCTATGCGACTTGTCACGTTCAGACCGTCAAGTTAATGCCTCACTCGAGTCGGAAAAACACAAAAAAATCGGATTCGTGCATTAAGACCTGTAGTATGAACGTAGCCTTAGTCATATTTTAGTCATTTCAAAATGTGTTTGTCTTTGTCTAGTTTTAGTCGACAACATCTGATACAAATTTGGTCTAGCTTTAGTCGACAGTTACTCAAAATGTTTTGGTCTGCAAAATTCAAAAGTTAGTCCAAACTTGGTGACGATAATACACACTCAGCAGGAAAAGCAGTCTCATTATTTTCAGTTAAACCCACCTAGGTAGGCCTGTCGCGATAACAAATTTTAGTTGGCGATAAATTATTTCATAAATGATTGCGATATGCGATATTATTGCGCGCCCCCCCCCCCCCCCCCCCCAATTTTTTAAAACCAGTTTACAATAACACAGTGAGAATACAGTATGTATTACCGTATTGGCCCGAATATAAGACAGTGTTTTTTGCATTGAAATAAGACTGAAAACGAGGGGGTCGTCTTATATTCGCGGACTAGACATTATACCCATTCACGACGCTAGATGGCGCCAGATATCATTTAAGCGATGTTCTGTCATGACAGATCTCAGCTACTGTCAAGCAGTCTGTAAAACTCTAACCAGTTTGCATTATTTTATTGCAATGTTTTTCCTTATTCAGATTTGTTTCAAGACTACACTTACAGTTAGACATCACTTTGAAGTTTAATGCAGTTATTGCAATTTTGTTATTTTATCACAATAGATTGGTTTATTTCCATTTCAAAAACCTGAAGCCATTCATTTACGAATGTGATTGCACTTTAGTTTACATATTGAAATGTTCAGATATTAAGATTTGAATGAGGCAAAATAACATGCTTTTTCTCTCAAATATATTGTTATAATCATTTGTTTCGGATGTACTCTCATTATTTTCTGTATAAAAATTTGGTGTTCAAAAAGTCGTTTTTCAAACTTGAGTCTTGAAAAAGAGGGGGTTGTCTTATAATCAGGGTCTTATAGTCGGGCCAATACGGTAATTGATCAAGTACACCAATTTAAACACAATAAATGTTTACTCTTAAATTAAAAAATACTTTTTAAGAAAAACACTACTAAAAACAATAGCCCATGCCTCTTTTAAGTAAAAGACAACAATATTAATACCGCACAGACACACGGAATGAATAAAATGTCTTTTTCAAGAAAAAATACAATTGCACTTCAATAACGTAAGCATTTAGGCACAGGTATAAGGTTGTAATAACACAAAACAATTGCATTTGAACTACAACAGAGAAAAATAGAGTAATTGAGTAGCAGTCACAAAAATTTGGCTTCAATAAGTATCAAACCACATTAAACATTAAAGGTATAACGGTCTCATTTCCTCAGTAATGTAGCAGACTACACTACCGTTCAAAGGTTTGGGGTCTAAGCGACCCCAAACTTTTGAACTGAAGCGGTTCAAAACTTTGGATGGTAGTGTACACCTTCCGTGAGGGAACGATATTATGCACGGTCTTGTTTGTGTTTCTCACATCAAGCGAACACCTCTGTAATTGTCGATTGACGTGACGAGGAAGGCTCTGCTTGTTGCGATGCAATTTTCTTACCAAGTAGTGAAAACTAAAGAAGGTGATAGTGTTTCAAATGAGAATGTAGATTTGTTTTGTTGGCCCTTTTTGTTGAAACAACCTCCAAACACATTCTACAGACTGGTTCATCCTTTTTGGTTGCCTCGCCATTTTCATTTGGTTTAAAATCAAAATGTTCCCACATCAGGGCTTTGGTGTTTGGCTTGGAAAAGATTTTCCGTCCATTTTCGTCTTCCTCACTCTGCTCGCTCATTGCTGTGCGCCGGCAGTGCACTTGGCCCCGCCTTCCTCCATTGAATGATGGTCACTCAAACTCAAATGTATAAAACAAACTAGGGCTGTCAAAATTATCGCATTACGTGCGGTAATTAATTTTTTAAAATAATCACGTTAAAATATTTGACGCAATTAACGCACATGCCCCGCTCAAACAGATTAAAATGACAGCACAGTGTCATGTCCACTTGTTACTTGTGTTTTTTGGTGTTTTGTCGCCCTCTGCTGGCGCTTGGGTGCGACTGAATTTATAGGCTTTAGCACCCATGAGCATCGTGTAAGTAATTATTGGCATCAACAATGGCGGGCTACTAGTTTAGTTTTTGACTGAAAATTTTACAAATTTTATTAAAACGAAAACATTGAGGGGTTTTAATATAAAATTTCTATAACTTTTACTGACATTTATCTTTTAAGAACTACAAGTCTTTCTATCCATGGATCGCTTTAACAGAATGTTAATCATGGTACGAATTACGATTAATTAATTTTTAAGCTGTAATTAACTCGATTAAAAATTTTAATCGTTTGACACCCTTAAAACGAACATAACACAGAAGTCATAAAACAGTGAGTCCTCGTCACAGCATATTGCATAGTTGGTAACAAGGAAGCCGAATTTTTAACAGCATGTCTGCCGCAGTGTGCGCACGCACGTGCACGCGAGGCTATAAATCGCAGCAGTTAAATGACCACATTAAGTTCATTTACCGTGCGATAAATGGAATTATTGCATATCGCGACAGGCTTATCTAGAAGACATGAACTGTATGTAAAAAAAAAAAAAAAATTTTTTTAAATGTCCGAGCGTTTAACACTAACGCGACAAGTTGCATTTAGCATCTAATGATCACTCTGCACAGACCTTTAAAGGCTAAAGCAGCATTGCAAAATTCTCTCTTGCAAAGATAGAAAACAAATCTTACCATGTTTCCAAACAAGCAAGGTTGGGCACAGCCTAGCTTGAGACACATCCTAACCCCGGTCGCAGCCTAGTTTTGAGACGTCCTAATCTTCAGTGAGGAGACTGAGGGAGCGTCGCGGCACAACCCACACGAGTGACATGACCCGCTACGAAGCAAGCTGACGTACTCCACGTACAATATGAAAATGTCACGCTTTGTGAACATATGACAAAAACTATGTCACATTTTCGTCTAGTCAGACGAAAACCGGCATTCGTCTCATTATGTTCTTGTCTTCCAAGCCACGTTTTTAGCTCGTCATCATCACATCGTCATGAAAAAATTGTTCGGCGACGGAGTATTTTCGTTATCGTCACTGTTGACAAAAACAACACTGGCTGAAACTGAGGATTTTTTGGGGAATTTACAACTCTAAACACAGAGCCAACAAAACTTATTTCTACTTATTTATAGTTTCCATCTAGACGTCTATACTCCTCTTTGTCTCTTATCTATATTTATCTACATACTCCTTTTACACCGTGTCCCTAATGTTCAGACCAAGACATCACAGTCGGGCCTTCAGAACAAGCTGACAATCTCGTGTTTCTAAAGCTCAACGTCTAAACACTTGATTTATTGTCACATCTACTTGATAAATGTCGACAATAGACATACTAAAATGTGACATGAAACACCTTTTTGATTTCAATTCTTTGCACTTTACTGAATTCCTTGAAATGTGGTCATACTACAAGATATTTTCAATGGTATCTATTTGGCAACAGGATATTGGTGTTTTATGTTTGTGTCATTTTATTGTGTGATTCATATAAAATGTGTTTTTTATATACAGTGGTATGAAAAAGTATCTGAACCTTTTGGAATTTCTCACATTTCTGCATAAAATCACCATCAAATGTGATCTGATCTTTGTCAAAATCACACAGATGAAAACACGTTGTCTGCTTTAACTAAAACCATCCGAACATTTATAGGTTTTCATATTTTAATGAGGATAGTATGCAAACAATGACAGAAGGGGGGGAAAATAAGTCAGTGAACCATCACATTTAATATTTTGTGCCCCCCCTTTGGCAGTAATAACTTCAACCAGATGCTTCCTGTAGCTGCAGATCAGTCTGGCACATCGATCAGGACTAATCTTGGCTCATTCTTCTCTACAAAACTGCTGTAGTTCAGTCAGATTCCTGGGATGTCTGGCATGAATCGCTGTCTATAGGTCTTGACACAACATCTCAATGGGGTTCAAGTCTGGACTTTGACTTGGCCACTCCTGAATGTGTATTTTGTTCTTCTAAAACTATTCTGAAATTGATTACTTTTGTGTTTTGGATCATTGTCTTGTTGAAGCATCTGTCCTCTTTTTAGCTACAACTGTTTGACAGATGGCCTCAGGTTTTCCTGAAAAACATACTTATAAACTTTTGAATCCATTCTTCCATTAATGACTGCAAGTTGTCTAGGCCCTGAGGCAGCAAAACAGCCCCAAATCATGATGCTCCCTCCACCATGCTTCACGGTGGGGATGAGGTGTTGATGTTGGTGAGCTGTTCCATTTTTCCACCACACATGACGTTGTGTGTTACTCCCAAACAATTCAACTTTGGTTTCATTAGTCCACAAAATATTTTGCCAAAACTTGTGGAGTGTCCAAGTGGCTTTTTGCGAATGTTAAATGAGCAACAGTGTTTTTTTTTTTTTAGACCGCAGTGGCTTCCTCCGTGGAGTCCTCCCATGAACACCAATCTTGGCCATTGTTTTACATATAGCTGATGTGTGCACAGAGATATTGGACTGTGCCAGTTATTTCTGTAAGTCTAGCAGGTACTCTAGGGTTCTTTTTTACCCCTCTAAGTATTCTGCGCTGAACTCTTGGCGTCATCTTTGGGGGACAGCCGCTCCTTGGGAGAGAAGCAACAGTGCCAAACTCTCCATTTCTAGACAACTTCTCTGACTGTCGATTGATGAACATCCAGACTTTTAGAGATGGTTTTTTATCCTTTCCCAGCTTTATACAAATCAACAATCCTTGTTCGCAGGTCTTCAGCAGCTCTTTTGACTGAGCCAGGATGCACATCAAACAATGCTTCTCACCAAGACAATTCTTACCCGGTGTGTGTTGTAAAGTGGGCAGGGCAGCTTTAAACCACTCATCAGTGATTGGGCACACACCCAATTTAAAATGCTTGGTAAAAATTGGTTTCAGTTGCTCTTTAAGTCTCCTTAGGCAGAGGGTTCACTTACTTATCTTCCCCCTTCTGTCATTGTTTGCATGCTATCCTCATTAAAATATGAAAACCTATAAATCAGGGTTGTCAAACCAATTCCACAAAGGGCCAAGAGGGTCCTGGATTTCTTTTAAACCAAGACGGCGCAAACAGATTAACCAATGAATTTTCTGCCCAAACAAGCAGCACCTGACTGCAAGCAACTGATTAGACTTGTAGGAGATCAAATTGGTGAAAAGATGACCTCTTCATTGGTTGGAACGAAATCCAGGACCCTCTTGGCCCTTTGTGGAATTGGTTTGACACCCCTGCTATAAATGTTAAAGTGGTTTTAGTTAAAGCAGACACTGTTTTTTCATCTGTGTGATTTTGACAAAGATCAGATCACATTTAATGGTGATTTTATGCGGAAATGTGAGAAATTCCAAAAGGTTCAGATACTTTTTCATACCACTGTATTCATTGAAAAGATCCGCAAAAATTGCAGTAAGTTGTTATAGTGATAAACATTTTTGTCTATATTGCGCACTTCTAAGGACCTTTTTTTTTTTTTTTTTCAGGAGTTCCACGAGATGAGTCACGGTCTGCTACTGTGGTTGGAGAACATCGACCGCAGGAGGAACGAGGTGGTGCCCATCCCTCCAAAACTGGACTTGGAAACTCTCCGAGCTAATCGCAGTACATTAACGGTAATGTCATTCACACTTTTTGTATTCCTTTTTCCCCGCTGTAGTCACAACTTTTTTGACAGAACTTTTTCATCCTCCCGTAGCAAATCAGAGAGGAGCTGCTGAACTCGCAGCAGAAAGTGTCGACCCTCCAGGAGCTGTCGGCTCAGCTGCTGGTCAGCACGGCGGCAGCGACAATGCACCGGTCCTCGGGTGGAGAGTGTCTGGAGGCGCAGGAGAAGGTGCACGTCATCTCGAACAGGCTGCGCTTGCTGCTGCGTGAGGTTGATGGTGACCTGGACGAGCTGCAGAGGCGACTGGAGGATGAGTGCTCGCAACAGGTGGCGACTTGCATTCAAATGGAGACGTTTGCACAATGTTTTTACCGTTGTCCGACTCATGTGCTTTCTCTTTTGTTGTTTTCAGGATTTCTCACCGCTATATGTTACTGAATCAAACATGACTGCTACCTCTGCGGCTGCTTCTACTCTTTCTGATGAGTCAAACATCGGAAAAAGTCACTTGGTAACGTTCTTGTTTTTAAGATGTCAGCAATGCAACATTACAAAAGAGTATGAGGGCCACACCGAAAAGAAAAGAAAAAAAAACTCTCACAAGAAAGCACTGCTAATTTATAACGTTTTAATAGGATTATTTTTCTTCAATCTAGTCAAGTCATTTTCTCCATCTTGTTTAGAGTGTTAAAGACTAATTAAGAGGTTAATGCGTAAGATTATTCCACTTACTTTAAGTAAATATTACTATTTGTTCTTATTGAGCCCATACATCTAAAAGTGGATTTGATTTTCACCTAAATCAAGAAAAAAATACTTTCAAAAAATGTTTTGAACAATACCTATTCTCGAATTAAGAACATTTCTGACAAGCTTCTTTTTTAAGATTAAATATACTAATTTATTGCTTAGATCTGTCTGTTTAGCTTATTATCAGCTACCTATTTTTCTTATTTCAAGAAATGATTTCACTTATTTCTAGTCGATTTCCACTGAAAACAAGGGAATTTAACTAGTTTTAAGTAGGGGTGTTTTTGCAGTGTGCCTAATGTTTTGGAAAGAAAAAAATAACAATAATATTTGTACTTAATTTTTATAATGACTTTTCTCGATTAGCCATGCTTTACATTTTTGTGTCATATTACATATGCATTCTCACATCACATAAAATTACCAATATCTTTATATTGGCTCATATCACACATACACTGCAGGCCAAATGTTTTGACTCCCCTGCAGTTCTGTCATATAATGTTCAATTTCTCCCAGAAAATGATTGCAATTACACATGCTTTGGTAGTAATATCTTAATTTATTTTCCATGCAATAAAAACACAAAAGAGAATGGAAAAAAATGAATCATTTTACACAAAACTCCAAAAAAGGTCAAAAGTATTGCCACCCTTTGAAAAATCATGTGATGCCGCTCTAATTTGTGTAATTGACAGCACCTGTTACTTACCGGTGGCACATAACAGGTGGTGGCAATAACTAAATCACACTTGCAGCCAGTTAAAATGGATTAAGGTTGACTCAACCTCTGTCCTGTGTCCTTGTGTGTACCACATTGAACATGGAGAAAAGTTAGAAGACCAAAAAACTGTCTAAGGACTTGAGAAGCAAAATTGCGAGGAAACATGGGCAATCTCAAGGCTACAAGTCCATCTCCAGAGACCTGTATGTTCCTGTGTCTACCGTGCGCAGTGTAGTCAATAAGTGTAAAGGCCATGGCACTGTGGCTAACCTCCCTAGATGTGGACGGAAAAGAAAAATTGAGATTTCAACTAAAGATTGTGCGGATGGTGAATGAAGAACCTCGACTAACATCCAAACAAGTTCAAACTGTCCTCCAGTTCGAGGGTACAACAGTGTCAACCCGTACTATCCGTCAGCGTCTGAATGAAAAAGGACTCTATGGTAGGATACCCAGGAAGACCCCACTTCTGACCCATATACTTAAAAAAGCCAGGCTGGAGTTTGCCAACACTTACCTGAGAAAGCCAAAAACATTTTGGAAGAATGTTCCATTGTCGGATGGGACCAAAGTAGAGCTTTATGGGAAAAGGCATCAACATAGTTTACAGGAGAAAAAAACAAGGCCTTCAAAGAAAAGAACATGGTCCCCACAGTCAAACATGGCGGAGGTTCACCAATGTTTTGGGGTTGCTTTGCTACCTCTGGCACTGGGCTGTTTGGCATGCATGGGATTATGAAGTCTGAAGACTACCAAGAAATTTTGCAGCATAATGTAGGGCCCAGTGTGAGAAAGCTGGGTCTACCTCAGAGGTCATGGGTCTTCCAGCAGGACAATGACCCAAAACACACTTCAAAAAGCACGAGAAAATGGTTTGAGAGAAAGGACTGGGCCAGCAATGAGTCCAGACCTGAATCCCATAGGACACCTGTGGAAAGATCTGAAAATGGCAGTTTGGAGAAGGCACCCTTCAAATCTCAGAAACTAAGTTGGCCAGAGAAAATGGTCTAAAATTTCAGCAGAGCATTGAAAGAAACTCGTTAATGGATACCAGAAGATGTTGTTTGCAGTTATTTTGTTTAAAGGTTGTGCTACCAAGTATTATTCTGAGGGTGTCAATACTTTTGTCCGGCCCATTTTTGGAGTGTTGTGTAAAATGATTTAATTTGTTTTTCATTCTCTTTTGTGTTTTTTTTCATTGTAAGCAAAATAAATGAAGATATTTCTACCAAAGCATTTGTAAATGCAATTGAACATTGTCTGACAGAATTGCAGGGGTGCCCATACTTTTGGCCAGCAGTGTACTTTTCCATACTTTTGTAAAATTGACTATTTAAAAGATACTAATGTATTCTCCTAAAATGGCACTTACGGTGGTAAAATTGTAATTTTTTCTTTAATTATTAAAAATACTCACACACCGCTATAGTAAACTTTTTCATTAAATTCGTTATTTTCTTGTAATGTTACCTTATTTGTAAAGTAATGTGTAATGAGTGTGGCCCTAATACTTGTCCAAGCAAACACTATATTTTGCTTGCATTCAGAGTGTATTTCATAGTATGGTAGTTTCCATTGTTTTTTTTTTTTTTATTTGTTTTGTTTTATTTATTTTTTTGGGTATAAAACAAAAAAGTGTCTCTAACACTTTCTTGTCAAGCTCCCTGCTTGTTTTGTTTCGTAGATGCTGCTTTCAGCATGTTAAGCAAATTAAAATGCACAAGAAAAGCTGGCTTTTCCTTTTTAGGAAAGTTTTGCCATTTCGCTAGTATGTTTCTTCAACAGGAATTGAGAAGCCAGATTTCTTGCCAGCCAGCCAATCAATCAATCAATCAATCAATCAATTACATCATTGATTACATTGCTGCTTTGTTGACACTTATTGTTCTGCAGAGATCTTTTGAGTTCTTTTATGTCTTCATTTGCCTCTTGACTGAAACATTTTTCTTTCTTTTTTTACGCCTCCCTCCCTGCTCATTATGCCCTTCAGCCCCGAGGCAAAAGTAGTCAGGCCCAACCCGGACCCCCCGAGACCGGCACGCGCCACAGGTACCTTGAGCGCCCCTCCTTGAGCTCTGCAAAGACGAGAACGTGATGGAACCCAAATCGCAAATCAGACCCCCCAAAAAATTCGTGTGATTTGACCACATGTGATTGTTTTGTTATGAAAAAAAAGGGTGTTCCATGGTGTCCCGCCTTTTCTAGAGGTCATGTGACCTGCTCCTATGTGATCGGGGAGCAGCCTCTTGTCAGGCTCTTCCCTTTTTGCATTCGAATGTTTTTTCACTGCTTCACTGCTTGTCCCTAATAGCCCACTGGTTGGCAAAACCTTTTTTTCACTTTTGTTGTTTTTTTTCTGTTCCGTTTCCTCCCATTCTTCCTAGGATGTGATGTGATAAACTGTCTAGTTTCCTCTTTAACTCCCATCTTCTTTACTCTTTTCTTACTCCCTTCCCTTAAATTTATTCAGCCAAACTCCTCGTAAAGCACCTTTTTCATTTTTAAAAAATGGACTAAAAAGGATGCCGTTTTTATACTAACCCCATCATTCAAGTTGTAATCATATCTCATATTACGTCTACGTTACTCTGTTGCACATTAACAACTTACAAATCACCCCCAAAATATGTTCAACCTCTAATTTAACAGGTGAAATTTTATATTTGCCCCTGTCCCCTTGATTTTGCGTCATTTCCTATTATTTTGCAGACATTCTTGCGTCACTTCCATTTCAGTTACCCAACATCAACAGGAACTGACCCGTAAATGCAGAGGCGCAGGATGGCTGAGGATCTTTTTTTTAGTTTTTCCCATCCCAAAACAGCCGTTTCGGTCCACATTTGCCATGCTTGCCCATTTTCTCCATACAAGGCGTGCACAAAGACAGTACATATGCATGCTGGATAGTTTACATACTACTACTAAGCTACTACAAAGACAGCGTTCTATTTCATCTAAAGCAGGGGTGTCCAAACTTTTTGCAAATGGGGCCAGATATGAGGTGGTAAAAATGTGGGGGGCCGACCTTGGCCCACGTCCTTTACGTAGAACAATATATTTAAGCAAAATTTAGCAAGTCATTCAGTGTGTCACATTTGCTTTATTTTTTTTTTTTTAATGAATAATTTCAACAATCTCGCAACTAGCCTTTGCGGCGTTCTCTTTCGACTCTCGGGCTCTTGCGAAATATTACTGCTGCGAAATTAAACTAGCTTCAGGTTGCTTCAATTTTTCGCTGCGTATCTTCCCTGTAATCTTGTCGTACATGTCAGCGTGTCTTGTTTGGTAATATTGCCTCACATTGAACTCTTTAAAAGCAGTGACTGTCTCTTTGCAAAGGAGGCAAGACACAGTTGTTGTATATTTTAGTGACGAAATAGTCCAATTTCCATCTATCCTTGAAGCGTCGGCCGTCACAGTCAACTTTTTTTTGTTGATTGTCGCCATTTTAGAAAATGGAAGTAATGGCTCACACGGAGTAATGTTGCTTAGCCCTTAAATATCTGCAACATGAAGCAATTATCAGAGAATCCCAAAATTTGAAAAATAAGGTCCTAATGAAACCTTTTTTTCGAATTTGTAAAACAAAATGTAAAAATGAATATGTGTAATAAGCGCTCTAATATCTATAACCCATGCTAAATCATGTTTTTTTTCTTATGGAACCTGCAGATGCATGTGTTGACTTGCATCCATTATTTTTTTTTCAAAAAGAAATGTCAAAATTCTAAATCTAAAAATCATGAAATTTTAGGTATATCAAATGTGATACATTTGGTGGTAAAGGGTTAAAGTGCTGCTGCCTTTTAGTGGGTAAATGAGGAGCAGCATTTCGTGTGTAAGCTACTTCATACGCTGGTTGCAGTACTGCTGACCAATTTATTAAGTCTGTGTGCTGGCCAGATGTTATTGATTTTATGACAGCGGCTGGGGGTCGGATGAAATTTGACCACGGGCCGCAGTTGGCCCCCGGGCCGGACTTTGGACATGTCTGATCTAGAGTGTGTTGGAGTTTTTGTATTGGAAATAAAAGCGCCTGTGTATTATAACACAATTCCCTGTAGCTAGACAGCGCAATGACACACAAACACATTTAAAATTTTAAAGGTCCAATAAGCCTTGGTTTAAAACCCTTTATTGCTAAACTTACCACATTTGATACACCTAAAATTTCATGATTTTGAGACTAATTCAGAATTTTGACAATTCTTTTTGGAAAAAAAATGATGGCTGTAAGTCAACACATGCATCTGCAGGTTCCATGAGAAAAACAAACAGGATTTAGCAAGGGTTATAGATATCAGAGCGCTTATTACACATATTCATTTTGACTTTTCTTTTTACAAATTTGAAAAAAAGTTGTCATTAAGACCGTATTTTTCAACTTTTGGGATTCTCTGATAATTGCTTCATGTTCCAGGTGTTTAAGGGTTAGCCCCCTTTTCACAAATAGCACCTTATTCAATGTGACCCGGGAGCAAGAAAGGTGTCAGGTGGTGACCATGTTATTAAAAAAAAAAATCAACATATATATTTAATCCCCAAAGTTAAATACACTATTGTTTCACTGTTTGATTTACAGTAATTTTAAGACTATAAGCTGCTACTTTTTTCTCTCATTTTGAATCCTGCGTTTTATAGTCCAGTGCGGCTTATTTGCTGATTTATTTGGGTTAATAAGTTGCACTTTATTTCACAGCGGCATCGTAAGACTGCCATAAGACCGTCATAATTATGACATGACACATTAATGAATGCATATGGCAGTTGTCATTAAATGTCATCCGGCAAATTATGTCACTACCGGCATTTATGTCCAACTCGGATCTTTTACATCCATTCAAAATTGAGATAATTTACCGGATGACACAAAACGCCATCGGTTATTTACTGTAGCGCTGCAGTGCATGCTAGGAGGCATGTTGGACGACAACATTGTTGACAGCAGGTTGCAGCAGAGGTTGACTGTCTCCTCCACGGGAGCAATGATGGTTAAATGAAGTTTCTTGAAGCAATGAATCTTTGAACCAATTGGCTGCAAATCTTCAATGGTGGTTCATTTGGTCTTATGACAGATGATGCCGCTGTCAAATAAAGTGTTACCAGTTAATATCTTTCGGTGTAAATATCCTATAATACAATGAGGACAGCTGCGGCTTATAGTCCAGTGCGGCTTATCTGTGAACAAATGCTGTTTTCATGTCAAATTTGGTGGGTGGTGGTTTATAGTCAGGTGCGCCTTATAGTCCGAAAATTACGGTAATTATTTGTTCCCCAAAAAATCGACCGAAACACTTCCCGCGCCATGCCCCAAAATCAACAGGAAGTGACCAGTAAATGCCCCAAAAAGGAAAATGAAGTCAAAGAAAATCCACAGGAAATGACGCAAAATACCCCAAAATTAACTAATTGCCTGGCATTGGCTGTCGCTGATGGCCATAGACGTCCAATCCGTTTCAATTGGGAAGGATGAACATTCGTTCATTTGCTGCCACCCTCCCAGTAGTATTTTCATTAACATGCCTACTTTAATAATAAAAAAAAAAAATCATCCCTCACACGTATGTAAACCCACTTTACACAATTTTTGGAATAACAAGACACATAATAAGACGCATTGCACTGCGCATTGCAGTCACACAGTATAAAGTGTGATTGCAGACATGTGCTACAGTGCGTGGATGTGTTTGTGTGGGTGGTTGGGATAATGGTAGCCGCTGGAACACGCCGTCCCTTCTCCTGATACGTGGCGCTAACAAGAGGAAGTGTCCAGACAGACATTTGTAGCATTAGGACTTACACTGCTATGTTGATATAATAAGAACACATGACGTTGAACTCATACATGACTTGCTTCCACTGGCTCTTCTTCCCTTTAAGTCTGTCTTTACTTTTGTGTGGTTTGTTGCAAACAGTGTTTATGTCAACATGTATGTATGTGTCTCTCCTGTGTACAACTTTGGTCTGTATAAAAATTACGATATACCGTAATTTTCGGACTATAAGGCGCACCTGACTATAAGCCGCCACCCACCAAATTTGACACTAAAACGACATTTGTTCATAGATAAGACACACGGGACTGTAAGCTGCAGCTGTCCTCACTGTATTATGGGATATTTACACCAAAAGATATTGACCGGTAACACTTAATTTGACAGCGGCATCTTAAGACTCACATAAGACCAATTGAGCCCCCATTGCTTCAAGAAGCTTCATTTGGCCATCACTGCTCCCTTGAGGGAGACAGTCAACTTCTGCAGCCACCTGCTGTCAACACTGTTGTTGTCCAACGTGCCTCTTAGTATGCTTTGCAGCGCTACAGATGTAAATAACAACCAAAATTCATGTTCTGTGCTAATTATTTCTTCATTTACTGTTCCAGTTTTTTTAATAATTGCTATTGGTATTTGGTAACACTTTATTTAACAGTGGTGCCATAAAACTATCATAAGACAATCATAATTCTAAATTGACACTGTCATGACCATTAATGAATGCTTACAAGTTACAGATCTCATTTTGTGTCATCTGGCTAATTATCTCAATTTTGAATGGATGTAAAAGATCCGACCTGGACGTAAATGGAGTTAGTGACATAAATTGCCTGATGACATCTGTCATAAGCAGTCAGTAATTTCCATGATAGTGTCATAATTATGATGGTCTTATGACAGTCTTAAAGACACCACTGTCAACTAAAGCGTTACTTATTAACCCAAATAAATCAACAAATAAGCCGCTCTGGACTATAAGCCGGGGATTCAAACTGAGGGAAAAAATAGCGGCTTATCGTCCGGAAATTACGGCAATAGTAGTACATTTGAATTGGCTTTTGATCAGTCAAACCGACATGATTTTATTACCGATTACTTTAATACATTTTTGGTGGGTGAAATTTTGAATAATTTATTACCCTCTAACGAGTTTAATAACATTAATATGCACCAAACCTGAGTTGTGTCTCAGGTGAACCCACAGGGTTGATCATTACCTAAAATAAACTGACCAAAGTATTTAAGAGATAAGAGAAAAAACTTATTTTGATGCTGAAATCCCATCATTAAAGCAAGTAAACTGCTGCCCGCAGCATTACTTTGCAAATACTGGAGTGCTAAACTCCTTTTTTTTGTGTATCCTCCCTCTCAGCCACAGGAGGCCACACACCGGCGCCGCTGGCTGCGTTTCCTCCCCTTCTGACCTTTTGGACGACGTCTCGTCGCCGTCCTCCCCCTCCTCCAAGCAGCCGTCCTTCCTGCAGAGGGTCCTGCGGGCGGCGTTGCCCGTGCATCTGCTCCTCCTGCTCCTCATCGCCTTGGCCTGCATGGTGCCCATGAGCCAGGAGGACTACAGCTGCCACCTCGCCAACAACTTCGCAAGATCTTTCCACCCTATGCTTCGCTACACCAATGGACCTCCGCCCATATAGCTGCTTTTTAATCATTTTTATTTTTTAAAATTTCCATCACATCACTTTGCCAAGGACTCTTGTGAATGTGCCCTTCTCACCCAGTGCCCACCAACTATATATTATGACCTGGATGTTTGACCGATATGTTACCGGCCCTTTAAAAATGAACCTTCATGAAATATTGTTTATTTTGCTAAATGTACATATATGTGAAGGTTTTTGTTTTTTTCCAATGAGGAACAAAGCACTATTTATATACACGTAACGGGAGCCAAAGTATTCTACTATTCCCAGTGCTGCTATTATTTATTTTCAATCAGCTATGAAGATTATTAGTGAAGTGTGTAAACGTTTGACTTTTAATGGGGAAGAGCACACTTAAAATAGTAAAATTAAAATATGACGCTTGTCACGGACGTTGTGGAATACAGGCATGTTTAAAACCATGATTTAAAAAAAAAAAAAATTAAATTAAAATTGAAACTTCCGGGGTATAAAAATACCCGGATGTAGCGGCCATCCGTAGCGCGCAGCTGTGATGTTCAATGCTGCGTCGTAAAATTTGCGAAACGTAATGTCTTCTTTCGCCCTTAACTTTTTTTAATGACGAGTATTTCATTTTTCTCTAGTTCTTGTTCAGTTTGTTGTTGAGAAACGTCCGAGCCCTTGCTGTTTGACAGGTACTGCACTGACGAAGTGAGAAGCCTTTTTGAGTCAACTTGGCTGACCTCTCCCCGCCAAATGCCAAGGCTTGTATTCCTAATTTATTTTTTTACGTTCAGTATTTTATCAGTCGGGGCCATTATGATGGGGAAAAAAAACAATTTTTATGAGAATTTATATTTTAAAATCGTACATTTCTTGATTTTTTTTTCTTTCCGCGCATGCACTTGAAAGTCCCCAAAGCCACGCAGTCAACGGTTGTGTTGACAAGCTAAAATTAATGTGCATTTCTTATTTTCATGATTATTATCATTACTGAGTGATTAGGATATGGGGAATCTTGTTTTTTGTTGAAACACGACAATGTAAAAATATGATATGAAAATGGTTATTTATGTTTGTACAGTTTGCTAACACTGAATACTCTTTGTAAATAAAACATTTAAATATTTGTGTGTATGACGATCCGTATGAATCAACTTGATCATAGTTTAATACTGGTAAGTACTGATGGTATGTTATTTTTGTAGGGTAATTTTGTATTTTAAGACGATAACCCTAGACTGTGGGTCAGCAACCTGTGGCTCCAGAGCCACATGCGGCTCTTTAGCGCTGACCTTGTGGAGCTTTTTCAAAATGTTTGAAAATGGAAAAAAGATGCGGGGGGGAACTATAATTTTAGTTTTATTATGGCGGGAGCTATAGTTTTATCATGGCATAGACTTCATAATGTAATTGACGGGGCGCGGGGCTGATAAATAGGGGGCCTGCATTGTTGGCGAGGCCGTCAAGCTGACCAAGTGGAATCACAGAGGAGCTTTTTCGTTGAAAATTCTTGTGAATAAAAGCTCTTTATAGATTTGGACGTAAAAACAAAGTCTCGATTCTTGGTTAAAAGCAAAAGAAACTGTAGCATTTATTTTACGTAAATTTGTCGAATGTGTGGTTCGTCTTTTAAGTTCACTGTTGCGCCGCCTTACCACAACGAGCTTTTTACGTTGAAATTCTTGTGGTCTCTGGGTCTCCCTCAGAGGTCATGGGTCTTCCAGCAGGACAATGACCAGGGCACATTTCAAAAAGTATTAGAAAATGGTTTGAGAGAAAGCACTTGAGACTTCTAAAGTGGCCAGCAAAGATTCCAGACCTGAATCCCATAGAACACCTGTGGAGAGATCTGAAAATGGCTGTTTGGAGAAGGCACCCTTCAAATCTCAAAGACCTGGAGCAGTTGGCCAAAGAAGAGAGGTCTTCCAGCAGAGCATTGTAGGAAACTCATTGATGGATACTGGAAGCGGTTGTTCGCAGTTACAGTATTTTGTCTAAAGGTTGTGCTACCAAGTATTAGGCTGAGGGTGCCAATACTTTTGTCCGGCCCATTTTTGGAGGCTTGTGTAAAATGATAATTTTTTTTGCCAATCTCCTTTGTGTTTTTTCATCTCAACCAAAATAAATGAAGATATTACTTTCCAAAGCATTTGTAACTGCAATCATTTTCTGGGAGAAATTGAGCATTATCTGACATAATTGCAAGGGTGCCAATACTTTTGGCCATCAGCGTATAAGGCTTTCAATTTTTTGCTCCAGACATTTGTTTTTTTGCCCCAATAGGGCTCTTTCAACATTTTGGGTTGCCTGGCCTAAGATAGAGGAAAGATACATTGCTTTTGCATTGTATGGCTCAAACAGATTTATTTTTTCCCCAAGTAAATGCTTACATACATTTATTTCCAAAGACATTTTTATCATCAGTAATACGTTTTAGCACGTAATCATGATAAAGTGACAATTGAAATGGTAATAATCAACATTTAATACAAAACAAGTGCAAGTGAACAAAACTACAAAGTTACCCAAAGACCGTTTGGCTCGGATTTCAAGCAATGCAACTCTCAGAATGCAAATGTTTCATTTTTTTTGTTTGTTTTAAATCCAACAATACAGCAGACAGAAACACAAAACACATATCAATCGTGATCAGCATACGGTTTACAAATGGATCAAACCGGTATTAATGTGGCGAACGTTAGACATCAGACATTTTGGTACTCAGCTGGCAGGTAAATAAATGACAAGTGTTCAATCACAGCTTATTATGCAAATAAATGAAAGTAATGCCCAGTAGCCCCTTTAAGCCAAGAGGAAGTGCACTTTGGTTCAATGGGAATTAAAAAGAACATGAAATTCAAATAGTGCATTTGGCACTTAGGAGAAGCTTTATAAGCAACAGTGGAAAAGTCAAATGAGCTTTGAGCAATGTTAAAAGATTTTCGAAATGTATAAATAATCATCGATTGATCTCCAGTACAACACTGATCATTTGTCCATCTCACAGGATTTCTGTGCAGTCTGGGTGGGAGCCACCGAACTGCAGTACGCCCGGAAACTGTGGGCCTCTGCTCAGGCTGTCGTGGTTGCCGTGGCCTCCTGAACTGGAGGTAGCGCCGTTGCCGCCGCCTGTGTTTGGCGACCAGATCTGTGTGGGTCTAACGGGACGGTGGAGGCGGTGGGCGTCCAGCATCTCCAGCAGCAGGTCATAGAGTGGCACTTTGTTCTTGCACTTCATGCTGTACAGGTGCTCCATGCCTTTGTTACTGCAAGTGTACATGAAATATTACCTGAGGTGGGTAGTAATGAGTTAGATTTATTCCGTTACATTTACTTGAGTAACTTTTTGAGAAAAATGTGCTTCTAAGAGTAGTTGTACTAAGCCATACCATTTACTTGTGTAGATTTCTGAAGAAGAAACGTTACTCCTACTCCGCTACTTTGGGCTACACTAGCTGTTACATTTTTCTTTATTCTACATATTAGATTTTCCTTTTTTTTTGCCAGCGATGCCAACAGTAGCTCAGTTCCACCAATGAGATGTCGCAACAATAATCACTTGACTCCATTATACCAATCAGACTCAAGCTTGCTGTTCTAAGATCACGCCGGCCTATTCAATCACATGGTGTCTTTTAAGCACCGTGAAAATTAAATATTTAACTTTGAGCACTGCCCTCAACATGACTCAAAAGCACGTATTTTAACCTCTCTCCTAGTTTTTATTTGGCACCGATTAACCACGGAAAACTGGAGATCCAATCCTTTTAATTTCATAATAGGAACTATGAAGGAACTACAGGTATTCACTCTTCAACTATTAAACTAGGAACTATTTTCTCCACTAGAGGGCACTCGTGCTCTTTGTACGAATGATTCTTCATTTCTGTAGTTGTTTTTCTCTCGCTGAAATTCAATGGTTTTTTATTTTTGTATTTCTTTGGCTTAATGTGGTTATGTAATGGGTTATTGTACAGTATAATAATAAGAGTTCTTATGGATAACTGTGCTGAGAAAGAAAAAAAAAAAACGTGATCTCTCGTTTTTCGCGTTTAATGGGGACCAGAATCAGCCGTGAGAAGTGAAAAACCGCGAAGTAGCGCACGTTTTTTTTATTTTTTTTTGTTCAATGTATTTATTCAGATTTAGCATTGGAAAGAGATGCATAAAAGACATGTTTTTTCACTCAAAAAATAAGTATATATATAAGGGCTATCAAAGGATTAAAATTTTTAATCGAGTTAATCACAGCTTAAAAATTAATTAATCGTAATTAATAGCAATTCAAGCCATCTATAAAATATGCCATATTTTTCTGTAAATTATTGTTGGAATGGAAAGATAAGACACAAGACGGATGTATCCATTCAACATACTGTACATAAGTACTGTATTTGTTTATTATAACAATAAATCAACAAGATGGCATTAACATTATTAACATTCTGTTAAAGCGATCCATGGATAGAAAGACTTGTAGTTCTTAAAAGATAAATGTTAGTACAAGTTATAGAAAGTTTATATTAAAAACTCTTAATGTTTTTGTTTTAATAAAATTTGTAAAATTTTCAATCAAAAAATAAACTAGTAGCTCGCCATTGTTGATGTCAATAATTACACAATTCTCTTGGTGTTAAAATCCATAAAATCAGTCACACCCAAGCGCCTGCAGAGGGCGACAAAACACCTAGTGGACATGACACTGTGCTGTCATTTTAATCTGTTTCAGCGGGGCATGTGCGTTAAATGCGTGAAATATTTTAACGTGATTAATTACCGCCCGTTAAGGCGATAATTACAGCCCTAATATATATACAGTATATATTTTAATGAATGTTTTTTTTAAGCACTTCACATAAAATTATGATACCTCTTGGTACCTCACAATACGATACGATACGATTTGCGATACAAAGATCGCGATAACGATAATCTGACGATATGGCGATACAACAATTATCGATACATTAATCAGGAAATCATTCTAGGATATTCAACAAAGAACTAATAAACCGAAAAACAAGCTTCTGCTGTGAACTGGAATGAGTTTATCACTAGTAGACGTCAAATCCATTTGAACTGGGAGTTCCCACTTCAAACGGATTGAACGTCTATGGCCATCAGTGGCAGCCAATTCCAGGCAATGAGGTAAATTTGGGCCATTTAAGGTCATTTTCCTATTGATTTTGGGGTATTTTATGGGGCACTGCTGTTTATTTTGTGTTACAGAACAGAAAATGACCTGGGACTCACCCAAATAAATAGGGTGTATCTGTAAATGCCTTAAAATGAACAACAAGTGACCTGTAAATGCCCCGAAAATCGGACCGAATGACTCTGAATGCTCTGGTTTCGAATGAACGAACGTTTCCATTCTAAATGGATTGGGCGTCGAGCACCGTCACTGGCAGCCGTAGAGTTAACTGAGACACTATCATGGTGGAAGATTTTGGTCGCAACTTGATGGTTCTTTTTTTTTTTTTTTTTCTTTCTTTTTGTAAACATTGACACTTTTACAAAACGATATCTCAATTCTTGACAGGAGCATATCGATAACCTTTTGGGAGTACAAAGTATTACGATACATCACCGTTTCGATATTTTGTCACACTCCTAGCTGCCACAGCAACTGTTTAAGAAGTTAAAGAATGATTGACGCATGCGGCGCTTCAGAAGTTCGTGACTCTGGCAAGATCAAACACATTCATCTGTCAATCATCGTTAACTTTAATAAACAACTCCAGTGCACGTGCGCTGCCTACCTGACAAAAAAAGAGAAGGGAGAGGGAGTGGGAGCGAGAGGGAGATCGGCCCGGGACAGCTCATCTGTATTTTTTTTTGTAATTGAAAAAAAATCGGCGATGGACTGAGGGGGTGAAGTAGTGAAGGATCACTGTACTATTGTTTTTATTTTTTTTAAAAAATCTAACATCGTAAGCAGTTACTCACAATGTTACTCATTACTTGAGTATTGTTTTGAAGGAATTTAGTCCTCCCAGCCCAAACCCCACGGGGAGGCCGGCAACAGAACGGAAATGTGCTCCGCCGCTCGACGCCCCCGAAGAGCCAGGCCAGGAGGAAGCCAAACTCCGCGCGTTCCTGTGTTAACCCTTTGCACACTGACTCCATGTTTCAAAAGCTTGAAGAACACTCGCCGAAAACAGGTTGACAATTTATTCGTCGACAATGGTAAAAAACAAGGCAAAAACAGACGACGGAGGGACAATTCTGGATCCAAAACAAGGCTACATGTTTCCGAGCAGAAGAAATCTGTCTTATCTCAGTGTCCAGTCTTTTTGAAGTCTTTGCTGACGTGGGTCTTGTCGAAGGCGTTTCTGGGCGTTGCTTTTGGGCCGCCCCCGCTGTGGCCGGTTTTGGGCGGCTTAGGTTCGTGCGCGGATTGGGCTATCAACTTTGCTGCCCAGGCTGGTTGTACTTGTTTTAGGACAAAGCGCTTTGTCCTTGGAGTTTGCTGGGAGAGCAGATTACCCGAGTTGGTGCGTCACTCTTGTGATAAGACGGCATTGTGTATCTCTTCTATTTCTTCTCATTAAACTATGGTGTGCTATTTATTTTATATTAGTAGTGTAGTCCTACCGTAAATATGAAAATGATACTATTTCCTGATTATATTACGTGTGTTAGACTAATGCAAACAGTTAGACGGTGCCTACGAAAACCTGTACCATATGTATGTGTTAGACTATATATGTGTTAGACTAATGCAGACAATTATATAGTGTGTGCGATGACGATATCGTTTCTCCTTCAGTTTTCACCAAATACTTTTTTTTACATTTTTTGGATGACTATGTTTACTTGAGAATTATTATTTTGAAGTAACGCTCTTACTTGAGTAAAAATTTTGGCTACTCTACACCTCTGAATACTACTTTGTGGAAACCTGGGAGTTTTAACCATGTTGTATGGGAAAGAATATCTCAAACTTTAGTAATGTAGTAGTTGCGTTATTGAAATTGTAGACCTTAGTTGATGTCTTGGTCTTCCATGAATTGAGTATTCGTATGCCTATCCCCATTGTCAAGTTTTAAAATTTTTACCTCATGTGTCTGATATGAGAGAGAAGAAAGAGCAGCTGGGCCTGCCGCCTGGCCTGCTGCTGCACCGAGCATCCTGATTGGCTGATGTGATGTATGAGTGCGTCTGTGATGGTGTCCAGCATGCCCTGTACCGCCACGCTGTCGTGGAGAGGCTCCATGGTGCCGGTGCAGAAAGCAAAAGCACCTGAACAATTGACAAAAAAAAAACAGACAACCAATGAGCTCATGGCTTGCTAATCAATAAAGGGTGAGTGGGGTTTGTGTGTTATTATTTAAAACCAATCTACCTAGTTCAACTTTTGCTTACCCGGCTCCTAAGATCATGAAGTAAATCAAAAATTATTGTCTTTGTATACAACTTGGTTGTTGGTATATTGTCTTGTTTTGACTGCTGTCTGGCCTCCAAATGAAAAAGACATGAAATCTTCTTTACCGTAACATGCCGCTGACACACTACAAGTGGTAACTGCCCTGACTTTTTGACTAATGGCTGGGGTCAAGCTTTAATTTTTAAAAATTGTATATTAAGAGTAAGATTTGACCATCTTACTCATTGGTAATGTTTCATGATTTTATATTTTACAAAAGACCTGTTTTTTCCATATTAAAAAAGCATTAGCGTTAGCTGATAGCATTTGCGTCTGATAATGGCATTTTCATTATGAGTTAATGCAATACTTAGGCTTTTGAAATGGGTTAATGCCACTTGACTGTACTCAACTGGGTTATTGCCATTATTCCAATTTTGAAAGGGTTATTGACCTGCATGTACATGCTTCTACTATGGTAAGCAAAGGACTAGCCGTTGGCCCAGCAGTTGACGGACCCTTACATGCTTGAGCAGGGCTAGCTCTGAAAGCATCTTGACAACAGGAAAATAATGTCACACTCACAGACATGTTTACGGTTTAAATTTTAAACAGTGGAATGAAAATGCTTATGTCTCTTTTAACTCATTTGCTCCCAAAAACGTTATAATACGTTCTATTTTTAATTGCTTCAGTGTCCCAAAAACGTATTTATACGTCTTTTGCGTTTTAAAAAAAAAAATTTTTATCTATCGGTTCAGAGCTATCTAAAATATAGTGCACAAAGCTCAAACCCCATTTTAAAGCAATAAAACTGACCACTGGAGGTCAGTAGCTCATTTGGTGAGAACTCATCTCGGGCCAAGAAAGGAAGTGAAGAAAAATAGTCAGGAAACGGAAGTTGGAGGATCTTGTGAAGACGCGTGAGAATTTGAGAAAAATGTGGAGAACGATCGGGTGGGGGGGCAAACGACACTGGAGGAGTGTTTTGAAAATAAAATAAAACCATCGTCAAAGAAAGAAAAAAAAATCTATCTTGATGAGACAGACTATGACATCCACAACAGCGTCAGGTTCCACACGCGTTCTGCGGAGCTCACGTTGCGTTACTCCTTAGCCCGAGGTTGAAACCAACTATGAAGATGATGAAAAAAGTGAGACCGATCTTGATCCGGACTCATCAGATTAGCCACGGGAGCAGCCGAGAGCCTTCCCCGTTGTTATGTGCGCAAATAGTTCAACAGTTCAATAGTTTAGTTATGTGTAAATAAATAGTTACTTTGCGATCAAAAGCTCTATTTGTCTCGTTGTTTATCTTACTTTGTCAAAGGAAAACATTATTCAGATGTTTGGGATGTAACTAAAGCAAAAAAATAGCTGTCTATAAGTCAAAGTTATGTTTGAAATGTATGCTTTCACAAAAGCTCAATTTCTGTTTTTTCATCAGAAATTGGAAAATTGATCAAACTAAGCAATATTCTAATGCTGATTTCTAAAGAATGGAAAAAGATATGAACTAACTTTTTTTCCTGTTGAAATAAGAGACTCTAATCTTTCTTTTGGTGGGTTCCATGTTTATATAGCAATAGAACAGAATTTTCTGTGGGCCTTCCAAAATCAGTCAAAATCCAGTAAAACGGCCGGGAGCGAAAGGCCTTGCTCCGGTGAAAATGGCTGGGAGTGTACAAGTTAAGTGGATGACGAACCAGGCTACTACTAATTGGGTCACGGTGCCTATTAGAGAGAGTGCTGCTATTTGAGGAAATATTGCAGGAAAGTTTTGATAAAAGACTGAAAGCGGACGTTCGGGTGCCCACGCAGCAATCACAAGTTTATTGCGCTCATGCACCTGAGTCGCCTCCGTCATCTCTCTGGTATTTTTGCTTTTCCGCTGTGGCAGAATAGCATCATCTTTGGGGAGAGCTCGTCCCTTTTGTGCGCGCTGCCACGTGTTGCCATGGCAACGCTCTGTGGCCTCACCGGAGCTTACGGGCCTTTCCAGGACATAGTGTTCGTGTGTGCCAATCTATTGGTGTCTCGGAAGCGCAAACAATCAACAACACGTGTTTTGATGAGCTGAGTCTCTTTGCCAGCTTTGGGAACAATTAAAATATGAGATACCAGCTTACCGGAGTTGAGCAAGATGATTGCTTTGAGGCAGACAAACTCCTCGGGCTTGATTCTGAGCATACGGAAACGAGAGGCTGTGGCCAGCAGCATGTCAAAGATCTCCGCCATGCCTTCCACACAATCGCCTTCATTCCTGCACACCAGAAACAAAACATCCCGCCAACGACTCGTCCATGAAGTTACAAATAGTTGGCTGGAATAGTCACATAGTGATGTAAACACATTCCAAAGTGTAGGATTTTCGCTCCCATTCAATGTCAGAAATATTCATGCCCGAAAATGTACATTATGAATGAACCTACATCTGTTGCTTTCTGCAGGAGTGAAAAAGATTGTGACATTCAAAAACTAGGCTGAGTTCAACAACTGTTTTCATTCTTCGCCTTTAGTTGAATTTACATCATCAAACAATCTGCTTGCCACGTAGTGTTCAAACGTGGAATTACACCCTTAATAAACAAAGAATAAAATGGAATTACCAACAGGACAAAAACCTTCTGCTATATCGTAAGACCACAAACCCTGAAGCCACTATGGAGTTGGGGTCATGATACCCTATTTGTACTAGTGATGATATTCACAACCTTATTCTTGCAAAAAAAAAAAAAAAAAAGAAAAGGCCAGGGTGGGTTGAATTCCTCTATATTTCTTGACATCTGTAAGGAAACAAAGGTTGACCAACAAGTAGTGCAGAGGTGACCAAACAGGCTAAAAGCAATTATTTTTAAAGAACAATTTTGTGTTAAAAATAATTATATTAACGAGTAAATGTTCTTAAGTACAAAAGTAAAAATACAGTACAGCAAACATTTTGAATGGACTCTGCCGGCAGAGCAGCTGTACATACAGTACAAGTTTATACAGTGAGGAGCAGAAGTATTTCCACCCCTTGTGATTTTGTCCACTTAGAAAATAGGTAGAGGTCTTAAATTTCAATCATAGATACAGTTTCGCTCATAGAGACATGATCAAAAAAATCCAGAAATCAAATTGTATGATTTAAAAAAATATTATTTGTAATTTACTGAGGTTCATAAGTTTTTGTACCCCTGACAATCAGCAATGAATTTGACACTCAAAGAGCTGTCAGTCTACCTTAAAAAAAAAAAAAATCAACTTTATCCCTTGAGTAACCACCCATTTGAGCTCAATTTTTTCACCTGTGCACCCCACAGTCAGTCATAATCCAACTGCTACCATGGGCAAGTCCAGAAGCATTCAAAAGAGACAACAGAGAAAAAATTTTGAATTCCACAAAGCTGGAAAATGCTATGGGACAATTGGAAAGCAGCTTGGTGAGAATAAACATGACTGATAATCTACCTCGGACTGGGGCTCCATGTAAAATCTCTCCTCGTGGGGCATCACTCATGATGAGAAAAGTGGGGGCTCAGCCTAGAACTACACAGAAGGAGCTGGTCAATGACCTGAAGAGAGCTGAATGCACAGTTTCAAAGGCTACTGTCAGCAGAACACTACGGTGTAATGGTTTAAAATCATGCATTGCTCAGAAGGTTCCCATGTTGAAGCCAGTACATCTGAAGGCCCGTGTGACATTTGCCATGGACCATCTGAATGATGCAGATGGGGTCATGGGAGAAAGTTATGTGGTCTGATGAGCCCAAAGTAGAATTTTTTGGTCCAAACATTACTCGTCGTGTTTGAAGGATGAGTACAATCCCAAGAACACCATCCCCACTGCGAAGTATGGGGGTGGAAACCTCATGCTTTGGGGCTGCTTTTTGGCAAAGGGGACAGGATGACTGTACTGTATAAAGCAGAGAATTAGTGGTGAAATGTATTGTCAGATTTTGAGCCACAACCTCATTACCTCAGTAAGAGACTTAAAGATGAGTCGTGGCTGGATCTTCCAACATGACAATGATCCAAAGCACACAGCCAAGCTGACCAAGGAGTGGCTGCATAAGACGTATATCAAGGTTCTGGAGTGGCTTAGCCAGTCTCCAGACCTCAATCCAACAGAAAATCATCGTGTTTCTCAACGACAGCCCTAAACCTGACAGATCTAGATAAGATTTGTGTGGAGGAATGGACCAAAATCCCTGTTTCCATATGTGAAAACCTGGTGAAGAACTACAGAAAGCGTCTGACCTCTATAATTGCAATCAAAGGCTTCTGCACTAAATATTAGCACAGATTTTCTCAGGGGTACAAATTGAACCCAAGTAAATTACAAATAAATTATATACCAAAAAAAATAAAATAAAATCATACAATGTGATTTCTGGATTTTTTTTAGATTATGTCTCTATGAGTGGAAATGCACCCATGATAGACATTTCAGACCTCTACCTATTTTCTAAGTGCAGTGGGTAAACTTGCAAAATCACAAGGGGTGCAAGTACTTCTGCTCCTCACTGTACGTATAGACCCTACCCACGTGACGTCACAACTCCGCTCTCCTGAATTGTACCGCCCAATTGTCCGTCAAAACATAGTGTTAACCTGTTACGGCTACGTACATTCCTCCTATTTACGGCGTGTTTTTCTGCTCCTTAACATTAATAATCAAAATGGTGAAGGCGTGTGTGGCTGTTGGTTGCACTAACAGAGAAGATGGAAGGAGAGACTTGAAGTTTTACCGTATTCCGAGGGATCCAAAGAGGAGAGCGAAATGGACGGCTGCAATTCGACGTGAAAACTGGGCACCAAAAAATCACCACAGACTATGTAGTAGTCATTTTATATCCGGTAAGATGCATTTAAGATATACTTAGAGGGTTTTGGGCTGACAAATAACCACAATTAAGATCATTGCGAGGCTAATCGCCGACAACATACGACGTAGTACGACATAGTTTCAAATTCAAGATGTTTGTGACTTCCCTTTCTTCCACCATCGTTATTTTTTGAATAATATTTAGCTGGTACCAAGTGAAAGAAACTGGCCTCGTCTACGGGGCTGACAAATAACCACAATTAAGATCATTGCGAGGCTAATCGCCGACAACATACGACGTAGTACGACATAGTTTCAAATTCAAGATGTTTGTGACTTCCCTTTCTTCCACCATCGTTATTTTTTGAATAATATTTAGCTGGTACCAAGTGAAAGAAACTGGCCTCGTCTACGGGGCTGACAAATAACCACAATTAAGATCATTGCTAGGCTAATCGCCGACAACATACACGTATGTATGTAGTGAGAGTGCTATCGCTAAACCATATAAACATTAAAAGCCTTAACTCCATTGACAAACGACATGAAATACATTAGACTTGACAGTGGATGTTAGCAATAACAAAAGATTTTGAATTGAAAATTTCGTAACTCACCTTTCCAAGCACAAGATAGATTCCTGCCGAATTTTCGTGGACGAGGACCTGTTTCACCCAACCAGCAACGAAGTATTTATAAGCCTCCAAGCTCTTGAAGTTTTTCAAATTTTCGTGAGAATAGGCTGATTTTGTGTGGACAAGATAATTGTAAATATCAGCGTAGCAGATGTCAGGCAGACAGGGCGAAGACAGTGGGTCGAAAAACATCGATTTGGGCATCAAATATGGATCTGGCGACTGTATAGAACGAAGCTTTTCCACATAACGCCTTTTATGCAACATATCCAGTGAGTTTACGGCATCAGAAAGCACCGGGTCTTCCATGAAATGCATTTTAAATTCCTCGATCAATTGAAAACAATGCTAATACAGAGACAAAATGACGGACAAGTGGGCGGAACCACACAGCGAGCACGTGGTTTTGTGACGTCGGTGGGTAGGGTATATACAGTATACTGTGCATATTCCAGTATTTACAACACTAAAGAATAATATGCAGTAAATTATGCCAGTAAAAGTGTACTTTTACCACCTCTTAACAGAACTAAGGACTAAGGTCAGTATTTTTTCAAGAATGAACACAATGGGCACCTCCTCACAAACTTTCAGTTCAATGTTAATGTCTACAAACAAAATTGGAATAATTTAAGATAGGCACAAACCTGATACCTGAATCCATTCCATCACTTTGTCCGTTACACGGAACGCTTGTAAAGTGGAACATTTCCCCATATGTTTGAAATGGTCCGTTCAAGGTGTTTCTAAGTCGCCTGTGTAAACCCTTAGTTTTTTATGAGTGTTAGAATGTAACCTGCAGTCAAGTGTGGCAAACAACACTGGTGTTATGCTGTTCTTGTATAACATTAGAGTAATATACTATTGCACAGGATGGCTTTGATAATATTCCTTTATTTTTACCATCTTGAAATAATGGGAAAAAAATATATATATGGCAGAAAACACTTAAGTGGCTTGAAGTTCCGGTCTGAGACCCCCAATTTGTCCAAATTTTACAATTGTCCGATATGCACGTGTGATATATCATTGGAAAGCTTAAAATGTCAATTTTCTGGGGGAAGAAAATTTTTGAACAGGAGGGCATTTTAAAAAATATATTTTTTAAACCGCAAAACCCTAACTAGAGGTAAGAGCATGCAAGAGCAGAATTAAAGACGCCATGATATTAACGAGATATTATCGCGTGCTTACCTCGTTTCGATCCAAAAACTCCATACAGCATGTATTGTCGAGTTTCAAGACACAGCTGTTAATGGCCACAGCTGGATTTTTTGGGGGATTTTATGAGTGAAACATGGTAATATAACAAGGGTTGCAATGCAGAAATCTCATGACATCAAGTAGTAATCGAGATTTTCATATATTTACCCTTTTAAACGTTTTTTTTTTTTTCCAATTTTTCTTTGTTTGGATCGATTATTTATCATCTAAAATATTGAGGAAAATGTTACAGTTACGAAAAAAATACAATCGAGGAATAGTTATGAGGGAGATATCCGTGACTTTTTTACAGACGCCAATTTCTTCATTGTGTCGTAATTTGTTTAAAAGTTTAAAATATCCGAGTTGATAATTTTTTTAAGTTGTTTTTTTTTCAACGAAATATTGACATCAATTAATGATTCTAAGCTAAAAATGACATTTTGAATAATAAATATAATTACTTTTTATGGCTGGGTTGAAACAAAAGCGGTTGCGCGACGTCTGTAAACGGGGGTTTAAAGGGTAAAACGGGCTTACTGCGCCATGAATTTGCTATAGCAGCATGTAGACATATTGTTCTATAAAACACAAGTTCTTTTGGCTTAAAATACAGCAGTTTATTTTAAAGAAGGGTGCAAGAGCAGAAACTGCTTTTTCAGTCTTGTCTGTGTTTTCCGCCATATATATTTTTCAAAATCCACAAATGGTTCCCTTTTTTGTGTTTCTTGATAAATCTGAAAAAAACGACTTATGCAATTATTTCAAGGTGTTATACTGAATGTTCTGTATCTGCTCTGTGATTGACTGGCGACCAGTCCGGGGTGATCCATTCCTCTGACTGACATTATGCTCAAGAAAACCCATTGATGGATGTTTTCCATCAATCAAAAGCCAAATTAGGAGCAAATGGAGTGAAGGGCTATGGTGCTCGACTTTTGGACATAGTAGACAAGCGATGGGAGGGCAGATACTCTCACAGCGTTGGTGGCGCTGCAGCTAAGGGAATGCGTCGACCCTGACCCGCTGCGTTTTAGTCATCACGTCCAATCTGGCAGGACACTTACACCAGGGGCTGGCTTTTTACAGATAATACGTTAATACATTTCCCGATCAAATAGGACCATCAAGCCCAGCAAGCTAAAAGCTTTGTCTGTCTGACTCTGGCTCATCTGTCATGCTGCCTTTTTTTCTCCCAAAGGTAGACGTGATGATTGGTCATGGTGTTTACTTAGAACACTGGAGGGGCTGAAGAGGGGGAACAGGCGTCCCTTCTTCCATCTCGATTTCCTCGTCCTCTTAACTATCCATCCCTACGTCGCCATTCATTTTCTATCATTCTGTGCATTGAAGCTTTGATTACATCTGTCCTGGTTGCCAGCTAGGCTCTGTAATGATGCAGCTTGCGGGGGTCCTCTCTTCGCCGCGGGGGACACATAATTAGTCTTTCACTGTACGACACTGTGTGACAAGATGTGTTGGGATGGCACAATGGCTGCTAAGGTGCGAAATGGAAAATCTACAATGCTGATGTGTCACTCTTGAGGTGTGTGTGTGAAAGTGAGATAGAGAAGCAAAGAGGATTTGTCCCAGAAGTAGGCCAGTACTCCTCTCCTCTTTTACCTGTCCAGAATGAGGTCCTGAGCGAAGATGAGCTTGCCTGGACAGTGGACAGACCTCCAGACGAGGCCGATCATCAGCACCTCCAGCCACGAGCTCTCCAGCAGCTGCACCTGGACGTGCAGGGACAGCTGGAGGAAGCCTGAGCACAAAGTCATGTGACGCGTACAGCACACTTGACACACGGTGACTGTCGCGGACTCGAAACAGCGCTTACTTAGCATCCAGACAAAACACAGGTAGCTTCATCAGTATGATTCATCACAGTGCGCATCATTAACATCATTTAGTGGCTTCTGCCTAGTCACGCAACACAAAATATGCATGCTGCTTCTACTGTTGTTGTTGTCCGTCTAAATTTAACGAGGTGCAGTCGCTGTGTTGTCACAAGAAGCCCTATCACTGGCACTCAGCCATCTCATGTGATGGGTAATTATCACTGCTGTTCCCTCATTTGCAATTAAAACTGGAGCTTTTGGTGACACAGAACGTGGTATACTAATGCCTTGAATTTGGATTTACTCACTTGAGAGAGCCAAAGGTGACATGTGGTCCATTTAGGCTGTGGGAGGGAGGGGGTGTTTACCCATGCTCCAACAACCTTCGCAAAGGTGATAACTGTAATTACCAGCACTGTAATTGCTCTGCTGTTCTCTGTGTGTATTGTTTTAAGTGTCCTATCTCCCTTTTGTAATCTAACATGTGGTGTTTTAATTGTGTTCAAATCTGTCAATGTCTGAAATTCATTGGATACGTTTCAGTTATTATTATTTTTTTCTCGTTTTCTTTGACTGCTGGGAAACTCATTTCAAATGGATTGGACATCTATCGTCATCAATGGTACCGAATAGGAGTGGGAACCTCTTGGTACCTCACGATACGATACGATTTGCGATACAAAGCTCACGATAACGATGATCTGACGATATGGCGATACAACGATTATCGAAACATTGGTCAGGAAATCATTCTAGGATATTTTACAAACAACTAATAAACAGAAAAACAAGCTTCTGCTGTGAATTGGAATGAGTTTATCACTAGTAGACGTCCAATCCGTTTGAAGTGGGAGGGTGGCAGCTGCCATCCCTCCCACTTCAAACTTTCTATTCCTCTTGTGCTTATTTCCATTGCTGATTTCAATAATTATTAGTAGTAGTAGTTTTTGTTATATTTTTGTTTTAGGGTTAGGGTGTTTTATTTATTTTTATTCTATTTGTGATTAAATGCAATCTTTTGTCTTGTTTTTTACGTTGTATTGATTTAAATATGATTTTTAGGATCTTCGTGTGATGTTAAGCACTTTGAATTGCCTTGTGTTGAATTGTGTTATATAAATAAATTTGCCATGCCTTGCCTTTGCCTATGACCGGTAGTGGCAGCCAATGCCAGGCAATGAGTTAATTTTGGGCCATTTAAGGTCATTTTACCTGTTGATTTTCAGTTACTTCCTGTTGATATTGGGGTATTTTATGGGTCTTTCCCTGTCTATTTTGAGTTGCAGAAAAGGTGGTTTCGAATGAACGAACATTCCCAATCTAAATGGATTGGGCGTCGAGCACTGTCAATGCAGCCTTAAGAGTTAACTGAGACGCTATTATGGTGGAAGATTTTGGTAGCAACTTGTTGGTTCATTTTTGGTTTTTGTTTTTTTTTAGAAAGTGACACCTTTTCAATACGATATCTCGATTCTTAGCAGGAGCATATCGATAACCAATTGGGATACAAAGTATCACGATATATCACCATTTCAATATTTTGTCACACCCCTAGTACTGAAACATGATTATTCACTGCCAGTCTAGTTCGAATGCTTTGGAGCTCTAGCTCGGTTATTTACACCGAATGTGTTAATAGATTGGTGGCAAACTTTTAGACATTGCGCTTTTGTGAAAGTGCAGTCTGATCACTAACATCATGCAAAACACGCATACACGTACACACAACTACTACGCATGCATCAGTGCAAACTGAGTCGTTCCACTGTAGTTTGAAGCATACTTTGACACATATACACTCACACTCACCATTGAAGCGACGAAGCATGCACACGCAATCTTCTCCAGTCAGGATGCAGGAAGTCCAAATATTGGTGTAGTTTACGGGCCGCTTAAATGAGGCCCTTTTGCACGGCAATAAAGTTTGATTTTTGCCTAAATTACATCATTTTAAATATTAGTGGACAGTGAGGAACCATATTTATATAAACTTAAAAATGCCCAGGGGAGGAGCTCAGAGTATGAATGCCATTTTGAAAGAGTTCAGAGAGTAAATTGGAGCGTAGTGTGGATTGAATGAGCATTGATGTAATTGTTGAAATGCATTCAGTATTTTAATATATATATATATATATATATGTTTTAAACAGCATTTGCCACTCTTTTAATCAATTTTTGCATTTTTCGTAAATTAGAGATGAGATTAATAAGAACACTGCTACAATATTACTTTGCAGTTAATGCGTATTTTACTGGCCCGTGTGACTTGAATGCCTTTTTTAGGGGTCTGGATTTCTGTAACTTGCTAGAAGGCAGTGCTTTACCTGGCAGTTTCTTTGCCCAGGCGATCATGTGAACCAGCTCCTTGTCTGCCATGCTGGTAAGCATGGCCATCATGGTGACCTCTGTATATGGTCGGCTCAGTTTTTGTCGGGAACATAGTATCGGGGGTTCAGCCCCCTGCAGCAGGAGAAGCACCTAACGGCGGAGAAAATATTTGTATTCTTCAAATCACATGATGGCTCCATTCATTGAAGTGTATATTTAGCCTGTTTGTGTGATTTAAAACCTGGTCAGGCGGGATATCCGTTACTGACGATCTCCCCCCACTAGTACTTCTGTAGCCGCTTTGCCTCCTTACGTCCTGTGGGTGGCCTTTTCTATGTTCTGTCTCCTTGTTGGACTTCTCCATGGCGCCGGTCCGCCGCTTGTCACGGCGTGTAACGCGACCGCGGTCTTTGCGCACACCTTGTGGAAACAGCAGTGCCATACCCAAGAAAATGTATTACCGTATTGCTTCAAATTGTGGCCTTTACTCTTAAAAACACACCACAGATGGCTGCCTACATTTCCCCCCCGCGGAAACAAATATTTTCAGTTCATAGACAATATTATTCACAAACGGACATGAAATAGTTAACCACTGAACCCAGTCGAACTCCGGCGCTAACCAAAACAGCAGGACCTACCAAGGCGAAAACAGTCTCAGATGCATTGAAGTGAGGAGTCTTACCGGCTGCCACTTGGATGTCATAAACGACTTCCCTGCACAGTATGAAAGCAGTTAAGTTACGTGGAGAGTGCGTCTTTTCGGGGAGTCGCCTTCCAGTTCAGACCTGCTGTGCTCACTCCACAGTGTTGTGTGCATGCCTTTTGATGTTTGTGTTCATCTCCAGTGTCATGAAATCTAATGTGATTTATCATATAAGAAAATAAAACCTATAGAAAGTTTAATACTTTCACAATTGAAAGTTAAAAACAAAACGGAATTACATACAGTAAATAAAAATTAACATTTGTTAACAAATAAACAAATGTAACTCGGGATCTGGCGTGTTCAGAATAAACCGATACCAGTCTATCATATTTTTATATTACAGAAACTTATCCTTTGAAAGAGCGTCTGCAAACTACCTCCACTGTATATTTATAACATTTTTGCCATTGTAAATGATACCCTCTTAAGCCCCTTTCACACACATATCCCGGTAAATTACCGTGTAAAGTGACGCGGGATTTACTCGCGTCATTGCTTTAACGCATGGAGAGATATCCCAGGAAAGACACTTTCACAGACTTGTCCCGTATTGCCCACTGGCACTCTCCGTGTGGGGAGGGCTGCTGGCACGATTTTATAACCTGGACATTACGTCATTTTTGGTCGGCGTCGGCTGTCACAATGTTGTTCAAATCATGTTTTTTTTTTTACAGAGCTGTTTGTGGGAGCATTCCCAAGGTCGTTACTACAGCCAATTCAAGCTCATCAAGACTGTATTTAAGCCTAGGCGATCCAAGAGAAGGTTGCCGAGATATTAACTTGCTGGGCACCATTTCACACCTGTGTCGCCCTTGTTTTGAAATCCCCTACGTTGTGCTGGTATTTGACTGTATTTGTTTTGTTGTTGTTTTATCGGCTCTTTACCTATCGCGTAGGTTAGTATTATTGATCCTCATCGACCTACTGTCAAGGACCCATTGTGTTATTCCCCCTTTTCCATGATCGCGTGTATTTTTTTTGGTATTTAATAAACCCTTGAACGCATCCCTCCATTTTTTTCTGTTTTGAAGTACAACCTTGTTTCCGTAGTAGCGGACCCTAACATCGGCAACAAAATAAACCACACATTTCCAAAGATGCTTGATGGACTCTCTTCCTCGGCTCTATGATCCAGGAGCAATTTAATTTTGTTATGTTTTCAGTTCAATTTAGCTATTTTCAGCTTGCTATGTTGATAATTACGATGTTTGTGTAGTCCTTTTCATCTTACTGCGAAGAGGGAGGAAGTGACGATTGGCCCGCCATGATAGTTACATCATCAGCCATTGTGCCGGGAATTTAACTCTTGCTTTCACATAAAGCTCATCCCGGGAGTTTACCGGGAATTATACTAAGACGCGACCCGTGAAATGTTCGCGTCATCTCCGTGTTAGTCGACCCGGGAAATTGCTTTCACATACAAGGGCTGCCCGTTTAAATCCAGGAATTTTCCCGGTGTTTTGGCGTGTGTGAAAGGGGCTTTAGATACCTAAACGCCCCTGGCAACTATATAAAAGAATACAGTAAATACCACATATTACTGTGTTCTTACAATTCCCACTTATACAGTAGATAGATGCCTAATTATATAGATGACTAATTCATGGAGAGTGGGTGACATGGTCCTGACATGGAAGGCAGCAGGCTAGCAGCACATAGTTTAAGGATGTGTATGTGATTCAAGAAGAATGAAAACAAAAATGTGGGTCTGCACTAATCAGTGCTCATACTCCTTAAGAGGAAATCACTTCAAGGTTAAAGTTAAACTTAGCCTCAAGAATGCCAGTGAATGCACATATTTGTGGCTTTCGCAGTAAGAGCTTCTCCTACGAAGCATAGACTGAACTCAATGAAGTTTATATAGAAACGTAATAAGATTAAGAATAATTTTTGGGTGTTCTTGCCCACCTCCTTTCATCATGCCCACTTCATAACACTTCCTTAGTCGGCACGCTTGGCAGCTCTTCCTGCGATTCCTGTCAATAGTGCACTGATTGGTTGCCGGGCACACGTAGTCATTGTGACCTGAAAATGGGGGGGGGAGAGAACTCTATTACAGACTAGAAGAGGCCCTGATCCAGTGTTCAGTTCACATTGAGGTTATTTAGTGTCCAGGAACACTCCATTCCCATTTTAAATGGATCTGTGATGGAGGAAATTAAAAGGTGGCATCCTTTGCTTTGTCATCACCATGGAGACTATTGGTTTCTGGTTTCTTTGACCGTTCTTTGCATCAATATGGCGTCACAAACATGACTAAGCCGCACAAAGCGGATGGAGCATTTGGTCTGTTGAAGCACAACTTGAAGGAGGTTGGACAAACATTTTTGTGTCTTTGTTTCCCTTCATGTGGCAATCAGCAAGCTTCTGTTTGACAGTTTGTTTGTCTTTCAAGGTTGTAGGCTGTCACTTTTTTTCTCAGCCGTTTTAGTTTTTCGTTTGTTTATAGCTTTTTCTGTTATTTAGCGATCAGCAGTATCACATAGGTTGATTTCACCAAAAACACTGGCTTCTGACCAACAAGTGCAGAGAACATGTTTTTTTTTTTTTTTTTGCTTTCCTAACAACTCACAAAACAACAAACGTAAAGGGCTTTTCACAAAACAAAGAATTGTGCATTTCGCAATGCTGCAGTGGCTTTTTGAACAGTGCGAATTTTCTCACAATAGCAACACACAATTTCTACTGCCTACTAGGGGTGGGATCCTCTGGGAACCTCACGATTAGGCATGTGCCGGTTACCGGTTTCACGGTTTACCGTGGTGTGAAAACGTCGCGGTTTCAAATCCACTACAATTTCCCGTCAGACCGTAGTACGGTATTCGCTATTTTTCTTGTGTCAAAAATGCAGCCAGAAGCAGCTTGGCGCAGCAGCGCTCACCCCCTCCCGTTTGTTGCTGTGTGTGAAAGTGACGCTATCGGCTAGCCAGCCAGCTAACCCAAAATCAGATACTCCAAATGTAAGGCGTACTGTTCTTTAATTTATTGAGCTCTCAAATCGTGGTAAGTCTAATATACAAAATGAATACATTTAAAATGTGGTACAATTAGATTTTTCCATGTGAGTAGCTTCAACAGATTAGCACCATGGAAAAAGTTCGCCAAAAACAAAACACACATTTTCCTTTCAAATTCAATATAAAAACTAACTAAAAGCTTACAAAGACGATTGTTAGCCTAGGCTTACCTGGGAGAGCAACTTCGTTGAGTGTGACAGCCGCAGAGTGAGAAAACAAGCTTGAGTCGCTTGAATGAAGGGGAAAAAGTGATAGCATCAAAGATCGCTAATTGCGAAAGATGATCTTGCCCTAAGCACAAATCCACGTTCGCTGGATCAAGGAGAGGTCTCACTCCCAATGTTTTTTTAATTTTATTTTTTAGATGAAACCTTTCCACAACAATATTGACATTTTAACTAACTTATACATTTTTAAGTAACTTATGAATTCTTTATGTTCTTTTTAACACAAAGGCATGACATCATGTAGACTAGAGTTGACACAGTCGCTGAAAATGGCGAAACTTAAGCTTTTCCACCCTCAAAAAAAAAGTCATGCAGCATAAATTTCTAAAAAAATTTATTCAGAAGTGTTTTTACTTTTTTATAGAAATTATTTTGTTCTTGCTCTAATCTTGAGCAACTTGAGCTGTGGCCGTGAGTATAGTCTATAAGTTATATTTAGTTTAATTTTATTTAAAATATTTTTTTTATTGATTATTTATTTTAACAATATATTCATGTTCCAATTTGCAACTATGGTCCGAAAAAAAAAACTGTTCAATGGAAAAAAGTTTTTTTTTTTAACCCATACATCTCAAAATTTTTTGGAGCTATAATTACAATACCGTGATACCGTGAAACCGCGGTATTTTTGCTCACGGTTATCGTACCGTCAAAATATCATACCGGCACATGCCTACTCACGATACAATACAATTTGTGATACAAGGCTCACGATAACGATCTCACGATATGGCGATGTAACAGTAATCAATACACGGGTCAGAAAATCGTTCAAGGATATTCTAAAACAGTGGTCCCCATCCTTTTTTGCACCACGGACAGATGTGATGTGGGCCTTTTTTTCACGGACCGGCAATATGTGGCAGAAAAATAGAGTAAATATAAAATAACACGACGGGCTAAAAGCTAACATTGGAGGAATAATGTAACTTACCATACGCTGAATCAACCTTTTTTGAATAGCAGCCTCTCCTAAAACTTGATGGCAAATATCCTTGGTTGCAGACGTAATTAGTTCTTCTCCAATCGTGAAAGGTTTCTTGGCTTTGGCAAATACGGTTCGCAGTGCATTTGCTTTTGTTGATGTGATGGCCCTCAGTTATTGTTTCTGTCCTTCGTGCTCGTGCTTTTTTCTTTCAAAAAATTCCAAAGTACTCCATGGTGCTTAGTCACTTACAGTGCCTTGCAAAAGTATTCGGCCCCCTTGAATCTTGCAACCTTTCGCCGCATTTCAGGCTTCAAACATAAAGATATGAAATGTAATTTTTTTGTCAAGAATCAACAACAAGTGGGACACAATCGTGAAGTGGAACGACATTTATTGGATAATTTAAACTTTTTTAACAAATAAAAAACTGAAAAGTGGGACGTGCAATATTATTCGGCCCCTTTACTTTCAGTGCAGCAAACTCACTCCAGAAGTTCAGTGAGGATCTCTGAATGATCCAATGTTGTCCTAAATGACCGATGATGATAAATAGAATCCACCTGTGTGTAATCAAGTCTCCGTATAAATGCACCTGCTCTGTGATAGTCTCAGGGTTCTGTTTAAAGTGCAGAGAGCATTATGAAAACCAAGGAACACACCAGGCAGGTCCGAGATACTGTTGTGGAGAAGTTTAAAGCCGGATTTGGATACAAAAAGATTTCCCAAGCTTTAAACATCTCAAGGAGCACTGTGCAAGCCATCATATTGAAATGGAAGGAGCATCAGACCACTGCAGATCTACCAAGACCCGGCCGTCCTTCCAAACTTTCTTCTCAAACAAGGAGAAAACTGATCAGAGATGCAGCCAAGAGGCCCATGATCACTCTGGATGAACTGCAGAGATCTACAGCTGAGGTGGGAGAGTCTGTCCATAGGACAACAATCAGTCGTACACTGCACAAATCTGGCCTTTATAGAAAAGTGGCAAGAAGAAAGCCATTTCTCAAAGATATCCATGAAAAGTCTTGTTTAAAGTTTGCCACAAGCCACCTGGGAGACACACCAAACATGTGGAAGAAGGTGCTCTGGTCAGATGAAACCAAAATTGAACTTTTTGGCCACAATGCAAAACGATATGTTTGGCGTAAAAGCAACACAGCTCATCACCCTGAACACACCATCCCCACTGTCAAACATGGTGGTGGCAGCATCATGGTTTGGGCCTGCTTTTCTTCAGCAGGGACAGGGAAGATGGTTAAAATTGACGGGAAGATGGATGCAGCCAAATACAGGAACATTCTGGAAGAAAACCTGTTGGTATCTGCTCAAGACCTGAGACTGGGACGGAGATTTATCTTCCAACAGGACAATGATCCAAAACATAAAGCCAAATCTACAATGGAATGGTTCAAAAATAAACTTATCCAGGTGTTAGAATGGCCAAGTCAAACTCCAGACCTGAATCCAATCGAGAATCTGTGGAAAGAGCTGAAGACTGCTGTTCACAAACACTCTCCATCCAACCTCACTGAGCTCGAGCTGTTTTGCGAGGAAGAATGGGCAAGAATGTCAGTCTCTCGATGTGCAAAACTGATAGAAACGTACCCCAAGCGACTTGCAGCTGTAATTGGAGCAAAAGGTGGCGCTACAAAGTATTAACGCAACGGGGCCGAATAATATTGCACGCCCCACTTTTCAGTTTTTTATTTGTTAAAAAAGTTTAAATTAGCCAATAAATTTTCTTCCACTTCACGATTGTGTCCCACTTGTTGTTGATTCTTGACAAAAAATTAAAATTTTATATCTTTATGTTTGAAGCCTTAAATGTGGCGAAAGGTTGCAAGGTTCAAGGGGGCCAAATACTTTTGCAAGGCACTGTATGTATCGAAGCAGCTTTGAAGGCTTCATTGCCTCGTTTGTGAGCTTTTAGCCACATATTATGGCAGAGAATTTTTCGTTTTCATCACTGTTTTAGGCTCCTCTTCTGGCTCGTCAGGTGGCCTTTTCCCCGTAAAAAAGCTGTCCAGAGACATCTGTTTTTTCTGTCAGCTTCGCTAGCGTGTGGGTTTATTACTTCCGGGACAAATCTGATGCACCTATATCATTATTGAGGATAAGCGCACATAGTAGGGCTGCAGCTATCGAATATTTTAGTAATCGAGTAATCGACTGAAAATTCTATCGATTTATCAAGTAATCGGATAAAACATTTTTTTTTTAGGTAAAGAGCAATTATAAATATACATGAGAAAAAAAGACATTTAATCCAATATTGTACCATTTTCAGTCAATGTCTTTATTTTTGATGTACATTGTTGAAAACAGCCAACAATTGCATCTAAGATGTGACTAGAAAAAAAAATTCACTGCTTTCACTCAAAAAACTTCTAGATCTTATAAAAAAAAAAATTTCTTACCTAAAAATGTAATTACGCTTGATAACACACATCACTTGAAAGCTACATGTTTTTCCCACGTGTTTCAATTTAATTTCCATTTGTGTCAAGCTATTTTTAAGTTCTAGTTAAGTTAGTCTAAACTGTAAGTACTGATAGGATTTTGAGTTTTTGCAGTGTTCAAAATAAATGTATGACACCTGCTGTATTAGAGCACATTAGGGACCAGTGCTACGTGGCGTTTTATTCAGCAATGACTACTGAGCTAAAACTGACAGTTAGCTTTATTATGTTTTAATTCAACACCCTCATCACTCTACAGCGCTGTGTTTTTACAGATTAAATAAAGCCTGTTTGTAAGACACGTTAGCCACGCATCAACAGTGGTCATAATTAAGAGAAACCTAACGTTGCTAACGCTAATGTTACATGAGCGAGTGACAGTAACGTTATATTTATTAGCGATGAGAAGTCTACTGCTTAAAGATGGCGGCTGTTTACTAACGCTGCCCAGACGCGGCTGAGTCTGTCATTTCGCATCTAGTCCTAAATGCATGCGGTATCTATGAGACGCATCGGACACTACCAGTACCAAACTAGCATCATGCGGGTGTAGTTTTTAGCAACGTCGGCGTAGTTTGTAGCGGCTGTCGGCTGCTGTAATTTTAAAAAATGTTATTATTGCTTCTTCCTCTACGCACGTGACGTCAGCGTGTTGTCCCGCATTAAAAGTAGTCCGGGTAAGACGTGATGCTTAGAGCTGGCAAAATTAAACGATTCCTCGAGGTGAATGAAATTACTCAGATCAGTTTTTAAACTCGAGTTACTCGAGTTGCTCGAGTATTCGTTTCAGCTCTAGCACATAGATATAAAAAATATATGCTAGATGCTAGCTCCTATAGATTTCTATGACGACATATTATCCAGTTTCATTACGAGATCTATAGAGTAGATAAGCAAAGGCGCCACGGACCGGCGGTTGGGGACCCCGGTTCTACAACACAACTAATAAACAGAAAAACCAGCTTATTTTTTCGTCCTTCTGCTGTGAAATCGAATGAGTTCATCAATAGTACACGTCCGGTCCATTTTGTAGCGAATGAACATTCACTGCCATCCCTCCCAATTCAAACGGATTGGACATCTATGGCCGTCAGTGGCAGCCAACGCCAGGCAATAATTTCTTTTTGGGGCATTTCACATCATTTCCTTTTGATTTTCGGTTACTTCCTTTTCCTCCATTTACGGGTCACTTCCTATTGATTTTGGGTTACTGAAAAGGAAGTAAGCTGTAAATGCCCTAAAATTAACAGGAAGTGACCTGTAAATGCCAACAAGACTGGTTGTGAATGTTCTGGTTTCAGTGCCATTGACGGCGCTAGACGTCCAGTTCAGTGCAAATGAATTGAATGGTCTAGCGCTGTCAATGGCAGCCAGTGAGCTAACGTAGACACTATTCTAATGGAAGATTTTGGTAGCAACCTGTTGGTTCCTTTTTAAAAAAAATGTATTTATTAAAAAAAAAAAAAAAAAAAAAAAAAAGACACCTTTTTAAAACAATATATCGAATTTCGACGGTAGCAAATCCATAAAGTTTTGGGCTACAAAGTATCGCGATATATTGTATCACCTTTTCGATAAATTGTCAAATCCCTACAACACATACTGTTTAAACCAGACATGTCCAAAGTCAGGCTCGGGGGCCAAATGCGGCCCGTGGTCAAATTTCATCCAGCCCCCAGCCTCTGTCATAAAATCAATAACATCTGGCCCGCACACAGACTTAATAAATTGGTCACCAGTACTGCAACCAGCATATGAAGTGGCTTACACAGGAAATGCTGCTCCTCATTTACCCACTAAAAGGCAGCAGCACTTTAACCCTTTATTGCCAAATGTATCACATTTGATACACCTAAAATTTCATGATTTTCAGACTAATTTAGAATTTTGACATTTCTTTTTGGGAAAAAAAAAAAGATGGATGCAAGTCAACACATGCATCTTCAGGTTTCATAAGAAAAAAACATGATTTTGCATGGGTTATAGATATTAGAGCGCTTATTACTCATATTAATTTTGACTTTTGTTTTCACAAATTTGGAAAAAAAAGGTTTCATTAGGACCTTATTTTTCAAATTTTGGGATTCTCTGATAATTGCTTCATGTTGCAGGTATTTAAGGGCTAAGCAAATTTACTCCGTGTGACTCTCTACTTCCACTTTTCTAAAATGGCGACAATCAACAAAAAAAAAGTTGACTGTGACGGCCGACGCTTCAAGGAAAGGTGGAAATTGGACTATTTCTTCACTAAAATTCTTCACAACTGTCTCTGCCTCATTTGCAAAGAGACAGTCGCTGTTTTTAAAGAGTTCAATGTAAGGCGATATTACCAAACAAGACACGCTGACATGTATGACAAGATTACAGGGAAGATACGCAGCGAGAAATTGAAGCAACTTGAAGCTAGTTTAATTTCACAGCAGTAGTATTTCGCAAGAGCCCGAGAGTCGAGGTAGAACGCCGCAAAGACTAGTTGCGAGATTGTTGAAATTATTCATTTAAAAAATAATAAAGCAAATGCGATACACTGAATGGCTTGCTAAATTTGCTTAAATATATTGTTCTATGTAAAGGACGTCAGCCAAGGTTGGCCCCCCGCATTTTTACCACGCCAAATCTGGCCCCCTTTGCAAAAAGTTTGGACACCCCTGGTTTAAACCATACTGTATGTCTAAATTAACTGGGTGACTCTGATGCGCTTTGTTTGTCTGCCAACATATTGGATTTTCTCTCCCTACTAATGGCGACAAGCTGAGATTCATCACCTAATCTTTATGTTGCACTTAAAAGCTGTGCTGAACTAGAATCCAAAGCTGAACTAGAATTCAAAGCAATGCAACGCCGCCATCTACAAGTTAGTCATCCCCACCACTGTTTTAGTGACGAGCTACCTGAATCTCTCAAATCAGAAAGTCAAGCATGTGTTATATTTTCAGAAAATTGTGTCTACCTTGGATGCTCCTCTTAAAGAACGCCTTGCATCCTTCGCAGGACCACACCCCGTAGTGGTAGCCGGAAGCGTAGTCGCTGCACACGGCACAGAAGCGTGTCTCCTTAGCCATCTCAATCACCCCGATGGCGGCGGCCTCCGAGCCCCCCATGATGTAAGCCTCGTCACTAGTGCCGCAATGGTCGTCCCTGGACACCTGCTGTTGACCTATCGTCTCACTGGACCTGTCGAAGATACGAGTCTTCTTTACGTACTTGTGAGACGTTCCATGGGGAAAAAAACCTGCGATACGCCAGCCTTTGGAGGGAATTTAGTTTGTTAATTTTTTGGGGGAGCGGGGGCAAATGATTTATGACTAATCCTTCACCTCTGAAACTTTCACTTCAAGATTGGCATCCTAAAGTTGTTTGTGCTTTTAGAAACAGATCCATCATAAGTAATGAGAAAAAAATCCAAATGAAAATACTCAAAAGTTTTTGAAAAATATCAGATCCTAAATGGAATATCTCAAGTAGCAGGGTTGCTGAGCCTATTTTTAAGAAATGATCAAAATGGAGGTCAGAAGTTTAATGGAATTAGAGGAGAAGACTTGTAGCAAAGAATGTTTGAGAAGCAAACATTCTCCATTGCTTTGTTGGCTTTTTTCTAAGATTTTATGATCTTCAATTTTTTTCAAACCTGAAGTAGAAAACAAGAATTCACCTATTCTAATCTGATTGGGAACATTCGTCAAAAGCGTGGTAAGAACAGCCAACAATAAAATTATTTCGATTTTTCAACAAAGTGTCTGGCTTCAGTGGAATTGCGTATGATTGTTCTTGTCATTTATAACACATTTTTGTCTGTGCTAAAAACTGTTACAACTGTATGTTAATGGGACATTAGTTTAGCAATTTCATTTTCCACACATGGAAACATTGCAGTGTGGCTCTGACGTATTGTTCCTGACTCAAGGTCTTCGGCAACGTGCGTAATCTCTGGAATTGAAACGTAGCTCGATCTCGTCCGCAGCGATAATGGCCATGTTTTGAATAAAGTCAAAGATTAAACTAACAGTACTGTCACGTAATTAAGTGTTTGTGTACAAGTTCCGGGGTCACTTGCTGTTTACTGTGTCTTTTTCACAAGCTGTCCTTCAGCTAACAAGATAAAAATACGTAATTTTCCCTAAAAGTGAGTAAACTGTTGTATGGGTTGTTTTGAAGGGCATAATCAGTAAACCACAATTAAAGTTTGGGAAGAGGGGCTTCAGGCTTATCTTCCGTCCAGTATATGCAGAAGCAGACAAAGAACTCGACAGACAATGAAAGTTGAAGAGGGTTGTGTCTCACCTGTAGATGGGAGTTGAAGTGGTCTCCAGATAGTGATGACCAGGGGGGTGCATGAAAGGACTGAGTCGGGGGCTGGTGGGCACAAACACAAGTGGGCTGGTGGGCCCGCTGCCCAGTGACTGGAGACTGCCATCCGA